>NC_051285.1:20628794-21277366 GCF_015220745.1 Sebastes umbrosus
TTTTGACAACCTCAGAGCAGACAAAACCTGGCGCACCCCCTGTGATTTTTGGCATGCCCCTAAAGGGGGGATGGACCCCAGGTTGGGAACCACTGGCCTATTGCATAATTGCAATAATAACTGCAGTGAACAAGTGATTATCTTTGTGACTACTTAATCATTCACTTGACAGATCACAGCAGCATCTCTGATGAAAAACAGTTCAGTGCCTCACCATCCACTTTGTGTTCCCTCTTTTAGCTCCAAGAGTTAATTTTCATCTTGATACTTACTGACCTTTGTTCAGTAATAAATTATGTGCAGGAAACAAAAAGTACCTGCAATATACATATAAAAAATTTGCATGAGCAACGTTCAGATAGGCACTTGACAGCTTGCTGCCACGACTCACCCAGCTGAGGAGGATAACATGATCCTTTCCCAGCCTGACGGCCCCTTAAGCCGTTTAAACTGTCGTACTATTGGACAGCCGAGACACCACACGTAGCACGGAGCTCACGGCTTCAGATTAAATTAGACTGTGGACTGTCTGATTCCATCTTCTTTGCTGGCCAGGATTTCCACGAGCCAGCCCTTCAGGTCTGGAGCCTTTGCCCTATACAGTCTGCAAAAACATGTTGGCTCTTGTTGCAACATTTGGATACAGAATTTTGATGCATGTATAATCATTGCATTATTCAAATAAACATGGCAGTTAGAAATGTGTGTACCTTGGTCTGTATGTCAATGCAATGTGACATGTCCAGGGTGCACATTTATTAAATAATGTGCAGTGCAAAATTCTTAGTCTCAGGTGATTATACACTAATGAAAACATGGATTTTTATTAATGCTCTAAATAGCATATATTGATATTGTTATCATAACTGAGAGGGAAATATCTGTACGTTTCAATGTACTGAAACATGCAAATGGATACAATGAATGAGGGGAAGTCTTAACTATGACAAGGTGTTATTCTTTTTTTTTGTATAACAAGGTGTGCATGAAGAGTACAAAGTTACTTTCAACATTAAGTAGCTATATATATATACATATACTGTATATGTATATATACATACATACATATATACATATACTGTATATGTACTGTATATATTTAGATTCTTAATGTTGACAGTAACTTTGTACTTTTTACTATAATTTTTTTGACTCAAGTTAAATTTTAGCAGCATTGCTAAGACCATTTCTGGTGTCCTTTTCATACCCTCGCCCACCGACTAAATGTAGTTTGTCTGTGTCAATGTTCCTACTTCTCACATGTCATAAGGGCAGCAGTCACTGGTTGAGCAAGGTCCCAATTTAATATGTCATGCAGTCACTCTATAGAGCTATATAGCAATTCAGGGGGAAGCCTTTAGCCGTCTGCAGTGAATACAAGTTTGTTCTGACAAGACATGTTTGCTTTCAGCTTGGGTTATCATGACTAGAGCAGAAATTAAGCTTTAAATGTCAACTGGTGTTTTGGTGTGGAATGAAATTTGTGTTGTTGTTTAATCATAGCATTCAAGAGCGCACCATCATACTGATATCACATTATGCTGGTATCATCATGTATAATCACTTTGTTTTGTTACTTTTCTGCACATCTTAAAGGAACAGTGTGTAACATTTTGTTGGATCTATTAGCAAAAATGGAATATAATTTTCACAACTATGTTGTCATTAATGTATAATTGGCTGGAACTAAGTAATTATTGTGTTTTTGTTAGCTTAGAATGAGCCCTCCATATCTACATAGGGAGCAGGTCCGCCATGTAGCCCAGAACGGAAAAACCAAACACTGTCTCTAGAGAGAGAATTTCCCATTTTTACGTAACCTGAAGGCCACCGTAGTTCTCCGACACGCTTGTGAATCTGAGGTAACATGAAGCGCAGACTGCAAAACCGTGGTACTGCCAGCCGCCGCCTGACTTCCGCTCCTCTTAAAGTAGTGTTATTATGGTAAGGATGGCCTCTGAGCGAGGCGAACGGCGTTACCACGGTTCTGCAGTCGGCAGCTCACGTTACCGCAGTCTTGGAAAGGGAGGAGTGAGCGGAGGGGTACTCAATTGGTTGCAATCTGCAACCACACTAAATCTTACACACTGCACCTTTAACTGCACATCTTAAACCATAAATCTTTGTCCTTTTGATCAATATGAGTTTTTTTAATTAGACAGTAACTGTTCATTATTCATCTTACATTTTCATTGAATGAATTATTTTCCTATTGGGTTTCCCAGTGCTGCGTGAACACATACAGAAACTCATTACATAAACGTTTTTTAAATCCAAGATGTTGTGGAGCTCTCATTTCGTAAGGTCTTTATTTCATTTTATTCCTTTTTTTAAACCCTTTTGAAAACCCAGATTACAGAAGTATATCTATTGCCCATTTGATATTATTACATTAATCTGAAAACAGGAAGTAGGACAGAGCAGACCTCCTATGAACTTCAGCTGAACTCTCCACCCTACAGAGTAGCTAAGTGAGTTTTATTTTTCCTTTAAGGGACAGGGCACTCTTTTAACCTTTGCTATTTTTACTGCATACATACAGCTTGACAGCAGAGATGGAGGCAGCACAGAAAATAAAAAAGCACTGGTGGGCTTCAGTCCTTTACCAGCACAAGCCATACTGCAGCCTTATACTATTTGACTCCACTAGATCATAGCCTATTTTAAAGCAAAAACCAGAAGTAGACATTGCTGAAGATCTTCAAATCAAAAGCACATGATTGCCTTTGCACATTTAACATCCACCCCAGACATGATCAACTACATAAAATATCCACCACCAGATACTGTTCTCCAGAACAGTGGTTCCCAAACTTTTTCACGTAAAGGATCTCTAAACAAGACACAAATTAGACCCCCATTTGATACGATTTTGTCACAGGGTCCCCTGTTTGATGGGATTTTTGCTTTTAGATGTTCTATTAAAGAAAGTTTATGAAACCCATGACAGAAATAATCATAAATTCTGTCATTGTGTTACCTATGGATGGAATTATAATGAAAATGAGTGATTCTCCTTTTTGCTGGGGACCCCCTGCAACTCCCTCAAGGACCCCTTAGGGGTCCCAAACCCCACTTTGTATGTTCCGGTTGCTTCCACCACCATTCCCCGTGAAATAGAATATCAAGTCCAGGCAGAATAAAATTCAAACTTCAAAGTCAGTAAAGTGGCTGCTATCATACAGGAGGATATAAATCAATAAGCCCACACTGGGGACGAGTTGGATTATTCCTCTACAGGGGGAACACAAGGTAGATAAAACTAGATAGGACTCAAATGGCACCTAACAGTGAAATATGCATAGACGACACCATCTGCTGGACAACTCGGTACTGCGAGAACATTACTATTCAGCTTTCAAGACCTTCTTTAGTGCACTGTTTCCATTTGTTGTTGTTTTTTTCAAATTCTGGACAGATTAGAATCCAGAAAATGACTTTCGAATCCATTCGAAATTCTAAACAAGTTGATTTGAATTGGAAACCCAATCTATTATTAAAACATATTCAATAAAATGGAACATCTTTGTGTCACATTAACCTTCAGTGGAGATTAAAAACTCCAACAGAACACATGTTGGGCTGATGGCTTTTATGGTTGGTTATATAAATATTACAGTGCTGTTACTGTTCGGTCAAATTCTAGCTCTTGAGCTGCCTGCATGTTCACTGAGTTGCAACCAAACAGTATAGGCGAGCTGCATGACCGACCTAAGTGACTCTGAATGTGATTGTTTGTGTCAGATGTGGCGGCCCCACCATCTCAGAAGCAGCTGCCCTCCAGGGATTTTCGGATGTTTAGGATTGACAATTGACTTCTGTGGGGGGAAACAAGTTGTCAATGAGTGTCAAAGAATGAGCGTACTTATCCAAGCATGAGCACAGCGCAACAGCTGGCCTGGTTTCAATGTGTGGCCTGGGATGCAGTTTTACTATCCCAGTCTGGCCCTGCATTGAGCTTAACTGTTTCATTAATAACTGAACTTTATGTCTATCTAAATGTATTTTAAACGGATAATATATTAATAATCCTTGCCTAGAGATTCTCTGGTACCCTACACCCCTTTACGAGGCACCAGGAAGTTCTATGTTGCAGTCCTATTGGTCACTCACAACCACAAAGTGGTAAAAGAAGTATTCAGATCCTTTACGCAAGTAAAAGTTATTTGATTATTAATATTGATCATGCATCAATGAGTAAGTTGCATTTTGCTGTTGTAGCTGCACGAGGTGGAGTTAGTTTGAACTACTTTATATACTGTTATGTTTAGTCCAGTGGTTCCAAACTTAAGGGTCGGGCCCCGTTTTTAACAATTATTTAAATTTAACCATCTGAGAAGTTAAGAGGGGACATGTCTCTTGGGTTGGTTCAATTTAATTCAGTCCAAGTTCCATGGTGGAGAGGAGGTTGTGTTGCTCTGGCTCTATCCGTTTTGTCATGGAGAGGAGGTTGTGTTGCTCTGGCTCTATCTATTTGGCGTGGAGAGGAGGTCGTGTTTCTCTGGCTCTATCTGTCTGGCGATGCTGGGAAGCTGATTCACATCCTCTTGGATCCACCTTCTCACATATATTCACATTATATGTATCATTTTTTGTCATATGGATTGTCGATGTTGTATTTTCATTATGTTGTTACTCTGTACACACAACATTTATTGCACGTCTGTACATCCTGGAAAGGGGATCCTTCCTCTGTTGCTCTTCCTGAGGTTTCTTACATTTTTTCTTTTTTCCCTGTTAAAAGTTTTTTTTTGGGGGGGGAGTTTTTCCTTATCCGATGAGGGTCGCACTGTAAAGGACAGAGGGTGTCGTATCCTGTACAGATTTTAAAGCCCCAAGAAGCAAATTTGTGTTTTGTGATTTTGGGCTATACAAGTTGACCGGTTCAATCTTTAACAATATACTGTTTTTCATAAGACTATTATTGTTTTTTTTATGTGAAATCTTAATCTGAAAAGTAACAAGTAACTATAGCTGTCTGATAAATATATGGATTAAAAAGTGTATTTCCCTCTGAAATGTACGGTAGTTGTAATGGTAACATAACGTACTTACACTTCCAGCAGACATGGAGCAACATTACATCCCACTGGAGTTGTGTTTCTAGCCATCTGGTGAATGTAAATCCAATATTCACACTCCTTTTAGCTCTGTTTAGGTCTATCTGGATCTTGAGCTTGCTTTCTTAGATGTTTGATGGCTTTTTTCACCAGCTGGCTAACTTTAGTTGCTTACTTTCTCCCCGTTGAGGCTCCGCTCTAACCATAAAGCAAGGAATCTCTGTCGGTCTGCGTGTTGTGTATGTAAGTATGTCCTTCACATATCTCGAGAACCGCTCATCCGATCTACTTCACACTTGGCGGGTGTATTGCTGGGGACCCAAAGGTGTGCGTGCGGTGTCCAAGTTTGTACAATTTGGACACGCACTGCGTTCAATATGAATTAACTTTCAATAAACAAGCAAAGAGAGGACTGTGAAGCAGCGAGGGTGGCTTAAGGGAGTTCAAGCATGTCGTCCACAGCGGCCTTTCCAAGTCATGGCTCATTGACTGCAGTTCACTTTTGCTGCTGGATATGCTAACGTTACAACCAAACACTTCTTCACTTCACTTCCCTTCCCTGGAGTCAACGAGCGATGAGCGGTTCTCGAGAACGCTGCAAGCAGCATTTTGGACATGCCAAAATTAACCCAACAATAAATTCTCAAGTTGTCAGTGTCCTGAATGCACCATGTTATTTAAAACAGGTTCACTAAGCTTGGATTTTCATATTGCAGTGAAATAAATAGAAACCAGATGCTGCGTGAAACCTTAGGCATCCTAGAACCACCTCAAGCTAGGTGACGATCCCCACCCTGCACGGAGTAACTCAAACTAAAACTAGCAATGTGTTTTGGATAATGTTTAGCAATATGTTAAGTTAGAAAAATGAGCAAATAACAGGCAAAACCACCTTTTGATGGATACCAATATGCAGCCAGAATCAATCATATGGTAAGTGTGCACATCTGCCTGCCAAGGGTTGTGTTCAATGGTAAACCTCATAAACATGAAAAAAAGTTCCGAGTTAAAAACACTGGAAATTCTCTGCCAAAGAGATAAATAGTAATAAACTCTTACATATTTGTTGTTCTTTCTTAATACCCAACATTATTAATACATATAAACACATTTGATGGTTTTCTTTTATTTAGACAACCCAAATAAAAGGCACATAACATTGCGCATGTTTTATGTAATAATTTGACAAACATACATTTAAAAAAATGTAGGAATGTTTGACCTTTCTGCTAATCAGAAAGCCTAGCCTCTCATATATACAAAATTACCATTGTTAATGTTCTAATACAAAAGATTTATATAAAAAAAAAAGGTTATCTTATCTTTCACATCTATCGTAACTACCATATCCTTGGAACTAAAATAGTTTTGTACAAAGATATACATTCAACTGCTTTCACAAGGGTCCTGGAATTTCCAATTATTTCTTTTTTTTCTCCCCTAAAAAATAAAGAGATGTTCAATTCCACCAGTTTATCACATTATTATTATTGTTGTATCAAATTTGGCAAACAGGCTATCATAGTGTATCTACGTAAAATGCATAAGAATAAAGAAAAAAAAGCTACGCTAGTGTTTTGTTTAAAAAACAAAACTTCGGGAAAATGACAAACATGCATATTGCATTTTTTTCAGTATAAAACTGAATTAACTCGGAGCTGCGACACTGTTGAGATAACATGGCATTCATTATCAACAGCTACAGTGTTGGGGGGTGGGGTCATGCAACATCAATCTTGTCCCATTATTCTTATGGACACAAACTTGCATTTTTATCAAACTCGTTCAGATATCAGCCACATAACTGAGACTGAAATTAAGGTAAAAAGGGTACAGCATGTATACCATTGTTGCACAGTAAATGATTATTTAAATGGACGGCTATGTTTAAAACCAATAACTGTTGGACTTCTTGCCCCTTATGGAAGTCTTTTAACAATGCCAAATTATATAGGAAATCGAAAAAGGAACATGGAGAGATCAAGATACATGGTCGATCAATTTAAAAAGTTCATGTGAGATGGGCTTTTATGTGTGTTTCCTGAGTGAAGGGTCCTTCGTATCATCTTGGGGGCGATCACAAATAAATGATAAAAATAAAAAACAGTGTACAGAAGAGTCAGACAAAACTAATGAGTCACCATTATGGTGACAGTAACAGCCTGAAAAAGCTCCACTACAAGGCCAGGCCATTTTCCGTGTTCAGCCACTAGATGGCCCTCAAGTGCAGGCTGGCTAACCACAAACACTTAAGACTCCAATTTGATCTTTGATAATACTGCTGTTCACCTGTAATGTAGGATATGCTTTCAGTGCAAGACTCATTCCACTCTGACTTCATGGAAAAAAAACAACAACACTACAAAAAGGCAAATAAAAACAAAACCTTTGTGTTTCCATACTGATAGAAAACAAAGTATTTCATTATCAAGAGGACAAGCGTCGCGATATCCACTTGAATGACAAAAAAATTAAAATGCTGACATGAAAATACATTACTATGTCAACTGTACAAGTTAGTCACTGTACCTCAAGAGCATACCTACTATCTGAGAAGGAAAAAGAAAAGCTAATAGCACTGTGAAAAAATATTCTTCCATGCAAATGGAAGCGGCTGTCCCTTTTACTAGACTCATTTCCTATAACATTAAATAGTGATTAGCAGGCTATAATTAAAAAAAAAAAAAAAAAAAAAATACAACATACAAAGTAACACCCAGAGGCTTTGGGAGAGAACTTGTAAAAACATCAAAAACAGCAATTTATTGTTATTGCTTCAGTCCGTTTCTCATCTCCCTTTTACAAAAAAGCACAGGTGTGTTTTTCCTACGGAGTCCTCGAGGGGTGCTCGAGGAATCCTCTCCTCTCGTTTTGTCGTTATACAAATCACAGTTTCATCATTCTAACTGACTACGCTAAGTCTTTACGGTCGTCCTGATTTCAAGATAAACCCTACTCGATTTCTACTCAAGTGTCCTGCGTCTCCTGTCATGTTGCTTAACATGAGTCGGGACGCAGCTGTGACTTGGGGAGCTCCTACCGGCCGCGAGGCTCGTGTAAATATTCACTTCGGGGGTAAGTAAACATGGTTCGGTGGGGGGAGAAAGAGCTGGGCTTGAGGTGCAAATAATGAGAACAGGAGTCTCTTGTTTCACTTCATTTTCCCTTTCTTTCTGGCCAGTTCAGCGCTCTCTCTCTCTCCTCCGCTCCTTTACCAGGGTGGGGAAGAAGGCAAGACTTGGGACAGAAAAGGCATGCTATCCATTGACCGCATGGCGATGTTGAGCGGACCGGCCATGTTCATTGGCATGGTGGTCGTTATGGCGACCGGGTGGGCGAGATTCATGTGCGCCGTGGTGGGGATGTTGACGGAGCTGATGTTGACGGGCCCGGTGATGGTGACCGGGTGCTGGAGGCTGATCGGGGACGTGATGTTGACCGTGTTGGTGCTAATGTTCATTTGAGCGGCGATGGTGATGGGGTGGTTGGAGTGGCCCCGGTTCATCGCTGAGGTGATGGGGGCGGAAATGGTCACAGGTGTAGCTGAGGAAGAATTGCAGACTCCGTTACCATCTGGGAAAAACACAAGACACAGTATTCAACTTCTATTCTGCTGCTACTCAAAATTAGGGATGCGCCGATACCGGATCGGATATCGGGCCGATACTGACTCAAATAGCTGGATGAGGTATTGGTGACGATGGATCCGATCTATTCAAATCTATTCTATGTTTATACACTATGTGTACGATTTAAAATTTTAAGTATAAATAAAAATTCTGTTAATTTTGAAGATTTTTCACTAAGTTGCTGGTGTACGATTTATTATCTTAATAATTAAAAAAAAACATCTGTTAATTTTGAAGAATTTATTATTTTAATGATAAATAAAAATTCTGTTAATTTGAAGACTTTCTACAAAGTTTCTGGTGTAGGATTTATTATTTTAATAATAAATAAAAATTCTGTTAATTTTGAAAAAAATTTACCAAGTTGCTGGTGTACGCTTTATCACTTTAATAATAAATTAAAAATTCAATTTGTATAAATAAAGTAAAATCAAATAAATTGTATTTCAGTGTTACATTTTGTCTTACAAAGTTAGGAAAGCAATGTTTAAGTCAAGCCTGGTGTTTCCTTACACATAAAAGAATGATCCCAGTCACTTCCACACAGTGAGGCATACATCTTATTAATTAAAAACTGGTATCGGATCGGTTCTCAGTATCGGCCGATACCCAAAGCCCAGGTATCGCTAACGGTATTGGGACTTGTTGGATTGGTGCATCCTTACTCAAAATAGTGGTTCACCGGTAGGAAATAAAAGCTTAGCTAAATTTGCAACACCCTCATTTCTCGTTCTGCAATGTAGTGTAGCAGAAGATTTTAACACTACCAAAACATTATACGTTGTAATGTAACAACCAGGATTAGAGCAGGGGGGGAAAAAAATGGAACAGATCGCAGATGGTTCAGGAATTCTCTCTTAACTGCTGAACACCTCACTGTTGTGATGTTAGGGGGGGTATGTGTTTCTGACAAGTGTGACGTACCTTTGTTACAGGAGTTGAAGTTGGTCTGCCCGTGAGTCTTCAAATGGCTGGTGATGTACGCTGCGCTGAGCATCTTCCCACAGATGCTACAGGTGACCTTGCCTTCATGCCTGATCATGTGGGAACGGAGTCGGTCTTTGGTGGCGAAAGCAGAGGTACAGGCCTGCAGCCGCGAAGCAGATGGGGGTCAAAGGTCAGTGGGTTACAGAAACAGCAACATTCTGTATAATAATAATAATACTCTGGAAGCGGAGTGTAATGACTCTTACCGTTACTTGACATTTAAACGGTCTTTCTGAGGAATGCACATGCTTCACATGGCAGCTCAAGTGGTCTGGCCTGGATTAAAAAACACACAAACAACACATTTTCATCTTTGGACAGTGATGCAGTGAGTTCAGAACACAGCATGTTGTTTTGATTCCATACTCTCTTTGAAGCACAGAACGTCTAGTTCAGGGCTTCTTGAACTTTTTGGGCCCAGGGACCCCTTACAGGGGAGAAAAATTTCCAAGGACCCCCTCTTAATTGTAACACCGATCAAGCATATGCTATACTTACAGCCATCCCCACT
Source organism: Sebastes umbrosus (assembly GCF_015220745.1). NCBI lineage: Eukaryota > Metazoa > Chordata > Actinopteri > Perciformes > Sebastidae > Sebastes > Sebastes umbrosus. Next base: position 20,638,982 of record NC_051285.1, read on the forward strand.
CTTAGATGCCATTGGAACTATTTGTATTGTAAAACTTTTCAACCTAAATACTTCAGACCTTGAATCGTGTTAAGATAAGATGAGATAATCCTTTATTAGTCCCACAGCGGGGAAATTTGCAATGCTATTGTATGTTAATACCACTTATATACTTTTAAACAGAGGACCATTTTATTCATTCATTTATTTAAATTGCATTTGGACTCAACTGGACAGCATTTATAGCCAACATTTCAAGTAATTGATCTTAAAAACTTTCAGAAAATGAACAGTAGCAACACTAGCATAGTCCTGATAAATCCAGATATTTAAACTTATTTATCTAGTGCTTCAACTTGCTAATAATGAACTTATTGCTGTGTGTCACAATCATATCAGAATTTTCTATTGGCCCAAAGCTAACATGGGTGGGAGTAATGGACACAATATGCTTTTTTTTATTGCTGCAAACGGTCCATATCTGTAGATATGCACTTTTTAATGATACATCACAATTTTATGATTTATAGCAAATTATTTCGCAGGCCCCCCTGACAGAGTGCCCCGCACCCCACTTTGAGAATCACTTATCTAGTTGACAGTGATGGCGCTTCTAGAAGAACTTCCTAAAGAGCAAGAGCCTTTTTGCTAAATCAGATTCTTAGAATAATTGAGGATTGTGGAAATCTGAATTTTAATAGTGATTTCCTTGAACTATAAACCACTACATTGTTTTGTTTTTTCTTAAACACAGAGAGCAACTCTCAATTTTAAGAAAATATTATGATGTCTGCTACAGATGCATAATTGGTTGGATATATATATATATATATTACATTGTATATGCATATTTTAGGGGTAATTACGGTAACTTTAAGTGGACAAGCACAAAGTGACAAAGCCTAAAGTACAACTTGTTCTATACATTGCAAGTGCAGAAGCATATGGATGTGCTCTGTTTGCTTTGATAATGAGGGGATGGGCACAAGAAAAATCCCTAAAACTTCAGTCAACGGCGGTTAATTCTCCATGATCAATCGTGCGTGAATTAGTTTGACCTAGTTTCAAAAACGACACCACACGGAGAGGGTAAATTTGTAAACTTTCCACTTGTTTTCGGAATAAATTGACAGTTGACAGTATCATTACACGGCTCTACTTCTGTTTGTTTTCTTGCAGTCTTGGCATTACTTACAAAAATATGAAGAGAATATTAATGAGAATTTCCAGGAATTTGGTTGGTAGTTCCTTAGTTTTTCCTAGAATTGCAAAATATCTCTCTCTGATGACTCGGAAGAGACTATGTAGGCCACAAAAATAACTTCAACTTAATAAATGCAATTGGGAAGATTGAATAATTGCATTTCTAACAAGTGTCAACTGTGAGAAAGTATTAAATGCATGTTCACAGTTATGGAAAAAAATAGAGGAATCAGCATGAACAAACTTTTAGATTGTCTGTCTGTCTGTCTGTCTGTCTGTCTGTCTGTCTATATATATCTATAGATATCTATATATATCTATATAGATATCTATAGATATATATACTATTTTGCATTTTATTTACTTTTATACTGAAATTTGCATTATCAAACAAGTTTGATAACTCTAACAGTTGTTTACTTCTTTCACCATATGTCATCAACATATAACATGTACCTTATGCACATTAACATGAAAATTGGCAGAAAAGAACCCTGAAAATAACAGGTGATGTTTGCCTAAGGCAAGACATTAATTGAGATATATCTCTATTAGGGCTGTTGATCGATTAAAAAATGTAATCGCAATTAATCGCATGATTGCCCATAGGTATTCGCAATAAATTACAAATTAATCACATTTTTTATCTGATCAAAATGTACCTTAAAGGGAGATTTGTCAAGTATTTAATACTCTTATCAACATGGGAGTGGGCAAATATGCTTGCTTTATACAAATGTATGTATATATTTATCATTGGAAATCAATTAACAACACAAAACAATGACAAATATTGTCCAGAAACCCTCACAGGTACTGCATTTAGCATAAAAATATGCTCAAATCCTAACATGACAAACTCAAGCCCAACAGGCAACAACAGCTGTCAGTGTGTCAGTGTGCTGACTTGACTATGACTTGCCGCCCCAAAACTGTATGTGATCATCATCAGAGGTCAAGGGACCCCTTTGAAAATGGCCACGTCAGTTTTTCCACACCAACATTTAGCACAAGTTTGGAGCGTTATTTAGCCTCCTTCACAAGCTAATATGACATGGTTGGTACCAATGGATTCCTTAATTCTAGTTTCATATGGTGCCAGTATCTTCACTCTCAATATCGCAAGTTGCGTTAAAGAAATAAGTGTTAAAACAAATTTGCGTTAACGCGTTATCACGATAACTTTGACAGCCCTAATTTTTAGATTTATATCTATAAAAAAATACTTGCGGTATCCTAAAATAAAGCTTTATACAAAAAATGCTGAAGGTTAAAAGTAACAAACAAAAACACAACAAAACTCAGTGTTCTACAGTATTGTTTACTGTTCACTGCGTATCAGCAGTTGCAACAGAACAGTTCTTTGCCTCTTGACCTTTACGGTGAAACTCCGGCATTCACAAATTCTCCTTGGCACTGATCCTCCTCTGTCAGCTTGTTAGTTCTAGTGAAGCTGAATCATGTTAGCAGTGCCATAATGTGGAGTGAGTAAGGGCCACAGCATTGGCAGCTGCTCCCAAAACCGGAAAGGTTCGTGCTGCTGGATTTTTTTTTTTTTTAAATACAAATGAGACGAGTCAAGAGGAATCTTCTCAGTGGTGCCGTGAACCGGAATCAGGTTTTTTCTTTTTCCCTTTTTCTTTATTTTTTTTGTCCCACTGACAAGTAAAGCAGACTCCAGACAGACAGTGCCTGCCTACATATCTGGCTGAGTGGCAGTGACTCAGTGGCCTGTTATTCAGTCCCCATTCTCACTTTCCAGTATGCTGATGAATCCCTAGCCCCACGTCACCGTGTTGGAGGCATGCCTGAAACTGCCCTACACAGCACAGCGCTAATGTTACAGCTTGGCTAGGGCCGCACTTGCTGATGTTTTTTTTGTTGAAGTTGTGTTGCGGCACCAGAACTCTTCTGGTGTTTTTGTGTTGATAAATCTAAATACGAGGCCACCGTGAGACCTTCTTATACTAAATATTTATCCACTACATAGTAAATGTGTTGACCTGAACATCACCGCATGGTTCACTGAATTCCCAGGGGAAAGAGAGTCTGTGACATGCTGGCGGGAACCGCAAAGTGACAAGTGACGCCTCCAACCCCCCCCCTCTCCTCTCCCCTGATAATCTGCCACTGGTGCTCTCCCATGTGCGACTGTTTAAACATGTGGTTGAAATGGCGTGTTGGGGGTCGTTACGAGCGCAAATCTAAACTGCTTAACGCATTTTATAAATATGAAAACACAAGTTACTGGGAAACATGGATAGTACATTGCCATACAATCATGCTTCAATAAGAAATCATGGTGCGACTGAATAATCCAAACAGAAACTGGATGAATCACTCACAAACAAGTCATGGGTTGCTACAAGCAAAAGGGTTGCTGTTCAGTGAACTTTTGACGATGCAACAAAAAAAAAAAAAGTAGCACCTGGCAATTGCATTCTTGCTTAAAATACATCCTCTTTGTATTCACTGCCAAAAAGCATTCTAATGAACAACTTCTAACATGAAAGACTGTAATTATAGAGTATATAAGGTTACACTTAAGTCTAGCAAGTTTCTCTCACTTGAAAACACAGCAAAAGCTTTTTTTTTTTTGACTGACAATTAAAATAGTCAAAAAAGATGTGTTTGCTTGGAATATAAAAAAACAGACAAGTCAAGACTTTTCCTCTTTGACCCCGGAATGCAACCATCAGAGGGTGAAATTACTCCCCGTCTCCACTAACATAAGAATAAATTACATCTCAGAAGCACGCTTCCTGTTTACAATAGCCTTGTTACTTGTTGATTGAAAGCATATGAATAAACTGGAGCAGTTGTAAAAACAATCTTTTTTATTTTTTTTTGCATTTGGCCTCATTTTCTCACCAATTTAGAACATGCTATTCATACTGTGCATTGTTCCTGATGCTGCTGATCCCCAAACACCTCCTCAGATATACATAAGAGAAGAGTTTCACAGGCATAGACACTCGCACTTTAGACACATCCCAAACAAACTGGTGAATAATGCAGAGTCAAGAACCATGGTACCCAGCTGGGCTCCCACTGGAGACCACTTCCAGTTATGTTTCTGGGAGTCCCAGGCTGCACTGGGCCTATCTCAAGAAACAGGTTTACTGAGTTAGTTAAATAACTGAAGTGAATGCTTCAGTTCATGCTCCACCTTTGAGGGTAGGGTTGTGTATTGGCAAGAATCTGGCAATACGATACAGAGGTAACGTTTCAATATATTGCGATATAGTAAGCAAGGCGATATATTGCAATTTTTTAAACTGACTTTTCGGAAAACTCTTATTATAAAGAACATGCAACCATATGCATAAAATCTGAGTAAATTTTGCATTTCATTTGCATTTATGACAGTCGCTGTAATATCCAAAATCATAGCACTACTTTGAGAGGGCACATACACTGAGAGGGTGCATCTCTTTGCAAATTAAATAAAGTATTGACTTTATTTCATTTACATAATATTGCAATATTCAATATTTTAGATATTTTCTTGCACCCCTATTTAATGCATTTTACTGAGTAAAGTTGTTTATTAAGTGAGTAATCCTGCTTTGCAAGACAAATAAAAGAGCAAATAAAACCAAAAATATGTTCATAGCTATTTACTGACATATTAGTAGAAGTTAAGTTCACTTCAAATGCCTGTTTATGAGCTGTCATTGTTATATTTACCATTATGCCTCTGGTCTAAGAGGGAACACAACAAGCTATTCCGCCACCTCCAGAGCTATATGAGGAATGTACAAAGACATTTGAAACGGGTAATGTTATCTCCCCATGAAATCTATTGCCAGCACTTAACGGCCATCCATTGCTCAGGGTTTTGCCAGCCTGACTCCCTATGACAAGTCTGTCTGGCAGCATGAAGAAAAAGAAATGTCTTCTCATTAGACATTCATTTCACCCTTTTTCTCCACATTTTGTACCGTTAGTTCAAATATTGTTGAAGCCTGAACCTTGAAACTTGAACCTTTTTGGAAGGAATAGCATTAGAGAACTGTTGAATAACTAAATTGTGGAAAGATATTAATACATTATGGTGGGAAAATACTTTTTCTATCATTATTATAAAACATTTTGAACAAAAATGTAAAGAAAAAAGGTGAACAGGCTAATTCCAAATCAAGCGTGTGCTTGTCATTGACATAGACTGTATATAAAGACGGACGACATGATAGCTCTCCAAAAGTGAAGCCAAAACATCTCCATCTCCATCGCCCCCTGGTGGCTGGCTGCAGTATAGGTCATAAAGCCCGCCTCCTCCATGTTAGCGGATGGGACACGGACCAAACTAAAAAGTACAAGTCAAATAAATGTTTCCCAAAGATGGTTTCTGTCATTTTAGGTAGTTCTTACCACGCTGATGTGTGTTCAAGTGTTAATTTTTCTGATAAATTTGGTTTTAATTAGTTATTTGATGCTATAAAAGAGGGTGAGACGTTATGATTGACAACTCTTTCTTGCCGACAAGCTGCGGCCGCACTCAGCTCGCGATTGGTTCGGGTGGGTGACCTCGATACCGCGGCTCCACCGCCCGATCACTACTGCACAGATCACTGTATCAGTAACAATATTATAGGATGTCTCACTCAATAAAGGCAACATTGTGAACATCCTATCAAAAGGCCAAAAATTTAGTCCTTACCTGGAAAAGCCTTTCCCACACACAGAACATACGTAGGGCTTGTGGACTCCCCCGTCATGAGAGCGAACGTGGTAGGTCATCCGGTCCTTCCTTTTAAAGCGTTGCTGGCAGATGGGGCACTCGAAAGGCTTCTCGTCTGAATGGGACAGCTTGTGGCGATTCAGGTGGTAGACGTCGCGAAAGGCCTTGCCGCACATCTCGCACCCGTGGTTTTTCTTGACAGGTTTGGCGGGTTTCTTGGGGACGTTGTGCTGCTGCTGCACGTTGCCCATCGCGTGTGACGTCATGATGCTTGCGCCCGAGGAAACCGAGGTGGTCGCCGTGGAGAGGATGCCCGCCACCGTGGAGATGTAGGAAGGGTTGCCGTTGTTCTCCCGCGGCATGGTGCAGATCATGGGCACCATGGTGGGGGCCGTCTGGGCGGTCTTCTTTGGCCGTGACACCATCTTGATACCGGTGTGGCTGGACTCGTGACGCCGCAGGTGGTAGCTGTCGCGGAAGGCCTTGTTGCAGTAGCCGCAGACGAACGGCGTTTTGCCTTTGTGCTCCTTCTTTATCACAGGCACTGGTTGCCGCACGCCTCCTCCGCTGGCCACATTGTCTTTGAGGAGTTCGGCGGCACTGGTGATGGGCTTCTGGTCTAGGTGGATGGGCAAGATGGGCTTCTGGTCAATTTGATCAGCTCCTGCATTAAGGAGTGGCAGCAGGCTGTTCTGGGCCACATGGTGCTGGTGGTGGAGGGCTTCATTGGCCTGCTGAGGAAACAAACACACACATACAGAAATAAATATATGGCTGCACCTAAATTCAATCCAGATAGTTGTTGGCACAGTTTAAGGCTAATGATACTGAAGGGTGAACATTTATTGCAACACAAAACTGATATTATATATAAAATACATCAATATTGGCGATTGTGGTTTCAAAACAGTTGAAATACCCCACTGTATCATTACTTTCCAAAGTCTGCACAAGAATGACCATAACAAAACAAAAGTGTTACTGACAGCTGCACCACCACTGGAGTTCTGCCAAGAGTCAGCTTTGACAAGTCCATGAAAACAACAAGGGCTAGTAAGATGTTACAGAACACAAAATGGGCACTGGATCTGTCATTTATGAGGTTGACGGTGCAGCATGCCTCTAGTGCGAAAGAATCCAAATATACTGGATGAAAAATGATCCCGTCATGACGCTGCTGATTCACCATGTGACTGCAAAGCAGGCATACCAAATTAGAGGCAAAGCAGAGTCCAGTGCTCTGTAGAGCAGGCCTTTTAGCTTAGCTAAGGAGCTCAGTTAGAGCAGGGCATGGTGAGGTAAAGGAGTGAAAAGAGCACACACACACACTACTGAAAACCAAAGGTCACTAAAGTGGACAAAACAACATGGATCACAGAGGCACCACTGCTTTACTTAAGTTAGTTATGCTCTAACCAAGGTGAAGTCTAAATTTACATTTTGACAATTGAGCCTTCCTAAGTTCCTATGTGCTCCAATAACAGTTGAGCAACCTTGGGACCCAGCAGAACCTCGGTCAACTTTCCTGTGTTTCCCCTATGTATACTTAATGCTATGTGCTAGCCTCGTCCATGTTGAGGAGAAAACCAAATCTTAAAATGGTTAAAAGATGTGAAAAGGGCCAGGGGACATGTAAAGGCAACACTTGACCATGTGGACGTGTTTATTCCATTCCAAAAACAGATTACATTAATTATAGTCACATCTTAAGTTGGCTAATGTTAGCAAAACGCTTGCTAATTCGCCATGTTTCTTTTTGTCAAGACCTTTTGTCCGACTTAGCAACAGTAACTAAGGGGGGCGGGACTTCGGAGGGTCATATGCACAGCTCAGATTAGTTTTTTATCGCGTTAGTTACCCCTTTTGAGAAATGCCTTAGATTTCGGTTGACCTATAGGGACTGCCCCACCAACATCCATCATAATTAATAGAGAAGCAGGCACAGAGTTGCAAATACACCATCAGCTCAGCCGGGACAGATGTTTATGGTAATTCATATCCCTTCGTGGTTCTTGCTAAACTTGTTAAGACAGTATTTTTTTTTTTCCATATCAATCATAAATATGTGTTTTTTTGGTAAATGGACACAGTCAAGACAACCGTGTTGTGAAACACCAGCCAGAAAAGGGCAAGGTGAAATGCTTGACCTTTCCCTTTTGAGGTTCAATCATCCATCGCAGAAGGCCAGCCGAGACAGGAGACGCAAAAAAGAGGAGGAAGGGGGACAGAGAAGAAAAATGAACCGCACAGTGTCCTCCTTATGTCATCCAGCCTATTGTGAGAGACACAAATCTGAGCAGTGATGCCTCAGCGGGGGATCTTTGTATGCTCATCTTCATTGATTTGGCTCATCTATTCATGAGACAGGGGACATTGTTTATCCACAGCACACTACTCAGCTGAACTAGTGGCCGTCATTCCCCCTCATATGCAATGGGAACCTGGGAACTGGTGGAGAATGCCACCAAGCCCACCCATCCGTTTGTCTAAGCACCTGCTCACACTTGCCACCTTCCAGGATTAGTCATCATCATGCCAATGCTAACCCGTCCGCTGGCACACCAGGGGTGTGCCTGGGGGGGGGGGGAGCTTTATGTTTGGGTGGGGGGTGGTGGGGGATACCAGCCGGGAACCCTCTTTGTGAAGCTTGTGAACAGCAGACGTAGCCGCTGCAGACAGCCCGCCTCTATACAGAGGTGCAGGGCGCTGTAAGCTGCTGTGCCTTCATGCAGCTCTGACCATTTTGACACAAATGCGCTCTGACAACTGGGGCTGCTCCCTCATAAATAACATCAAAATGGAGGGAGTGTCCTGATGGCTCCACGGGCCACTGTAGACTTGAATTGAGCTCACGGTCTGAGTCAGATTATGCACTTGTCTTTCTTCAATCTTTTGTGTCGCACTCTACAGCTGCTTGCCGAAAAAACCCAATTTTTTTTCTTTTACAAAACAAACAAAAACTATAATTGATAAAAAAAAATGGAAGGAAGGAGAGGAGTGCAGGAAACAAAATATTTGTTTTGCTTTATGGTACAATGTAGAGCCTTCTCTTCGAGTTTATGAGTTTGTTCTAGGTTGTTCTTCACTTGTTTACAAGTTCTGAAATCTTTGGCTGCTGCCCAGTTTGCCGAGTTGACACAAGTTCTTACAAAACATCACTTTTGTAATGTTTGTAATCCTCCTGGATTTTTTCTCATAGCCCGTAAAGCTTTACATACGAATACTTCAGGGATTCAGTGCCTTACTTTACTGTTGTTGTTGTTGAGGTTGCGAGATTTAGAGGAGGTTTTGATATATTCATTTTTTCAGCTGGGAAATGTAAGAGGATGATATGGGCCAGTTCTAAGCAACTCACCATGTCATCCCTCTCCCAAAAAAACACTGAAATCAATGAGCCAAAACCTCCAAAAAAGTGGTGGCATTTAAAACAACATCAGATAGCAAATAGTCCTGTCGAGGACAAAAAAAACAGCTGGAACATGTAACGTGGCTTAAATTAAATACATTTTACCCAGAAGGGAGCACAAAGACCTCTTGTGATTCAAGAAAAGTCAAAACAGTTCTTAAATGTGGCCACAAGTGGGATTTTATAAAGAGGTATTCTACTGTATCTGACAAGACTCAGGTGGAGGGTAACTGATAGTAAAAAAAATAGTAACTCACTATTTAGTACATCTTTGATGTAGCTAGAGCTGCAACAATTAATCGATTAGTTTTCAACTTTCATTCATTACTATATTTTAGAAACGGTGAGTAATAAAAGTACTTTGTGTAACTTCAAAAGGGGCTGTTTGTCATAATGGACCCGTTTCAAGCAAACAAGCTCTGATAAAAAACCCACTGTGAGCTACCTACGTTTAACTTGGCTTCAAAATAAAACAATGAATAATAATTCACAACACCTACGTAGCACCAAATGGCAAACAGAAAGTTACTGACTGGTGAATATCTAGCAAGCCCAGATAAAGATACAGATATTTTTTCAGGGGTTAGTGGAGAACAAACCAGAGCTAAAATATTGGACTTGCATACATCAGGTGGCCACAGACATTACCACAAATGAATGATACTGTTCATGCTTCATGTCCACTGGATTTTTGAGTATAGGCAATGGTCTGCCATCATGTTAGCCGTAGCAACTTAATGACTTAATGTGTTTCTGGCCCTAATGGAAAAATTATTTTAAATGTAATTTGAACCCTTTTCTCATATCAAATTAAAACGGTCACTGCATGGAATGTGAATATCTAAAATATAATTTTACATACAAATACATTGGCCGCCAACAAATCAACAAAATAGCTTCCAAATGCAAGGCGCATGATCACCAACAGCTATTTTTTTTAAACTATGTTCACATGTCTTGCAGTGTCCTTTAAGGGAAATATTATTAGTTTAAGACTAATAGTTTGTGTCCCACCTGTTGAAAGTCATTTTCTTTTTAGACATTTTTGGAACTTGTCAGGCAGAAGGAATGGATGTGTAGCACTTTTTAAAAAAAATAAGTTTCTTTCTGATATTATAACACAGTTTATACTGTGTTTTTGTTGTGGTTCTTAGTGGCTATCACAGTCTCCAGAGGAAGCCAGAATTCAGTTTCTGGCCTAGAAGCATTTGCAGTAGGACTTTTATCACTATGGGGCATTCTTTACCATTTTTCTTGCCATTGCGCATCTAGCGCCAAACTGGTCTGAAAAAAATGATTCACCTAACTGTAGCCTGACAAATACTGGATTTTCAATATATTGCACTGCACATTAATCAAAAAAAAAAGAGGGAGAGGGCAGCTGTACTTATGGTATTATTCAAGCTCATTTACACAACAATATGGATTATTTAAAACACCTGACAAAGTATTTGAACAAGAATATGCTAATCATCATCGCTTTAATTTCTGCATCTTAATAAAATATCTTTCTATAAATAGGCAACACGGTGGTATATTTTAAAAATACTGCAAAAGCATGTGTCAACTGACGGTGGCTGAATGAAATATTTCCCTCCATACGTCAATGATAACTGCACACAGATTTACATGAGATTGACAGAGTAACAGTGAGCGGTACATAATACATGCAGGGCTTCTGGCTGGACGCCAGATACTCCACAACAAGCCACACCGTCCATCTGCCCTTTTCATCGGGAAGAAGTAAGTGATCAGTCTCCGACAGCCAGAGCAGAACGTTACTACTACTAATACCACAAAAATGATATAGGGCACTATTCATGCTCTTTCTTCGCCTAATATTAATATTAGGCTTTAAGATAGCAACTAGATAAGTAATGTGAACTTTGGCTTGTGTAGCAAGACCCTTACACTTAAAAGTCCTCGAACATATCGATAGATAGTTCAAGCTTCCCTGTGATACTTCTACCAACTCTACCTCCTCTTGACCACTTCTCCCGTGACTCCAGTAGTCTGGTAATGATGGCACACACAAGCTCTTCCAAGTTTGACTTTCATCTGTCGTATTCCATCAGTGCTCCCTCTCAGCACCAGTTTTACACATTTTTTTATGAAAAGTAAAAACGTTTCTCTGAAGTTTGAACACTTTCGTCACAAAATATATCAAATAAATAGTATTGGCTGGCATAGAGTGCTGCAGGGATTACGTACTTCTGTGGGCCAACCAGGAAGTTAGCATCGCCCTGGGTTTCCTCGACAAAAAGCCAATGGGATTTTTCCTTTGGGTTTTGGATTATTGCAGAAAATAAACTCTGTGGCGAACACACGTTTATGATGCTTATAAGTTTTGTTCAGCTAGATAATCTTCACAAATGAACACTACTTTTATGATTTTTGAAGTGTGAATGCAATCACCGGAAGTAAAAAGCTAACTAAAGTTAGGCTTTAAATGAACTACACCAGTCGCATGAGTATACACAACGAGGCTGTAAAGGAGGACGAGTCTGCGAGAACAAAACGTTAAAATCTGTTCAGCTTGTGCAACCACAGACCTTATTTCAGGCACCTAAACAAAAACCCATTGACTCCTAGACGAGGGAACCGTAAGTGCTAAAATGCTAACTCATTTCCGGATTTTAGGACTCATTCCTGTAGCACTCTATTGCCAAGGGACTCCAACATTGCAATTACTGCCAACAAGACCATGTGATCTATATCAGTGGCTCCCAAACTTTTTCACGTCAAGGACCCCTAAACTGACACAAATTAGACCCCCATTTGATAAGATTTTGTCCCAGGGTCCCCTATCTGATAGGATTTTTGCTTTTTGATGTTATATATTACCGAAAGTGTATGAAACCCATGAGCTAAATAGCCATATGGTCTGTCATTGTGTTACTTATGGATGGAATTATTATTAATTAAACATGGCGGCTGAATTAACTTAATGAACATGGCAGCTGAAACAACTATCGGTAACCTCGAGAGCTGAACCATATTACATACTATTTAGGGGGGGGGGGGGGTGATAAATTCAGTTTGTTAAAAATTATTTGTGTAAGCAATTATGCCACTCATAAAACATAACCAAAACCACATCTAACCAAAACCCATTGACCTCCAGATGAGGGAACCGTAAGTGCTATAATGCCAACTCATTTCTGGGTTTTAGGACTCTATTGCCAAGGGATTCCAAACATAACAGTACTACCAACAAGACCTTGTGATCTATATCAGTGGTTTCCAAACCTTTTCACATCAAGGACCCCTAAATGGACACAAATTAGACCACCATTTGATAACATTTTGTCCCAGGTCCCCCCATCTGATTTCAACTAATTTTTGCTTTTTGATGTTATATATTATCGAAAGTGTATGAAACCCATGACCAAAATAGCCGTACGGTCTGTCATTGTGTTACTTATGCATTATATTATAATGAAAATAAATGATTCCTCTTTTTGCTGGGGACCCCCTCAAGGACCCCTGGTGGTCCCCGGACCCCACTTTGGGAACCACTGACCTATCTAACCCTGCTCTCAATTACATACAGTCACTCATATGAAACTGCAGAAAGACAATAGAGCGAAAAAGAGTATTTTTGTGAATGATACTGATAAAGTTCATTGAGGAGGTTCTTCCTCCCATGAGGAGTTAGTCACACCCACTAAAACACACTAGGAGCATAACTTCATAGATTACAATAACTATATACTTATTACATGGGTCCATATATTGATTAATAACGGACAAAATGACAGCACAGCGCGGGAAAACATTTCATCATTTGAATTAGACCCTCTCCAGAAACACTCGGGCTCTTACTTCACTAGGCTTAATTCTTTTAGGCTCAGTAAGGCCATGTGAAGAAAACATTTCATTCATTTTATTGAACAAAAGCCTTCCGTCTTTAGTAGACACGGTGAAACCCATTAACCGTGGACCAGACATCAGCCTCAACAGCACCACTCACTTTCTGGCTGAAGAAAAAGAGCATTTATAAATTGCGTAATGTGGTTGCTAATTTGAAAAGGTTGCTAGTGTTAGCTGATGATGTTGTGTGCATACTTTGAATTCCTTTCTTCCCGAATAAATAGCTAGTTAATAAACAAGAGAGCTGCACCAGTGCTGCTTATCAAAGCCACGTAACATTAGTTTAGTAAGCTCATTGCGACAGCCTCGCCCAAATTAAGCTAAATTAGCTAGCAAGTTAGATGAAGGCAGCCTAAACATCGTTAGCTAACTTGGCTAGTTACTGGCGGACCCGGTTGGAGGCGAGGAGCGGAAAGTTCACCAAGGACTTCACCAAGAATCATCGTCGTTAGTAAATCTCAGCAGCCGAGAAGTAGACACTTATTCGCCGTTTACTAGCGTTCACCACTTCAAATTAAAATTATCTGTGGGTTTAACGGCGTTACAATGAACATCATGATCCTATGGCGACCGATCCTCAGCCCTCAATCACAGGAGAAAAACGGCTCTGTCTGGATTGTAACGGTGCAGTGAGCGTTGTCTCCTCTCCACTTCAAATGATCCCGCATGTTTCTCTGGCTTCGACTTGGCAAACTAACTTGAAAAAAAGCCCCAAACGCTGTCGAGTTATTCAACATTAACAGTCCAAGTCTTCGTACAATAGAAAAGCAAGCTATGATTTTCAATCGCTCGTTGAGGAGCATTGATTTTTTGTTCTAGCGTCATTCCCAAAGCCTCACAGCTGGACGCCTGCTTTCATATACCATTGTTTTGCTTGGTTACTTCATCTACGCGTTACTCGTTTAAAAACTTGCTTTTACCGCTAAGATTTCCCGCCGCTTGTGTTTCTTAAGGTTGTTTTACGAGCGATCCCGGTTTCCCTCGCAAAGAGTCAACTTACTTGGAAAAGAAACGTACTCCAGCTCGGCTCCATTTCCACACTTACTAATTCTGGAGGAAAGCTCGTAGAAGCCTACAACAAAGCAACCAAACATGGCAGCTGAAACAACTTCCGGTAACCTCGAGGGCTCAACCATTTCACATACTATTTAGGGGGGAGGGGGGATACATTTAGTATGTTAAAAATAGTTCGTGTTAGCGTTTATGCGGTTCATAAAACGTATATATTGTCAATTTAAAATACATTATGAAATATATATGTAACATATAATTTAAATTGTTCCTATTTTATCACAAAACTAATTTGATGTAGTTGGATTTCCAAACACCCCTCTGGATGTGTTTTCCGCTGATTCTGCGAGGGGGCATTTGTTCTAGTCGACTACTACTGTCGCATGTGGTTGTCGGGATATGAATGTGTTTCAGTAATTCGTTTTTATAAGAAAATGATTTGGAAAGCGGTTTGTTCTGCATTGCAAACATTTTGCTTTACTCCTTTTCCATAATGAGGATGGTTTCTGTTTAAACAGAGCAAAAAATAGTCCGCGTGCGCAGCAGTTTCTTTTCATTAATGGGATCATGGGGATGAATGAAAACCACAGAACTCATATAAATTGGACGAATTGCCTCCAGTGGACCAAAATAACACACGCACACACACACACACAGTCTACTAATTGACTGTGAATACACCACTTATATTAAATAAACTAGGATTATTGTCTGAAGAATTTGATATTTGTGCAATTGTCACAATTAAATCACAATTAATTTCTAATGTTTATTAAGGTTATTGTCACACAACGTTTTTTGGATCGGGCCTTCATGGTAAGGTAACTTTTAAAAGTTGATTGTGTGGGGAAAAAAAATCAAACCATATCTCAGCATTCTTTCTACAAATGACACATGCATTTAATCATCAGTCTTCTTTGAACCAAATGCAGATTTGTCCTTCACTGTGTTATATCATTCATCATCAAACAGTATGATTACTCAACCCTCACAAAGAAAGGAGACTGACGTGACCAAGCTGGATATGAATCATAGCTGCATTGTCTCCTCCTGATGTTTTTACACCCGTCTCAAAGATGTTTCACACATTGGACTTTGATTTAGTCATTTGATAGAAGGGAACATGTTACTGTGAAATAACAATAACTGTGGAGAAACTATAGATGCAGGCAGATAATATTAGGAATACAGCATGCCTGTCTGTGGTCAAATGGCACCTTCAACCTTGAAGACAGCCAAGAAAATAGTACAGAGCATCTGGGGTTACAAGAACAGTAGGTTAATGCCAGACGACCTTTATAAGCACCAATGTGCTGTCCTACAGGCTCAGATGACTAAGACACATACGATTGTGTTCACGATTCATATGAAAGGCCTATGTGAGATCTAACTCCCATTGTCCTTTTCTTATTACATATTTGCTGTAACTTAATAAACAAAAAAATATCCTTCATATTCAGCTAATAGTTAGCCTATAGTGGATACAATAATTAGGTTCAAGGCAGCAAAAGAGTGCTATTTAAAGCTACCTGGGTGTCACCAAAGCAACAGGGCTCAGGGTTGGGGTTTGGCAGGTATGCCAAACAATGTTAAATTTGCATCACGACAGGAGGACCACTGTATCATATCATATGGGCTAATACAGCACAGTTATAACAATTATGTCTCAAATTATGTAAGACATAACTCAAAAAGAGTTGAATTCGGTAACACTTCATTATACAGGTATGCAAATTTCATGGTAATTAGGTGATAATTAGCAAGTATGTTATTTGAAATTTCTTTGGGACTACTGCCAAATTACCCCAATGTTTACCTCAAAATTTATCGAAAATTACTTAATTCTAAACATTATTTAATAAGTAGATGCTAAAATGGCATATAATCGTTAGAATAAGGCCCTTAGGCTTGAGCAGCTCTTCATCGGAGGTGGAAAACCAAAACTAATAGAAGACACTTATGATCAGGCACAAATCTCACCATTGTGTGACTTATTGTCAACACAAATGTAACCTGGCAGCTAATGTAATGATTCAGGGAGTTTTTTTAAAGAAATTTCAAAGAAGTTATTTGCTAATTATTATCTATTTACTAGTAGACATGGAAATAAAGCATATAAATTAACTTTGTATTCTTTTCCTGGAAATGTGTTAAATAAATTAACAGCTATTGGGAAATAGCGGAATATCATTATTAAATAATGTTTATAATAAAGTAATTTTTGATACATTTTGAGGTAAATATTGGGGTAATTTGGCAGTAAATTCCAAAGAAATTTCAAATAGGTTACTAATTATCACCAAATTACCGTGAAATTTGCGAACCTGTAAAATGAGGTGTCACCTTAAATTCTTCTTATAAATTGAATGCAGCCAAAGAAAAAACAAATGACTAACTAGAGACCAACTTGTGATGGGACCACACTGCGATGCCAAATGGGACCAGGGGCGTAAAGTGGGGGAGGCCAATGGCCCCTTCCTCACTTCCTACCCCTCTACTTCTGACCCCCTTGCTCGGACCAGGTCCATCATCGAACTCAGTCTTCACTTTGATCTCAACTACAAACCTGTAAAGTGTTGTGACTGCATCTTGCAGTTGTGACGCCATGGCGGTGACCATATCTGTTCACAGACAGACAGGAAATCTAAACACCTGGCAAAGTAATCAAAACTACTTCTGTGGTAGTTCCTGTTACAGTAGTTGTCTCCAGGACCACATTTTGGCATGACGACACACACACAGAGACTCACAAGGTGAAAACAATACCAGCGTCGCTACTGCAGCTGGTAACTATGAATGAAAACCGAATCTGAACACAACACTTATAACGCCCTTAGGTCAACGAAGATTTGTTTATCCAGCCCATACCTGTAGCACAGCCCTACTGTGTAGATTAGGGCTGTCATGATATCAGATTATCGTGGCCAAAATAATTCACGATAATAATATCATTGTGATATCTACGAAAAATTTCAAATAATAGGCTAATAATGCTTTCTGTCAAATTCATCTTTAACTTTGTTTATTGCGTGTTTTGTCTCTTTTTTGGCAAATGAATTACACTCAAAATGCGAGTGTAGGGAGGTGGAGAGAGAGTCTGTAACCATAACTGTATATATAAAATGTTTTAAGAGGCAGATTATTATGTGTATTATTAACATGATATCAATATTTCATTTTTTAAATGTCATGGTTATTGTCAATACCGGTATATCGCGACACACCCTAATGTGGATGAACCAAAAGAGCTTTTGTTAAATAATAACTTTTCTTTAAGTTGAGGAGTTTCCTGCTAATTTGCTTGATTATTTCAATTTTTTTCAGAAAGACTGAGGAAAAGGATGGTTAAAGTTGCCCTAAATTACATTTATGAATATGATCTGAGGTATAGTCTTTGCTCCACAATAATAAAAAGTTGGGAAAAAAGTGAAAAGTTGTCAATATTTCTTACATTTTTTATCAAAAGTGACGTGTTAAATTGATATACAGCGATTATTCACACTTCCACGGGGACCAAAGTATTAAAATCTTGCGGGAAATGAGACTTGTGTTCCAGCTCTAAACTGAAAGTGGACACAGCTTGAATCAGTATTGTGCACACACTCTTTCCAGTACGTTCTTTGAACCCTCTGCTCGTCCGTGAATGGCTGGTTCAGTAAAGGTGCCCCCATTGTACATTTTCAATCTTTGTCCCACTGTACATTGAAAGCCTTTATTCACATACAGTGCAACCGATGTTTCAGTTAGAGTTAGAGGGAATATGTGTGGTCAGCCCATTCTCCCCTCGTCCAGCTCAAAAGACACGATAACATCCAGCAACGGGCTCCACTTGAAAATACAGTTATGCAGTTTGCTTCCTCTGGTATTTTTCCAGCTTTGGATAAGGAAAACTCTCCAGATTCTCCAAAGGTAAGCTCCACCAGGACATGGAGAACAGAATGATTATGTTTTAGCTTGTTTAAGGAGTAGATCATATATAATAATTTGAGAATTCATTTGTAAACCTAAGAATTTTTTTAAATTTCTGTTACAAGAAATGTCGTTGAATGTAACTAAACTATTTTGTGAATATGAGAAACTGCTGGTAATTTACAGCTTAATGGAATAACTGCTCTTACTGTTTGTAATAACACGGGTCGGCAACCTTCATGGTGTGAATTGCCATTTTTAAATTTTCTTGTTAATCAGTGTGTCATATCAACATTAAGGTGGTTGTTGTTATGACAACACATCAAAATTCAAATCTCCAACAGATCTGTAATTTTATTCCATCCACTTAGGCAACATGCAATATTTCTCCCATAATCAGGACATTGTAATTATATATTAGAGCACTATATAAGAAGGCTGCCATCCTTATGAAAACATACATATTAAACATAGCAACCTTCCACCAATCTTGCTCATCAGCAATAAACTTTTCTGGGAAGAAGGCACAAGGAGTACTAGCCAATCAGAGGCAGATTGGAGCGGATCTTCGTGGAATGCGGGTCGGGAAAAAAATCAATCAAACTACCTTAAAGGTCCCATATTATAAAAAGTGAGATTTTCATGTTTTTTCATTATAAAGCAGGTTTAACCCTCCTGTTGTCTTCCCGTCGACCATGCAACTTTTGTCTTCCCATGTCAATATTGACCAGCTCTGGTTTGACTGTTTATAAATCATACAGTATAAACTATCACCCAATTCTGTTACACCTTTTTGGCTAACTTTATTCCCAATTATAAAGTTTTACACTTTTTTTGGGGGAAATTAAGGTTAATAAACCTAATTTCCGTCAAATTTTACCTATTTTCTTTAGTAAAAAAAAGCAGATATGAATTATTTTGACTATAGTTATTATCAGAAGAACATAATGTTGATGGATTATCACATACTGGTATATGTAAACTTTTAGTTTGTCACATAATGACACTTGTGGTCTTCCTGTCAATTTTGACTCGGGAAGACCACAGATGCTATAGATTTGAATAAAACACCCACAATTCAACGAAAGTAGTGGTCAATATTTTTGCAAAGACCACAGTAGGCAACCATCAATGATATTTTGGGGAAATTAGATTAAATAAATTCATATTTATGATATAATGAAGTTTGAAAATGGGTCAAATTTGACCCGAGGACAACAGGAGGGTTAAGACCTATATAAATACTGTGATAGTATCGAAACACTCAATCCACAGGGAAATACACTCAGCCCATATTCAGAAACTCTGCATTTGAAACAAGCTGTCAGGATTTCTGCCCATTCGTGATGTCACAAATATACAATATTTAGACCTTTGACACATTTTTAAACGTAAACAACATGTGTCCCAGTTTATTCCTGGTTGCAGTGTATGTGAATGTCATCAGCTGACAGAAAGTCCACATGGACCCAAGCTGTTGCCTAGCAACGCAATTCTGTTGCAATTCCGTTTGCAATTCCGTCAAAATGCATTAAAACGGAGCGTTTCAGACAGAGGGTAAATACAGGCATATTCAGGCTGACAGTATGAGGAAAATAAAAGTTTTTTTGAACATTACAGCATGTAAACATGTTCTAGTAGAAACACAAAATACAAGTATGAACCTGAAAATGAGCATAATATGGGATCTTTAAATAACTAGAATACACTGATACCGATACCGGATCGAATATCGGGCCGATACTGACTCAAATAGCTGGATATCGGTGACAATGGGGCCGATCTATGAAATTCAACTCTATGTTTATATAATATACATATACATTATATTTAATTCTTGTTTAAGCTTTGACCAATTTGTTGCTGCATTAAAAAGGTTTACACTTGAATGTTAATTTTGAAGATTTTTTTTTGCCAACAAATTATTATTTTAATAATAAATAACAATTCAATACATTTATATCTCTGTATTTATTTGTTACATTTTGTTTTACAAAGTTATGAAAGTTATGATATTTTATTTTTTCACATAAAAGAATGATCCAGTAACTTCCACACAGTGAGGCATACAGCTTATAAATTAAACACTGGTATCGGATCTGTTCTTGGTATCGGCTGATACTCAAAGCCCAGGTATCGCTACCAGTATCAGGACTGAAAAAGTGGGATCGGTGCATCCCTATAAATAACAGGCTGTCCAACAGCCAATGGCTGTGAAAGAGGTAATTTGGCTTACTGATGAGAGGGCACTTCAATATTTCCAAAAAACTGTCTTGCACAGTTATTGCTAGCGTGTCATTGGTTCAGCTATTGTGTGCCAATGGTGGCGCCAAAGGTGCCTACCCCTATGAAATACACGTGACAAAGAAAACGGTTGAAATTCATTGTGACAATTTATTAAAAAATGAAGGTCGTGCCAGATTGTGACATATACTAACATGAGGCGATGACACACCAAGAAAGCTATTTTATGATATTTACTGTATATTTATAGTGGATTTTTAGGTCAATATTTAAATCTAGATAATGTCTGAAAGCCATACATGTGCAAATACATCTGGTTTCATGCACCTGCTTCCTTGGTAAGATTGAGTCATACAGTGCATTTTTTTTCTCCTTAGGAGTGTAAGAGAAACCACTTCAGTTTCATTATTATCATGATTCAGTTATTGATACCTTGTGCCTGACTATAGTATTTTAACTAGGACTGTCAATTGATTAAAATGTTTAGATGCGATTAATCGCTTGATTGTCCATAGTTGATCGTGATCTTGCAGAATAAGGAAACGCATGCATTTGATGCTTTTTTGTCAGGTGTGCAAAGTTTTTGGGTGCTGGTTTAAGTAGAAGTGGAAGTCCCTATTAGTAAAGAGCACTTCAACTGCTAACACTGTAGTTTCCTTATGCAAAGGCATGAGCATATTTAGTGCAACGCAATACTATATACTATATATACTATACTATACTATACTATATATATACTATATCTCAGAAGTCAGAACAAGATAAAGTAATTTCCAAATCATCAAAAGTAACCTCTTTTTTAGCAGCAAACAGAGAGGAATGTTTGATTTTTAGTACGTTTAGAATAGGGCTGTCAATCGATTAAAATATTTAATCACAATTAATCGCATGAGATAGTTAATCGAGATTAATCGCAAATTAGTCACACAGTTTTTATCTGTTCAAAATGTACCTTAAAGGGAGATTTGTCAAGTATTTAATACTCTTATCAACATGGGAGTGGGAAAATATGCTTATTTTATACAAATGTATGTATATATTTATGATTTTAAATCAATTAAAAACACAAAGCAATGACAAATATTGTCCAGAAACCCTCACAGGTACTGCATTTAGCATGAAATATATGCTCAAATCATAACATGGCAAACAACAGCTGCAATCATAACAAACTCAAGCCCAACAGGCTACAACAGCTGTCAGTGTGCTGACTTGACTATGACTTGCCCAAAACTGCATGTGATTATCATAAAGTGGGCATGTCTGTAAAGGGGAGACAGGTGGATACCTATAGAAACCATTTTCTTTCACATATCTTGAGGTCAGAGGTCAAGGAACCCCTTTGAAAATTGCCATGCCAGTTTTTCTCATCAAAATTTAGCGTAAATTTTGAGCATTATTTAGCCTCCTTCACGACAAGCTAGTATGACATAATTGGTACCAATGGATTCCTTAGGTTTTCTAGTTGACAATATCTTCACTCCAACTTTAAAACTGAGCTCACTACAACCTAAAAATCGCAAGTTGCATTAACGCGTTGAAGAAATTAGTGGCATTAAAATGAATTTGCATTATTATCAAGTTAGCTTTGTTAGCCCTAATTTTAACTATTGTGTTTTCCCACAGAAATGGGAGACTGGTCCATTCTTGGCCGCTTCCTAACGGAAGTTCAAAACCACTCCACGGTCATCGGCAAGATCTGGCTGACGATGCTGCTCATCTTCCGCATCCTGCTCGTGGCCCTGGTCGGGGACGCGGTCTACAGCGACGAGCAGTCCAAGTTCACCTGCAACACCCTGCAGCCTGGCTGCAACAACGTCTGCTACGACACTTTTGCTCCCGTCTCACACTTGCGCTTCTGGGTCTTCCAGATCGTCCTGGTCTCCACGCCTTCCATCTTCTACATCGTCTACGTCTTGCAAAAAATCACCAAGAATGAAAAGCCAGAGGATGATAAGAAGGTCCAAGTGGTACCCAGGTCCTCGCCTTCACTAGAAAGGGACAGAGGAGGAGATAAAGAGACGACGTTGGAGGCCGGCGATCCTTATAACGCAACCTATAACAACGAGGACTGGAGCTCACGGGAAGAGGAGTGTGAGGAGAGGAACCAGCTGGAGGAGGATGCGAGAGAGGTATGGAAGGATCCAACCCAGCTCTCCAGCCAAGTCTTACTCATCTACATCATACACGTTCTGCTGCGCTCCATCATGGAGATAATCTTCCTCATTGGACAGTATTACCTATTCGGATTCGAAGTCCCGCACCTCTTCCGCTGCGAGACCTACCCTTGTCCGAACAGGACCGACTGCTTCGTGTCTCGAGCGACAGAGAAGACCATCTTCCTCAACTTCATGTTCAGCGTCAGTCTAGGTTGCTTCATTTTGAACATTGTGGAGCTGCATTATCTGGGCTGGATCTATATCTTCAGAGTGCTGTTATCCGCGTGTTGTACGTGCTGCGACTCGGGTAGGAACCCCGGGGCGCGGGTGGATTTATACTCCGATAACAACCCACTGCTCCTCGAACTCAAGCACTCTCTGCGCGGTAGGGTCGTCCTGCAGACCGCCTCACCCACATCACGGGACAGGAGCGGCGGCGTTCCCAACCAAGGCCCGGCCATCTCCTTCGAGACGGACTCCACGCTGGAGTGTACTTCGAAGAGAACTCCAGATGAGAAGGATCGCAGCAAGACTAGACTGCACAACATGGCCAAAACAGGAAGAGGGAAAAAGTCATGGCTGTAAATCATTGGATGTATAAAGAGAACTGGATGCAGGGTTGGAGGCGGGGCCCCGTTCATTCGTATGAAAGTTGCTCATTGGCGCAGGATTCCAAAATGGCTCGACTTCCGATTGGAAAAGTACCCGGATCTTCCTGAGATCTTCCACATCCATTGAGCCCATGGAGCAGGCGCAGTAGCGTCCGCTCGGTCACAGAATAACTCTGGATTCGGCTATTTGTGCATTTTACAAATTTTAAGACCTAATGATTTAAATAAGGGCTATTCAAATGTTCATATTGGAAAGTTGATTCACCTCAAAAAAAAATATCAGCTGAGTTACAGTTGTCTCTTTCCCAATGTAAGTCTATGGGAAAAGGTTTTTTTTCTGGGCCCAATGGCATCATGTAACGGACACAGAAGTTCCAGTATCGCCGTTTGGCCACTGGCGCTCTTCCTGGGGGCTTGCAGTAAATGATTTCAAACCATCTTTTTCTTTTGTGTTATATATATTTTCCATCTATAACTGCGCTTGTATATATCTAAATTGAGTTATGAAGTTAGTGATTATTAAAATGATTCAGACAATGTCAGGGAGAAACTGTGACAGATTCAGTGTATTTGTTTCTAGCCACAGAAACCCGAACTTAACATTAATAATGTGGAATTTTGGAATGGTTTGGAGATGTTGCAATGTGTTTACCATTCTTGGTTTATTATGTGTACTGTAGAGGGAAGCACTGATATGAATGTAGTGCAGATTTCTATGAAAATGTTTCTGTAAATATAGACAAATCAATGTATTTGCTGTGATTTATTCATACCTCCACTACAAAGACAACAAAGGATCCTCTGTAAATAGACAGATGGCGAATTTAAGGTGGCAGTAAGGCAGAATGTTTTTGGCATCATTGGGCAAAAATTCCATAATAATCTTTCAGCATATTGTAATTCAAGTGTTCTGAGAGAAAGCTAGACTTCTGCACCTCCTCATGGCTCTGTTTTCAGGCTTTAAAAAATCCCGTGACGATAGACTTTGGCCAATCACAGGTCATTTCAGAGAGGCAGCTGTCAATCACTAGCAAACAGAATATTGATTAATTTTTTATCAGCACTGCCTAGTTTGATCGTTTGATCGAAGTTCGCGAATGATTGACAGCTGCTCAGAGACGGCAGGCTCCAGCTCGGCTCTGATTGGTTGTTTTTCTCCGGTCTGTGAAATCTTGCAGATGCCATTAGGAGCACTGCATTACTGTCAGGGTATAGTGACCGTTTTATAAAAATAACTTTTTTTTAATCATATTTGCTCCATTTCTACCCATTGCTGCTTTAAGCATCAGCAACTGTATACTTACATGGCCTGTTAAGCAGCAATACACAAGGGCTCTGATCTGGTTTAGAATAGTTGATATCTCGGTCTGATTCTCATTGTTTTGTACTTTTTTTTTGCCAGAAGACAAATTTCAGCAAAGTCAGTGGAGTGTAACCTGTGCAGTAGGTTAGACAGTGGTGGAAGAAGTACTCAGATTTTTTACTTAAGTAAAAATAGAAATACCATAGCCTAAAAATACTACATTTCAAGACAAGGCTTTGAATCCAAAATGCTACTTAAGTAAAATTACAAACGTTTTTTCAGCAAAATGTAATTAAAGTATGAAAAATAAATGTACTCATGATACAGAATGGCTGACAGATTGATAGATCGTCAATGTAAGGCCAATTTTTGATACTTTGTATACTACTGGGTAGATTACTAGTACTGCACCATATCATATTGTCTGATTATTTAAAAAGTAGTAATTGTAAGTGTCAAGTAAATGTAGTGGAGTACTTAAGTACAGTCCTTGAGTAAATGTACTTAGTTACATTCCATCACTGAGGTTATGTGCCATAGAGTGGGACAAAAGGCCTAACTTTCCTTGACTTGACCGGATATATTTGACAAATCTTGCTGTCCTGCATGGCAATTATATCCCATAATATAATATAATATAATATAATGTAATATAATATAATATAATATAATATAATATAATATAATATAATATAATATAAATCTTCAAGAGCTTGGGCTGAAATGTAATCATATATGCAAACATCTCAAATGTATAAACATGGGACGCACAAACTGAGCCTAGAATCACACAAACTCAAAGATTTAAAAGCTCATTTTATATATTGTCAAATCTCAGATCAACATAATCTACAATATCCTATCAAACTTCTAAATAAAAACGTGTGTTTGTGTTGTAAGGTGAGTCCTGACAAGGAAAATTGGGCAGACTGGCGGTATTTACCTGTGCCTTCTGTATACAGTACCTGCACATACACTCAGTGTTGCAGTGCGTAAGAAGACCAGCAGGGGTCACTGCTGTCCGGTTTACACTGATGCTACCTTCATGTGCCATTGGAATTACTAAACTTTTAGAGCAGTTTAAACATTGACGACCCAAATACAATTACAGAAGGTGCTAAATTTAGCACATTTTGTCCACATTTAACAATATAAAGATGGATTTCATGAAAGCAGCGTAAGCAAAAGATCATTCCTTAAATAACTAGTCATTTTTGTTGTGTTGTGGTGCACATAATTCAAGTTCCATTTTATTTTTTTTGCCGTTAAATATATATAGACTATTCTATACATGACTATGCCTACAGACTGCCCGTTTAAAAAAAGTAATAGTAATAGAAACACAAACATGAGGTTGTGTCCACAGGGTCGTTTATAACCGGCCATACTTGTTTTTGGTTAAGTCGGAGCTTACGGCAAGCACTTGAAGGCATCACAAGCTCCATTTCTCGCACCTACTGTCAATTGAAAGGAGCAAAATGCTGCAAACTTCAAGCAACGCGCACAATTACAGGTAAGTCAGTGTCATGTCGGTTAATAGCGTTAACTAATAACTGTGTATTTTATATTAATGAATGACAATGGTTACACTCTCTATTGAAAGTGTTCCCTGAGGCCACCGGTGCTAGAGAATGAGGGCAAAGCAGCTTAAAGGGAGAGCATTACAGCCAAGCTGTGGACTAGCAGCAGCAACAACCTAGTTATAGCATGCAAGTTCAGTAAAGCTCAACATCAACAAGGTTTTTATCATTTCCTGTGAAAAGACATCATGAGAATAGTTTCAGTTGTATTGTAAAGTGCTGAAAAGTGATTGTATTGTTATTTCATAGCCTCTATGACCTCAGGAGATGTGATTAAGTGAAGATTAAGTGCATATTTGACTGTTTATGGGTTCACACAGGCTACTATATGGATGTGTGAGGCATTCAGGTTCAGGTGGAGAGCATGGTTCAAAAGTGTTTAGATGTTCTGCATCACTTTAAATGGTGATGCTGAGCATTTGACAGCAAGACAGATGAGGTCAAAGCTGTCCAAAAACAGTGCCTGTATGTAGGGCAGCTATAGGACTGAGAGAATAAATCCCCCAAATCTGGAGTATATTAATGTTTGTAGGTCATTTTTTTTTGTTGAGACTGTAATGCATCAAAATTATGTCAGTTCCCTTTCACACAGCTGACACACTATACATTTCTTCTGATTTGAGTTATTTAGATTGTATGTTGATACTGATAAAAGTCTGATTATAAGAAAAAAAGAATCATTACATGATATGCAATACAGTGTTTGATGAAAGGTTGTTATGAGTTTGCAAAATAAGATGTAGGAATAATGTTATTATATTGTCACAAAACACAACAAATAATGGATCTTTTAATGACTGATATAATATTCTATAAATGAAAACATTAATATAACAAACTAGATCTGTACCTAATGATTATTTTCATTACCGATTAATCTGTAATGATTAGTTGTTTGGTCTATAAAATGTCAGAAAATGGTGAAAAATGTTGATCAGTGTTTCCCAAAGCCCAGGATGACGTCCTTAAATGTCTTGTTTTGTCCACAACTCAAAGATATTCAGTTTACAATCATAAAAGAGTAAAGAAACCAGAACATATTCACATTTAAGAAGCTGAATTCAGAGAATTGAGCTTTTTTTTCTTAAAAAAATACTCAAACCGATTAATCAATTATCAAAATAGTTGCCGATTAAGTTAATAGTTGACAACTAATTGAGTCATACACGGTCAATAACCCTGTAACACCAAATATCCGCTGCTAGCGTTATAGATTATATTTTTTACAGTCTTTAATGCACATTTTTAGATTATAATTTACAGTCTTTCGTACACATTTTTTGTAATATGTACATATCATCTATCACTTTATGTACATATTGTAATATTTACATACCTGTCACTGTAAGTATAAATACTACTCACTGTACATACAGTACATAGACAACTCCACATGTACATGCTGTACATGATCATCTAGTCCATGTATATCCATCCGGTATTTATTTCTTTGCACTATTTGTATTGTTTACAACTTCCAGAACACTTGACTTGTACGTAAACATTTTATTTTTTATTTGTATTATTGTATTCTTTTATTCTGTTATTTCCATTCTGTGTAAGTACATTATGAGAGATGCATAAAAAAAAGAGTCAATTCCATGTATGTATATACGTGGCGAAATAAACAGCATTCTTGTTGTTGCTCTATAACAAACATAGTAAACTTGAAGTTAAAAAAGGGTTTCAAAAAGCGTCCTATGAAGAATTTACTCTATTTCGTTTTGCACATATGTCATCATACTGTATGAGCCATTACAGATGTGCATGATTGGCCAATAATTGGCATGCCAGTACCGTAGTCAGGCAGAACTAAATTAGACGGTTCTATTAAGCTCTCAGCAAGTATTTTCTTAATTTTCTCCTGTTTATCCTCTTCCTTACAGATGACACTGCAGGTCAGCAACTACTGTAGAAGCTCTCTCTCTCATCATTCATGTGAAACTGTCCTTTTGTCGCCGTAAGCAATTCAAACTGGTATAAGACTTCAGAGCAGTTTGAGCATGTTTCACCTAATTAAGAAAGACAAGGAGAAGGAGAAGGACCTGGGCAAGAAGGAGAAGAAAGAGAAGAAAGAGCGGATGTCCCAGGCTGAGTTAAAGAGCCTGGAGGAGATGAGCATACGCAGAGGCTTCTTCCACCTCAATCGAGGGAGCGCTAAGAGGGACTCCAGGGGCAAGCTGGAGATCTCTAGTCCCATCCCGATTAAGGTGGCTACCAGCATGGAGCTCAACCTGACGGACCTGGAGGCCGAGCGTCTTCACAACACCCTGGGGCAGGATGCGGGGCAAATGAGTGCAAGCACCTCTGGTGAAGAAGACGTGAAGGGACCTGAACTGGATCATCATCATCGCAGCTCTGTGAAGGAGAGAGCAGCTAAGTTTGGGGAATTGGCCAGGGTGAATTCCTTGGTAGGCCAGAGGCACGTGTCTTTTTCCCAGAGGAGCAGCGAGGACAACGCTCTGGGGGCTTTTGGGCAGAACTGGACTACATCCTTGAAGTCCCACTCCAACCCAAACATGGTTCACATTCCCGAGATGGTGGAGAAGACCTTCCCTGGTGCAGACCTACAGCTGCCTGTGCTTGTCGCTCCACCAATACCAGATCCAAGAGAGCTGGAGCTACAGCGGCGCAACACTGGGGATTTTGGCTTCTCTTTGCGGAGGACCACCATGCTGGACAGGCAGCCGGACGGAGGAGTGTGTCGGCGCGTGGTGCACTTCGCCGAACCGGGTGCTGGGACCAAGGACCGGGCTCTGGGCCTGGTGCCAGGAGACAGGCTGGTGGAAATCAACGGGGTCAACGTGGAGAGCAAGAGCAGGGACGAGATCGTGGAGATGATCCGTCAGTCCGGAGAGTCGGTCCGGCTGAAGGTGCAGCCCATTTTGGAGCTGAGTGAGTTGAACCGCAGCTGGCTGAGGACCACTGAAGGCCTGCACAAAGACATCTATGATGTAAGTAGAATCGTTTTCAGTCCACTGAGGGAATAGATTCTAACTTGCAAACACAAATTCCACATGTACTGATTCTGTTTCGTTAATGTCATTGCATAATTTCATACTTCTAAGTACTTTCATCTCAAAATGCTGCTTTTTTTGTTGGCCAGGATGTCACTTTGGATCTCGTGACAATTTCAGACTTTTAGAAATTATTCTCCATATTTGCACTGAGAAACTGAGTGTGTGTTGCTCTGGTGCTCCTGGAGCTCTGTTATTTGGGTTTTTTAAATATATACTTGGCAACTAAAATTACCACCTAAAATTAGCCCTTTTTTTCCCTCATTCTGGTGTTTCTTTCTTCTAAGTATGTGGTTTTGCACCAGTGGATTAAAGATGTCTGGATCATGGGTGGAACTGTAATGACACTGGTAATGTGCCTTTGTGCGTGTATGCATGGGGGAGTGTGTGTTTTGAAAGAGAGAATGTGTTCTGTGTATATATAATCCCCCCTACCCAACCCCCACCCCCCCTCCAGTCCTTTGACACCAAACAATAGGATGCTGAAGGAAACAACGGCCCAAACGCCACCACAGACTGGGGCCATATGGTCTTGCAAGACTTGGCTGGCGTCCCATTCAGTTCTTTTCGCTCGGATAATCATGTGCAACAAGTAGAGGAGCATCAAGTTAAGCTCTTTATTAGCTGCTGGCACAACAAACACCTGAATTTGAGCATTCTTGGTGAGATAAACCTTGGCCCAGGTTAGGGTCGTGCAGTGCACTGTTATTTTGAGGTATATCAGTAATGTACTCATGGTGTTTTGCCGGTGTGGATGTAGATTTTATTCTGTAATCATAAAATTTGAACAAAATACAATAGACAGTCTTGATTAAAAGCCCAAGCATATTAGTTATACTATAAATATAGATGTAAATAGATGTTAGATATCATTGAACCCTGGAAATTAAAGTTACAATCTCCAAAATCTGCGTTTTGTTCTCTTTGGCGGCGCCTGTGGTGATAAGTGGTAATTGCAGGTGTGTTTTTAAATCTCACTTCCCGGAGATCCACACAGTGTTTTTTTCTCCAGTGAATGTCGCATTATATCGATATTATATCAATATCGTGATATGAGACTACATATCATCTTAGATTTTGCATATCGAAATATGGCATAAGTGTTGTCTTTTCTTTTCTGAACTTACCAGACTGTTCTAGCTGTTCTATTTTTTTGTCTTTTACACTTAGTCATTATATTCAAATTACTGATAATTATTTATCAAAAATCTCATTGTGTAAATATTTTGTCAAAGCACAAATGGTCAACCCTACAATATCGATGCATACCGATATCGAAGTATTTGGTAAAAAATATAGTGATATTTGATTTTCTCCATATCGCCCAGCCCTGCTTTATTGTCTATTTGACTCTAAATGGGACCATAACTTATTAAATGAACATCATGCTGTATTGAAGAAGACTTGAAACTTGCGATTGAGACCATAAACTCATGTTTACAATGTTTACTAAGGTAATAAATCAAGTGAGAAGTAGGCTCATTTTCTCACTTTTATACAATCAGACTTCTTTTTGCAACCAGAGAAGTCGCCCCCCTGCTGGCTATTAGAAAGAATGCAAGTTTAAGGGACTTCAGCATTGGATTCACTTTTCAGGCCCAGAGTTGCCCACTGGAAAATCTTCAAGATTATTACTTTAGGAATATATACTTTTGCCTGTTGAACAACCTTATTTTAGGCAACTCATAGTGTATTAATTCTGATAACTACAATAGAGTAATATACTGTATATATATATTGCAGATGTTTCAGGCAGTAAAATAAATTCCTTTTGACAGCATCACATTGAACCAGTTGTCAGAGACAGATTGATTCAGAATCACGCTGTAAAAGAATGGTGAAAATGATCCTTTACTTCCTAACTAGTTCATAACATTTTTGTGTAATGAAGGAGATTATCTCCATTCTTTCAGAGCTCATTAAGGTTAAGACCTGGGTCAGATTTGTTCCGCTTGGTGTGAAGGTTCAGTGCTTAACCCAAATTGTGGGGCCGTACTCGGTTTGTTGTTCTGCCACATAAGTACCATGTAAAAGATGCACTGCACAAGGCCGGTGTTTAGAAATCTAAGACGTTACAGCACTGACACTAGAGACCCACCCGCCATTAGTCATCAAATATTAAGTTAAACACAAACGGTGTATCACAATTGGTGCGATGTGCGCTGTACAACAGCAGGTGTCAACTTGATATGCGCTTATCTGTTTGTGTGTCTCCTTCCACAGCCAATGCTTTTACCCATGTTACCATCATTTTGAATTACATGGGACTCTGTGGGAATGAATGTTTACACAGGCCAGAGACATTTTTCTTTGCTTTGTCCTACATTCAACCGATCTCGATGATCAACATAAGACAGGCCATTTTAAAAAAGCAGAAAAATGTGCATGTGAGTGTGACCTAGAACCAACAGCACTATTTATAGGTGGTTATAATAAGATCTGGATTCTGGATCTAGAGCTCTGAAACAAACCATATATGTGATGGATGAGCACATTTTGCATGAATTTATTAAAAGGTTAGTAAATTACTTTGACCTCTTGGGAAATATGCTTATTTCTTTACCGAGTGTAAGGTGAGACATTGCACACCTCTCTCTGTCTGCTAAAAATGAAGCTACAGCCAGGAGGCTGTTGACTTAGCTTATCATAAACACTGGAGGCAGGAGGAAAAAGTTAGCCTAGCTCTGTTCAAAACAAAACTTATATCTCTCTGTGTTGTTTACAGTAATAAACTGGGGAAAAAAAGTTCGGAAACTTGTGTTTGGTGGATTATTTCTCTGTTGTTACAATGCTATTTAGCATTGTATTTTATATCGTTGGAAAGCCTGTTTATTTACCTTCACAATGATGTCCAACTTGTAAGGATCATGCATTTGTGGGATGAGCAGCACAGCTTATTATCTGGGTAGCGCTCAAGAAAATTTTGCCAAAATGCTCTCCGATGTAAAATACATTGCCAATTAGCATTGTAACAACAGAGAAATAATCCAGCAAACACAAGTTTCCAAACTTTTTTTCTCAGTTTATCTAGTTGTTTATGTGTTGGACTATTTCTCGGCCGGGTGCAGTGACTTCCTGGAGTCATGTCATCGCTGTGGGGTTACCAGGCAACCAGCAGTGATCTGTGTAACTGCGAGACTGCAGTGAGAGTACAATAACAAGGGGCTGGTTATTGAACAAATACTAACTGACTGTTCAGGTTTGGTGTCAGTTGAACACCTGCTCTCCCTCTGTCTGCTCTCTCTGTCTATTTTTTTGTTTTTATCATGATATGGTTTCTGATTTCAGGAACATCACATGGTTTGCTTTAGGCTGAAAAATACACCCCTCACCTTTACTCACAAATAAGAACTCTCCTCACCAATATAATTATGTCTGGCACTAAATTAATATGATCTCAAACATTTGCTTATTTATAAAGTGTCGGTAGTAGATCACTTCTCAAGAGAAATAAACTTTAAATGTGCCCAGACATCATTCTGGGCCTAAATTAAATTATTTCATGGCAAGGCCAAGTGTGCACAGCTGAGCACATGAACCTTTTGTCCATTGGGTGGCAGCCATTGTCCACACTGCAGAGGCCAGAACAACTATTCTTCTGTTTGGTCCCTTCTGTTTTATTTCCAATCTTTCCTTATTCACTGTCAGGTCAGTGGACAAGACACATCATTACTGAGATGACACCACTGGACTCATTCACAGTTGATAGAACTGAAATGAAATGTAACTTAAGTCTGAGCTATTGTTTGAAAAGTTAAAACAGGATTTAAACAGTAAAAATAAAGATGTGAATATCTTTAATGATCAAACTCTTAAGGTATGCAATGATACAAAGTAGGGCTGTCAGACGAATAAGATATTTGATCACGCTTAATTTTAAATAATCACAATTTAATTGCACATTTTTTATCTGTTCAAAATGTACCTTAAAGGGATATTTATCCAGTATTTAATACTCTTATCAACACGGGAGTGGGTAAATATGATTGCTTTATGCAAATCTATGTATTTACGTATTATTGGAAATCAATTAACAACACAAAATAATGACAAATATTGCCAGAAACCCTCACAGGTACTGCATTTAGCATTCAAATTATGCTTAAATCATAACACTGACAGCTGTTGTTGCCTGTTGGGCTTGAGTTTGCCATGTTTTGCCTGACTTGCCCCAAACTGCATGTGATTATCATAAAGTGGGCATGCCTGTAAAGGGGAGACTCGTGGGTACCCATAGAACCTTTTTTCATTCACATATCTTGAGGTCAGAGGTCAAAGAACCCTTTTGAAAATGGCCATGCCAGTTTTTCCTCGCCAAAATTTAGCATAAGTTTGGAGCGTTATTTAGCCTCCTTCTCGACAACCTATCATGACATGGTTGGTACCAATGGATTCTTTTGATTTTGTAGTTTCATATAATGCCATTATCTTCATTCTAGCTTTAAAAATTGCAAGTTGCGTTAATGTGTTAAAGAAATTAGTGGCGTTAAAACAAATTTGCGTTACCTTTGACAGCCCTATTACAAACATTTGACCTCAGATTCATAGCTGCTCTCTTAAAGGAAGCATTTAGAGGGATCTATTGGCAGAAATGGAATATAATATTAATAAATATGTTTTCTTTTGAGTATATTCCTGAAAATAACAATCATGTTACCATTACATTAGAATGAGCCGTTTATATCTACATATGCTGTTGGCCGCCATGTTTCTATGGTAGCCCAGGATGGAGAGACCAAACACTGGCTCTAGATAAGGCCATTCATGTCCTTGCATCAGCCACCGTAGTTCTCCTACAGGCTTGGCACACAGAAGAAGTTTCAGTTGGTTGTAATCTGCAACCTCACCGCAAGATGTCACTAAAGGAGGATCGACTAATCTAAACAAGGTGCAAAATGAGTGCTCATTCCATACATCTGTACAGTTTGTATAAGGGAATACAGCTGTACTGTGTGTGAGAAGGTATACAGTGTATAAGTGGGGCTGTGATACCCTGTGTCCTACAGACATCCTGGAGGGAGGGGAACTGTTAGACAATTTTCCAGCTGGTCGAGGTAAATCGATTGGTCAGAGGCATTATGACACCAAGTTGAGATACAAGTCAGTGGTGCCAAAAAGGGCTGTCCCTTGAACTGGCTAGTGTCTTCATGAACACCACATGGCACTTTGTTATTATTGTGCACCTGAGTCTGTTATGCAGAGCTGACTTGACATTTATTTGATACCTTTTACTTCCATATTTAAAGGGGAACTATACCCATTTTCAAAATTCATACATGTTATTCCTATGGTCTAAGACAGTCCAAAAAATATTAGTAAACATGTACAACTCTATCCCAAATCCAAAAACTAGAGCGCTAAAACTCAAACTTGTGATGTCATAGGGTACAAAGTGTGGAGCTGCTCCATAGACAATGAATGGGGAGAGATGTTATTGAAGACACTGAGAGCACCCACGTGAATGTTGTGAGTATATGGGTACATTTTCTACATGTATAAAAAAGAAAGCAAACATTCTGTGGCTCCACAAAAACAGCCTCCCATTGATTGTCTATTGAGTGGTTCCACACTTTATACCCTATGACATCACAAGTTTGAGACTTACTTCTCCGGTTTCTGGCTTTGAGAGAGAGGAGCTCATGTTCACAACTATTGATTGAATGTTCCCATGGAAATAACATATTGGAATTCTTAATTCTTAATTCTTTAATGTTCCCCTTTAATAATTATTTGTACAATTACTTTATATCATCTCCTTTCGAAGCTTGGCAGTACCACTTTTTATGGTAGCACAACATCAATAAGCCATGTAATATGTCAATAAGATCCCAGATCATACCTTTCAGGAGCTAATTTGACCTGTTTACATGTAATAACACTGAGAGAGCCTGAATGCCAGTGTGGCCCATGTTCCCATGCAGTCATCTAATATCCCTGCATCACTTCCATTTCCTGTCTTTCTGCAGCCTAGAAAGAACGAGACGTTTCATCGTTAGGAAATTAGCAAATGGTGTAATCTCCTCCCCAAGCTGCCCATTTAAATCACATCATCCCCCTCTTCCAGTGGGCTGGTGATGCTGCTGCAGCAGCAGAGAGTATTAGCACAGGCGTGGATTAGAAAGAGGCGGGGCTTCCAAGAATGAAGCTGTTTGATTCATGATAGAGGCTACACTTAAGATTCCCTCCATTCTTTACATGCATTCTTTAATACTTTTTTTGGCCCTGGTTTCTGACCTCTAGTGTAATTTTGCCAGCTGAAATGAGTTACTGTGACTATTTTTGACTGCAGTTTGACACATTAAGGCAGACATACTTGACATTCTTGGGTGTGTGACTGAAACCGTGTCTGTCAGACGATGGGACATCGACACTTGTCAGCCATAAACAAGAGCTATTTTAATTGAGCATCATGTTTTACGGAACTTGTATTAGTGTCCCTACAAGCAGATATAATATATACAGTATATACATTCCTGTTTTATTGAGATTATGAATGTGTGCTGTTACAACTTTGCTCAGTGTTAGTATGTGAAAACTGTCTTTGGCTGTTACATGACGCCATTTTTACTTACCACAGGTGAGATCACACCTGAGTTTTAATTTGCTGCTTCATAAATCATGCCCTTGTGGCCTACTTACAGAGAGAAGTTCTCATTTTCCTAGGCCTATTTACTACGAATAGTGAGTAAAATCTGGGACACTAACTGGAATTTTCAGAGGACTGCAGATTGTGATGTCCCATGATTCATTTCTGCTCCCAAAGCATGGACGCTGGTCAGAACTCTCAGCCTGCTTTTCATGGATTACACTGTAAAGAGATTTTAATCTGAAATGATCAGCTTCTATCAATGATTATATTACTTTTATTTCAGGGATTTTGTCATTCTATCCTCACATTTTCATAGCGTTTCTATATTTTTTTAGTCTGTCAGGTCAGCTCTGCCTTTTCTAACAGGGTCTACAACCCACATTAATAATAGATATTGGATGTTGTTGTGGACAAACCAACAATCTATGCTTTCATTTCCAACATGATTCGAACAGATATCATATTATTGAAGGATTTAACTGGGTCAGAATCAGCAGTGTTTGTGGCGTTTACGCCTTAATCTTTGGTCTGCACTAACCATGTGTAGGCAACACAGCTGGCACGATGCTGCGTCCCAGTAACTGACTCTGGGGATTAGCAAACTGTGCTAGATAGACCGACTAGGCTGTGTGTTTGGCTGGGTCTCTTGCTGAGCGCTAATAGTGAGCTTCTGATTTTAACCACGAGGAAAGGAACGCCTTATAGCAGATTATAGCTTTTTTTTTTTTGGGCAGGAAGGCTCTATTTTTTTTAAAATAAAAAAAAGTTTTACTTCTTCTCATGATTCTGGATGAATTACTTCAACAAACACCCAATTGCTACTTTGTACATAAGCGCTGGTTATTTCATAAATTAATCTGTTAATGAGTTTATGAAGAGGAAAAGAGCATGCCAAGGTTGGATTAATAAGCCTGTTGCTACATTTCCGTGAATTCCTCTCATGGCTACAATTTATGGCACCAACAAGCTGAAAACCTACCTTCAGGCAATTCACTGTTTTTACTGCACGTGTTTACACTAGGGCTGTCAATCGATTCAAATATTTAATTGCGATTAATCGCATGATTGTCCATAGTTAACAGCGATTAATCGCATATTAATTGCACTTTTTTTTATCTGTTTAAAATGTACCTTAAAGGGAGATTTGTCAAGTATTTGATTCTCTTATCAACATGGGAGAGAGCAAATATGCTAGCTTTATGCAAATGTGTATATATATTTATTATTGGAAATCAATTAACAACACAAAACAATGACAAATATTGTCCAGAAACCCTCACAGGTACTGCATTTAGCATAAAAAATATGCTCCAATTACAACAGGCCCAACAGCCAACAACAGCTGTCAGAGTGTGAGTGTGCTGACTTGACTATGACTTGCCCCAAACTGCATGTGATTATCATAAAGTGGGCATGTCTGTAAAGGGGGAGACTCGAGGGTACCCATAGAACCCATTTTCATTCACATAGCTTGAGGTCAGAGGTCAAGGGTCTCCTTTGAAAATGGCCATGCCAGTTTTTCCCCGCCAAAATTTAGCGTTAGTTTGGAGCGTTATTTAGCCTCCTTCCCGTACCGATGGATTCCTTAGGTTTTTTCTAGTTGCATATGATGCCAGTATCTTCACTCTAGCTTTAAAACCCACTGCAGCCCGCTACAACCTAAAAGTCACAAGTTGCGTTGATAATTAATGATGATTAATTCACAATCATAATATTTTTTTTAGGAAAAGCCATACTTTTATATGGCACCTTTCTAAAGAGATTCAATAAAACATCTGTAAAAGAGTTAAATTTTTCAAGCACAGTTTGTCATCAAGAATAATACCCAAATATTTGTAGCTCTCTATTTAGGTCAATGTCAACACCTTTGACAACAGATTCAACATCTTGATTTACTCTTTAGTACAGCAGTGTTATGTGTCGTATATCCGGGTTTGGGTCCTGCAACCACTGCTATTGTTTCCCATTCTTCTTAATGTTTATCCCCAAACAATACACCATCTCCAATGTAGGTCAGTAGTGTGCCCTAGCAGAGCTCTCTGTGAAATAGAGAAGTTAATACATTAGTTTATAGCTCCCTCTTGTGGTGTAAAGGTGAGGAACAAGCCTTTCACAAATATTACAGACATTGTGTGGTCTATACTTTCGTTCTTTGAATGTGTGCTGTGCATATTTGTCTGTGTCGATGTGTGCATTACTGTAGCTGCATAGAGAGGAAGGTATCTTACCTTGCAGCAAATGTAGAGGATTCGTGTTTGATGTGCAGCTAATATGCGTCACACCGAGACAAATGTCTCACTCAGCCTGTTATTGTGGACGATTAAATAAGCTTTCAATCAATTTGGAGTCTGTTTGGAGAAGGGGATTGTTGCACTTAGCACTGAGCCGCACGTCTCTTAATTGTGTTATTGCAGCTTTTGTGTTCCCCTCAAATTTAAAGGGCATATAAAAGTTTGTGTATCACCTGATGAGGGAGACCGCCTCACTAATTCCCCGTCACCGGGAGAAGAGAGCAGCAGTGAAAAGTGTTAATTGATGTGCTTCTGCAGACTCTATTTATAGCCCCTCTGTATTTCAGCAGCTGTCCCTCTTCTATCTCCCTGCCCAGCTCCTCTCACATTACCCCCCGCGCCCACCCTCAACTCCTCAGACCACAGCTTTACTGTGCTGTGCTGCCTGGGACCCCGCCCTTTGACGTGTTGCCCTCCCACTCAACTCAGGACTAGTGAGCGCGTGAGCTCTTTTCCAGACCGAGGTCCTGTACCCTGCCTCGGCCCCCTGACTGCACTGCTCCAGTGGCGGAGCGAGAGATTGGAAGGTTAACCAGGCCTAAAGAGAAGGTAATGGGCGCGGGCCTCTGGTGTGGACTGTGTGCGTGTGGCTGTTGAGCGGTGGGATCTGCTCGGGGTGTACATGCTCTGCTTAGCAGTTCCATTTGGGCTCTGATGGCGCCTCAGTCAGAATGGCCTCCTTTTGCTGCTGAAACTATTTATAGGAGAGGACTCTGATGAAAGCAGGGCCAGAGATGGTGAAACATGTTGCTGTGTCTCCTCAATGAGTAAAAGGCCAATGTTTAGTCTGTAACTGTAAGCCGTCTACAAATTTGAGCAAGTTGCATGTTTGTCTGGTTATTAAGTATAGATGTGGAAGTGTGTTTGTTTGATTCCTTCCATTCATATTGCTGGTTTTATTGTGTTTTGCTATTGGCAACACTTATTTCTGTTGTGTGCAATTGTCAAATGTTTTCTCATTGATTTTGTGTCATCACTACAAATGATTAATGATGAATCATTTTAGTGTGCTGAGGTGAAGGGCAGTTCTTCAAACATAGTTATAGCAATTGATTGCGGCCCACATATAATAAATACCACTACTTCAGATGAGTCTGCGTAGGGCTGACCTGAATGCTCCGAAGCCTCAACTGTTGCCATGGTAATTGACCTCCAAATCAGTATTCGAATGCTTAATTTTTTGTTTTTATTTTGGTGTTTTTTTATATAGAAGTATGTAATAATAATGTATAAATCCCCAAATAGCCCATGAAATAAGGAATAATACCACAACATTGTTCATTATTCATATTCAATATTAATTATTATTAGTTATTCTCAGACGGATATCGCTGTTTGTTATGTGTAGAGGTGCGTGTGTGTACAGTAGTGCAGCATTGAAACACCGAAGCTTCGAAACACAAAAAAATGGTAATCAGCCCTAATTCTGAGTACATACTTTGCCGTGTTTCGAACAAAAGAGACTTTTAGTCTCTGGAGCTACTTTTCAAGAAACTTAAAGGTTCCTTCCGCCCACTGTTGTCTGCATTTCCACCGCGGTCTAAAGACATGCGAAGATTAGGCAAATTAGTCCGCTGACGTATGAAAAAACAACATGACATGAGACGAGGGCTGCTGATGGTCACAGCAGTAAACACACTCTGCAGCCTGCAGCTCAGTGTGTCCGCCCGTTTCATCTGAAAAACCGCCAAGTATTGTCTCACTGCAAAGACATTTACTGCTGCGTAGTATTTACTGATGCACGTTGCATGTAATGACTGAAATGCAACGGAGGAAAATGAAACTAAGAACGTCTGTCTCCACAGTAAATCACCCGTTGAGTGTTTGATGGTTATTTATTCGTGCTTTAGAATGTTAACGCCGTGAAACAATCAGAAAATAACTTTTCTGTCTTCCATTCACAGCACCGCCACGCTTCGTCTCTCTCTCTCTTCTACCGCTCGTCCTGTCAGCTCGCTCGATTTCTCTTTTTCTCTCTGTCTTTTTTTTAAATGAGTTTGGAGGCCGACAGCAGAGCCTAACTTTACTTTTAACCCTAACCCTTTTTGTGGGGTAAAAAGGCCCCGTAAAATGTCCCCAGAACTTAATTTAGACCCTGGTCCCTGCAGTCGAAACACAAAGAGTTCCTCAAAAGGCTCTTGCGGTGAAAAAGGGGCTTTTAGTCCTGTTTGCAGTGTGTATAAGGTAGATCTTCATGTTCATGTCACTCACTTGTCTCTTGTAGTGTGAAGAAAACAAACGTATCCATTTCATTATGTTGTCCATGTGTTCTGTCCTCAGGGCTGCATGGTCCCACTGTCCTGTTGTGGTCAGAAAACAAGTTCACAGTGTCCCACCTCTCACCCCTAAACACCCATTCTTCATCGCTACCCATAGTGCATCCTCCTCTCCTCGGCTGTCTCTCTTTTTCCTCTGTCTCATCATCTCATCATTCCATACATTTATTCTCCACGTCGCCCAGCTTGTTCCATGACTTCTGGCCCGTCTCCATGGCGTACAGATCACGCTTTTCATTCTGGGAGTACAAGGGAAGTCTCGGAAGTTTCTGTGTTTGTTTGTGTGTTTTTTTGGCCTTTCAGTTCATACCTGCATGTTGTTGAATTTGTGAAATGCTCCTTTATGTTGATGGAGAAAAAGCTTTGGTCTGAACGTGTGGTTTCATCTCTTTTCCCGTTGCTTCCTCTTGTGTAGGCTAAAGTTGAGAACAAGCCAGATGTAAGTGTTTTTTCACCTGCATGCTCTTGAGCACTAATTCTAATCCATTTGGTGTGTTGTGGTACAAGACAACAGAAAATAATTTGGTCACTAATCGTGATCACGATCTTCTGCTAGCTAAAGTCAGGTTACTTTACCGTGGTCCCGGGTACCACTCTGCCTAGTATCCGTTTCTCTTCAGTAGATCGGCATTTGCCCACTGACAGGCATTCAGCGTGCAATAAGAATGCCGTTCTTGATTGTGGCATGTCATTTGTACGCCATGCAGTCTGTACTGACTGCAATCTAAATGCATCCACATAAACATTCTACACTCACAGCTAATGACGTAGAATATAAAGCAAGAAAGACCGGTGGGACGAGAGGTGGAGGGGTCCAACAAACACAGGACTTTCAAGAGACCGGTGCTTTGTTTTGTAAGTTACGTCAGTGACGTGTTTTCTGTGCTTATGTTACGTTGTTTCCGTACGTGTTGTACTTAGTTTCCGTAATTATTTTAGGCCCAACCATGATGTTTTTATACTAAGTGGTTTTGTTGCCTAAACCTAACTGCAGACGTTACCGTAGTTTTGTTGCGTGGTGTAAAAATGACACGCGAAAAGCCTAAAATGCGTCCTC
Source organism: Sebastes umbrosus (assembly GCF_015220745.1). NCBI lineage: Eukaryota > Metazoa > Chordata > Actinopteri > Perciformes > Sebastidae > Sebastes > Sebastes umbrosus. The sequence continues at coordinate 20,680,174 of NC_051285.1, forward strand.
ATGGCACGCGGAATGTCCTTGTAATGTTGTGTCATCCGTACGCTTTCTCATGAGATCGGGTTGGTATGCTGATAGGGCTTGTTTTGATCTTCTTTACTCTCAGGGCAACTAACTAACGTGAGTTTGACAAAGAACATTTACTAACAAGTTCATTGTCAACACTGAGCATAACCTGGCCCACTGCCTGGAACACACAGTGTCTGCAGTGTCCACAAACAAAAGTTATATTTACATTCAGTGTTTCTCCCCTAAATGCATCGTGTGCATCCCTGAAGTCTGACAAATGTTTTGTTTGCAACAGTTTGCCAATAAGCTTCAAAGTTAGCACTGAATGATGTTTAATCAAATGGCCTGGTTGCACTCACTAACTTGAGTGGTTGCATACACTAGCTTGAGTGAGATTGAATGGAAATACAGTAGCTGAATAAGCCTTCATACAGAGTTTCTGAGCCCAGAACCTACTGTTGAAATCTTTGACAGTTTACACCTGCGCCAGCCATGGGAATAACCTGCACTATTGTCTTCCTTGCTCTGTTTGTATGATCCAGTCTGATGTAGATAGTAGTCAGCCTCAGGCAGTCACTAAACCTGGGCTAGACACAGGAAGCGGTCCACCGTCAACTGCGTCGTCAGCTGAAGAGTCAAACAGTAACGCTGCCATGGGTGGCCCAGACAGTCCGGGGGAGGAGCGGAGCGGTAAAAAAGTGGTGAGGGTTGTGAGAAGAGTTGTCAGACGTGTGGTTCCTGCTGGGACGACAGAGCAGAACCAGCAAGCTGTCTCTGAGGCTGCTAGGGCTGCAGACTCCCAGCCCCGCAAAACCACCAAACCTGCTGGGCAGGATGACATCTCCATGGGCCTGACTAGCCTAATGGGCAGAAGTAGAACCAAGGAGCACCGGCCTCGCACCCGCACCCAGGACCGCAAAGAGGACGCGAAAGAAGAGGCGAAGCAGGAGGAGGTGGAGGAAGAGGAGGAAAAACCTGCTGTGGAAAAACCAGAGGAGACATCCACACCTGCGCCACCAAAGTTGAACCCCCTCACCCCTCCGGCTGGATTCATCCCTGCTCCCAAACCCAACCCTCTGGCCCCACCTGCTGGATTCATCCCCGCTCCCAAACCAAACCCTCTGGCCCCGCCTACTGGCTTCATCCCCGCTCCCAAACCCAACTCTCTGGCCCCGCCTGCTGGATTCATCCCCGCTCCCAAACCCAACCCTCTGGCCCCGCCTGCTGGTTTCATCCCGCTCCCCAAACAGAATTTGTTGACTCCTCCGCCTGGTTTCATCCCCGCTAGAAAATCCAGTCCGGTGCCCCCACAGCAGAATCCCCTTGCAAGACCTCCAGGATTCATCCCCGTCATAAAGACAGACTCCCTGGCTCCTCCTGCAGGGTTCATCCCAAAGCCTCGTGTGGTTGCTGTAAAGAAACCGGAGGTACTGAGTGAAAATGTTTCCTACTTAAACCTGCAGTAGGCAGAATATTTTTGGCATTATTGGGCAAAAATTCCATAATAACCTTTCAGCATATTGTAATTCAAACGTTCTGAGAGAAAACTAGACTTCTGCACCTCTTCATGGCTCTGTTTTCAGGCTTTAAAAAATCTAGCCCAAGACGGGAGACTTGGACCAATCACAGGTCATTTCAGAGAGAGAGCGTTCCTATTGGCTGTTCATTCAACAGCGGCATCTGTCAATCACTCACGAACTCCGATCAAACGGTCAAACTAGGCAGCGCTGATCAAATATGAATTATTCTGTCTCTGTAATGCCTATTTCTTGCATAAAACGTTTTCAGAAACATCTACTGTTTAGCTATAAAATGAGAAAGTTTGCTCCGGCTTGTGGGCGGAGCTTGGTATTTCCTCAAATGATCTCAACATGGCTGCCGGGTCACATGTTTAGAGTAACTGAATATTGATTCATATTTGATCAGCACTGCCTAGTTTGACCGTTTGATCGAAGTTCGTGAGTGATTGACAGCTGCTCAGAGACGGCAAGGCTAGGCTATGATTGTTTTTTTCCCTCCGTTTTTTTAAATCTTGCAGATGCCATTAAGAGCACCGGAGGACTCTGGAGGACACAGACGCACATGATTTTTTTCAGATTACCTGTCTCATGCACTACTGTCAGGATGTAGTGACCGTTTTATAAAAATATGTATTTTCTTAATCATATTTGCTCCAATCTGCCTACTCCAGCTTTAACCCTGGACATTACTGCTCATATACATGCAACCACGTCACAATATTTACCCTGAAAAACATACTCAACGTGGTTATGAATCATCATTTCTTAGCATTATAACACTACATGTCATCCTCATGATTAACAAAATTAGATTTTCTACAAAAGCACAGTTTGATCTTGATTTTTCTGACAAAAACGATCCTTGATATAATGAAGCCTCCCCGAATAAGTGAAGGGAAGCAGGGTGCATGTACCAGCTCATGATCAGACTTCATCAGTGGGGATAAGGGTGTACTCATGGCCTGCACTCTGCTAGTCTGCTTCACTTGGAGTTGTCCGCGAGCACCGAGCCGTGACTCATTACTGTCACTTTCTGCAGGCAGAGCCTTAAAGTTGTGCTGACCACACTGAGGCCGGGGCTTTGAGGATCTTTTGGGATGCTTTTTTAAAGATTCACAATAAGAATTCAAATGATATTCTCGTGGAGTAAACTAATCAGTAGTTCTTGCCAATTAAACAGCCCAGAAAAACCAAGATCGCAGTTGGTCATGCATCACCAATGTGCAGCTCGGAGCTAGTGCTTGGATTATTAAATTCAGCTTCAGCTAAAATTTTTCTGGACTTTTATTTTTCTAGCTGTCCTTTCAATTGTCTCTCTTTCAATGTGCACCCCAGACAAGGTTATAATGTTGTCCCGTTATTTAGTGTCTTTGGCATTTCGTCTGCCAGCAGCAGGCCATCTGAAAATTTGATCAACAGATGTCCATGAAATCTGCCGAACAGTTGGGTGTTTGGCCGCGGAGCGAGGGATTTGATTTTGGAGATATGCACCTGGTGTTTTTGCTGAGGGATACTGTGTTTTTGACCCGCTCTGGGGAGAGATTTAGGTTTCTAATATTAAAGGAAGGATCGAGATACGTGAACTTAGAAATGTACATTTGTGTGTAACTAAGCATTCTTAGAGGTTTGTGCCAATCTCATGCGACATACTCCTATATATTCATTATTTCTTTAAGCAGGTTATACTGTGTCAATCATAATCAGTTGTGATTTTCTTGTTATATTATTATACTAGGGCTTTGCATCGTCTATATAATACTCCAATAATATTCCAACTGAAAAATGATAGGGTTTGTAGCCTATAGTTTCACTCTATAATATATTATAGGATGCCTATAGCCTCGAATCAACAGTAGCCAGCCAGACAGGCAGGAATGCATGCAGAACTAAGATGTGTAAGCTATTCATTCAGGTTTTAGGAGCAGTGTCCCAGACAGTCAGGATGTTCCTACATATTATGCAGCAGGGTAAAGAAACACATTCTGAATTTCTACAGTGAATAAAATTATATATATTGGGTTAGGAGATTGGGTTATATAGAGATATTGGGTTTGGAGGTCCTCCCCCATGAAAATGTGACCTAACTTAACTATGCAATTATGCTATTTTATGCAATTTTACATACTTTTGGACCATTATTATCACTATAGATAACACCCCAAAATCTTAAATACAACACTTACTATAGTTGAATAATTATTTTATTATTTACACATATCACAGCCTTTATCTGAACATTAATTCTTCTGGCAATGTTTACCCTCTAAAATCATATTATGTAAATTAGAAGAGCAGATTCAGAAAACTTTAAAAATATGTTTCATTAGTTATATTTTTTCACAACTAAAAAAAAGTTATGACAAACAGTTCACTAATTATTTTACAAAAGGGACGTGAAAGGACGATGTCGATGAATTACAGCACCCTAGTTCTCACCCTTCCTCCATTGCGGCTCGTCCAGATGCTCTCCACATTGTTTTTATGTTCATACCAGGCGCTTATGAGGCGTGGCGCAAATACGCCGGTGCTGTGCAGTTATGAATCTCACAGAGAACCTGATATGGAGAGGGCAGAAAAGAGTACCGGCAGCTTAAGAGAAGTGCCGGTACGCAAGAAAAAGTCACAGTACGGCAAAGATTAAAATGTAGAAGTGCTGGTACTGCGTACCGGTGAGTACGGGCCCACTTCGAGTACTGGCTTATGCTGTAAAGCGATGTTACTTTGCTGCCCTCACTGAATCCACATATCAACATAGCATGTTGTTGACATCAGCTATTATTATTAGATACAACTAAACTATCTCTGTAAAAAAAAATCAGTATGACGTGTGTGTAGTAATTTGTTGTCACCTTTAGGCTTTGCATGGAATTTTCAGCATATGAGAGAAAAAGTTAAATTAAAACAAGCATTGTAATTGCCCTGCTTAGCCTTATTGTCATTTAAAGATCCAAAAATCAACCAGAAACAATGATTTTTATCATGATCGAAAAATGTTTTTTTAGAAGCACAACCACATCTTGAAATAGATGTAAATAGCAGCAGATATACCTTTCTCTGTAAAGCTAGTAGTATTGATCCACAGCTGCATACGATTACAGAGCAAATGATGATATAATTCCAGGTGCTATACTCCCAGATTCCTCGGACGTCGGTGCCGTTGTACGACAGCTCAGCCGAGACAATGCTAAATTATTTCATTACTTTAAAGAACAACAGCTTGTTGCTTAAGTAACCATTGACAAACAAAAGCCTTGAACCATTATTCTTTTGCTGCGGTGTTTAATGATCCGGCTTTTCTCTAATAGCCATTTTCCCGTACTCATTTCCTGATTGAATTAACTGGAAAATTAAATTAGCGGTGGCAAACATCCCTTGAAGTTGCTTGTAGTTCTAGATGTGTTGAATTGAACACAAAATACACCAAGCTGAAATATAAACATCATCCTCATTGTCATCTTCCCATGTCATTTCCATCTGTGTGTGTGCACGTTTGTCTGTCAAACTGTGTGTGTTTGTGGATATTTGCATATACTGTGTGAAGGTAAAGGAGACATCTTGTTCCCCTGTGGCCCCCGAGGGTAAACCGTCCCCTGTTGCACAGCCCCCGACTCAGTCTGCACCAAATGAACAGGTGTGTGTTCATCTAGCTGCAAAGGTAACCGTGTGTGTTTCTCACATTCAAAAGCACTTTACATGGAATGCTTCTGTGTGCCCACTTTAAAGTGGACAATCGTAGCGATTTCCTCTGCATCATTGATTTTACCACCCAATTGCAACCGCTGGTCCTGCTATCCAACTGTAGGTCCCGGAGCTGGTTCCCTCCGAGGAGGATCACAACCGCGTGAGGAGGATCTTCGCCGTCGGTGACAATGATGTAACTTCTCTCTTTGTAACTTTGTTTGGTTTGCACCTGCCGTGCTTTACCGAGGCTTACCCTCTCTGTTGCCAGCCTGAGTCAACTTGCCTGCTTTGCTTCCCCCAGATAGAAGGAAATGTGTCCAAAAGTGACCCAGGTCCACGGCTGTCCAAAAGCTGTCTGCCGATAGGGATCCGGTTACAGGGGTCCCCTGGCGCTGTTGGCCACTTGTGAAATCTGAAACTTTGAGACCAAAGGGGTATTTTTCTCTGAGTCACAAGTTAAGGAGATGACTTCAGAGGTAGTTCAGGCTTGTGTTCCCTGAATGTTTATGATAATATTCTCTGGATACTTTGATAAAACTGATTACATTTTGCATCCATAAATGCTATCTTAAATGGTACGCTGTGTGATTTTGTTTCAGAAAACACAACAGTGTGAGTTCCTGTACTCTTTGAACTCACTTGCACACCTCTGATAATGCTTTAGCTCTGTGTTTCTCCTGCTCAGTGTCTTCCCCTCATTCATTCTGTAGCATTAACTGCTTTGTTATCAGGTCCAGAGGAGCACCTGTGTGCTGTATGGTTGTGATTATTTTGGCCGTGCTTGATAATACGGCAGCGTCTGGTTAATTCTTCTCTCAAAGCACTGAAAGGCTTTTTTTTAATTCCTTCTCCTGTTGTCTCAAATTGTGTCTCATGTCTCTGTTTTTTTGCTTCTCCGCGGGTCATCGGATCCTGACTCGCTGCTGTACTCTTCGCTGTTTGCATGGCTAGCGTGCCAGAGGGCGCAAATCCTCTCAGGTATGGCCCTGCCTCGACGGCGGGCTCGCCGCACGCCCTCGTCTGGGAGTCTAAAGCTTGTTCTCCTCTACTGACCCCTCTCTTTGTCTGTGCCTGCCCGCTCGTCTTTGTCCCCACGCTGCTCTCTTCGGTTCACTCAGGGTTCATGCGAGCCCAGAATGCAGTAACGTGACACAAACCAGTGGTTTTGCAAAGTTCGGTCAGGGTTTCTTGACCAGGTTTTAGAGGTCTCAACAAGATTCATAATAGCTTCATTTGAATGCATTCAGTTTACAACAAAAACAATGTGCAGCTGTGTATTGGTCTTGCTGCTTTTGCTCTTTACACCCACATGTACATACTGAGGTTATACTGTAGTCATATGCAACAGTAAACAATACGTCAAATGGCTGTCGTTGACCTCTGAGCCCCACAATAGACCTGTTTTGGTCTTTTTTAGGGGTGTACAAGGGGTCTTTAGGGGGAGATAGCAGGTCAGCAGTAGATGCCACATAGAAGTGGTGTACATCATCTGAAAGCTGGGAACCTGAAGATTAATTTGATAAGTTGTTGCAGACATTTTTGGGTTGATACCATTTGTTAAACAGATTTGGTGGTAAATTTAATCATTTTTTACCACTCGAGTATTAATAAAAATGATTAATAATCCCTCCGCAATACCACATTAAAACACCAAGACCTTGAGGAACACTGTAGAAAAAGCCATGCTGTGATTTGGTATCAAAAGCTTTTGACATTTGGAGATTTCTGCAAGAATTGCATTTTTCAGTGATTGGATGGCGAGCACTTCTGTTCTGGAAACTGCTCACATAACCCCCTTATTATCAATCTACCTAGGAAAGCCATTCATCCTCTGAATTTCAAGAGGCTGTGATTATCCTAGAGGTCACCAAAGGTCATTTTATACAGTGACGTCAAGTTTAAAAAAATGGTCTCAATACAATAAAATGGCTACTATGGGGACTAAAATCATCACACATGAATACAATTGACCCAAGTATGCAGACATTTTCAAATACACCATTTTAGAATAGGCGAAAATAACACATTTATACTGCATTCAAAATAACTGCATGCCTTTTGCCCAAAACTGCATGTGATTATCATAAAGTGGGCATGTCTGTAAAGGGGAGACTCGTGGGTACCCATAGAAACAATTTCATTCACATATCTTGAGGTCAGAGGTCAAGGGACCCCTTTGAAAATGGCCATGCCAGTTTTTCCTTGCCAAAATTTAGCCTAACTTTGGAGCATTATTTAGCATCCTTCACGACAAGCTAACATGACATGGTTGGTACAAACGGATTCCTTAAGTTTTCTAGTTTCATATGATATCTGCATCACTCTAGCTCTAAAACTGAAGCTGCTAGAGCTTCTGAAAGACAGTTACGTTGGTTGGCGGATCTCAGGGAGTTAAAAAAAATAAATAAATACATTTTATCTTTGTGTTCATACATTACCATATCTCTATAGCTAAGTTCATTAGCTTTGAATATTACTTTGTTTTACAACTGCATGGTGCCCTGCATTTATGCCTTACTGTGCACAACTGATCTTGTTAACTGTGACTGTTAATGTGACAGAACATTCATTCCGTGCCCACGGACCCACACACTGACTGCACTTCAATGCACCTTGTAATCCCTGCTCACTAATGCGTTCATATTGTAATTTTTTATGGTGAATTACTTTAATGACTCACTTATTCTGCTGCCGTTTGCTTGACTTGCTATTGCTCTGTTGAACTGCTGACGGTCTTGCTGCAGTGTTTTGCATTCAGTCTTTTGACTCATAATCATTTGTGACCTACGATGCATTTTTTTTACCATTCAAAAAAAAGCTAAATAAGGCATTTTTTAGATCGTGCATGCGCAAATTGTGATTGAATGTAAAGTTTAGATGCTGAATTCAATGATTTCTTCTCCTTCCCTTCTTCAGTCGAAGCCTGTTGAGGACCCCGTGGCCATCCTTCAGGCAGCGCACTCAGCTGCAGCTAAGGTCTGACCATGGCTACAACTGATTGTAGTTCTGGTTGCATGCATCCCCCCGTGTTTCAGAGTGATGTGTGTTCTGTGGTTTTTGTGTGTGATGGTGAACTAGTAAGGGGGATGTGGGAGGATGGCTCAGTAGTTAGTGAGGCAATCCCACCACCAGGGAAAGCCCAGGTTTCATCATCCCTATAGCCCGAGCTGTTGACTGAGCTCTCTGCAGTTCACTCCCTGCTGTCCCCACATATTAACCAGATGGAGAAAATACTGGTGCAGCTATCCAATGTTTATTATGTTTGCATGTCTGTTTCCATGCATGACTCACTCCAAACACTTGACTTGATTTGGTTTAGTTTGTTGTATTTGAAATTATTTAGGTGTTTTTTTCTGTGCAATCCCCCTAAACTCATGTATTTGTGTCTACGTGATGTACTTGGTTGTGATAAAACACCCTTAATTACCCTCTGTCAGTGATGTATTTTCAGTGAACATATTAAAGGGGACCTATTATGCTAATTTTTACGTGCATACTTGTATTTTGGGTTTCTACTAGAACATGTTTAAAAGCTTTAATGTTTAAAAAAATGCTTTATTTTTCTCATACCGGCTATGCTGCAGCACCTCTTTTCACCCTCCGTCTGAAACGCTCCGATTGAGCTCCTCAAAAGCCCAGTCTGCTCTGCTTGGTCAGCTGGCCCACTTTGTTGTGATTGGTCAACCCAACCAAACTCTTCGGACTTCGCTCCAGCCCCGCTCTAGCTAGCTTTGTTTGAGGTCACGCCAAACTATCCGCTATAGGCAGGTATTATGATAATGTGTTACTTGGTGACATCACCACATTACGGAAAAAAAGGCGGGACTTCAAGCAAGGTGTTTCAGGCAGTTCAGGAGCAGGGTTTCTCCCTTTGGCGTGGACTTTGTTACCTTTCAGACCTTCTACCTGCACTAAAAACTATATAACACACTCAAGGAAAGGCAAAAGCCACAGAAGCATAATAGGTCCTCTTTAAATGCAGTGAGTTCAATGCACACTCTGTGAACTGTAGCTCTGCTGTGGAGGGCTGATATGTAATGGGCATAAATGCTAGAGGTGAAATATGAAAACAAACTAACTCTGAAAGGAAGCCCTTCGCCTGATAAATGCAGTTCCCCTCCTGTGTCTCATGTGAATGTGAACTGCATGCTAGTCCTTGTGGAAGTCCATTATGCAATTATCTGATTTAATCATTTAACTATTATGTTCTGTGTTACTCCTTCATTTTGCAGTGTTCAATTATTGATTGTACAAGTGGTTCTCATCCTGATTGTTAACCTGTTTCTAACAGGGGAAGACTGAGGAGCAGATAACGGCAGTGAGAGCCTGGTATAATACGGAGAAAGTATGGCTCGTCCACAAGGATGGATTTTCCATGGGTGAGTAAAAACTTCAGTATTTACAAGCTACAGTTGGTAATTTTGAGCAAATATGCTAAAAAGTTATTTTTATATTATTTAACTGTAAAATCAGAAAGTTTGCTCCGGCCGGTTGGCGGTGCTTCGTTTTGGCTTGCTGTTTTCAACGTGGCGGCCGGGTCACAAACTTTCTCCTTTTACAGCTTAACAGTACACTACAAGATGATTCTGAAAACATTTGAGGCGAGAAATAGGCATTACAGTAACAGAATACTGATTCATATTTGATCAGTGCTGCCTAGTTTGACTGTTTGATTGGAGTTTGCGAGCAGTGATTGACAGCTGCCCAGAGACCGCTCGGCTCTGATTGGTTGTTCGGGCGTGGTAAAATCTTGCAAATGCCATTAAGAGCACTAAGAGGAGGCTGAGAGATTTTTCACAGATTATCTGTCTCATGCACTACTGTCAGGATTTAGTGACAGTTTTATAAAGACATTATCATTTTCGCTAAAATTTACAGACTGCAGCTTTATGTTTCACGAGTATATGTGTGTCTGTTTCTGGGTGACATTGATTGTTGGACTATTAGAGGTGGGTTATTAAAGCTTAGAAAATGCTTATAAATGCATAAAGCATAATGTTAAAAGAGGTCACCAGACAAGACTAGACCTCAGGCTGTATGTAATTAGACTAAGCATGTTGCGTATTCAGTTTTAATGACGCTCATACATTATTAAAAGAGATACAACTGCCACACATTATCAGACATGTAAGATAAGGTGAAGCCGTTGCGCTCAGGTCGAGATCAAATGTCGTGATGAATTAACTCGGCCCTTTGTGGCGATGCAGCAACTCTCCTGAAGACGGAGGCAGGCAGCCTGCCAGAGGGGAAGGTGAAAATCCGCCTGGAGAGTGATGGATCTTTATTGGATGTGGATGAAGACGACGTAGAGAAGGTATTTAATCATCAAATCAACTCTGAACCGCATCAATTACGGACGACACACTGGGCGAGTTGCGTGACCGCTTTGACTTTGAACTCCAGGCAAACCCTCCGATGTTTGACCGAGTGGAGGACCTGGCCTCTCTGCAGTATCTGAACGAGTCGAGCGTGATGCACTCCCTGAGGCAGCGGTACGGCGGCAACCTGGTGCACACCCACGCTGGGCCCAACATGGTGGTCGTTAACCCCATTAGCGCCCCGTCGATGTACTCGGAGAAGGTAGGCTGCAGCAGATAATGACTGTAATCAGAATGAAATATGCTTACAAATATGCATAACCTTCTTCCCTGTCTCTTTATCTTCTTTCCAGGTGATGCAAATGTTCAAGGGCTGCAAAAGGGAGGAAACCGCCCCTCACATTTACAGCATGGCCCAGGCCGCCTATAGGAACCTCCTGACCACTCGCCAGGACCAGTCCATTGTCTTGCTGGGCAAGAGTGGCAGTGGCAAGACCACCAACTGTCAACACATCATCCAATACCTGGTCAGCATCGCTGGCAGCACCAACAAAACATTCTCCAGTAGGTTGGAAATAAAAAATACTCCTTTATTTAGTGGTTGTTGTTGCTGAGGTATTATTAAGTTGACTCTTTGTTGTCTGTAGCAGAGAAATGGCAGGCGGTCTACACCGTTTTGGAGGCCTTTGGGAATGCCTCTACCTGTATGAATGGGAATGCTAGTCGCTTCTCCCATATTGTCTCCTTGGACTTTGACCAGGCAGGCCTGGTGACCTCAGCCTCTATCCAGGTACAAATAAACATTTACATATTCATTTTAAGGGCTGTCAATTGATTAAAATATTTAATCTCGATTGATCGCATGATTGTCCATAATTAATCCAGATTAATTGCAAATTAATCACAAATTTTTTTATCTGTTCAAAATGCACCTTAAAGGGAGATTTGTCAAGTATTTAATACTCTTATCAACATGGGAGTGGGCAAATATGCTTGCTCTATGCAAATGTATTTATTTATTACTGGAAATCAATTAATGACACAAAACACTGACAAATATTACCCAGAAACCCTCACAGGTACTGCATTTAGCATAAAAAAACATGCTCAAATCATAACATGACAAACTCAAGCCCAACAGGCAACAACAGCTGTCAGTGTGTCAGTGTGCTGACTTGACTATGAATTGCCCAAAACTGCATGTGATTATCATATCAGTGGGCATGTCTGTAAAGGCGAGACTTGTGGGTACCCATAGAACCCATTTTCATTCACATATCTTGAGGACAGAGGTCAAGGGACCCCTTTTGAAAATGGCCATGCCAGTTTTTCCTCGCCAAAATTGAACGTAACTTCGTAGTGTTATTTACCCTCCTTCGCATCAAGGAGTATAAAATTGCAAGTTGCGTTAAAATGCGTAAAAGAAATAAGTGGCGTTAACATGTTATTATTGCTTTAACTTTGACAGCCCTAATTAATTAATTAATTTATTCAAATCACTGGTGCTCAACCTCGGAATTCATTCCTTCATCAAACTCCAAAAGGCTTTGTCATTAAGCTTACTTATACTAAATGTTATTTCCTATCATACTAATATCCCGCTGTGGCCCTGCAGACCATGCTCCTGGAGAAGATGAGGGTGACAAGAAGACCAGGAGGAGAGTCCACTTTTAACGTCTTTTACTACCTGATGGCTGGAGGAGACACCTCTCTTAGGTCAGGATTAATACTATCAAAAGCAAATTCAATGTGCCACAGTCCTGCATTGGATTAACACGTTGATATGTTACCGCTTCTGTATCACTTCTTATGTAGGCATTAGTAGACGTGAGAGATGTTGATGTCTTATGTGTTGTTCTCATTTCTTCATCAGAACTGAGCTGCACCTTAACCACTTTGCTGAGAACAATGCATTCGGAATCATGCCTCAGACTAAGGTAAATACTACTTGTTAATTGGAGGTTTGGTCTGTTTTTGAACAACCTGAAATGAAAAAGAAAATTATTATCAGCTACCAGCTGAATGTTTATATTCTTTTAAATTGACACTTTTAAGACAAACCTCAAGATATTTTCAATGGCCTTTTGTTTCCCTTACTGGTTTTAATGTTTTAGTATTTTATAAACTTTCTATAAATTGCTCTTACGAGTTTTATTCTGTTTCTCTTTTAGATTTATGCACATATTATAATATTGCCTTGTACAACTCCAGTTGTTTTTTGTTTTTTTTTAAAGTTATTTTTTTTTGGGGTGATTTTTAAGTATTTTATTGATAGGACAGTGGATAGAGTGTTGGAAAGGGGGAGAGAGAGAAATGACATGCGGAAAGGACCACAGGCCGGATTCGAACCCGGGTCCACCGCTGCTAGGACTGAGCCTTGGCGATACATGGGCGCTCGCTCTACCGACTGAGCTAACCAGCCGCCCACTCCAGTTGTTTTTAAACATGCTATAAAATTGACTTGACTTGACTATATTAATACAGCTACATCTGGTTACACCAACAATTCATACTGTCACACAGAAGAGTGTCATGGTGGATTACAGGAATGAACAACACACTAAGATCCGCTGTATAAGTCTATGTTGTCATCACCTAAAGGAGCATTAAAATAACCTTTGGCTTTTATCAACATCTGTCAGCGGCCATGACATTGACGCAACATCAACAGTCTGAAATTGCATCGTCACAATAGAAATGGGTCAGAAAAAGTGTCTTTTGAAAGATGGCAGAGTGTCAACAGCTGGCAGACTAATCACAGATATCTATCAACAACTATGCTGAACCTTTGCAGATGTTATCAGTGTTGTTAATCCTATTTTAACTTATAATTTGACGAGGCGGTCAACCTCCACCTTATACTTTAATACATCTTATAGAGGATTTCTTTTATCGCTAATAGTTCAAAAAGGAATTTTATATGACTGTATGTGCTATCTTTCAGACTGAGGATAAGCAGCGGGCCTCCCAGCTGTTTTCCAAGCTGCAAGCAGCCATGAAGGTTCTGGGGATCAGTGGCGATGAGCAGAGGGCCTTCTGGCTCATCCTCGGGGCCATCTACCATCTTGGGTCTGCAGGAGCTACTAAGGGTAAGATTGCTCACCGAATGCTTTTCTATTCTATATATGCATCACTTGTTCATGTGGATAATGTTCTTTATTCTTTATTTGGATCCCAACCAGGGTAGCAGCTACTCTCCCTGGGGTCCACACACAACAAAAACACAACATATAACAAAACACATTTTAAAAATCACAATAAAAACATGTTCAAGACAAATAAAATTAAAAATTAAAAGAAGAGGAAAACAAATTAAGAAGAAAAACAAACAAACAAAAAATGTTTAAAATAAAAAACTGAATCATAATATAAGGCATAGATGCAAAGGATCATCCTTGATTTATAAACACTACAGTACATGATGGAAAATGGCTCAAAATTGTTTTAATAACACTTTATGTAATCTGAAAAATATCAAGCCTGCATTACCTCGCTGTAGGTAACACCTCCAGTGTGATGCAAGGCAGCTGTAATCCAGATAACTGAATTATGCAGCTGCACTTTAAGAGATGCTTCACAGTGCACAGGTGTTAGGCTGCTCTACTGCACTGATCTATGGCTGAAAAATAAAAAAGTTACAAACATTTTGTATCAGTACCCAGAATAGTTTCCGAGCAGGTTTCTGCTTTGAACTGATAGAACTACTTCCATATGAAAACTGACTGAAATCATCTGAGACTCCTGCTGGCTGTGGTCTTCATGGTTTGGGCTGCTGTTAATGCTCACATAGAGCAGGTGAAATGAAAAATAATCAAAGCACTGTTTGTGCTACAGCAGGCAGAGTCTAATTGTCAGGAAACCCTCACGGACATCAATCTGGTTTTGGCCTTAAGTCTTGACAAACACTTTTATCTCGTCATAAGAATGCATCAGAGGACTAATGGGAACAGCAGTCCTATTAAACACGAGGATTTGTTCCGGTCTTTGAAGCTATTTGAATGATGAAACCTAATGTAAGAGAGTTTTTTTTTTTTTTTGCTCTAAAGTAATAGATCCGCCTCCCACAGCATTTGACTTTCAATTTAATATTAGATACTTGCCATTTGGAAAGGCTGATGCTGTCAAAAAGATTTTTGTTATTGGTGAGCTTAGCATATTTTTTTTCTCAAGTATGAAAGGCCCTTGCTTAAGAACAGTTACAATAGGCTTTTTAAAGGATGGAATTATATTTTAAAGCAGCAGTAGACAGAATATTTTTGGCATCAATGGGCAAAAATTCCATAATAACCTTTCAGCATATTGTAATTCAAGTGTTCTGAGAGAAAACTAGACTTTTGCACCTCATCATTTGCGGCTTTAAAAAAATCTAGCCTGTGACGGGAGACTTTGGCCAATCACAGGTCATTTCAGAGAGAGAGCATTCCTTGGCTGATCATCAAACGGAGGAACTTGCAAACTCCGATCAAACGGTCAAACTAGGGCTGATCAAATATGAATTCATATTCTGTTACTATAATGCCTATTTCTTTTGTAGTGTACGGTTTAGTTGTAAAATGAGAAAGTTTGCTCTGGCTGGTGGTCGGTGCTTGGTATTTCCTCAACTGATCTCAACACGGCTATCGGGTCACAAACTTTCTCATTTTACAGCTAAACAGTACACTATGAGATGTTTCTGAAAACATTTGAGGTGAGAAATAGGCATTACAGTAACAGAATATTGATTCATATTTGATCAGCGCTGCCTAGGTTGACCGTGTGATCGGAGTTTGTGAGTGATTGACAGCTGTACAGAGACGGCAAGAGCTCGGTTCTGATTGGTTGTTTTCCTTCGGTCTATGAAATCTTGCAGATGCCATTAGGAGCACCGGAGGACACCGGAGAGCACAGTATATCAGAATAATATACAACATACAAATCATTATATTGTATAGTTGCAGTGACTCTGCATTTTGTGCTTTTGACATTATTTGTTCATTCTTCGCTTCTCTGCCTGCACACTGTAATTGCCAGTCACTTATGTGGCATCGCTTGCCAAATTATTTCCAGTGATCCCCTCCAGCTGGCTGCCAATCTTTTTTGATGGCAGTACAACAGCATCCAGGAGCAGTTTTAAAATGTTCAGCAATTATTATCGTCCCATAATACAGACACTAAACAACTTCTGATCTGCAAATTACTGGGTGATTTATGGACTTCAGGACTGCCATCTTCCTGTTAAACTCACAGGAAGAAACAATTTACGACGGGATAGAAGAGTTGACACATTGATGGCAATTCGATTTTGACTCCCTGTCTAAAAAATATTAAATTTACTCATAAAAAATATACTTTAATCATACTTTGGCGTCATTAAAAAGATTTTTGCTGTCAGGACTTAGTTTGTGTTTGATTATATTATCACACACAATATACTGTACAATGTTCACTGGTAGTGCAGCTTCATGGTGTGACACAAGAGGGCAGCACTGGTCTCTAATCCAGCAAAACTAATTAAAGGGACCACCTGAAATGAACTTGATTTTCCCTGTATACTGTACTGTCAACACATAGAAAAAAGCCTTTTCATACTGTGAGTCTGCATGCTTTTAAGGGCAAATATTATACATATGTATTTTTTTCATAAACTCCTTAATGTTTGATTCAGTAACATCCAGATAAATGGCAAACCCAATTTCCTCTTTTTGATGTTTAACCGGAATCAAAATAATTGTGGTGGCGAATGCCTATCAAAGCAAATGTTTAAATGTCTGTACTTGTCTTTACAACCGTTCCTGCTTATCATCATGAAAAGTACGCAGGGCGTTCTGCGGCGCTGATGAAACAGATAGAGCCCACTGCTCTCTGTGTGAAATCCCCCGGTTCCTCTCTCAAGTCTTAGAAGATACCACTTCATGGTGGATTATAACTGAAGTTTGCACACATGTTTTCCATCACTCAGTCGCTAGATTAAAAGAAAAAACTTGTGTTTCCCAACAGTGTTTTTTATGTAAATAAATTAATTATGTCCCCTAATGAGATAATAAAGTTTTGCTTTCATTCTCGAGATAATAAAAAAGGGCAATTATCACTTCACTTCACAGGCTTTTTTTGAACATGAAACAGTAGTTGTTGAAGCTTTTCTTTTTTTAGCTGAATGTATTCAAGCCACGGACATTTTGAGCATGCTTTTAGTGCATGTTCTCACCAGCTGTGTCAGTGTCAGCTTGACCGGAGACATAATCCTACCCTGTCAGAGACGGGCTTGTCACAAAAGCTACCACGGCTACCAGCCGTGTGCCCGGGGTAGCTGGCAGAATGGCTAATGGAGGTTTTCATGCACGTGTCTCAGCTGGCAGGAAACAATTTGCACGTCACGAGTGGGCCCAGAAGGCAGCCTACCTGCTGGGCTGCACCCTGGAGGAGCTCTCCTCCTCCATCTTCAAGCACCAGGCCAAGGGCACCCTGCCCAGAGCCAGCTCCATTCGCCAGGCTTCTGACGAAAATGGCACAGCAGATGCAGGTACTCCACAGACTCGGCATTTACCAACACACTCTTTCCTCTTCCATCCCCCTCCCTCCTCTCTTTCTCTTTGTCACTCTCACTCTGTTTCCACACACACACACACACACACGCCTCTGCTCATCACTGGAGGGAAATTGCATGCTCTGGAGAAAGTAAAGCTTATCTTAGTAATGAATACCACAGCTTTACAATGGCTATTGACAGATAAGTACACACACTGTGTCGGGACAAGCAATTTTGGATCTGCTCTTCATTCATTGTCCTTGAAATCATAATTGCCTCGCATTGATTTTTCTGCACATGTGCAGGTCCTCCGACTTCCCATCAAGACACTTTGAAGGGCACGAGGATACAGTTAAAAGTCTGTCACAGAAGGGACGGACAGAGTTAACCTCTGTTTCACCTCTCCTGTATCTCCCCTCACACACGCAGTCATCGATGTCCATGCACACATGAAAATATCCTTCAGGCGCCACAAACGCACTGTTTTGTGTGATAGTGGAATGAATTAGGGGAGTTTAACAGGTGGCCATCGCCGCCAGGCACAGACACAAGTATGCGCTCGTTTGATCTGACCAATTCGGAAACACCTGAATCCTAAATGAAGCTGCTTTACGGAGGCCATTGCAGACCCAATTTGAATAGTTATGCCTTCCTTTTGGGCATATTATGCACAAATATGATGCTATTGCACATCCTTTCAGAAATGTTGCGACCACAGTTTTTAGTCTCGCTTTTACAGATCAAAACATAGACATTTTTTCTTTTAATTCAACTGGCTTTTTGTAGATGGAGATGTTGTTGTGACCTGGCAATTTCTGACTCATTCTGTGTCTGGCTGCCTCTCAAAGCAGGATCCAAGGCCACGGCCATGGAGTGTTTAGAGGCCATGGCATCTGGGCTTTACTCTGAACTCTTCACCATCCTCATTTCTTTAATAAACCGGTCAGTATTTCTGATCTTGTACCTTTCTGAAGCTGTATCAAATTTACATGTTTTGGGGTTTTTGGCTGCACTGTTATACAATGGAAACATGGCAAGGTGTTGCTTTGTGCATCATTTAAAGAGGACCTATTATGCTTTTGTGCTTTTTCCCTTTCCTTTAGTGTGTTGTGTCGTTTTTTTGTGCATGTAAAAGGTTTGCAAAGTTACAAAGCCACGCCAAAGGGAGTTACTCTCCCCCACAGAAACACTGCTCCTGAACTGCCTGAAACGCCTTGCTTGAAGTCCCGCCTTTTCTTCCGTAACGTAGTGATGTCACAAACAGGGCGTTTCAGACAGAGGGTGAAAAGAGGTGCTGCAGCACAGCCGGTATGAGAAAAATGAAAGCGTTTTTTGAACATTAAAGCATGTTAACATGTTCTAGTAGAAACCCCAAATACAAGTATGCACCTGAAAATAACCATAATAGGTCCTCTTTAAAAAAAATACCTTTAATTCTGCTTAATATATTTGATATGTTTCTAAATCTTGGCATCTTGAATACAATTTTACATAACTGTAGTTTTTTGTCCAGTTGGTTTTTAATGGCTTTGATGGGTAGTTTAGGAGGATAAGATGCTGTTTTAACTTTAGGGCTTGGGTTCAGGTTTTAAAATAGAACTAGGATTTTTTTAAATTTTTTTTTCATACTTTATTTTTTCCCATTTTTCAAGGTTGTTTTCATATATGCAATTTACAGTTCGTAATTACAATAGTTTATAAATATAAGAATAGAATTAGGATTATGTTAAGTGAGGGTTAAAGTTAGGGATGTGGTGCAGAGAGCTAAGGTTAAAGCTAAGGGTTATATGCAGTGAATGCAATCAATAAAATGTGGTCTCAAGTATCTCGGTGTTTACGTGTGTGTGTGTGTGTGTGTGTGTGTGTGTGTGTGTGTGTTTGCCCTGTGTGTTCCAGGGCCTTGAAATCCAGCCAGCACTCCCTGTGCTCTCTGCTCATTGTGGACACGCCGGGCTCTCAAAACCCCAGGCTGGCGAAGCGCGAGTGCGGCGCGACCTTTGAGGACCTGTGCCACAACTACACTCAGGAGCGTCTGCATTCCCTCTTCTACCAGCGCACCTTCGTCCAGGAGTTGGAGAGATACAAAGAGGTAAGGATAAAGAGGTTAAGCATTATGCACTGCCGCGCATACATACATACACACACAAAACCTCATTCTCACCGTCTCCTTCTTTCTTCCTCCTACCTCTTTCTCTCTCTCTCTCTTTGTCTGCTGATATATCAACTCCAATAGTGTGCACGTTCACACATCTGATACACTATCCCTCCCACCTGTCACTAGCTGTGACAAGCCAACGCGGTTCATGTGTTGGACCTTCTCATTAGCGATGCCAGTCTTCACCTCTTCTGCCGAGATCAAAGTAAAGTCACTCACAGCTGCCTTCGGGAGACACGCCCAGCTGCACAGCAGTGGTGTTGCTCCCTGATGAAGGAACCATTCTTTTTCTGTCCGTCTAGCAGTGCTGGACCACTATAACTGGGCGCAGTCATCCCTAAGATATTCAAGGATAAACACTAGAGATGTGTTTTTCTTTCATCACTAACATAAATGTACCCATCCATTACTCAAATCTCCTTCTTATTCAAAACTCAGCTGATAGCACACTAAAGTTGAACAGAAATCTTGATCTTATTACTTTTAATAATGCGAACAAGGATCCTGGGATTTCCCACCCACCTTCCCACCCACACCCTCTGCCTGGGAGAAAGGGAATTGGAGCGAAATGATGAAGTATTGCATAAATCTGTGCAGCGTAATTCTCTCTCGTCAGTGCATCTCGCAAGAAACTGTCATTGAAAACTGGGTCAAACTCATTTAACGCAGCACGCGGTATCGACAATGGCAGTGACAGGCAGGTTAAACTGTGATGCGCACAACAGGCACACGCTTTATATTTCGATTTAAATGCTGTTGCAACTGCGCGGATAGTTTTTTTGTATATCCTCTGCACACAGCGGAGAACAAAAAACAATTTAGGCTACTTCACATACACTGTCAACTGGAACACTGGCATCTGTCACGGCCGCACTATTAGCACCGCCGACATTTCCCCACATTCCTAGTGCCGCCTGCACTTTGTCACCGTGAGCTGCTTCATAAGCCTGTTTTGCTCTGGTGAAGGTAATTTCCTGTATTTATTTCCACTTTTGTCCCCGAAATGTTATTATCTGCAACAGTAATGAAATATTTTAGAGTATAGGGAAAACAGTCTTAGTAAATGCCAAACCTTGTTGTTATTATAATAGATTTGTTGTGGCTTTTAGTTTGCTTACATCTAATATGCCATTGTTTTTTTCATTTCAATATCCATGAAAATCTTGGGGATTATTATGGCTGCCTACACCGTTGGGCCGCCCCTCTGTGATGAAGGGGAATCAGGGTTTTAAATGACTTGGATGACTGTGTGCATAGTGGTGGGACCACTATTGTCTCATCTGGAGAACGTCCAGCACCTGGGGCTACTAATTATGTTTTAGTATCAATTAATCTGACAATTATATTTTCTGTTTAATCGTCTATAAAATGTCAGAAAATAGTGAAAAATGTCCATTATAGTGTTGATAATGTGTTTCGTCAGACCAACGCTCCAAAACTCAAAGATGTCATATATCATAAAGATAAAATAAATCCTCAATTTTGAGAGAGTTTGATTGCACAGTGTAATGGCTATCGAATAATAATGACACCATCGGCGTTTAGATTGGTTCCTCACTCCGCCAACGGGTACGATGTCCCGGAAAAATGAAGGCTCAATTTATAGCACAAAGGAAGTGCATCAACCATTGCGCAACCAAAACAGGAAGAGGATGGCACATTTGTTTTCCTGAGTAGCTATCGGTAGCTATCCCTATTAAATCCTATTAAAGCTGCAGTGGGTAGAATTGGAGAAAATGTGATTAAAAAAAGTTATTTTTATAAAACAGTCACTTTATCCTGACAGTATTGCATGAGACAGGTAATCTGAGAAAAATCATGTCCCTCTTTTCACTTTTTTAAAATTTCACAGACTGGAGGAAAACAACTAATCAGAGCCGAGCTTGAGCCTTGCCGTCTCTGAGCAGCTGTCAATCACTCGCGATCTCCAACCAAACGGTCAAACTAGGCAGCGCTGATCAAATATGAATCAATAATCTGTTACTGTAGTGCCTATTTCTCGCCTCAAATATTTTCAGAAACATCTTGTAGTGCACTGTTTAGCTGCAAAATGAGAAAGTTTGTGACCCGGCAGCCGTGTTGAGATCAGCTGAGGAAATACCAAGCACCTCCCACCAGCCGGATAACAGCCAATAGGAGCACTCTCTCTCTGAAATGACCTGTGATTGATTTAAAGTCTTCCGTCACGGAGCTATGAGGAGGTGCAGAAGTCTAGTTTTCTCTCAGAACACTTGAATTACAATATGCTGAAAGGTTATTATGTTAATTAATTTTTGCCCATGATGCACAAAACTTGTTGCCTACTGAAGCTTTAATATTCTGTTTGCTGTCAACTTTAATCAATTAATCGTTGAAGCTCCACTTGGGACTCCCTGTAGTGGGCTACCAGTTGCAAACAAAATCCTGCACACTGTCTAACTTGAAAAAGTACATTTGATTGCAACGTTTCGGTATTAGACCTTCATCTGGCATAATTTTTTTGCCTGTGTGTGGGATTTTGTTTGCAACTGTTGATCTATTCGTCCCTCTCCTACGCACCTGTCTCATGAAATACAAATGTTCTCCTGGTCTGAGTGGATTATCAGTTAACATTCACATTCGGTCACATGGCAGCATGGGATCAGGGTTGTGTTTGACCACTCACCAATGTTCCTGGGTAATCTGAAACTACTACCTCAAGACCATGGTTATGTTTTTAGGGACAGGAACTATGACCAAAACAGGATTTTGCGGTCAAACGGTTTAGTGCATTCCAAATTGCATACTTTTTTCTTTTTACTTTTAGTACATTCTGCAGCTGCCCTTACAAAGTATGTACTGTTGGATGCATTATGTATACAATTGGGACACAGGCCCAATAACAATGTCCACACTCGCAAAGTCCGTGAGGGTTTAGGGCTATCCCACTGTCAAATTGTCAAGTCCTTGACGTCTCTCTCACAGACATTTTGAGCCTTTTATGAACACTTTCCGTAAGTCCGGATTTCTGCAGTTTGCCTGAGGAAATTACCCACAATTCATAGCATTGTGATGTTAAACACAGGGTTACCACGGTTACCAGGGGAAGCCTGGAGGTGTAAAAAAAAGAAAAGGTAAACAAAGAGGGCGGCACATGGTTGTTCAGCCAGGCATATTCAAATTTACACAGAAACTAAAAACTTAAAATTAAGGATTTAAGATGGTAGGTAAAGAACACATGAAATCAGAGGAATGTAAGCATTGACGCTCCACTGCGCAGAGGATTGTGGGTCAGAATAGTCAGAAAAGCATGCTGGTTTGCATACTGCAAAATGCGATCGAATATAGTAGGACATCCTGGTATTTTTGGCATACTGCAATTGAAATACTATGCATTTGGACATACTAAATATTTTTCTGGCATACTAAATAGTATGGTAGTATTGGAATGCACAGTGTGGTTCCATAGTTTCCTGGGTTCCTGGAAAAGGGACAGTTGGCTCCGCACTCTGAGAAACATCCCATCCAACTGCACAAACAGAGGACAGTTTTACCCCAGATCATCTATATTACCATATCATGAATATAAGACCCCTCTTGATTAAATATATTTGCCTATGTCCATAGAATGACTTTAACCCAGGCCTCTAAACTGGCCAGCATGCTGAAAGTCTGTGTCTTTTTAAATAAGATTCCAAGATAATAATCTAAGCAATTTATTTTGTCGGTTTCTTTTATATGCATGCTTCCAAAAAGCAATAACTCTATTTACATCTCTTGTTTCTTTTATTTAGCACCATCACAAGTCATTAAAGAGTCTGTCAATCTTCCTGTCTTCCTCCAGGAGAGCATAGAGCTCGCTTTAGATGACACAGAGCCCAGCACATCCCTGTCTGTAGCAGTGGTAGACCAAGCCTCAAGCCAAGCGCTGGTAAGTTATATGTTTTCATGCCTTCATTTCTGGCTCAGATTTCTGGATATTTTCATGCATAAATCTGGCGTTGCCTTGGAATGCTTCTCAGAAACACCTCAGAGACTTGCATCCCTTTCATGATCTATTTTCACACAGTCTGAATCTCTGGGTACCCTTTTTTTTATTCAACAATAAACATCATCTTTTAGCATCAGAAGTTTTCTTTGTGTGAGTTTTTAAATATTGAAAGGTGTTTGGCAGAGGCTCAAACGAGAGGGTAGGAGCCGGAAAAGAAAGGTTATAGAATTGACTTCAAGAAAGAAAATCGATGCTTGGCCTCTGCAGCCCGTGATCTGCACCATGGAAACCGAAATGGCAGAGTTTAGAGAGCCATAGCTCACAACTGTTATAATTCCAATGTGTTTAGTTTGAGTGCTTTACTTTTTAAAGGGTCCACACTCTAATGGGAATGTCATCAGAAGCATTGAACTGTAGTGCATCACACTAAAAACCAAAGGGGGCGGGGGGGGAAACACTGATTCTTCAAAGTCATTTCTAAAGTCAACTCTAAAGAGAATGAAAAGACATTTTGATCCTAGATTTTCTTTCACTCACATATATATTTTTTCCTGCTGTTGTTGCTCAGATGTCCGTTATCGCAAACAGCCTTAATGCTCAATTCATTGCAAGCCACATAGTTGTCATATGTCTCCTCCAAACTGATACTCTGTGTTGTATTTGAAGTCAGCACAGTGTGCACTGCTGATAAGGATGTCTCCAGTGTGACTTCCTGATAGTCGCTAAAAACTGTTTTTGGTTTTGTGAGTTTGGTTCCCGAAGCTCCCCGGATGGATTCAGGCATCAGCCATGCCAACCGAGCTGGCTACTTCAGTGTGGAGATCGTTCTCCCCGGAGCTTGTTGTCATCCACAAAACAACAGTGGCTTATTCTAAATGTCTTTGGACAAAAAAGTGCATCATTTAAACTTAGGACTGTGACGAAAGTTGAAAGGGGACCTATTATGCGTTTGTGCTTTTTCGCTTTCCTTTTTTTGGTACATGTAAAATCAAGGTTTCAAAGCCCAAAGTCCACGACAAAGGGAGAAACACTGCTCCTGAACTGCCTGCCTTGCTTGAAGTCCCGCCTTTTCTTCTGTAACATGGTGATGTCACCAAGTAACACATTTGGATAATAACTGCCTAGCGGCTAGTTTGACACACTCTCAAACAAAGCTAGTTAGAGCAGAGCTGGAGCGGAGTCCGAAGGGTTTGGTTCGGTTGGCCAATCACAACAGAGTGGGGCAGCTGACCAATTAGAGCAGACCGGGCTATTCCGGGGGGGCAGGAACTCAAACACGGCCTGAAACGCCTTGCATGAAGTCTTGGCTTTTCTTCCATAACGTGGTGATTTCACCAAGTAACATATTTGCATGATACCTGCCCAGCAGCTAGTTTGACATGCCGTCAACAAAGTTTGACCAATCACAACAGTGGGCCAACTGACCAATTGTAGCAGACTGGGCTTTTCTACTAGAACATTAAACATGTTCTAGTAGAAACCCAAAATACAAGTATGAACCTGATAATTGGCCCCTTTAAAAAAAAAAAAAAAAAAAAAGTATGCTTTTATAATTTTTTGAACTCATTTGGTATCAAACATGGACACCACAAAAACGTTTTCCATGCACTTGTTCAGTGATCATCAATGCTGGAGTGGGTTTTATTTTCTCCTCTGTGTTCACACACTAATTGGAACACTAATTGTATTACTTTTTAATCCCTTTCCCCCCGCCACTCTCCGTATTCATGAGCTCTTTTTTGTTTCCATTTGGATTAGAAGGAAAAGCTAAATTGATTATGCCATTATCGCAGCAATTGCTGGAGGGTGCAGTCAGAGACCACAAATGCTTTTGAAACTTTAATTTCTGATGCTGGTATTACTATCATCAGACCTGTCACAACCGGCTCGAAAAACATACAGTACCGCGCAGCACGCTACTTTTACTGATGTTAAGTAGAACAGAATATTTAAAGGAACAGTGTGTAACTTTTTGGGGGATCTAGTTATAGAGATGGAATATAAAATTAATAACTATGTTTTCATTAGTGTATAATCACCTGAAACTAAGACTCATTGTGTTTCTGTTAGCTTAGAATGAGCCCTTCATATCTACATAGTGAGCTGGTGATCCAGGGTGAGCGGGAGTCCGTTATGTTGCACCGCCATGTTTCTGTACACCACACCACTAGATGCCGCCAAATCCCACACACTGTACCTTTAAGGAAACACTGACTTTAGAGGCCAGCCCTCAGCATTTGAAGGATAATTTTCTGAATCTTTCAAAAGTAGCAGTATTTTATTTTTGGAGTACCTCGGAGGTGGATAAACAATACCCTCTGATTCATCAATGTGTTCCCATTAAATAGCTAAAGCAAGCTCAATGTCCTTGTGGCATGGTGCTTTGTTTGCTATATAAGATCATCTTTTTTGAGTCAATATGAAAAGTAAACTAAAGGTACAGTGATTGTGGCAGTCAGCTAATTTTTTTGAGAAAGTCTTTTTTTACTCATGTGCCATTGTTCCCAAAGGTAAAACAGAACATTTTGTGTCCGCACAATGATTACACTAAGGAGCTATGACCTTTGCACGTGTGCGGCTGTGTGTTTATTCGACAGGTACGGACGGTGCGCACAGATGAGGCACGGGGCCTGCTGTGGCTGATGGAGGAGGAGGCGCTGCAGCCCGGGGGGTCGGAGGAAACCCTGTTGGGACGCCTCTTTAGCTACTACGGACCTGCTGAGGGCGAGAGTAAAGGCAAGGAGAGGACAAACACACGCACACATACACTCACCGTTAAACTAATACAACACATCACAAGCATTCTAGTTGCCTTTACTGTGAAGAAATGGACTGACAATTCTTATTTGAAGATTTTCCAGTGTATCTTTTAACCCTCAGAGATCCACAATAGACTTATTTTTATAGATTAATTTGAGATGCAGTTCAGCACTGTCTTAAATTGTTCTAGTCATTAATCAGAACATGAATGAATAAATGAATGAATTAAAATAAATAGTTAAAGTGTATAAAGGGCTAAGAACATTATGATAGATGCATGATGGCCATTCCCGTGCTCACTTATGTCTCATACATTTTGTTGACACCATTTGTTACACAGATTTGCTGCTAAATTTAACAATTTTTTACACCTCGACAATTGATAAAAATGATCAATAATCTCTCCAAAATACCACATTAAGACACCAAGACCTTTAGGAACACCATAGAAAATGCCATGCTGTGATTTGGTATCAAAAACGTTTGACATTTGGAGATTTCTGCAAGAATTGCATTTTTCTGCGATTGGATGGCGAGCACTTCTGTTCTGGAAACTGCTCAGATTATTGTCTTATTGTCAATCTAGCTAGAAGCCATCCATCCTCTGAATGCTCTAGGTCTCTAGTTTGTGGTTGTAAAGTTTCATGAGGCTGTGATTATCCTAGAGGTAACCACAGATAATTTGATACAGTGAGGTCAAGTTTAAAAAAAATCTCACTACAATGAAAAGGCTACTATTGGGATTATTATCATCACACATGAATACAATGGCAGATAAAAAACACATGAAATCAGAGGGCTCATTGGATCCACAAGAGTCTCAGCTTTACAGTGATAGCCAATTTATGCAATTCCAACACTGTTTAGGGACCCCAGTATGCAGATATATTCAAACACACCATTTTAGAAGAGGCAAAAATAACACATTTATACTGCATTCACAAAACTGCATGGTTTTTGCCCCAAATTGCATGAGCTTATCATAAAGTGTGCATGTCTGCAAAGGGGAGACTCGTGGGTACCCATAGAACTCATTTTCATTCACATATCTTGAGGTCAGAGTGTTATTTAGCCTCCTTCCCAACAAGCTATTATGACATTGTTGTTATCAATGCATTCCAATGCATATGTAGTTTCATATGATATCTGTATCTTTACTCTAGCTCTAAAACTGAACCTGCTACAGCCTATGAAAGACAGTTAAGTCGGTCGGGATCTCCCGCGATCCCGCGGGTCTCAGACGGTTAAATAAAAAGCTTATGTGAATATTTAATCCAAATATAATTGACTTTATATTAGTATTAATGATGTTTCCAAACCAATAACATGGTGCTTGGTGTGAACTTTCCTCTCTGTTGTTTTGTGCCATAGTAAACTGTATTGTATCACGGAGAATAGGCTCTTCATCTGGATATAATATAACGTACACAAAGCACTATCTGACAGATTGACTCTAGAAGAGTCATAGAAATCCTTTATGTGCATGTTGTTGGCAACGTTGACTACTGTTGCTTGCCAAGGTTACAGCTTATAGAAATGATCCTATAGAACTCATGAAAAGTGTTGGTTCAGCCTTCCAACAACAACAACAACAACAGCTGAAAGCTTCTCGTTCCTACTCTTTATATAGGCCAGATTTCTTTTTCATAGTCTGCCACATGAACAACTAGGCTGGGAACAGATTGTCTTTTGTTATCACACTGTATCCGTAAAGTTTATGTAGGTTTGCGACAGCCTGTGCGTACCAGAGTAATGAAGACAAGATGAATCTTTGATAAACCCTCCATGCAGACTGTATAAACACTTTCCTAAACTCCTGAAGGAAGACTTCTCATTTTTCTCATCTCTCTGCATTTGTACAATCTCACACCACCTCCTACATTTACATCAGGTCACACTTTCCTCTTGAAGAGCGAAAAGGATCATCACTTCCTGTTGGGCCACAGCCATGGGACCGACTGGGTGGAGTATGACGCCTGCGGGTGGCTGAACTACGCCAAGCAGAATCCTGCGTCTAGCAATGCTACGAACCTGCTGCAGGACTCCCAGAAGTAAGAGTCACGCTTGAAGAGGAGGAGGGGGTGGGTTATCATATGAAGTATTACTTTTTACAAAAACTTTTAGGCTGAAGTAGTGCATCTCTTGCAGGAAGATCATCAGCGCGTTGTTCATGAGCCGAGCGGCGGGAGCCACTGTTCTGTCCGGTTCCATTGCGGGCCTCGAGGGTGTTTCCCAGCTGTCCTTGCGGCGGGCCACTAGCATGAGGAAGACCTTTACCACGGGGGTGGCTGCTATCAAGAAGAAGTCCTTGTGCATCCAGATAAAGCTTCAAGTGGTGAGAGGAGAGGATGGAACTATGTTTTTATATATGAAAACGCTTCTACAAAACTCTGGATTGTGTTCACAGACAATGTCTTTTTAAAATCCAATGCCATCCAATTTTTTTTCTACAATATCTGCACATGGCATTGCTATGGCAAATAAATGATGGTTAAAATACGGTTTGGGATGTTAACTGTGAGGTGTCCAATATAATAATGCCCAGGAATACTGGGCTGTTTGCTCCCCAAACCTGATACTTAGAATTATAGCATAAATAACCACATGAGAGGACAAGCTAAAACAACACACAATACCAGAATAACCCTTTGTATAGTATTCGTAGAGGCAGTATAAATATGTACATGTACATATAGATCTTTAATTCTAGATTGTGTTTAAAATTTCCAGAAGGACATGAAAATGTGTGTATTTCTCAACAAAAATTGGTAAAAACTGAGAGATAAAGAAACACACATACACTTAAAGTTAGACTTTACAAATTGAGATGATCAATTGAAATGTTTTATTTATATCTGTTTTCAGTGTTGTCATAGAGTTACTGAGCTCTTAAAGGGGAACTAAATAGTGAAATTAAGAATTCCATTATGTTATTTCCATGGCCTAGTAAAGTTCAATCAATATTTGTGAACATGAGCTACTCTCTCTCAAAGCCAGAAACCAGAGAGGTAAGTCTCAAACTTGTGATGTCATAGGGTATAAAGTCTGTAGCTGCTCCATAGACAATGATTGGAAGACTGATTTTATGGACCCACAGAATGTTTGTTTTCTTTTTTTATACCCAAATGAGCTTTATTATATTGTAGTGCTCTCAAGTTGTGAAACAGAAAATGTTCCCATATACTCAGAACATTTCCCTGGATGCTCTCAGCGTCATCTAGAACATCTCTCCCTATTCATTGTCTGTGGAGCAGCTCCACACTTTATACCCTATGAAATCACAAGTTTGAGTTTTCGCACTCTAGTTTTTGAATTTGGGTGAGAGTTGTTCATGTTTACTAATGTTTTTTGGACTGTCTTCAACCATGGGAACAACATGTATGAATTTTGAAAGTAGGCGTAGTTCCCCTTTAAGTGCTTGACAACAGCAATCGTGCAGATTTAACCTGCATGTGGCTATTAAAACTCAAATTCGCCGTAAATTCTTACTAAATGTAAAATTGTAAAGTGTGCATGTCAGAAACAGTATGCATAGCATTTGGTTTGCTTTTAGTAAAGAAGCTAGGCTACTGATGAATATGGAAGATATTGCATCGGAGTCCCTAACCCTGCTCTGTATTTCCCAGGATGCTCTCCTCGACATGGTGCGGAGGTCCAGGATTCACTTTGTTCACTGCATATTGCCCAAGGCAGATGCCCTCAAGGCTCTGAGCGGATCCCTGTTCAAAGGAGGGGAATGTGATGCTCAAGGGGAGGCTGGAGATCCCGGCTTAATGCAGCTAGATGTAGCCTTGCTCCGCGCTCAGCTGCGTGGCTCCAAGCTGCTGGATGCTCTCCGGATCTACAGGCAAGGTGAGGAGGCTGCCTAACTCACACTAAAGTAAAGGTATAGACCTTTTTTTCATAGGGTACTTCACAAAATATCTAATCTAATGTTGTTATTCGATATACCGTCCTTCACAGGTTACCCCGATCACATGGTGTTCTCCGAGTTCCGACGACGCTTCGACGTGCTGGCGCCGCACCTCACCAAGAAGCACGGGAGGAATTACATAGTGAAGGACGAGAAGAGAGTGAGTCAATCAGCGAGAGAGGAGGACGCGCAGCTCCGCCAGTGGGGCCCGAGCACAGTGAAGATTAATGTTGTGAAGAGGCAGCTTCATTACATCTGGCCCTGAGTTGTCAGCAGTCAGCTGACAGAGAAATAAACCCCTCATTCATCAGAGCCATTGTAATGATCTAATCAACTTAACCTTATCAGTATCATGCCTGTTAGAGAGGCAGATCGCTAGTGTGGCTTAGAAAGTGCCTCGCTGCGTTCAAAGCTACAAAATACCATTCAAGAAGATGTACTTATCGGGTTTTGTAATCTGGGCATTGGAAACTATAGGATGCCAAGGATTTTTCCCTGTTGTTTTGACAGTACCGGTGCTTTTACATCTTTAGTGCTTTTGTTTTAAAGTTAGGAATAATGTTGGTGCATTGGTCCTCTGCAGGAGAAGCCCTGGTTGAAGTGCAGTGGAGAGAAAAAGTTTGTTTCTAAAGAGAAATGAGAGAGAGAGAGTGAAAGAATTGGGTTAAGGGAGAGAAAGCTCTTTTTCCCCTGTGTCCATGTTTTGTGGCTGAGTTTCTGTGGAAACGCCAACAAACAAAAGCCCCTCAGTGCTCGATGGCAAACCTCTCCTGGTGTAATCTAGATGTGGTCTTTCAGGCTGGAGGCTGAGACAACAATACACCTACAGTATACAGGCGGGTAGATGGACAGGGAGAGGCTCCGGGCTGGCTGATGGTGCACCCTCTGCATCGGCTACATGTGTTCAAAGCTGCAAGAGGGCCACCAGGGGGGTCATGAGGAATGCACCAAGAGCTGGTGGATTATGGGGGGGGAACAAGTTGTAATTGGTTTGTGGTTGGGAGGTTCAAACTTTTCCCGTGCTTACTGACTTTCAAAAACACAATCCAGCTGGGAATGGATGTGAGAAAAAAGACGGGGGGAAACTGCACTGTACCATTAGTTCAGCATGGCAACTTAGGGGAACTGTGGACTACTGAAGTGTTGCGGTGTCAGTAGAAGTTCCCTCTGGATTTCCAGCAGCAGTTGAAAGTGTGTGTTTGTGTACATGTGTGCCTTTACCCAGGCCGTGGAGGAGCTACTGGAGTCCTTGGATTTGGAGAAGAGCAGCTACCACATGGGTCTCAGTAGGGTAAGTAACGCCACCGCATCTCAAACAAAACTAAAACAGCTTTAAAATGATTGAATAAACCTTTGCTGTGAATCTCCGCCAGCTTCGTCTCCTCTCAAAGCTCAAAGCACAGAGCTGCGGTACAAGGCTCCTTTTATATCCTTGTATTTTTCTACTTAAAAAGACACTCGCTGTCTGGGGGGAGTGTGTCTTTCATTACACCTGTCCCTCTTTGAGGTTTGTTTGTCATCCTTTTTTTGGAGCGTTTCCAAGCCTTGCCCCCTCCTTCCAGTGTCGTTAGCCACCGGTGGCTACCCGAGAGGCGTTTTCTCCACCCTGCACCGCAATTCTCTCTTTCTTTTCAGGTCATTAGAGCAAATTCTCGCAACTGATGGCCCTCTTTGTTTTTCCCCATGACCGTTGTGAAGTAATCACAGT
The DNA here is from genome assembly GCF_015220745.1 of Sebastes umbrosus. Classification (NCBI taxonomy): domain Eukaryota; kingdom Metazoa; phylum Chordata; class Actinopteri; order Perciformes; family Sebastidae; genus Sebastes; species Sebastes umbrosus. The sequence continues at coordinate 20,711,689 of NC_051285.1, forward strand.
AAACACTTGCCTGGCACACTGAGGTCTAATCCTATCAGCCGGGAAAGTGGCCATCAGCCAAGAAGGAAATCAAAGGAGACAATAATGTAGGAACTCATGCTCCCAGATATGGCTGCGCCGTACAGGGCCCCCGTTTTTAAAAACACATGACACGAGAATGGTTTTGAGGCAGCTTCACATGGAGTGTGAAATGGGCTCCGAAGTAGACAAGCACAGTTGGCCATTCACAAAGCATTCCAGTGGCATCCTAGCAACCTGTCTCAACTCGCATGCCAATTACGCCGGCCCCGTGTAACCTTACCGCACGGCTTTTGACAGAAAGCCACGTGTCTAAAAAAATATGCCTCTGATGATGACAAATAGCTTCTGCTCAAGCAATTTGAAAAGTAATATTCACCGATGTCATTGAATGCATCACTCCTCCCTGCTGGTTTGCAGACTTAAAGCTGCTCCATCATTTCCAGCTTCTGCTTTGTTAACAAATCACATATGGATTTGGTAATTTAGAAGGCATTTGGGACTTGTATGTGTAGAGAGAGAGACCTTGGATGGAGACAGTCCGTCATCCATCTATGTTAATGGCTCGCTATATGTGGAATGCATTCACAGTGCCTAATCCCTCTGAGGTACAGTATAGACGGGCCGTGACGTGATCTGCTTTACATTAGCTGTTTACCTGTGTTTTACCTTTGGCCCAGATTAGAAACAAGACAAGGCTGATTGTCCGAGATAATAACTTAATCACAGCTTTCTTACTTAGATAAGACTCACTTGTCCGTGGATTACACTGCCTCCTATTGATTTGCTGCCTCAGTGCACTTATTTACTTTTTAAATCAGTTCTGTTTTATGTTTTTTTCTCGAAAGCAGGGCCTCTAAATCCAATTTCCCCCCCGGCTAAAATAAGCATTACATAATCGCTCAATAATGTTATCCTGTGCTAATGAGTTTAATTTGATTTTTTATGTGTGTGTGTGTGTTTGTGTTTTGTTCTAGTTGTTCTTCAGAGCTGGCACCTTGGCTAAGCTGGAGGAACAGAGGGATGAGCAGACCAAGCGTAACCTCACCCTGTTCCAAGCCGCCTGTCGAGGCTACCTGGCACGGCAAGCCTTCAAGAAGAGGAAGGTAGGCGAGACGTAAAGTCAGTCTAAGCCCAAAACACCAAGTCATCTACACTGTATTAACTATCACATCCAAATCATCTGAATGAGAGAAAATTAGGGCTGTCAAAGTTAACGCGATGATAACGCGTTAACGCAAATTTGCCACTAATTTCTTTAACACAAGGGTTAACACAAGGTTGTAGCAGGCTCAGTTTTAAAGCTAGAGTGAAGATACTGGCATCATATGAAACTAGAAAACCTGAAGAATCTACCGGTAACCATGTCATACAAGCTTGTCGCAAAATATGTTAAATTACGCTCCAAACTTATGCTAAATTTTGGCGAGGAAAAACTGGCATGGCCATTTTTAAAAGGTCCCTTGACCTCTGACCTCAAGATATGTGAATGAAAATGGGTTCTATGGGTACCCATGAGTCTCCCCTTTACAGACATGCCCACTTTATGATAATCACATGCAGTTTGGGGCAAGTCATAGTCAAGTCAGCACACTGACAGCTGTTGTTGCCTGTTGGGCTTGAGTTTGCCATGTTATTTTGAGCATATTTTTATGCTAAATGCAGTACCTGTGAGGGTTTCTAGACAATATTTGTCACTGTTTTGTGTTGTTAATTGATTTCCAGTAATAAATATTTCCTTACATTTGCATAAAGCAAGCCAATTGCCCACTCCCATGTTGATAAGAGTATTAAATACTTGACAAATCTCCCTTTAAGATACATTTTGAACAGATACAAATGTGCGATTAATTGCAATTAACTATGGACAATCATACGATTTACTTTTTATTTATTGACTCAATTAATCATCTACTTTATTCTCCAAGTTACAAACTTATTTCATCATACATTATAAATGACTAAAACAAAGAACATAATCATCATATGTAAATCCAAAAGCAGTATTTTTACATGAGGGGTAAAAAAGAAGGAAGAATAATAAATAAATAATTAAATAGCCAAACAAACGGACAAATTAAAAATAATAATAACACTACTACTACTACTAATATTACTAATACTAATACTAATACTAATGGTAAGCAAATAAGTGGGTGGAAAATACATGAATTAAGATGATAATAATAATGATCAAAAAGAAAAGAAATACATAATATTATAATAAGATAAGCACTAACAAATTAATAGGTAGATGAAAGCTGATTGTGAGACAGTAATATAAAGAGGATCATTATAATGAGAGAAAATCAAATGGATTTACTTTAATACATAAGACTCAAGTTACAAATGCAAAAATAAATCTGAGACTTGTGAAATCGACCAAAGAATGTATCAAGGTCCATTTAGCAGCTTAGCTCTTTTTTCAAAACAAAGTAGGTGAAGAATGTGAGCCCCAAAGGCCTTGTGTTGCGTAGGACTCCACCACAAGTTGAGAGTTCCTTGTTCTGAGCTAATTTTAGTGCCCGTTTGCTCTGCTCTTTGGGTAGATCTAACCCGCTCTGCTGTAAATCATCAGCTAATTATAAATTTGCTCTAAATCTATTGCCCCCCTATTCACCTCCTGTTCCGTAATCCATCCAATCAGCTCTCCCAGGGGGACGTTTCATTGCGACACATCCATTTCTGTGGCGTTTTATCAAACTGCTTTCCCCTGTCAAACATACTGCTGACTCACACGGCCATCTGCTCCTCCTATCTTCCATTTTTCTCCCAGCATGTGATGGGTCCATCTCTCTGGACCTCATACATGTCCTCTTGTGATGTATGGAGCCCCGCAGTCCTTCTCCCTTTCTGTGATTACTATTTAAGTGAATGTGCCGCCTCAGCTGGCTAGTGATGAAGCAGCAGAAACCGAATCAACATCGCTGCTCTCCATCCAGCGTGACACGCTGTTAATGTGTAGATATCTTGTGTATGATGCCGGTAAAACTATTGAAATTGTCATTTTTGCAATAAGCAAAATCAATATGACCTTTTTTTTTATTACAGCTCTCTTTTCTGTTCTGTTTTTACCATAAGAGTAATGGACGTTGGTTGAAAACGGCGAGTCAAGAGAGGCCAATGTATGTTCTTTATTAAGTTCAAAGGTCATTATTCACACAGTGAAGCAGGCTAAGAGCACGGTGGTTCATAATCTGCGAGAACTTGAAGTAAATCAACAGCGAGGAACCGTTCAAAATTGCTAGGCAACTGTGCAATTACAAAAGTCATTAGCAAAGAGGCAGTCTTTTTCCCTCTGCCCCCGGGTGCCCCCTATCTCCTACAAATGCATCTATAATAGAAAGATGGCTTTATTTTCATTTTATCTTGTAATTACGTTGCTCTTAAACTCAATGGATGGCTAGGTAAGATGTAACCTACAATTATGGATGCGACTGGATGTGACCGTAGATTTATAGATGCTTATTTAAACTGTGCACATGATTATGCATGTAACTGTCATGGCCATAACCCAGTTTTTCCTCACAAAATCAGTTAATTCAATTCAATCTCTATACAGCAGGGAACACAAAATATCTCTCACATATCTTTAAAGGAATACTTCAACATTTTTGGAACTATACATAATATTTTGCGGAGAGACAGATGATGCCATGTTGTCATGTTCGTATGATAAATATTAGTGGTTCAACAAGCCCATGGATCGTTTTTTGTTGCGTTTTTTTTGGTTTCGGTTTGTTTTACACATTAAGGACATGAAAAACATAACCATTTCCAATGTGTTTGAACTCCAAAACATATAAATAGGTAGTTTGTTTGATAGTAATTAATGATATTTCTATATATATATGAAGCCATAACACTGATTTCATACATGAAATAAGGCCCGGTACTTAATGGTCAAGTAGGCCTATGTTCAGATAATGTTTTCTATGTCTCTGGCAACTCATCAAATAATTAGCAAGCCTGTATTTAATAGTGGTGGTGCAACGGTTCAACAAGCCCACGGTTCAGTTTGTACATCAGTGAACGGTTATGGTTTGGTTTTGCATCACTAGTCAAAATGAAGCTACCTGCCAGCAGCTGGTTATCTTAGGTTAGCATTAACAGTTGAAACAGGATCAAACAATCAGCCTGGTTCTGGCAGATTGTAACAAAGTCCGCTTAGTGACTGCACCGGACCCAGAATTAATCTAGCACATAACCCCCCCGTAAAACCTCAACATGTGTCGATTTTACACTTTTTTTTTTACAGGTTTTTGTATGGTGTAAACAAACAAGATATAATGTGTTAATTAGTGAGCTTAAAAAGGACTGGTATGCAAATTTTGTTACTTTTGGACAGATCCAGTGTTTTCCCCCAAATCGTATTCCTTTAAATGTAACTTATTATAACTAATAAATTTGCTAAAAAAAAAAAAGTCTCAAGGTGATTCTTATGTCATTTCTCATTATGAAATTGTCCTTTTAGTCATTCCCACAGTATAGTTTTAAATACCTTATCATCTGGGAACTTAAAAAGAGCCCAGCAGCAACTTCTTTCTTATATGGTCTGATTAAAGCTAAAACATTAGTTATGACATTCTGGAAGAAGAAGGAAGTTCTCACTTTTAAGCTGTGTCTCAATTAAATGGCCGATATCCTTTACCTTGGAAAGATAAGGTTCTCTCTGAATAATAGAGAGTCACAATTCAGGGAGATCTGACTGCCCCTCATCTGTTACTTAAGAAACAACCCATGGAGGACACTCCTCATTTAGTCAACTGTCCATTATTACTTTTCACCTTTTCTTTTTATAATTTTCTATTGCAAACTTTTTTTGTCATATACTACACACTGAGCAGAAGGGAAGGAGGGAGGGTTGGTGTTTTTAAGAGTCGATGTATCCTCATTCTATAGTTCGTATGATATCTTACAAAAAGTCATTTTTTGTGTTTTCCTACGAATATCCAGCAACACGTTACGAACGTCCAGCAACACTATCAATTTACGCACGTTACATGCACACAGTCTTTTCAAAATAAACCTCCGTCTTCACAGGAAACAACATAGGTAGGTTTAGGCAACAAAACAACTTAATTAGGTTTAGGAAAAGATCGTGGTTTGGGTTAAAATAGCGTTAAATGGCGTTACTAAAAGCTGCAGTGGGTGGAAATGGAGCAAATATGATTAACAAAAAGTTTTTTTTTATAAAACAGTCACTATATCCTGACAGTAGTGCATGAGACAGGTAATCTGAAAAAAATCTTGTGTCCTCCGGTCCTTTGCGGCGTATATACAAATTACAGTGCATTACTTTTTTAGGTATAGCTATGAACAGTGTATGAGAACAGTCTGTACATATACATTTTGTTACTGTTGTTTTATTTTATGTTGGATACCATCTGTTATATTCGCATTGTTTCTCTTAAATGAAAAGAAATGAGTTCTCATGTCTTACAATTTAAAACCCTTCTTTAATAAAGCTCACTTGAAAAAAAACTAAAAACAAAATGTATAATAATATCAGAGACGACAACAGATGACTGATAAGATATTTGGATTATAAAAAAAAGACATTCAGGCCGAGCAATATCTCATGCTTCTAAACATACAGTACACGGACTATTCAGATTTAGTGCTGGCCACAGCTTGGTGCAGGTATTCACTGCATTGGAATATTCTGATCATGCATCATTAAACTCCAGTCTTTATCATATGTAGCCTAGAAAAAGTAGAAATCTAAGCATTTATTATTATTATTAGGTCAGTATCTGCAGTCAAGTGTCAGACTGAGATGTGAAAATGTGAATTTCTCAACAGAAATCAGAAGTGAAGAGTCTAGTTTTCTTCCCCTTGCTTTTCCCTTTTTTTTTTTACAGCTGTTCAAGCAACCACAGTATGCTAGATGCATTACTATTCAATTGTCACATGTGTGGTACACCGTCTGTCCTTGCAATGATAACCTGAAAGACTATTCTTCCCCGCTGAATCTCATTCTGCTTATATTATTCCTGATTCAATTAGTCGCCACCGGAGTAATGGAACAGAAGCAGGGCTGTGGAGCGATTTTCATCTCCCCTTCTCTCCGTGATTTGCAGAGTGTGTTGCGGTTCAATCTTAGAATAATCATCACATAATAACATCCACTTGCGCCTTTGCCGTTACCCCGTTATCCCTTTGTGAATATTGATAGGGCTCCATTGCCTATTGCACTGTTTTGAAGTAGCCAGTCTTAGCAGGTACAGGAGATGATACTTTGCCTCCGGAGCAGTGCCCGATGAGTTCTGGTGACCTGCTGGATGATGTATATGGATGTGACAGATAGTCACAAGTTCCCTTGATTGATATTCCCTGGCATGTTAACCTTGTGAAGCTCTGCCAAGCCCATGTGACATTAAATGACAAAACCATAATTTTTCTTGTTTTTTTTCCCCCCTCTTTCAACTGTCTCCTCAAGGGGACAACGTGACATTTTGAAAGTCTGTTATTTTGCCTCAGCAGGCACTCACCGTACTGGGAGGTTTGTCCTTCAGGTACCCTACAGATGTTTTCTTTTGTTATTTACATTGAAATCAGTGTAAAGCAGCAATCATAAGCTAGTTTTAGCCTAGTAATACCATACCTATTCATTGCAACAGTGCTCACTGAATTATATATATATCTTTATCAGACAGCGAGATACATATATACAGTATATCTCTTCATTTGAAACATGCAAACCCACAGTTCCATATCGAAGAAACATGAATACCTCCCACTGTAAAGGCGTGGATAGGCTCTGCATTGGTATGAGATACATTTATTTAGATCAGAGGTCCTGCAGGGGGGTCTCGAAATTTTCTTATTATTATTTTTATTTATTTATTTATTTTTAATTTTTTAAATTTTTAAATTTTTATTTTTTTTAATTTTTTAATTTTTTAATTTTTTAATTTTTAATTTTTTTTTTACAATTGATCTACTCACTGTACCTTGCACATGTTTAAAATAAAAACATGAATATATGAAACTGTGTATTATTTGAATAGCTTAGTATTGAATGCACAATAACAAGGTACATTTATACATGGCACTAGGCCCAGTTTAATATAAAACACAATTTTATACAATATATATAGTAGGGGGTAACTGCTCCATCTCTCCATCAGTTTGGGGGTCCTTGGCCTGAAAAAAAATTGAAGACCCCTGCTTTAGATAGTTAGATACCTTAAAAACTGAGCCCCTACAACCTAAAAATTGCAAGTTGCAAGTTAATGCGTTAAAGAAATTAGTGGCGTTAAAGCGAATTTGCGTTAACGTGTTAACTTTGACAGCCCTGATGCTAACCCTAGACTAACCTTCTGTTTCTATTGTGAAGTTTAAAGAATACCTTCGCTAAAGCAACGCACTTGTTAATTCAAGCTTGTTAAAAGCTGCATTATTGTGCACTTGACACTGAAACAGGAACCTGTTTCTATTTCAATCTGTACACATTTTGATGCTCAGCTTTTTTTTTTATTACCAGTGAACTGGTGATTTCTTCTATTCGTATTGAACTGTTGCTCAGAGGGATCATTGTCTCTTTCTGCCCTTTCAATTATCTGTCCAATTGAACCACTGCACAGCGTTTTGTTCTCCATGTACAAAACAAGCCCTTCATGCACTTTGTACAACCTAAAAGCATGAAAGACCACTCAACAAAATTATGAGTAGTCCTCTCAGCCATCTGACTGAACCCAATCAAGCTTTTGTGGAAAATTTGTTTGTATTTCAGCATTGAAACATCATTTCATAAGATCATGATAATGATATTAGCCAGGCATGACGGACCAATAGGTTCCTTATTAGGCAAAATGCATGTAATCAGAGCCGCTGTCCTTTAGCAAGACATTATTTTATGTTGAAGAAATCCCTTGAACATATAAGTGTTTGCTTCAAAAGTGGGATCAAAGTGACATCAGGCGGCGCTGCAGTCATATATCGCAGTCTTACATATACACAAACACGCCTGCATACATATACATGCGCACACACTAAAACACATGTTTAACTCTAATGGAAATGTAGAACATTGAGGAAGAGAATGGAAAACACGCTTTTGTCTTAATCTTGGCTCACAAACCTTAATTCACATCACACCGTCTCACAGCTGTCACACCCTCTTAATGTGACGCGAACACCAAAAATGTTTATCCACGGTGTTCACGCAGTATAATCTTTTGTTTGTTTTTCTATTCATCTTAGACTAAATATGACAAGTGAGACCCGTTTAAATCTTCTGCTGCATTTTGCTTCATGTTAAGGCTTTCACTGTGTGACAAATCCTAATTGGTCATAGAGAGTACCTTCAGGGCGAAATGTACCTGATGCTGAGAATTGCATCGCTCTAATTGGGTTTGCCCGTAATCTGCTGCTGCTGGAGAGCCTCATGCATAAGCAGCATGGAAATCGTGTAATACTTGGAATTAGCTGCCAACATGTTTGATTTAATTAATCAAAAATTAGCTCCAAGCCTTGGAACACGCTCTGCAGAAAGTCTCCAGAGGAGGCTGGCAAGTCCTGGGTCAGCTGTGAGAGCCCATACACAGGCAATATAACATGAGGATGAGGGATGACATGTTTTTCAAATATTGCTCATCGGTGGCGAGGATGGTATGGCAACAGTAGATGAGTTCTGTCACTTTATTCCACTGAGTATTTCAGATTTTCTTTAATTTCTGGCATTGTTTCATGGACATCTGGACACTGCTGTCCTGTGATATCTGTGCATGACATTATCTGTCTTCATGTACTGCATTCAAAGAGGACCTATTATGCCTATTTTCACTAGAATATGTAGAACATGAAAGAACATGTACTAATTTCTATAACGCATTAACGCAACTTGCGATTTTTAGGTTGTAGCTGTTTTTGGGTTTGAAAGCTAGAGTGAAGACACTGGCAGCATATGAAACTAGTAAACCTAAGGAATCCACTGGTACCAACCTGGTCATACTAGCTTGTCGGGAAGGAGGTTAAATAATGCTCCAAACTTGCGCTAAATTTTGGTGAGGAAAAACTGGCATGGCCATTTTCAAAGGGGTCCCTTGACCTCTGACCTCAAGATATGTGAATGAAAATGGGTTGTATGGGTACCCACGAGTCTCCCCTTTACAGACATGCAGTTTGGGGCAAATCATTGTCAAGTCAGCACACTGACACACTGACAGCTGTTGTTGCCTTTTGGGCTTGAGTTTGCCATGTTATGATTTGAGCATATTTTTTTATGCTAAATGAAGTACCTGTGAGGGTTTCTGAAAAATATTTATCACTGTTTTGTGTTGTTAATTGATTTCCAATAATAAATATATACATAGATTTGCATAAAGCAAGCATATTTGCCCACTTAAATACTTGACAAATCCCTATTTAAAGCACATTTTGAACAGATAAAAAATGTGTGATTACTTTGCGATTAATCTCGATTAAATATTTTAATCGATTGACAGCCTTAGTTTACATGCTTTAATGTTAAAAAAATGCTTTTCTTTTCTCATACCGGCTGTGCTGAAGCACCTCTTTTCACTCCCCTGTCTGAAACACTCTGTTTGAGCTCCCCCCCACCAAAAAAGTCCAGTCTGCTCTGATTGGTCAGCTGGCCCACTCTGTTGTGATTGGTCAAACAAATCAAACTCTTTGGACTCTGCTCCAGCTCCGTTCTAACTAGCTTTGTATGAGGGCGTGCCAAACCAGCCGCTAGGCAGGTAGTATGCAAATGTGTTACTTGGTGACATCACCAAGTGGGGGAGAGTAACTCCCTTTAGCGTGGACTTACAGCTTTGTAACTTTGCAGACCTTTTACATGCACATAAAACAATATAACACACTAAAGGAAAGGGAAAAGCACAAAAGCATAATGGGTCCTCTTTAACACCATGTACTGAACACATTGCAGCAGTAAACCAGCAGTGATTATGAAGCACTTATTTTTATTAGAAGATCATTTCACAGGTACTGTAATAGTAATATTACACTACCATTCACTCAATCTGTGTATGTCTGTGTTTTAGATTCAGGATCTTGCAATCCGCTGCCTCCAGAAAAACATCCAGAAGAACCGCGGCGTGAAGGACTGGCCATGGTGGAAGCTCTTCACCACAGTCCAGCCCCTCATTAAGGTCCAACTCACCGAGGAGCAGATGCGAGGCAAAGACGTGAGGAGGCCTTTTTCTGTGCGATGCACCCCACCCAATAGATCCCTCTCAGTTAGACAGTCCACTGTAAAGATGCACTACCTGCCACTGCAGCATGGAACTTCCTGCTATTCATTTTTGATGTCTCTCGTACAGTAATACTTAATATTTCACAGTTTTACCTGTAACATTACACACAACCCATATAGCTGTGTTCTCTGTGCTCCAGGAGGAGATACAGCAGCAGAAATCGAAGCTCGAGAGGGTGGAAAAGGAGCGGAATGAGCTTAGACTGAACACGGATCGATTGGAGAGCAGGGTGGGTCCCTTCGCCTGTGGCAATGCATGCTGGGAGTTAAACTCTTTCATTTCTTACTTTGTACAAGAACGGTGGCAAGTATTTTGTAGGTTTGTATTACACCCTGTCTGTGTCTGTGTGTGTGTTTGTGTCCAGATCTCAGACTTGTCAGCAGAACTGGCTGATGAGAGGAGCACCAGCGAGTCGGCATCCCAGTTGCTGGAGACTGAGACTTCAGAGAGACTCCGCCTGGAGAAGGACATGAAGGATCTACAGGCACATATGCACACACACACAGATATAAACACACGTCATAATATTTACAAAAAAAAAATTCCAATGTCAGTGTGACTGACAAGCTCTTGTTTTGACGGTGGTGTGTGAATGTGTGCATTCCAGGCTAAGTTTGACGCCATGAAGAAACAATTGGAATCACAGGAGATGGAGTTGATGGAAGCTCGGCTCGTGAAAACATCAGAGCTCAACGGGGAGATGGACGATGACGATGATGCTGGTTAGTTGACTACAAACTGTTAGTTGTCATTTGCAGGTGACACCAGAGACCGTTATCCATATGTGTGTTTAAAGAGGACCTATTATGCTTATTTTTAGGTGCATACTTGTATTTTGGGTTTCTACTAGAACATGTTTACATGCTTTAATGTTAAAAAAACATTATTTTTTTCTTACCGGCTATGATGCAGCACCTCTTTTCACCCTGGTATGAGTGATCTGATCACAAGTGGACAGCTTTAAATGTACCCAAAATGTACCCAAATTCACAAATATGAAGGATATTACTACTGACATTCCTGTAATATTACGTCACAATGTCTGCTGCTATTTGCATGTAGAGCGAGGGAAGTGAGATCAGATCACAAGTGTTCTCTGGAGACGCATTCTAATGCAAGGTGTGAACAGATGTATTTAAAGCTGTCCACTTGTGATCCCATCACTCAGGTCTGAACAGGGCCTCCGTCTGAAACGATTGGTCAACCGTACCAAACTCTTCGGACTCCGCTCCAGCTCCGCTCTAACTAGATTTGTTTGAGCTTGGCTAGTGCCAAACTAGCTGCTAGGCAGGTGTTATTCAATTGTGTTACTTGGTGACATCACCACGTTACAGAAGAAAAGGCAGGACTTCAAGCAAGGCGTTCCCGTGGGGGAGAGTCACTCCCTTTGGCGTGAGCTTTGTAACTTTGCAGACATTTTAAATGCACAAAAAACTATATATACTATATACTATATAACACACTAAAGGAAAGGGAAAAAGCACAAAGGCTTATTAGGTGCTCTTTAATGCTTTGCCCAAGAAATTTGAGGAAGAAAAACCCTTTTCTCTCTCTTTGGAATCATAATCTTTGGCCATCAGTGTTTTTAAACATTTGTTTTCAATTCCCTAATTAATTGGCCCCTGTGACATTTGCAGCGGCTTGCCAAGACCTGCCTAATGGGCATGTCAGCTCAGGTCAGAAGCATAATTTACTGAACCGCTCATACCAGCATTATGTGCACAGTTTGAAAAATCTCTCCTATACTAATTGTAGCTGCGGGAATTAGCGGCTTTGTTTGACCGTTTCGGCAGGAGACATGGCAGCGAGACTCGGTCACATCTTGCGTAATGCTATTAAGTATATTTTCCAAGTTTGAGGATTTACCGCTAGGGGATTAAGATGTTCGCTCCCAGGCATACAACTAATGCCTGTTGCTGATTGGTCTCCACCTGCTGGGAAAGAGGGCTCCCGCTGAGAGCATATTGTCCACGGGACTTTTTTTCTTTCCACCTCCCCCCTTCAACCCACCTCGGCAGACAAGCCATTACAGAGCATATCAGAATTCTTAGATGAATGAGAAAATAATCGTTGGGGATCAGAGCCGGTGGCCCTGCAAGTTGTCATTATGCTATATATATGCTAATGAGCAGCACTGATGGAGGAGCCGGTGTTGGTACGTGAAGGAGAAATGGACAGCCTCTAAAATGATAAGGGTTGGAAATGAACCTGAACCTGAATATCTGCCCGGCCGCTGTTATAGTTCTGATAGCCTCTGACAGCTCCAGAATTAGGGTCGGCTAAGAACTGTGGAAAGTGCCACTTAGACATGTCCTTCTCTAACTACTATTGTGCTGCGCTCTGAATTTTTTTCTCAGGTTTATCCAAGATTAGAGCTGAAAATGCAGCAAAGGCTGCTTTGTAGTTTCCTGTCGAAACGTTTTTGACCTTATAAGGTCAGGATTTGATGAAAGACGTTTTATTTCCTGAAAGATTATGTTATTTCGGTTCTTGAATGCGATAACCATCGCAGCCACTACGGTGCACTCCGTAATCCACAGCATCCATCATTTCTGAGCTTTTGAGCCTTTTTTCGTCTGTACACCCCGCTAGACCTGCATTAAAGGCAGGAGGAGACGCCCCCAAATGTCACACAGACATTTTTCTGAATTGTATGTCTTTCCTCCAGGAGGCGAGTGGCGGATAAAGTACAACCGAGCCATTCGTGAAATGGATTTCACCAAAAAGAAACTCCAGCAGGAGTTTGAAGAGAAGCTGGAGACGGAGCAGCAGAGCAAAAGACATGTGGAGAGAAGGGCAAGACACTTTTTTCATCAAACAAATTAAGTCTATTTTTAATGTTTGGTTACCACACACTTGTGGCCAGTTAGTTATATAAATGTCATAATAATGATATGCATAAAAGAATAATAGAAATGTTTGTTTGCTTGTGTTTGTGTGTTGTTTGCTGCAGCTGGCTGATTTGCAGACAGATAGTGAGGATGTGCAGCGCTCTGTGCAGCAGCTGAAGAAGAAGTGCCAGAAACTGACGGCAGAGCTGCAGGACACCAAGCTTCACCTGGAGGGCCTGCACAGCCGCAACCACGATCTGGAGAAGAAGCAGAGGAAGTCAGTTTGTCTGACAGTTCTATTTGTCTGTCCTTACTTCTTTCATAAACACAAACTACAGAGAACAATATTGCTCTTTTCTCCTTGAAAAAGGCCAGGCTCAGCCACTCTGACCCACCCGGCAGAACGCTAACGTTTTTCCTTTAATTTGACTGAGATGTTCTGTAATCTGTGGAATTGCATTAGCCGAGAAAATGACTCAGACTTTAAGCACTTGAGAAGCTATCGCCGTGGCAGAATGTGATCTCTCCCCTGTGGCTAATTGAAGATGCTCTGTGGGTGAAATTATTTTCAGCTGCGCTTCAGAGAGAAAAACAGGGAATTACGACGAGCTGACAGCATGAAACACTTAGATGTTAAGTTCACTAACCGTAAGTGTTTCTGCCCCAGACAATTGAAGAAAACAGTTTGCACATTATTACAACCCAGTTGTAAATTGATGGCTAAATGGGGTGGGGATAACAGTTGAGGCCAAAGTAGAGGTAGCGTGTCATACAGGAGGCCTCAAACAACTGCTATGCATCACTTCACAAAATCAGGACAATATACGATGACACATGATTTGATGTACCAGTTTTATCTTCTACAACTCCTGTAGCCTTCAGCCTTGCGCGAATTGGCACCATAGACTGTATATAAGAAGTGGAGTTATGAGACGGTCGGAACAAGTGACGTAGTATTAATAGCGTGACAGTCCCTTAAGGGCGGGCGGGCGGGCGGGAGGGAGTGGTGGTGGATGGGTCAAATAAACACAAGACTTTCAACCACGATACCTGGGTTCGTGTCCCGTGTGAGACTAAAAGTAAAGTTGACTTATTTTGTCACGTGACTCGTTATTGCCAATCCTGTGAGTCACATGAGTCACGTGAGTCACTAGTCACGTAAGTCGAGTCATTGAAGTAAACGTCGACGACGACCGTTTCCTAACTCTAAGTGGTTGTTTTGTCTAGAACTAATTTCCTGTGAAAAGGGAAGTTTATTTTGAAAGGACACTATATATGTAACGATCGTATATGGACACACCCTCCCCAGTCCGTCCAAAAGTAACGCAAGAGGGGTTCCCCGTGTTTCAGTCTCCGATGCGGAGGGGAATTTTTGTGTAATGACAGATACAAAGTTTACTATGATGCTCAAACTATTCAGCCCTATGGAACCCTCGTCTCATGTACAATCAACAGTTTGCTGAGCTGTGTGTTCGTGTGTGTGTTCCAGATTCGACCTGGAGCAGAACCAGGCCCAGGCCGAGGTACAAAGAGAAAGGGGCCAGAGGGAGAAGCTGGCTCGAGAGAAAGACTTAATGACTGGTGAGATGTTTAACCTCCGCCAGCAGCTGCAGGTAAGCTACTTTACACTACAGTACACACTTCAAATGCACTCTGACGTCCTCTCTCTCGGGGACCACATGTCTGGTCTCTCTGCTCTCCTATTTGACATAACTGGGCTGGTGGTCCAGATGTGCGTTTTATGTGCGTTATCTCTTCCGCCCGCAGGACAAGGACGTTGAGTTGTGCGCCGTGAATATGAAGGTGCAGCAGCTGGAGGCCGAGCTGCAGGATCTGTCCTCCCAGGAGTCGAAGGACGAAGCGTCGCTAGCCAAGGTCAAGAAGCAGCTTCGCGACCTCGAGGCCAAGGTGAAAGACCAGGAGGAAGAGCTGGACGAACAGGCCGGAAGCATCCAGATGCTGGAGCAGGTACAGGGCGGTGCAGATGTGGTATTTCATACCATTATGGTGAAATATTTGCGTTTTTACTGCTGAAAGCTGCTTATATCACACCCTAATAGCCCAAAATTACCATCATATTTGTTTAAAAATCTGTCTCTCATTTTTGACAGATGGTAGAAATCTCATTATGGAAGGAAACCACAGATTATTTTTTTTTTTTTTTCATTTTTGAATTCTGTCTTTGTGCATTTATTTTACGCGCTGTTACATGTGGTGTGTCCTCGTCGTGCACTCAGGCCAAGTTGCGGCTCGAGATGGAGATGGAGAGGCAGCGGCAGACCCACTCTAAAGATATTGAGAGCAAGGATGAAGAGGTGGAGGAGATCAGGCATTCCTGCAGTAAGAAGGTGGGTGCTGCACATTTCTCACTCTTAAACATATGTGCATTTTTTCCCCTATACATAGCCTCAAGGCAGCACTGAGAAACACACACTTGCATTTACAAGTGTGTGTTGAACTTCATTGTACTCAATGCGAGATCCATACAACTTACATTATTTCAAGTTCATGTTGGTCATCCCACGTTGTATACAAATATACTGTATTCAGCAGAATAAAGTATAAGTATAATCATTTTAGGGCTGTCAATCGATTGATATATTTAATCGCGATCAATTGCATGATTGTCCATAGTTAATCATGACTAATCGCAAATTAATTTATTTATCTGTTCAAAATGTATCTTAAAGGGAGATTTGCCAAGTATTTAATACTCTTATCAACATGGGAGTGGGCAAATATGCTGCTTTATGCAACTGTATGTATATATTTATTATTGGAAATCGATTAACAACACAAAACAATGACAAATATTGTCCAGAAACCCTCACAAGTACTGCATTCAGCATAAAAAAATATGCTCAAATTATAACACGGCAAACTCAAACCCAACAGACAACAACAGCTGTCAGTGTGTCAGTGTGCTTACTTGACTATGACTTGCCCCAAACTGCATGTGATTATCATAAAGTGAGCATATCTGTAAAGGGGAGACTCGCGGGTACCCATATAACCCATTTTCATTCTCATATCTTGAGGTCAAAGGTCAAGGGACCCCTTCGAAAATGGCAATGCCGGTTTTTCCTCACCCAAATTTAGCGTGAGTTTGGAGCGTTATTTAGCCTCCTGCGTGACAATCTAGTATGACATGGTTGGTACCAATGGATTCCTAAGGTTTACTAGTTTCAGATTATACTAATATCTTCTCTCTAGATTTAAAACTGAGCCCTCTACCACCTAAAACTCGCAAGTTGCATTAATGCATTAAAGAAATTAGTGGCGTTAAAAAGAATTTGCGTTAATGCATAATTATCGCGTTAACTTTGACAGCCCTAATAATTTTATATCTTGGATTATACACTGCAGAATAAATACAATTTAGAATACAAATAGTGTATCTATATTAAAAATGAATAATAAAATATCTATGTTGATAGATCTAGAGGCTAGCAGATCTTCTCAGGGGGGGGTCCATTTGTCTTTGACGTGCGAGAGCAGCCATGTCGAACAGGACGGTCGATGGTGTGTAACGTCTGACTTTGTTTATCACTGATCATCTGTTGGTGCATCCTGACACTCTGTGCTCATGTGTCCTGCAGCTGAAACAGATGGAGGTACAGCTGGAGGAGGAGTACGAAGACAAGCAGAAAGTGTTGCGCGAGAGGAGGGAGCTGGAGTCCAAACTGCTGAACGCCCAGGACCAGGTACTTCCATCACTCTGCCTCTGGGTCCCTGTCAGCGCAGTTAAGTGTGTGCGATTTAGTGCGCGCCACTTCTTTTTGATCGGAAAGAAGCTGCTTTTCACTCTGGAGAGGGAAGCCGAGAGGGAGGATAGAAAAATAGAGTGTGTGTGTGTGTGTGTAACAATACTGGTAAGAAAAGGTGTGTTTTGTGATTCAGGTGAGCCAGAAGGATGTGGAGACGGAGAAGAGGCTGAAGAAAGACCTGAAGAGAACCAAAGTCCTTCTGGCTGACGCACAGATTATGCTGGACCACCTGAAGAGTAACGCCCCCAGCAAGAGGGAGATCGCCCAGCTCAAAAATCAAGTATTGAACACTTTACTGTGTCTCAGGGTGCTTTCACACCTGTAGTTCGGTTCATCTGGTCCGGACCAAGGGAAAAATTGTTACATTTTAATTCTGGTCCGGTTCCTGTTTACGCTGACTTTTTACAAACGAATCAGAGGATTAAACATGAAGTTACACAGATTGACAGGTAACTCAATGATTGTCATCCTGCATCATTAGGACCCACGTGGGGAAATCTAATTCTGGTGACTGACAGAAGTTTATGCAGCACTTTAATGCTTCTTGGTGTGTATATGTATGTATTTTGATTTATAACTGATTATAAGCATTATTAGTATTTTTAGTAGGGCTGTCAAAGTTAACGTGATAAGAACGCGTTAAGGCAAATCGTTTTAATGCCACGGATTACTTTAACGCATCAATGCAACTTGCGATAAGATACTGGCATCATATGAAACTACAAAACCTAAGGAATCCATTGGTACCAACCATGTCATACTAGCGTGCCGTGAAGAAGGTTAAATAACGCTCCGAAGTTATGCAACATTTTGGAGAGGCAAAACTGGCATGGCCATTTTCAAAGGGGTCCCTTGACCTCTGAGCTCAAGATATGTGACTGAAAATGGGTTCTATGGGTACCCACGAGTCTCCCCTTTACAGACATGCCCACTTTATGATAATCATATGCAGTTTTGGGGCAATTCATAGTCAAGTCAGCACACTGACACACTGACAGCTGTTGTTGCCTGTTGGGCTTGAGTTTGCCATGTTATGATTTGAGCATATTTTTTTATGCTAAATGCAGTACCTGTGAGGGTTTCTGGGCAATATTTGCCATTGTTTTGTGTTGCTAATTGATTTCCAATAACACATATTTCCATACATTTGCATAAAGCAGCATATTTGCCAACTCCCATGTTGATAAGAGAATTAAATATTTGACAAATTTCCCTTTAAGGTACATTTTGAACAGATAAAAAATGTGTGATTAATTTGCGATTAATCGCAATTAACTATGGACAATCATGCGATTAATCGCGATTAAATAATTCAAATGATTGACAGCCCTAATTATTAAACTGCAAATCGACTTCATGTTATGATGAATAATGGCAGAGACAGGACCGTACAAAAGCCCCATTGCACATTCCCAGATGACTGGTGCGAACGCATAGTGCTAACATCGGAGAGCGCATGTATTCATGTATAAGGTTCTTTACTGTGGGATCGCTGTCACACACTTTTTAGTGGACTTAATGAACTGGCAGAGTACACAAGTCGGATGAAAGCACAGCAGTTTTAACAGTTTCTGACCTATTAATTAGGGAAAATACACTCGCTGACGTGCTTATATACATGGCTTTAAATACAGATCGCTTCCTGAACCGATTTTACTATCAGCAGATGGATTTATTAGTAGTTTAGCTTTTGAAATCTTACTAAAATCACATATCTGCAATCATAAAAACCTGTGGTTGGTTTGTTTGCTTTCATACCACAAACGAACTGCACCAGAGTCCGCTTTGACCCATCTTTTCAGGCGGACTGGGTTTGGTCCACACCAGGGTTCGATTGACAGCTTTTTCACCAGCCCAAACAAAGTATACTAACCGGGCAAACGCACCTGAGCTTGTTTTAACCGAACCAAACGGGTTAGGTGTGAAAGCACCCTCATACTGATACTGAACAAAAAGACACTTTTTGAAATTGGTCTGGTCTCGGGGTATAAATATGCATAGGTTGATAAATCCTCTGCATATCCGGGATAGCTCCTTGATCTTGGCCTACTAATGCTTGTCCCTCACCTCCTCCCCGGTACCTTTTTCCTTCCTCCTGTTTCTCACAGCTGGAGGAGTCAGAGTTCACTTCTGCGGCAGCGGTGAAGGCTCGAAAGAGCATGGAGCTTGAAATAGAGGACTTGCATATCCAAATGGAAGACGTGGCCAAAACTAAGATGTCGGTGAGTTTTGACTGTCCGCTATGTGTCCTGAGGACGCAACATAACCGCACTAATGGTGTTCCATTCATTCACTTGAGTAGGCTTGAATGCCTTTGTGTGTTGATACTCAATAGAGTGTATATTTAGAGATAATGAAATAAACTACCCTTTTTTTCATCTTACAATGCAGAAACTGTTTTTTTATATAAAAAAGAAAGTTTATGTAAATGTTTCCATACCCTTCTTTTAATGAGCAAATGAAAACAACAAACAATGTTTAATTAATGGAGGGCTTTGCCTATCAAACTTCCACTCTTAATAATGCAGCAGGGCTCTTACATTAATATGCGTGCATCATCAAGCCATGGTGGGAAATTAAAATAATAAATGCCCTTTGGCATATATCTGATTTCAACATTTTGCTCTAATGGATAAATAAGCTTTGTCGAATGTTTTTTTCTTTCTCTCCATCTGCTCATTAATGGCTGTCTCATGAGAGTCCCGCCTGCATGTCAGGCTCGTAGACTGAGGATGTTTGTGTCTCTGGGGACGACACACGGAGTGCTGTGCTGCCTCTGCTTTGCTTGTTAATTGCTGCATTTATGGCGAGGGAAGGTCTTGTAAATGTCTCAGATTAGAGAATGCATATTGAGGGCTTGAGTCCACCCCCCCCTTCACTGAACACAGAGGATGAACTCTAAATAGGACATCACCAGTATGCTGCACTGGCTGCTCTTTTCCCTGCCTAAATGAGCCAATTGATTATCTCCAATTGGTCTCATCCTCCAGCCAGAGCGCCCCGTCCAGATTGTGTTTCACTGCCATCAGATGAGATTCCAGGACTGCCGCGGCCCGGCCAGCTAATGACCGTTTATCATATTCAATAGCTCATGAATAAACCCTGTCATCCTATACTAAAAATGTGCGTGTTCCCTCCCTCCTTCAGCTGGAGGAGCAGGTGAGCCGTCTGCAGAGAGAGAAGAATGACCTGCAGTCTCGCAACGAGGAGGATCAGGAGGACATGAATGAGCTGATGAAGAAACACAAAGCCGCAGTTGCCCAGGTAACCTGATATGCCTAACACCTCGGTGAGCAGTTCGAAAGCCTTGGAAATATGAATTCCTTTGTGATCAATGCTCAGACCAAGATCAGACGAAAATAGCGTAATTCCTTTGATTATTTGTACTTAGTTTGAGAAATTGTGGGGTACCATCTCTAACATTGACAGGCTGTTCTTTTCTGCATGTTTAAGGAGAGTGGCTTTGAGGTTTGGAGGACATGTTCCCCTCTAAACTCAGTGTGTGCTCCGCAATCAGGGCGATGCAATCTGTTCTGCAGCAGATCACATGACAAATGATTTGGCACAGACGTATTATGTTCATTAACCATTTACATTAAATTTTTTTTTTTTTACAGATACATCAACACTCTTCTTCTCTCTCACACAGATATATACCCTAATTCTCTGACTATTAACTTTGTGTGTGTATGTGTGTGTGTGTGTGTGTGTGCACTAGTCTGCCAGGGACTCAAGCCAGATCAGTGACCTGCAGGCCCAGCTGGAAGAGGCCACAAAGGAGAAGCAGGAGATCCAAGAAAAGGTACAAAGAAGTATTCAAAAAGCACCACATCCACCTGCCAGGAACCCGCCTGCTGCCTTGACACTTCTCTCTGATTATCGTGACCAAGAAAAAAAAAATAAAAGCTCTGTTTTTTGGCAGCTTTCTTCTCAAAATTGCAATGCAATTTGCATTTAAATAGTAGGAATCAGCTTAGAGTCAAGGGGAGAAATTGTTCTTCTGCCTCTCAGTACTCATATTTAAAGGAAGGGTCGTGTACGTAAACTCAGCAGCTTGTTTCCATGGATTAACCAATTAGATAAAATGAAAGCACTCATTCTGTTTCTTTCAACGCTTAGCTATCAACTTGGTCTAGCAGCTTCTGTCTCAGTGATTTCTATCATGTGTGGTGTTTTTGGATTGTCATTCAAATGCCAATGCATGATGTGATTTTTAAAGAGGACCTATGGTGCCTTTTTCCACTTTCCCTCAGTGTGTTATATAGTTTTTTGTAAAAGTTCTGCAGAGTTACAAAGCCCAAAGTCCACGCCAAAGAGAATTACTCTCCCCCATACTGCTCCTGAACTGCCTGAAACGCCTTGCTTGAAGTCCCGCCTTTTCTTCCGCAACGTGGTGATGTCACCAAGTAACACATTAGCATAATACCTGCCTTGCAGCTAATTTGGCATGCCCTCAAACAAAGCAATTTAGAGCGGAGCAGGGGCGGAGTCCGAAGGGTTTGGTTTGGTTGACCAATCACAACAGAGTGGGCCAGCTGACCAATCAGAGCAGACTGGACTTTTCAGGAGGGCGGGGCAGGAGCTCAATCAGAACGTTTCAGAACGAACATTATAAGTATGTAAGTAAGTAAGTAAACATGTTCTCGTACATACTTATTTTCAAGTATGCACCTGAAAAATAAGCATAATAGGTCCTCTTTAAATAATCGAAATTTCTCAGGGAAATGAAAACGTAGCAACCTTGTTTCTGTATGTCGATAGAATAGATAAAACCCTGAAGATTTTACATTTTACTCTTAAACATAAAAAACCCTCATAACAGACGCCTACAGCAGAGAGTCATATACACAAAATGTCAAACTCCTGCTCTATGTGACTTTTGTATTTGCTAGTAGCCTTGCACACTCTCACACTACACTACCATATCAAGATGAGAGGCCCAGAGGCATTAATTTGTGTGCCTTTTGTGTGTTATTCCAAGTGCAATGACCTACCTACATGAACATTTAATACGCACTTATACATTTATTAACGCGCCCTTTGTCCATATGGAGTTTTGTGCTGTGTTAATGCAGAGTCCATCCATTACTTTTTCAAAACAACAGCTTTCTGCACTGTGCTCTAAGGCACTTTAGCTCCGGCATGAGTAATGGCTGTAGTTATGTGCTTTTTATTAACAGACAGAAACAAGGTGAGAACTGATTGTTGTTTTGGTTGGAGTGTTTCTGCTTACAATGCTTACAAAGAACTTATACTAGCATGTGAGATGCCTTTTTGCAGGCTAACCAGTCCATGTGTGGCCCCTAAATTGAGGTTGACCTTTGCCATGACATGAACATTCATGTAACCGTGATACAAGATCCCTTAATTCTTCATCCAGCACCATCATCAGGTCAACATTTTGATTAATGACCAAATAGTGTACCTGCAAAATCCCCAACTGCCTCAGCTGTACTTTGTGTTTAATGCTAATTTGCAAATATTAGAATGCTAACATGCTAAAGTAAGATGGTTAACATGGAAACCGTATTTTTGTAGGCCAACCAGAATGTTAGCATCGCCCTGGGTTCCCTCAACAAAAAAAGCCAATGGGATTTTTCCACTGAGTTTTGGATTATTGCAGAAAATAACGAAAAACGTTTATAACATCTACACGTTTGTTCAGCAAAATAATCAAATGAGCACTACTTTTATGATTTTTGAAGTGTAAACGCGATCGCCAGAAGTAAAAAGCTAACATTAGGCTATGAAGGAACTACACCACGGGCGCGTGTGCCGAGTATACACAACGAGGCTGTAAAGGCGGTTGAGACGGCGTGATGACGTTTAGTCTCATTTAGCCACTTATTAGCAACCGCCTTTTTTAAGACAATATTGATGTATTTTATGTCGTAGAACAAAACTTTAAAATCTCTTTAAGCTTGTGTTAACAACAGACCTTATTTCAGGCATCTAACTAAAAACCCCTTCAAAAAAACACACCGACTTCCAGACGAGGGAACCGGAAGTACTGAAATGCTAACTAATTTCTGGGTTTTATAGGACTCATTCCGGTAGCACTCTATTACCGTCCTGCGACAGTCACTTTTTTTTGGCAGCATTCGATTTATTGATTGCTGTTGGGATATTATGAGAATTTCAACAAATATAGCAAAAATGTTTTTGAAGAAAATTACCAACCCTAGCTTTAAACCTGCTGAACATCTGCATGATCATTGTGAACATGTTAGCATATTGCACAACTGGCTTCCAGCTCACTACACTAACAGCTTTGTATTTTAATCATATGACTGTCACAAACCTGGAGCTACTGTGCACCATCCTCGTCTAATTTAGCATATTTCTGGGCTTATTGGTTGAGTCATCAACTGAATGATGGAGGCTCGGCATAAATGTGGATTCATGTGGTATAAAAGGTTAATGCATCTGATTCAGGCCTGCGTTGATAATAGTGCTTTTATAATAATAGTGCTTTTATAATAATAGCTTAGTTTTTTTTCCCTGATGGAAAGCTATTTGTTTGAGGATAACCTCTAACATGTCATGTGTGTCATGTATTAATGCATGGCCATTTTCTTTGTTGATGCATTTGTTTGCAAAATGAATTTCCTCTGGGCTATCAAAGCTGAATTCACCTAGTATATGGCAATCTAGTTTGTATGCACATTACCGACACTCAGGCTCGGAGTAACTTGACTTTAAGAGGGGGTCTTCCTTTAAGTGTTGACATGCAGTAGAATAAACAAATACAACCACCTGCCTTGAACATAATGTGGTTAAATTTAATTCCACTAAAGGACAGAATTGAGCTCTTGCCACCTCCTAACAGCAGACCGTGTTTCTATTAGATTAAGCTATACACGTGCCAAAGCTTTGGTCCACTTAGTTATACGCAAAGCCCACCCATCACAATAGTTTTTGGCTACACTAGAGAAACACAGCAGGCTGTAAGGCATTGTTAAAACCTGCCAGAGATGGCAGCGACAGCCATCTAAAGCATCTGACCTTGAAGTGGTTATCTCATCCCCAGTAGGAGGGGAATCTGACTTCTTTAGTAATATCAAAGGAGAGCTCCAAATCCTCCTTGTCTTAGATGCAAAGTCCCCCCATTAGGTACCGTGCTGCCTTTTGGGCCGGTTTTGTTGGGACGTATCTTTCTTCCTTTTATCAGTCATGAGAAAACGATTCAAATGGAACAAACGTGCTTTGCATGAAGCCGTGCTCTTTCCCAAAAGCCTATGAAATTACTGGGACTCGCTTTTACTCAGCCTGAACCACAAGCTCTTCTTTTGACCATTCATGGTAGATTCGAGGGCTTATCTAAGAGCTCATTATTCAGGCTGGATGCACAATATTTACATGTACCGAGATGGATTAAATTTACACAAATAAAAGGGTGAAAAAGTGAACATTAATTTAGTTTTAAATACATACACAATAACATCAGCGCAAAGTAGTCCTTACTTAAGAGGAAGTGGAAAAGCAGAGGTAAAGAAGGAGGTGTGCAGTCAGTGCTGCTCCTCAGGGAGTGATTGTGTGTGTTTACATGTATGTATGTGTGTGTTCCTCCACGCAGATTCATTCGCTGCAGAGCCAGCTAGAGTTCCAAGAACAGTCCATGGTGGAAAAGTCTCTTGTGTGCCGTCAGGAGGCCAAGATACGTGAGCTGGAGACAAAGTTGGAGTATGAGAGGACGCAGGTCAAACGCTTGGAGGTGAGACCATCCTCTGCGTCTCGTAAATGTAAAAGACATGCTTTGTGAAAAATATGAACGGAAGTTTGACATTTTATTTTCTACTTATCATGAGTTGATTTATCTTGCATAGCTCCATTTTTTAGTTTAGGGCTGTCCTTGACCAAAATAAATCTTATTCAACTTCAGGCTGGCCCACACTAAAAGATTTTTCAAATCTTAAACGATTTTGAAAATGTGAGAGACCTCACACATGATGACATGTTATGTTCAATTTAACAGTTTTATTCCTATAGTGTGTGGAGAGCAACGCTTTTACCAAAACAGCACACCACACTAACAGCTTCCATTCATGAATAACAAGAGTCACGACTAAAACAAAAACCCGAAAATCTCACAAAATATCTCGCGATCAAACGTGAACAAACGTGGTGGATGACGGGCAGGAAAAATTAGCAATGTTAGATTTTGCTCTACTTTGTACTGAAAATTCACGAAGGATGGATGGATGAAGTTATGGAGTCATGTTGAATACAAATAAACAAGTTGGTCCTCTGTTTTTGCTTCACGTTTTGCATTAGCTCATGTATTAGCCACGGCCGCCATGATGGCGGTTGTTGTCCTGCTTCAGTCACGTTGGTTCTCAATTGCGTTTCTTCGTTCTTTCCCACGTGACTGCGTCATCGGCTGTCCTCGGGGTTCCTCACACACAACCGGATATCCGATAGTAAATATTGAACATGTTTAAGATTTACGATTTGAGATCGGTGCGTCCAGGATAGACTTCTGAGCTGATCGGGGGATGTAAAAAACACTCAACATATCTCACACCACAGGACTATCTGGAAAGATAATCTTTAGAACCATCAAAAAAATCGGGGCTTTGCTGACAATTGTTGGGAGGGGGAATCGGGCTCAAAATCGTCTAGATGCTCGTGTAGTGTGTGCCCCATATTAGTCAACACTGCGATTTTGTCGACTAATGGATTAGTTGATTTAATCGACAGATCTGTAAAACTGAGTGTCTCCACAAAGAATCACACAAAAGCACCACTTCAAATCTTGTGTTTACTAGAAATGTGCTTATAAGTTTCTTGGAAAAAGGTCATTCAGCATGAAAAAAGCATAAAGAAAATGACTTATTGACTAAATAAATCTTAGTCGACTAAGCACAAAACAACCGATTAGTCGACTAATCGACTAAGAGGGGGGCAGCCCTATTTTAGTTGCTGGTTAAGAAAAGCATCCACCAGGGAATAAATATGTTTTGATTCGTAATTGAGAAAAGTACCATGCTCCAAACTTTTGTTTTTACACGCTTTAAAGAGACCAACCACGGTGGGCTAGGGACAAACATTAAGGAGAACAAAGGAAACAATTCTATCTTAGAAGTTGTCCACTTTTGTAAGAACAACTTCTAACAGTCCACCTCGAATCCTCCCCAGAGCCTGGTGGGTCGCCTGAAGGAGAACCTGGAAAAGTTGACAGAGGAGAAAAACCAACGCATCGCTGCAGAAAACAGGGAAAAGGACCAGAATAAGCGAATGCAGAGGCAGATAAGAGACATGAAAGAAGAAATGGGAGAGCTGTCTAAGAAGGAGGGCGAGGCGAGCCGGAAGAAGCACGAGTTGGTAAGGCTTTTTGGTTGCTGGGGGAGACCTGATACGATTCACACCGAGCTCACACTGGAGAAGGAGTAACCACGCTTCTTCTGTGCTGTGATTCATTCACCAGGAAATGGACATCGAGAGCTTAGAGGCGGCGAATCAGAGCTTACAAGTGGACCTTAAGCTGGCCTTCAAGAGGATAGGTGACCTGCAGGCGGCCATAGAGGACGAGATGGAGAGCGATGACAATGATGACTTAATCAACAGGTACGGCACAGCTTTAACCTCCTCCAAAAGGAAGACACAATTGCCTTTGCTTCAGTAGATCTGTAACATGTGCTTGGTACATTAGGGGATACTGTGCTGTAGCTAGAGGCCTGAAAACCAAGTTATCTTGCAGCAAGAAACTCATAAAATTAGGTTTTTTTTTTAGTAGCCTGTCAATCACAACTTGTATCTTTTCATTCTCTGTCTCCCACATCTTCCTACATCAATTCCTGTCTAACCTTTTTAGTACTCTGTGAGTCATACTACACTTTGTCTGTTCTCCAAATACTTCTCACACGGTTCCCCCGCTTCTGATCTTTTGTCTCAGCGCTGGTTTTCCCCTGTTTGGTTACTCCCTCCCTCTTTGCAGAGGGGTTGAGGGTTATGCTAGCTCTGAGCCCACTGAGGTAAACACTGACTGCAGTAATACAGACCTCTAAAAAAAAAAAAGGAAGACATTACACACATACCAGCTCTGTTTGAGAATAAGGAGTTTATTTACACTGCTTTACAATGGATAGTTATTTTATGTGCGCCTGTAAGTGTTAAACTATTTATTTGCTGTTATCTCAGCTGGTCCTCTTTTTGCACTGTTGTTTGTGTATCTCACCTTCTCTCTTTTTTCCCTTGTTCCCCCATTTTGGTGTTTTTTTTCCACACTCCTGGCAGTTTGCAAGACACGGTGACAAAATATCAGAAAAGAAAGAACAAAACGTGAGAATGAAAAAAAAACGCATCCTTTGTTTCTGTCGTAATGGTTGTTTGCAAGTTTTTTTTCACTCACCCACCACAAGAGAGAATGATGCAGTATTCCTTATCCTCTCGGTTTAGGATGTTCACAATAAGACCGCGAGGAGAAGTCTTTTTAAATAGAATTCAAAGCTGCGTCTGTGGTGAACATCTTTGATAAAAGCCACGCTTAAAGGATGACCCCGGTGTTTCATTTAGTTTCATTTCATTTTGTGCCGAGTGTCCGCAGGTGTATGTACACAGACGGCCTCGTTGTGAGATTTCAGGGCTTGCTTTTGTACCTTCAGAGCAACAAGAAGTTATTTGAAAAATCTGATGGCGCACAGAACTCTTTGCAGAATGTTAGAGGAAATGTGAACCAGAATGGTAAATAGACTACGACTCTAAATGACACCGGCTCTCTCCTTTAAGCCGCTCTCTCTCTCACCGCTGTAGAAAATGTGACCCTGATGAAAAACAGCAAAGTGTAACAGACCTGCGGTGATACTGCATCATTGTCTCCATGAATATTTTTTCAGACATTCGCAGCCTCATCATGCATTCGTTTGGATCAGTGGATTTTTTTTACCTGTCTTCTGCTCCTCTGTGGGTTTACCAAAGCACATGCAACAAGTCCTCATCTCACTGAGTTTGTACGGGGAATACACCGCAGATTATTTTCATTTTATGATGCGTCCATACAAAATCAAAAATATGATCCATACATCCATTATCTGGGGGGGCTGGGGTACACCCAGGACAGGTCGCAGGACAACCATCCACGCTCAAGTTCACACCTACGGGCAATTTAGAGTCAACAACTAACCTAACCTGCATGTCTTTGGACTGTGGTAGGAAACCAGAGATCCCGGAGGAAATCCACGCTAACCAGGGAGAACATGCAAACTCCACACAGAAGGGCTTAAACCTGTGACCCTCTTGTTAACCACTGCACTGCAATATAAGTTGTTTGACAGTTTGGATGAAATATCTTAAATTAAAGTGGCAATCCTTAAGATTTCAGTCCTGGCTGATTTGGCGACACCCTGTTTCCTCGTGGTTTAACACTACAGGTCCCAGAATACTGTTGGCAGCAAAACAGACTATTGTCATTTTAATGAAGAAGTCAGACAATAATTGGCCTTTTTCCACCATTCTGTGATCAATTGTGAGCTGATTTTATGCTGCACATGGCATGAGTCTGTGAACAGCAAAAGTATTTGGTTACCTCGCTAAGAAGAAGTTGGAGGTGTGCAGCCTGCAGCTCTTCATCTAACAGCTCACTGTGGCTGCTCGTTCTTGTTCTATTACTCCCTGTAATATTTCAAACTGATCTGCTGTCAAAAAATAACCAAAATGGCCGCTGTCTTTTTTTTTGTAGACGCATTTTGATGAATGCCAAGGTCAATAACAAACGCGTTGCATTTCCTTTGACTACTTCATAATAAAAGTCAACTTGTATTTCACCGGTTAAACCTGCAGTAGGCAGAATGTTTTTAGGCACATCATTTTTTTTTTCAGATTAACGGTCTCATGCACTACTGTCAGGATATAGTGACCGTTTTATAAAAATAACTTTTTTTAAAATCATATTTACTCCATTTCTACCCACTGCAGCTTTAAATGTTTTAAATGTGGAGCTGCCGCAGCAGGAAATGTGAGGTTTGCATTAACAGTAACTTAATACAGCATTTTTTACGGTAATGTCGCCACAGTTCGTAATACTGCACATATATAAATATTGCAATACTTTCATCAGTGGGCCATGGGCTCAATCAAACTTTTGTTACCGTCTTCGACAATAGATAGTGACTTAATAGACATTTATTTAAATGGAAATCTTCAAGATTGCCACTTTAAGATGAATTGATTTAATTTACTGATTCTTTTTATCTTTTGGCCTCCGTATAAGATAAGATAAGATGTTCCTTTATTAGTCCCACAGTGGGGAAATTTGCCTCCATATAGTAGTCATTTTCTACTTCTAGACATTTTGTTCATCATGTGTCTTTTAATTTACATATAAGAAATGATTAGGGACTGAGATTTTTCTGTTGAAATCACTGCAGAAAAACCTGAAAACAAACAAAAAATAAAATAAAAAGTATGCATTTGGACATAATGTGCTTTTGCAAAAGCATAGAACCAAATAGATGTAGCATTACTGGTAGTAATGCTACATAGATGTTCAATTGAAAAGAAGTCTGTGCAAAACATCACAACCAAACATCACCATCAAACAGAGGAGAAGAACAAAAGTCCCATGGATATTAACAAAAAGCAAACAAGCTGGAAAAATAACTAAAATAGCACAGCCTCACAGCAAGCTGCTATACCAACAACATCTCCCCCACAGTCAATGCCTAAGTGGATTTATATAACCCTCCTGGCCCCACCCTAATTGGACTAAACCACTGTATGTGGGTTACCTGATTGGACTGAATCACTGCATGGAGGTTAGGTAAACCAGCGAGGGAAATTCCCACTGAAACCTGATCCTAACAGAAACAGCAAAACATTTGAATGTCAACAATATTTAAAGGTTAGGAACTCTTCCCCCTGGGATGAACTTTTTTAAAGAATAGGAAGACACAACTGGGCCGTCCTCTTCCTCCTCAGCCCAGATTACCAGTGGCCACAATGATACTAGTGAGAAAAAGGGAAAATCACATCAATTAGATAACATCACCAAGGTTAACACAACCTGCACAGAAAAGCGCATAAATCTAGTGAAGGAAAACATTTCATATCTTATTGATTAATTTAGAAATAAACCAACTTATTGATGGCTCCACCCTCCACCCCTAACTAGGCACAGGTGGCCTGACTCAGCCTGATAACAGTGATTACTATCTGGGTTTGTGAAAAAATGTATAGAGGGAACATTTTTCACAACAGAGATTCTAAACATTTTCAACATATTTCATGAAGAGATGATCTGCACTGTGCCCCTTGACACAAACTTAGCGTGGTGGGAGTAACCTCCATGTGCTCTGGAAGACCTGAAGCGTAACTGTGTGAGCGACGCATGTGACTGTGAAAATGATTGCAGCGCGGCTGTCTGTCCACGGCTGCACAGTCAGCAAGTGTTGCAAGACAGTGATGGCACCAGTGTACTGCTGAAATTTTCTTTTTTTTCTTCACCCAAAAGCTCTGCTGTTGATTTTTCCATGCATGAAAAATACTCCACTAATTCAATCTTATTTCATAGTGCTGTGACATATTTAACTTTAAAATACAAATGTTCACCTTGTCTTGCTTGTAAAACACATTGATTGTGAATGTTAATCATGTTCTTTTGACTGACTGAATCCCATTTTCTTTCAGTTTTTTTTATTTTATACGCTGAAAAGAATCTTTGTGGCATGTTAAATAATTTAAACCTTCATCAGAGCGTAATAAAGAAATGGAGTCTTCAGTTTGTAGCGGATATACCCGTCCATAATTTAACCTCTGATTGCTTCTTCACAGAGACATGGCATTGCGCTCTTTATGTGCTTTTTTTTTATCCATTTTTCATCAGACAACCCGTGCGTATCAGCGCTCCGCTTTTCTTTTTGTGCAACTCGAGGAAAAGAGCGACACTTTCCCGTGTTATTTAATTGCATTTTCCCCCTCCTTCGACATCATTGCATTAGCAGCATGGGTGAACAATAATGGGGGAGGTGATTTATTTTTTTCTTCTAATTATGAAGTGGATTTTCCAGATAATTTACATTACTATTCAATATTTTTGTACTCAGTGCTTCAAAAGAGGTTACAAAAGCTGGATTATTAGTATTATTGTTGGGGGAGGTAATAGAAGTTCCCCTTACAGACTACAGCAGGCTATGTTAAAGTACAGGGGTTACATATAATGTAGGACTGTGCGGTGTGCATAGTAAAAGCTTTCATCAGTGAGGATTGACTGGAATGGTTGCATTTTTTTTTTTTACCTTTAGTGCTAATAATCCTTGATGGCATGAATTACATCGCATAGTGCAACGCATTCTCATACAACAATTTATATGATATTTTACAAAAAAGGGATTCCTCCTTTTTCATTAGTTTTCCTACGGATGTCAAGCAACACGTGTAAATTTCCGCTCGTTACATGCATGCAAAATAAACTTCCTTCTTCACAGAAAACAACCACCTTAGGTTAAGGCAATAAAACAACTTAGTTATGTTTAGGATAAGATCGACTTAGTTAGGTTTAGGCAACAATACTACTTAGTCAGGCATAGGAAAGATTTACTTAGTTAGGTTTAGGCAACAATACTACTTAGTTAGGCTTAGGAGAATATCGACTTAATTAGGTTTAGGCAACACAACTACTTAGTTAAGCTTAGGTAAAGGTTGACTTAGTTAGGTTTAGGCAACACAACTACTAAGTTAGGCTTAGGAAAAGATAGACTCAGTTAAGTTTAGGCAACACAACTACTTAGTTATGCTTAGGGAAAGATCGACTCAGTTAGGTTTAGGCAACACAACTTCTTATTTAGGCTCAGGAAAAGATTGTCGTTTGGCTTAAAATAACCCCGGAAGTGGCGTTACTTAAGTACGTAAGTTACGTGGCAAATCAACGTTGACTTTTGGTTTCACACGGGATACGAATGGCAACGAATGGTCTCCTGGGCAAATTTCCAGCCTGCATAGTGTGTACAGCATTCTATTAACATAAATTGATGCCCTGTGCTTTTTAATCAATATATAACTAGTTAATGTTGAACAGACACCTTAAAAACGTGGTGTTGGTACCACCAAGTGCTAAACCGATAGAAACAAGCCATACGAGATTTGATGCTGAGTCTAAACATTTGTGACAAAGATTTACAACCAGTGCAGGCCAATTGTCAGAAACTATTAATGTTCACTTCTAAATTCTCGGGGCTTGTTTGTATCCACGAGCCTCAGGACTGGTTAGCTAGCAGTGTGGGGCCAAGGACAAATCGCTTGTGACACCATTTGCACAGCACTCAATTGCAAGCCACCTTTTATTTTGTGTGTGTGTGGAAAGAGGGAGATAATTTCGCTGTGGGCTGGGTTTCAGTATTTTGTTGTGTGATATATCATGTTAAAAAAGTCACAGTATCACAGAGATGACAAATGGGCAGCATATGTAATCAACTTTCTAGTATTAAATGAAGCTATTTTCTTGTTTTGGTGGGCGTTCATCGTTTGCATTTAGCATGCGGTAGAGAAGAGAGGCAGTGGGAAATAAAGGGGTGAGATAATAGCTGAACTCACAATTTTAGCTTGCCGCCTCTTGAAGCACCTCTCAAACTCTGAAATGAGCAGGTTTTCCTGTAGAAGATAATATAATCAGGCCATTTAGTCCCCCTAGGATCATCATTACCTTCCCCACCAGAAAGCCTGGGCTCGTAAGGTCGATGATGAGAAAGTTAAATGCGTTAATGCTCTTAGAAATCTTGAAAGCCCGAATACCATTCCGTCCAAGAATCTGAGGCTTCTTTATGTCTATGCTCACTCCGTCGCGATGCTCACACACCACCGGCACTGCCAACTAGCTTTTAGGCAGACTATCAAAAAAATAAGAAGGGAGCATAGAGGACACTTTGTTCTCTAAGGAAAAATGACTGAATATGTGACACAAAGCTTGGTGACAAAGGAAATGGTACGCTGTTCACTGGGAGACCTACATAGATGGATATGTGGACAAATGATAGAGATCAGCAGTCTGGCTGTCATCTCCACACCTCTTTGAATATTGTGTTTGCTTCTTTTAAGCATTTTTCCAACATTTTTGCAACACGTCCCAAGGCTCAGATAGATAAGCTTGTCCAAGAATGAAAAATTGTAACAACAACCCTGCTGCCATCATTGCAACTGTTTGCCCTGCTCAGGCCATTCTCATACAGCACTCGTAGCTATACCTACGAAAAGAAATGCTGCACTGTAATTCGTATACATCCGACGTCATCGTGAACCAGGAAGTATAAAGAGCGACAAAGCGGCGCGTAGGGAGGAGGTCGGGGTGGATGGGTGGGTCAAAAAACACCGGAGTTTCGCCTAGCAGACTGCGGTTTGTACCCCATGTGAAACCAGAAGTAATTTGTTTGTCACGTAACTTACGTACTTAAGTTGTGACACTTTCTGAGTTATTTTAACCCAAACCACAATCTTTTCCTAAACCTAACTAAGTTGTTTGGTTGCCTAACCCTAACCAAGTTGTTTGCTGTGAAGACGGAAGTTTATTTTGAAAAAACTGTATGCATGTAACGAGCGGACATTGACACGAGTTACCTGACATTCGTAGAAAAACACACGAAAATGAGGAATACATTTTTGTAAAATACATGAACCGTTGTATGAGGAGATGTTGCCCTGCTACACTACGTTAACCAAAAACTATAGAATGGAAAATTTTATTTTTCACACAAGTCAAACGTATTTTAGGCCTTCTGAACGTATGCATCTCTGTGCAATTTTACATCAGTCTCTGTGAAATGTGAAAATACATTTTCACACATCATGTAGCCAAGGAAGCCAGTGTATGCATCACTGAAATTGGAAGCAGTGCATCCTCAAAGAAATGGAGAATTATTCATGTATTGCATCTCCTGAATACATTTTGACCATGATGGGAGTATTGACGTAGAGGTTATGCCACTCTACCTTCCTCTTTCTCA
This sequence comes from Sebastes umbrosus, assembly GCF_015220745.1. Lineage (NCBI taxonomy): Eukaryota > Metazoa > Chordata > Actinopteri > Perciformes > Sebastidae > Sebastes > Sebastes umbrosus. The sequence continues at coordinate 20,745,459 of NC_051285.1, forward strand.
CCATTTCCTGTCACATTAACCCTCAAGTACAATGGGATGCATAATTCAGAAAATTGACCATGGATTTGGAATGAATGAGGATTGACCTTATCCAGGTGGGATCTACTGAGCTTTTTCATCGGGAACCTCAGGTCTCTGTATATTGATTGTTATGTCAAGCGTGGGGCCCACAGGGGCTGTCTCATGGCTCCACTCCAATAACAATCACCAGGAGCAGGTGACATGCCACACAGATGCTAGCAGCCCAGAAGCAGCCAAACAAATTCATTATGCCTATAAACCAGCATCTTCATCTACATTCTGCCTAGATCGCTCATCTGCGCATGCGGAACGTTCTGTCGAAAAAACATATTGATTGTGTTATTATTGTATCACATAATCATGCCTGCCTGTGGCCTGTCTGGATTGTCTTGCATCATACTGACCTTTTAAATATTGTAAAAGAAGGAATAACATTACTAACAAAAAGCTTGTGATATGTGAAAACCAATCATTATTATACTTGTGTAATTCCTCTGATGGTACACTTCATAGAATATTCACATGGCAAGTCATTTAGTCATATATCTTGTCTGAAAATCTGCATAAATTCACTCTGAACTGTTGCACACTGTAGATTAAAGAGGACCTATCATGTTAATTTTCTAGTGCATACTTGTATTTTGGGTTTCTACTAGAACATGTTTACATGCCTTAATGTTAAAAAAAAAAACACTTTATTTTTCTCATACTGGCTGTGCTGCAGCACCTCTTTTCACCCTCTGTTTGAAACACTCCGTTTGAGCTCCTGCCCCCAACCCCCCCTCCTCTAAAAAAAGCCCAGTCCGCTCTGATTGGTCAGCTGGCCCACTCTGTTGTGATTGGTCAACCTAACCAAACTCTTCAGACTACGCTCCAGCGCCGCTCTAACTAGCTTTGTTAGAGGGTGTGCCAAACCAGCCGCTAGGCAGGTATTATGCAATTGTGTTACTTGGCGACATCACCACATTATGGAAGAAAAGGTGGGACTTCAAGCAAGGCGTTTCGGGCAGTTCAGGAGCATTGGGAGAGGAACTCCCTTTGGCGTGGACTTTGGTCTTTGTAACTTTGCAGACCTTTTACATGCACAAAATACTATATAACACACTAAAGGAAAGGGAAAAAGCATAATAGGTCCTCTTTAAGGCTGTTAATTTTAATCGAATCAAGAAGCTGAGTGGGGATTAAGGAAAAAAGTTAATAGAAGTCAATTTACATTTTTTAAATAAAGGGTTTGATTGCAAAACATTTTAACTTGAAAGATGTAAAAATGACTTGTTAAGATGAATATTTTTGCTGCGTTGTGTTGGAGTCAAACTAGCTGATTGTGTTTCTTCGCAGTGGAGATGAGACGGAAACGGATTCCGAGGTGGAGGACCGTGTGGACGGAGTTAAGTCTTGGATTTCGAAGAACAAAGGCTCCACCAAGACCCTGTCGGAGGAGGGAAGTCTGAAGAGCACCAGGTTAGTGCGCCCACATCCTCGTGCGTCATGACAGATAACCGTGTACATCCTTGTGGTGACGCAGTGATAAAAGTGTCCCGGCCTTAAAAAGGCCCAGGATTACCTGGGGCAGTTTGTAACAGAAGGATGGGTATTTCATGTGATTAGGTGTCATCTCTCTCTCTCTCCCAGTAATCTGTCTAATGACAGGAGGCGGAACGGGGAAGCGGCTGCTGTCAAATTTATTGAAGTGGCCCGTGGCCAGTTGGCACGCCTGCTTAATGACGTCTCTGCCACAGTTAGATAGATCTCCTCACTGGTTGATTGCCTCACTTTCTACAGTGTATACTGTACATAACAGCAATAGACTTGACTGGTCCCAAGGACAAAATGAAAATGACAAATGTAATATTCTGTCAAGGGACCAAAAGTCTCCACATAAAGCACGTTGCATACAACTTACGATAGCAACAATTTAGAAAGTATGTGGAGATTTGATTTTCTTCTTTTTTTGTCCTGTTGGTTGTCTCTGGTGTCAATTTTATCACATAACCTTTTAGATATGCAGCAAATGCAGATGCCAAGGAGGTGAAAGAGGGTAAGGAGAAGATGAATGACGGAGGTAAAGACGGGAAAGAGGTAGAGCAGAACAGATCAGTGTCTGTCATGAGTTCCTTAAGCTACAGGAAGCGTTCCAACCTGAAGGACTCCATAGGGGGAACGGGGGACGAGAGCTCCTTGTTTAGCACTCTCAAAGAACAGCCCGACGCGCCAGATCAGGCCTCCATTCGCAAAGCCAAGTCTAAGTCTGGAGCGCCCCAGGAGGATTGGAAGAAGAGCCAGGCGCAGGAAGACTTGGACGACAAAGGCTCCGTCATCTCCCTGGCCTATTCCGAAGCCACCAGCAGAGCCAGGAAAGGCCTGGAGTCCCGCTGGACCTCCCGCAGCAGCCCTGAATTCGATAAGGACTCCGTGGTGTCGTCTGTCGCTCCCAGCAGGATGTCCACCAGGAGGGGCATGTTGGACATGGATGATGATGATAATAAGTCGACTATCAGCAGCGTGAGCCGCTCCAGCCCCCGATCGCTGCATCGCAGCAGCTCTTGGAAAGACGAGAGACGCAGCGGCTCACGCCTGTCCGTCGCCCGCAGCTGCGGCCTCAGTGAATTCGGCCTGCGTGTAGACGATGACGACGATGACGATGATGACGATGATGGCCGTAGTGTGGCTTTAACCGAAGGGGGCACGTCCTCTTTCAGTCCCCGCTCCCTCAGTCGCAGCTTTTCCACCCCGGCTCAGCCACGCTCCTCAGATCTGCCAGATTCGTCTGAAATTAAGACGGTCGCCCACCGCAACTACTTGGACCCGGACTTGGAGGCTGCCATCAACGAGGTGCTGGCATTCAAACCCATTAAGTTCAAGCGCAGCAAACTCGATGAGTCTAGTGGCGAGGAAGAGGATGAGAAGAAGGGGCCAGGAAGCGAAGACGGCAGGAAGAGGGGAGAAGACGAAGGGCTCGGCCGCGGCACATCCAGCCTGCTTCGCTCCTCATCAGGGTCCGCTTTGGACTACAGCAACCGGCCTTCAAGCACCATGAGCACCAGCAGCTCCCGCAGTCGGAAAGATAAAAAAAGCAAAGCCTCCCCGTCTGACTCCGACTCCTCCTCCTCCTCAGACGATCGTCACAGCAGAAAGAGCTCAAGGGGGAAGAAGGGCAAGAAGTCCAAGAAGAGATCCAAGAAGAAGAAAAGTGAGTCCGAGGATTCCTCCGAGTCCTCAAAGTCGTCCGAGTCCTCTTCCTCCGACTCGACCATCTCCTACCGAAGCTCCAGCAGTGTCAAAAGGGCCCCGAAGCAACCATCGGACGATGACGAGCAGGAGCCTCCAGCTCGGGGGTCGTCTGGCAAGAAGGACGCCAAGAAGAAGCAGAAGAAGATGGATAACTTGGTGATGAAGTACCGCTACTTGCCTGACAGTGACTGATGCGGACGCTGGAAGGTGATGCTCGGTGTGACAATAACCCAGAAGCCTGACATAACTGAAACTGATTCGGGATCTTTCGCCGAATGTACTAACTTAGTTTGCTGTGTATGAATGCTTTGTATTTATTCCGACTCGGATACACTAATGCTGACTTGTGTTGTACTTGATTAGCCCTCGCCACATTTTTTAAAAGTCACATAGGCCAATTAGTGCATGCCACTGATTTGTTTTTCCTTTGCTCCTGCCAACATTTGTCCTCATCTAAAAAAGTCGCCAATTTACTGCAGTATACTGTAGTTATCCCTCCAGTTTGCACCAATGACACACAGTTTTATTTCTAAATCTCATTATAAACAGCTGCGGATACATTTTATTGAGAGGTATACTGTATTCACGATTACTTCTCTCTTTGTTGCTTTAACGTTTAGTTGTCCGACAGACATACTAGTGTTGTAAATCGGTGTTCCTGTTTCCATTTTGCAAAGACTGACTGCAGTGTTTCCCCTGATGCTGTGTTTGATGCTGTCGTGTGGTGTTAAGAGAGGGTAGTCCTGCTGTGGCTGTTCTTCAAGCACAAACAGATTTTGGCAATTAGGCAAAAACTAAATTTTTGCTTTAACATGTTGACTGAGAAGAGTTTAAAGAGGTATGACACAGCTGCTGACATCACTCGACGGGAATACTTTGCATCATAATTAAAAAGCTAAGTTTAGCTGTAAGCTTCAAAAGCATATCTATTTTGAGAATATTTTTACTGACAGTGGGAGCATCTGTGCCTCCTGTTTGAATTAAAAAAAAACAACGCAAGAACATGTTTGTCTCTCTAGTGAAAGAGGACCTATTATACTTTTGTGCTTTTTCTTTTTCCTTTAGTGTTATATATTTTTTTGTGCATTTAAAAAGGTCTGGAAAGTTACAAAGTCCACGCCAAAGGGAGTTATTCTCCCCCACAGAAACACTGCTCCTGAAACGCCTTGCTTGAAGTCCCGCCTCTTCTTCTGTAACGTTGTGATGTCACCAAGTAATTGCATAACACCTGGGTAGCGACTAGTTTGGCACGCCCTCAAACAAAGCTAGTTAGAGCGGAGCTGGAGCGGAGTCTGAAAAGTTTGGTTGGGTTGACCAATCACAACAGAGTGGGCAAGCTGACCAATCAGAGTAGACTGTTTGAGCTCCTCCTGAAAAGCCCAGAGTGTTTCAGACAGAAGCTGAAAAGAGGTGCTGCAGCACAGACGGTATGAGTAAAATAAAGCGTTTTTTTTAACATTAAAGCATGTTAACATGTTCTAGTAGAAACCCAAAATACAAATATGCACCCGAATATAAGCATAATAGGTCCTCTTTAAACACTGGCTATTTATCTCTTTAATCCTTGTAGGGTGAATTAAGACCGTCTGACTGGACTGAAGATGGCACATATGTGGCCATGTCAACAATATAACTGTTTTCATGATACTTTACAAATCAAAACGGTGTTTCAGTTTGGATTCACAGTTTCTTTTGAGCACTCTGTTCAAAATTTAATCTGTAACACCACTAGAGAGCTTCCACGCTACCAGCTTGCCAAGAGCGCTGCTCTCTAGTACACGGTTAGAAGGCAACAGCTAAAGCCAAAACAAAAGATTAAACACCTCCTTTAAACAAAGTGTCACATTCACTGTAGATAATCACGCCTGTAAGTAATTTCAGTTTTCATTCATAGCACTCGTTCCGATGTCTCACTACGTCATGCTTGTCTTGAAACACTGACAACACTGACATGCAGCAGTTTGTATAGCAAACAATACTTCAAAATACGCAGGTTGTGGATAACTGTAAATAGAGTGAATACAGTTCCTGTTGCTCTATGTGGGTGTTATTGTGCTGAAAGGACATGATTCAGTTTTTACTTATTGTCCTCTGGTTGCGTATGAAAGGGCAGTTGTCATGTCAGTGTGTGGCTGTATGAAATCTCTACAGTTGGTAATCAAGTCATGCATTGTGTGCTTGTCATGCCGAGTGTTGTCATGACAACATGATCTAAGGATGTAAAGCAAATGAAATGACCTTTAATGAGTGTGGTAGGTAGAAGCAAAGTAAAATACAGAACACAGGATTTTTTTGAGCTCTTCGATGGCGACGCCTGACATAATTTATTAACTCTCTGCACATATTATTTACTAATATGTAAACATTGTGCTACAGTCACAGTGCTCATGCATGGCTTTCCTCTAGGCTATTTATGTTTTTAAGGCAAGACACCCCAGGCAAAAACAGGGTTATTCATGCACTGGTCAATTTAGAGATTTTGTGCTACTTTGCTTTCATAACATGTCTTCTTTCAGACTAGTGGAAAGAAAATATCCAAAATACACATTTAGGTAAAAATAAAGAAAATTACTTTTCAGCTTACTTTGAAAGGAAGTCCTCGGTATAGGATGGCAGCCTGGAAAACCTCCGAGGCACTCTGATTGTGAATTAAAAATCCTTTATTAAGACACAGATAACACCCACTCAACAAGGTGTGTAGTTTGGTGAGAACAGGAGGTCAGATTTAAAATCTGAATTCTCATGTCATCTGACCTGAGTCAGATGACATGAGAATGCTATCCACTTGAAACAGAAAAAATGACAATGGACATATCAAAATATATGTATAAAGTGTGAAAGGACAAATAATGTGCTAATATAAAAAATGATGCTCAAACAGAAAATAAATTAAAATTAAATAAAAAAAAATACTACTACTACTACTAATGATAATAATGATAAAGTAAAAATACAATTAAAATAATAAATAAATACAAATAAAATAAATCATATGAAAATAAAAGTAAAAGTGTGAGGCAGATAAATAAGTAAAGACAAAAATATTAACTAACCAATGGTGTAAACCGAAAGCAACCTTGTTGGACTCAACCGTGTGACTTAATAGTACTTGTCCAAAGTCTTAGCGACCGATAAAACATTTGGAGGAAAAAGTAATGATGGTATACAGAAACAAAAATTCAAAGGGCTGGAAAAGATGCAGTTCAAACTACATAATGTATAAATCACAGTATAGTATAGCAACACAGTGTTCCCTGTCAAACCTGATAATGAAAAACCACAAACTCTATCACAGTTTAAAGACACACCAACAGCCTATTGTGGCCCTACAGTGTGAAAATACTCATAGAGGAACTCCTTAGATGATACTTGTCCAGAGGTACCAAACCAATGATATAGAAAATTTGACGGGAGGTATAATGAGGTAAAAACTGCACCCACATAAAATAACGCATGTTTGAAACTGTATAATGTAAACATCACAATATAACAGCACAGCGTTCCTTGTCAAATTTGATTATGAAAAAAACACCACATCACAGTCTGAAGACAGATTAACAGCCTAACAATGTGAAAATACTCATAAAAGGACTCCCTTAAAATACTATGATGATGGTAAACACTAGAAGAGAAACAAACTGTAACCACATAAAGTGACGCAGTTCAAAGCTGTACAGTGTAAACTTCACAATCAAGTATGTCAGGGTAGTCTTCCTCATAAAGTTTGAGTGTGAAAAAGAGTGCTAATGTGCTCCATCACATGAAGAATTATAAAAAGATTTGATTTTTAAAAGGGGGGAGAAGTCAATTTCCTCATTGAGGCGCGGAAAAGAAGTGGCCTTGAGGGTTTGAATCCAGAAAGACTCCCATTGAAGGAGGCGTTTGAGTCTATCACCACCCCTTACATTATTTGGAATGACCTCAGTAGCCATGGCTTTCAAACTGTCTGGGTTGGTGCAGCCTACTCTCTTTTGTAGTGCTGTGGCATGGGGTAATTGGGGTTGCGGGACTCCGGTCCTGATTTGTGTTCAGCTAGTCTCTCCCGTAGTTTGCGTTTTGTGTGTGCAGATATAGAAACACCCACACTCACATTCAAGTCCGTAGACCACAAATGTTGTGCTGCAGTTAGCAAAGTTTCGGCATTGAAATGTTCTTTCACACATTTAGGTGTATATTTTACTACACTTCGCCTATTTGAATCTCCTATATCCACCAAAAATTATCATTAGATAATGCCCGAAGGTTTTTCATTCAAAACGTTTAAAGCTTGATTTATAGAACGTTTTATTCCTAAAAAAAAAAAAATGGTGAAAATGGATTTTATTTATGGCTGTTGACAGTATTTTCTGATTTATGGAATGATAAAAAAAATATTTCCAAAATTCCCCCAGTAACAATTTTTTATTTAAATTTGTCAACAAAATGAAACAAGAATTTTGAACCTGGCTTCATCCAATGTTCAGATTTCTGTTCTGGAAATGTGTGCAAATTAGGACATATTTAATAAGATGATACCTCATTTGCATATTTAAACATAACATTTCAGAAAACTTGTAATGCAAAAAATAACTGCCATATTGTAATCAACTAGAAGACTTTCATGGTGGTGTCTATTAGTTAAAATGAAGGCTGTCAAAGTTAACGTGATAATGCAAATTTGTCTTAACGCCATTCATTTCTTTAACACATTAACACAACTTGCGATCTTTAGGTTGGAGCTGGCTCAGTTTTAAAGCTAGAGTGGAGGTATTGGTATCATATGAAACTACAAAACCAAAGGAATCCATTCCAGCTTGTTGGAAAGGACGCTAATTAACGCTCCAAACTAAATTTTGGCGAGGAAAAACTGGCATGGTGATTTTCAAAGGAGTCCCTTGACCTCTGACCTCAAGATATGTGAATGAAAAGTGGTTCTAGGGGTGCGGATTAATCGCGATTAAATATGTGAATTGATTGACAGCCTTAGTTAAACTGTTTACCCTATTCACCTGGGGGTGTCTTCCCTTAAAAGAGTGTCTTGTGATGAATTCTGTATCCCAGTAACACTGTTCCATCTAGGACCAAGAATATTTGTGATGCATTTTTCCTACATACTAATTAAAACATATTAAAAAAAACAAACCAACAATAACAATGTGCACATATGCTATGCACACCTCAGGGGATGTGTTGTTTACTGCCTGGGGAAAGAGTGTAATCTCGCCGCCTAAATTGCTTGTGCCATATTTTTATAACAACATTCTTCTCTAACACCTTTCAGTTGAGTTTCTACTGTAAGTAGCCCAGTAATGATATAATGCTGTGTCTGTGTGTGTGTGTGTGTTGACCCCTACAGCCCTCCTGTGCGCCGCAGACACCTGAGTCTTGGCAGATCTGATGAAGAGGACGAGGTGAACAGAGACTCCGGCGGGCAGTCGCTGAGGCAGAGCGACGGGGACGGCACGTCGGCGGAGAGCGCGTCGTAACCCAGACTCGGGTCACCTGGTGCTTTCAGGGACATCAAACACGCAGGAGGGACACGGTTCTTTCCCCCACAGCTTTTACTAGCCAGCAAGAGAGGCCAGCGGCATGGACAGAGGAGTGATGTTGCTTCTATGGTTAATATATGCTTTTTTCTGTTTTATTTTACACAACATATTGAATAAGTTAGTTAATGCAGAGCAGGGAAGTTATCAGAAGAACTTTCCTGCCACTGCTTTATTTATAAGAGCCGCTTTTCAGGCAAATTTGAGCCCTCCTCTGCTCTCTCCTCTGACTTTTTCCGATAGCTCTGCCAAGAGGATTTAGATAAGCCCGCTCTGGCTACACTTCTCCAAGGAAGGTTCTGACCAGCCATTAAGACTGCTCTTATCTCTTCCCCATTAATGTGGACGAGCGCGTCGGGAGGAATTAACCCATTTTCAATTAAATATCTTCGCTGTAAGTTTACACGTGGCTCTTGTTCCAAGTTGAGATATCCATCATTTGAACAAAAGCGATGCTGGCTCGTGATTGCTGACATCAAAGTAAAATCATGTTAAAAAAATAAATACATTTGATCTAAGCTGTTAGATGTGATACATACAGTATTTAAAGCAAAATGTATATATATATAATATATGTGGAATCAAAGCCTTTACATGAACATGGAAGTGAATTAAGATTTTCTTTTTTAAAAGCTAGCGAGAGAAGTACTTTATTAAGATAAGGTTTATGTCATAGCCCTGATTTATTCTTATCTCCTAGTGCCGTAATACTTTCGGTCTGGCTCCTTTGAGGCTCAGTCAGGCTTTTATCCACTTGTGTCATATTTCTTAAGGTTCAAAGGGAATGTATTTGTTTGCTATTATAAAAGGAGCTTTCTTTAGAGCTTTGGAGACCTTGCAGATGCAGAGATGTACGGTGTTTTTTAAAAGAGAGAACTTATAAGATGCATTTATACTGTGTTTCATTAATGAAAGCTCCTTTTAATGTTGAATCCAGCAGAATGATATTCCGGTATAAGGAAGTTAATTTTGGTGTTTAAATTGTATATTTAGGTATACGGTGCAGATTGGTTTAAAGCAGTTAAATAATGACGTCCTGTTCAGCACAACATGGTCATCTATCATTTGAAGGTGCCAAAGATTATGTTCATTAAACTGGTGATATTTTGCATGTAAGACAATTTGGGATTCTGACTTATAAAGTTTATTCGTCCATGAGCAGCACTCGTATTATGATATTGAGTTATTTCCCGGCTGTGTTTTGGGAGGGTTTTCCATGTCTTCCAGACCTTTTGTGCTTCATTAGCCTTTCGTCTACTCAGGCCATTAAATGTGAGTTATTGCTTGCTATGGGTCAGTAGGGGCCTACTACGCAGGGTTATTATAGTAAACTAAAACTGAAATGAAAACAAAAATAAGCAGTAAAATATTTTTCGTAAATGAAACTAATTAAAAACTATATCCTTTAAGAAAAACTAAAACTAAACTGAAACTATATTGCCTGGGTAAAAAAACTGAAAAAGTAAAAAAAAAATATTTGAATTCATTTCAGTTTTAGTTTTTTAGCCATTTTAGAATGTCAATTCAACAATTGACATTCTACGAAATGATGCTTTGTCGCAATTGCTTCACTAAAGTAGCGCAAAGATTAAACATTAAGCATTGTGGCCATTCCTACACAGTTCTCCAACCATGTATTTTGTACATGTATGTAGCTGCATACATCTGACACATTATACCTGGCCCTAACAAAAACAAAATATAACAAAATATATAAAAACCAAAACTATGTGGAAAAACTGAAACTATTCTAAAACTAGCAAACTTCCTCTGAAACCTAACTAAAACTAAACTAAAATGAAATCGAAAAGTCAAAACTAAAATAAAAACTAACTGAAAGTTTGAAACTATTAAAACCTTGCTACTACGTTGAGAAAGTGAAACTAAACTATTCTAACATGTAAAACTGCATGAAGTGTTAAAAAAGTTTTGAATACACAAAACAGCTTCTTTGGGTTTAGGCAACAAAACTTAGTTAAGTTTTTTTTTATGCTCGACCTTGTGAATAGATGACAAAACCTACTATTGGGTGCAGCAGGGCCCTACTGACCCACATCTATGAGGCCCAACGCCCCATTTAATGACCTGATAACAGTCTAATTGGCTAGTATTATCTCATAGAATACTGCCGAAAATACCCTTAAATTAAAGCCAGTCTGCTCTTATATTTCAATACCTTTATGTAATTTGTTGCTATCCAGAGTCACACATGAAACTCGCTGATTATTTTCTATATTTGGCCAGAATTTCAATGATATCCTTAGATGATTGTGACCTTGTGAATTTTATTTAAATTACATGCAGGTAGATTTGAATATAAAAAAGCATATACAGAATATGTGCATGTGGACTGTCTGCTCGTGTGCAGAAGAAACGCTTGCTATTTGCATATCTTCTCAGAAGAGGCTAATCTGCATTTCATGTCTTATTTTCTCATTTTTTTTTCTTTGCTTCACATGAATATTAATGTGGAACACAGAAAACTTTGATGTCAGTGATTCAGAATAGACTTGTTAATGAAACTTAAAATATATTATTTTCATTTGCCTCTGAGTTGGAGTTGCTGGCATTACACATAATGTTTCGAAAAGTTGATCATATCTTTTGAAAAGGCTCGTCTATTTTCATTATTGAACAGATCATTTGTGAGTGATTTTTAGTAAATAAATTCAGCTGTTTGTTTACAGAATCAATGTTGGCTTGCTGTAATTGCATAGGAGTATAATTTGGATGGTTTCAAATTCACCGCCGTCAGAAAACAGTCGGAGAAAAGGAGGTTAGAAAAGAGGCAGGGTGATTTTTTTTTAGCTAAACAAGTCATTGATGTGTTTGATTAATTTTAGCTCATCCACCCGGGAGTCACTTCTCATCATACCCTTCCACTTCTCCCAGGAGACTACAGAGGAAACAAACAATTCATTGAAATTACTAATTCTGGATTGCTCGCACTACATGGGTTGTTAAAAATGAGCGCCGCACAGCTACAAAGTTCAAAACCGAGCTTGGGGGAGAATTCAGGAAGATCAAAAACCCGAGAGCAAGAGCACTCTTCCTCCCCACATCAATCTCTATTCTACGTAGGTGAAGCTTACCTAGACTCAAAAGGGACTGATGGTTTTAGATTACCACCTTGGTTGACATTCACACTCAGCGTGTTCCGCTTTAAAGAATACCCTTATTTATCCAACCAATCTGCAGCCCTCATTCCTACACACAACCTGCTTCACTCTGTGCCAGGGAGCTTTCGCTGTAATTTCCCATCGCTTGCGTGCACCCTCTGGGTGGCTGCATGTTTCTGCTTAAAGGCTTTCCATTGAGTGACAGATTAAATTCTGCTCCCGATTTTACTTATTTTGGCTCTAACACTGTTTCACAAGCCACTGGAGCAGGAAGTCATTAGCTCGACAAAGCCAAGCAAGTCTGTGTTTACCGTGCCACCCTCCCTGTTATTTAGACAGAACAGTTTGGCTACAGACGTTCGCTGCACTGGGAGTCTAAATGCTGCGCCTCCATGGACAGGGCTGCCCTATACAGTAATGTAGAATGCCAGTGGTCTTAAATGTGCTCTATATCCAGAGAATTAATGTAGCAGAAAACAACTATTCGCTATGTAAAGATATAGAGGAGTAATGTCTACCTGAGCAGAGAATGAAGTCGCTCTCCCTCTGTGAGTGTGTTGTAATCCGAGATTTTCTGTGCTTTGTTGATATTGCCAGGCCGGTCCGCGCGTGCTTTTAGTGCATGTTCGTGCATGTGAGCGTGCCCGACAGGCTATCTCAAGGCCGCTGCTCTGCACTACTTTCATATGGCGGTTTAGCCACGGCAAAGTAATAGATCCGCCTTTCCTCAAGAAGAAAGCGCGTCAGTGTCACGTTTTGCATCGCCGAGACGTGAATATTACTTGCCTGCATAGAGGTGCAATGTTTTGTAATGATGGTTGTCACGTTACATTTGTCACGCGTTGTGTAGTGACAGAAGTATAAGTCAGAGCTAGTTACGTAGAATATAAAGTGAGAAAGACCACTTATGGTGGGTGGGTGCGGAGGTGGATGGATCAAACAAACAGGACTTTCAAGTGGGACACCCATGTTCGATGCAGTGTTTTGTTTTGCAAGTTACATTTGTCACATGATTTTCTGTACTGACGTTACGTTGTTTTCGTATGTATTTTATTTAGTTTACGTACTTATTTGAAGGCCACCCATGACGTTTTCCCCTAACCTAACTAAGTGTTTTTTTTGCAGTGGCTTTGTTGCCCCCTGCTTGTGCTACACTTTAATGAAGGCATGTAATATCCACATATCTAAGAGGTAAAACGTGACACTCACTAGCTTTCCTCTGGTGGACAGGCGGGTCTATTACACACTTCGATGCAATATTGGGTTGGGTGGTTACAGCTGATAAACCCGGAAGCGTAGCACCCACCTCTAGTTAACACTAGTAGCTGAGTCAGTACTTTTTGCCATTGTTTTCACTGTTAGCGCTGTTGAGCACCATTATCTACGAGCCGCTGGCTCAGCCGTTGCTATGTTGAAAGCCGTGCGGAGGCAATAATGCTCTTAATCTTGCATTTAGCACCTTAAACATAACTGCACACGCTTCATTTGCGTATTGAGTAGAACATCTGTCTATGTTATTTTCTCATATCTTTTACATTTCATCTGGTCTGAAATTGTGTACTTTTCTTGATTTATTCATAGAAACCACTTGTCTCCCCCAACAACATCCTGTGCCAGTATATGGACAAAAATATGCACCTTTTAAAATTACAAAGCAGATGGAGAACAGCCAAACTGAGTCAGAACTGACTCTTACACAAAACTGTGCCATTTTTTTATTTTTTTGCTGCTGCTCTGCTCGCCAAGCATCTCCACATTTTGACCTTGCTTGGAGTCCACCCTGCCAGGCAGTAAAATATGTGGGGGGAAAAGCAGTTATAGGGGGAGAACATGTTTATCAGGCATCATCTTCTACTATTAGCACTCCCAGTTTTCTGCTGGATGCCTGCTGTCAATAAAGCACTGATTGGAAGCACTGGGACGCTGCCTGCAGGGACCAGGTGAAGGAGGCTGCATTCATTTGCAATTCGGAGATGTAAAGACACAGCAGCGCGCTGCTCGGGAGCCTCTCTTTGTTTGCACATATCATTTCCACACTAATGAACACCGCACAGTAGTTGGCCCTTGTAACGAGGATCAAAAGGTAGGCTCAGACATTGTTTACATTTTACATAGGTCTTCACCAGGACCTGGGGAGCAATACTTTCCTCTTCCCGCACCATAAAAGCGAATCAGTTTTAGCACCCACAGCGATGGGAACTCTTTGATTTATTTCATTCTATGCCACTCCTCATACATAAGCGCAGTTTAAACCTAGAAAACAAATTGCTGAAATCCTCGGAGTGGAAAAAAAAAAGGAAATGTTGGAGTGTCTATCACCAATTTCAGTGTTGGATTTGTCTCTCTATCTCCACTCCACAGTATGCAGGTGGCCAAAGTCTCCTGCTGTGCTGAGAGCTGTTCAGTGCTTAGTGTCCCTGCCAAAGGAGAGTTGCTGCCCCTGTCGCTGGGATGTGTGTGTGTGTGTGTGGCCGACGGGGAAATGAAGACTTAGGATGTACTCTACAGCAGTCCACTACATCTGAGGGATTTGAAAGGAGCGCAAATGGGCCTTCCTTCCAGCCTCTCTCAGTGAGAAAGTGTTGGGAAGATCATTTACCTGTTTCCCAAATGCCTCGAGCACTCGCTTCCGCGCTGTGGTGCAATTTCATTTCTGTTGTCTTTCACCTTCCATTGCTATTATGTTTTTGTTTTTTTGCCCTGCAAACTCAGAAACCTGTTAAGATGTAGACGCGAGATGCAGGGGCATCCTGGAAGCCCAGTGTTTTAAAACCGTACCATATAACCACAATGTCCTTTTGTCTTATCTGACCAGGGTCCTTCTTTGCATGTGGTTTTCCTCTTTCTATCCTGGCAGTCTCTACTGTACACTACCCAGTAAATGGGAATTGGTCAAATAGAAATGATCTAAAAAAACGTCCACATATACAGTATACAGTTAAAAGTCTGACCTCCAAAACAAAGATTTAATGGTGAAAGTGGTGACAAAAATTAAAACATTAATTCTAGGGCTGTCAATCGATTAAAATATTTAATCTCAATTAATCACATGAATGACCGTAGTTAATCGCAGATTAATTGCACATTTTGTATCTGTTCAAAATGTACCTTAAAGGGTGAATTGTCAACTATTTATGCAAATGTCTGTATGTATTTATTATTGGAAATCAATTAACAACACAAAATAATGACACATATTGCCCAGAAACCCTCACAAGTACTGTCTTTAGCATTAAATCATAACATGGCAAACTCAAACCTAACAGGCAACAACAGCTGTCAGTGTGTCAGTGTGCTGACTTGACTATGACTTGCCCAAAACTGCATGTGATTATCATAAAGTGGACATGTCTGTAAAGGGGAGACTCGTGGGTACCCATATAACACATTGCCATTAACATATCTTGAGGCCAGAGGTCATGGGACCCCTTTGAAAATAGCCAGCTTTTCCTCGTCAAAATGTAGCATAAGTTTGGAGCGTTATGTAGCGTCCTTCGCGGCAAGCTAGTATGACATGGTTGGTAACAATGGATTCCTTAGGTTAACTAGTTTTATATGATTCCATCATCTTTGCTCTAGCTTTAAAACTCGGCTCACTACAACCTATCGCAAATTGCATTAAAGAAATTAGTGGCGTTAAAATTAGTTTGCGTTAACGCGTTATTATCCTGTTAACTTTGACAGCCCTAATTAATTCCCCTATATTCACAGGGGACCTAGTTTGTGCTGTGTATATACTCCTTTTTCACTATTTCACATATTTTTCATTGCAAAAAATGTAAAAATGTATGCGCTTTGTGCATATGATTTGAAATGACGAGCAGCGATTACTTCACCATGTGCTGAGATTCATGGCTTTTAATCAAACTAATTACTCTCAGATTTGGAACGACACCTACCCCACCTGTTAGAATTTCAAAATCCTCCTACCGTTTGGCCTACTTTTGTCTTCAGCTGCCAAGTTATGGAAAAAGGTGCTGACAGAGAGAGAGAGAGGGAGGGAGAGAATTGTGTCACATTTCCGTTGCAAAACCTATAAAAAGCTTGATTTATTGCAACAGTATTTTGCATCTCTTGGATCTCTTTTCTCGTTAACTCATCTAGTTTATTGTCCATATTAATTCATGGCCAAACAGATGGGAGGATTGACATGGGTGGGGGTGCTGATACAGACTTGTGTAGGAGGCCGCTGCTGTAGTTGCACTTCCCTCTTGCGCTGATCAATGGAGTGATACATTGCTGAAGAGGTAGTCAATGGGAGGGAGCAAGAAAGTATTATGCCAGGAACCAAATTCCTATTTACAGACGTTTTTTTTTAATTGACTGAGGTGCTAAACTATGGCACTGTTCCTTATTTTCTCTGTAGCCACATTCATGTATTAAGGTCTATTTCTAATGATCCTTGAATCTCCAGATCCCATTTCCAACCAGGAGGTCATGTCGCTTCCTGGGGTCTGCTGCCAAGCTGTCCAGTTCCACTTCACGGTCATCACATTCTGCACAGGAGCTTGTCCATGTCCCATCATACTTCAGGTGGCTGTTACTAATTATTTCAGACATTCTTTTGGCAATCTCGTGCACTGCAAGAATATATTTTCTTGATGAAACTTCATCCTTAAGAATGCCGAGGTCTCTAATCACAAGGAGCGAAGTTTGAAAAATAAGTGTGGAAACATGCAGCATGGCGACTTCACCATGCACTTAATAAATTCTTCAGCTCTGTCACTGCACGAGTCATTGCGCCGGGAGATGAAATGTTCTCGACTTGGTGCCAGCACTTGACAGCTTGGTGGTCTTTGCCACCGAACTCACTAGCTATAAATGGATAGATAGCAAGAATTAACTATGCATCTAATTGCAGATTTTACAAGCATAACTCACAGAGCAGATGGAAGTCATTGGTGTGTTTTGGAGTCTCTTTATTCAAACCCCGGGATATTGCACTGCATCAAAGTCCAGAGGAACATATTCATTTCCAACAGTGGGATTTATTTAAACAACACAAAAGCCCAGTGGCCATTTTGGCTCTTGACTGGTTTAGTGTCACTAGAGTCTTGGCGTGTGCAGAGTGAAAATGACACGACTCTGCTGGACTCTATACCAGATCTGGATGGCTGTGATGGACCATATGCATATCACAGGCGGTATATAAAAAGTGGATGTAGTTACCGTGACGTCACCGATTGGTTTGTGGACTGCTGTTTTGAAGCCCCGAGTTCGGCATTTTGGCCAACGCCATGATGGTTTTTGGCCGTCGCCATCTTGTTTTTTTGCAACCAGAAGTGACAGGCGAGGACGGAGCTAAGTACAACGCTGAATAATTTTAGGCGACCAAAAAGGTGATATCTAACTTTATTTTACACTGTGAAAGGGTTCATTCATTCATTCATTCATTCATTCAACCTTTATTTTAATCTCGATGAATCATTGAGGGCATATCTTCATTTTCAATGAAGTCGAGAGTACAATAAAACCGAGTAAATACACACAAGAACATAATTAAAGAGTTAACAAGAAGCAAATAGCCAGACAACAATAGAACACTGTTAAAAACAATTACATTCAGTAGTTTGTAATCATGGATTTAAAATCCCCTATAGGTACAATGGTGTTAAGTTTTAATGTGTTTTGTAGACTGTTCCAAGTTTTTGCAGCACAAACACCAAATTTAGTACTTCTGGTCAAACAAATTTAGTGTCAGTGGTTAAAGTGTCAGTGGTTGTAAGACAAAAACACAGACAACTCCAAGACCGGACAACGGCGTGATAGCGACCTGTCAATCGCAAGGTAGCCACGCCATAAAACATACCCTGCTTTATGGTTTATTTGACTCTAAATGGGACCATAATTTACTAAATGAACATCACGCTGTATTGAAGAAGACTTGAAATAGCGATTGAGACCATAAACTCATGTTTACAATATTTACTGAGGTAATAAATCAAGTGAGAAGTAGACTCATTTTCTCATAGACCTCTAAACAATCAGACTTCTTTTTGCAACCAGATGAGTCGCCCCCTGCTGGCTGTTAGAAAGAATGCAGGTTTAAGGCACTTCCGCATTGGCTTCACTTTTCAGACCCATCAGTGTTGTCAGGTGGTGGAAACATCTTAACCCTTAGCGGACTGCACAGTATGATCCCGCATAATCAAAATTTAAGATCTAAAACAACCTTCCGTGGTTAAAATGTTTAGATTGGGGAGAAAGCATCCGATAATTATCGCTTTCTGCACAGCAAAGTTAAATGTGTGAGATATTTTTAATTCAGTGACTTCACCGGATCATCAAATTACTAATGTCAATGAAATGATTCATTCTGATAAATATTCACAGAAATGAAATGAAAGTCGCAGAAATTAAAGTGTGAAAGAGTAAAAAGACTAGATCCGCTTCTAGATCAGCCATATTGTGTTTCTAAGAACTTCTACTGCATATCTCAGGATGTTGGTTATTTGTAAGGATGTTTTTCAAAGGTTTCGCTTTTCATTTCTGTAGTGATTGGAAGAAAGATTTTCTTTTCCATTTCAACTTAACCCCACTGAAATTGGGGGGAAAGCAATTTGAAGCCACAGCCAATTGGAAGACCTGAAACAGTTATTCAGGGGGGAGAACCAATCAACATCCAGCAGTGAGGTATTGAATGGGGGATAATCAGGCACTGCATAGAAATTTGGAAATGCATAAAGCGGTAAAGTAGTGCCTCAAACATATTCGGAGATTGACAGTCGGACACGGAGTGAGTCAGACAGGATACTAATGTGTGTCCCGTCATTCGGTCTCTCCTTTTAGCGGGCTCCATCTCACTGCCCATGTGGGACTGAGTCTGATTGACAGGCCACTGACATTTACAATCCCTCAGCCTCAAAGTGTGGGCATGCATGGCTGTATCAAATTTTTCGATGGCAGTGGATGGTCTGAGTCATCATTAGTGAATTTATTATGGACATACATCATTATATTACTGCTTCTTCAGTGTTGGTAGCGTGTGCGCTATATTTGGCCTGGTGTCTCATCTGTTTTCAGTATAGAGCGGAATATTCCTCCACGTGGCTGAAAGCACTCATTCCTGTCACATATTTTGAGTTATCTTGAGTGTTTGACCCATAGACTGTATATAGATAGATGGACGACGTGTCTCCACTTCCTCCCACTGCTAGCGTGAGCCACCTAGCTGCTACGTTAGCATCACGGTAGCTGTTCGGCTAGAGAGACACAACTATGATATCTCTATAACTACATTTATGATCAACTTGACGCATGTTCTATAACACAGACTCGTGATGGTCATGGAAAGTTAAAGTTACATCTCCTTTCTCGTAAAATTCCTGAGCCACCGGCTCTCTGACTACTTCACTAAAACCAACCGTAAATCACAGCTGTAAATCATGACGTCTCACCCCCTTTTTATAGCATCAAATAACTAATTAAAACCAAACTTATCAGATAAATGAACACTTGAACATACATCAGCGTGATAAGAACTACCGAAAATGACAGAAACCATCTTTAGGAAAAAATTATTTGACATGTACTTTCACTTTTTAGTTTGGCCCATCCGCTAACATGGAGGGGGCGGGATTTATGAGCTATTCTGCAGCCAGCCACCAGGGGGCGATCAAGGTGTTTTGGCTTCACTTTTGGGGAGCTGTCTTGTCGTCCATCTTTATATACAGTCTATGGATTAGCCATAGACTTATTACACTGATGTATGTTCAAGTATTGATTTTTCTGAAAGGTTTTGTTTTTTAGGGTTATTTGATGCTATAAAAAGTGGGTGAGACGTCATGATTGACGGCAGTGGCAGCTCCCGTATCCGGAATACTATGGCTTCACTTTTGTATAGTGGGAGGAAGTGGAGACACGTTGTCTCTTATAAACAGGCTATGCTGTTGACAAACCTTAAGGAGCTGGAATAAAATCAATCTATATGGGAGAAATAATGTTGTTATGGTGGAGATGAATGAATGAAATCCATCACCACTAAAGTTATTCTTAGAATATCCATCCATTAGGCCTACAGCATATAATGTGCTTAAATTATAGGCTTCAGTCTGGGAGTATACAGTAAATGGTAATGTTTATTGTGCGGCGCTACCTGCAGTCAGAAGTGCTTCTGTGACAAAACACCTACCTGAAGTCGAGCAATGTTGCTAGGAGACTTTATGTCCAGGCAAATGGCAGACTAATAGGCACTGAATTATTCAGTATCAGTACTTGCTGTTAAGAAAGGTTATATCAGCATGGAAGGCCTTTTTCTTCCCGAGACCTTTGCGAGCGTAAAAATGGGCTGCATCACTGGAAGTTCAGGTGAATCCATTTGTGTATAATATTTCCTCACATTAATCCTGTTGCGGTGCTCATTGAAGGGCACGCAGTCAGGAGGGCTCTTTCTCTTTTCCAGACCGCTGCTCGGGCTACGCGCCGTATGCACGCGGAGCCTTGCCATGCCAGTGGCACAAATTAATCTACACCGTCTGTCCACCTGCAGCAGACCCCATACAGTACAAGGGCACATGCATTTATTTCACTTCTTCCTACAGGGCCAAATACACAGAGACATATAATTTAGAGCTGTCATCTCTCGCTACAGTATCTGCTGTTTTTCTGGCTAAACGATACAGAATTTCAATGAGAGGTATAAGCTCTCGCCTGTACCATTTACGCCTTACCGGGAAGAAAAAGACATGAGAAATGTGGCTATAAATCTCTAGCGTTCCAAATAAATAATTGCAAACCTCCTATTGATGTCTGCAGCAGGTACCGTATATATGAGGTGGTTTAGTCTGTAATTCTTTGAACTAGTTGTTGTACAGTATTGGTTGTGAGGCAGCACTCGCTGCTGTTTCTATAGCGAGGAACTAAAAGAAAATTGCTTGTTACATTTTTCAGGAAAATAACAGATTGCAGACATGTGTAGAAATACAGCTTTAAGGGGCTACTTTGAGGTTCAAGCTCTCTTATGTCAGCTACAGTATGTACATACTGTATAAATAAGTGGTGAAGATGAAAGTAAGTGTATTTGTTGGAGAGGTGGTGCCATAGCCTGGCATCACTGCTAGCAGTACAATAGTAACACTTGATTGCCCCACTCCACTTTGCCTTTATTCTCCCACATCATTATCATTAAATCAGTGACAATCATGCGTTTCATCGACTGTATCCACAACACAACCAAAACAACAGCATCGTGTATTCACTCAAAAATTATCAGACACATCTCATAAAAAAAGAAAAGAATAAATGATAAATTCTGAACATATTTTATTTGTTTTTTTATGTCATCCAAACCGAGTTTAAAGGTGCTTATTGGGAGCATTTCTATTGGGTCCGCATGGCTCTCAACATGGCGACGGCTGAGCTGGCGGCTCGTAGCTAACGGTACTAACTGAGCTAACAGTGAAAACAACGACAAACACTGCTGCCAGAAAAAACAGTGTTAACTCTTGGGTGGGGGGGGGGGGGGGGGGGGGGGGGCCCGACGTTATCATTTTAACTGTATACATGCACAAACATGCACTAAAAGCACGCGCAACTGGCCCGGCTATGTCAAAGCACGGAGAAGCTCGGATTACAACACACACAGAGGGAGAGCGACTTCATTCTCTGCTCAGGTAGACATCACTCCTCTATATCTTTATACATAGCAAATAGTTGTTTGCTGATATATTAATGCTCTGGATATCGTATAGAGAACCTTTAAATCAGTGACAAACATGTATTTCACCTATCCGCAAAACATCCAAAACAACAGCATCATATATTTACCCCCAAATTATCAGACACATTTCTTAAAAATAGATAAATAAATGAAAAATTTCAAACATTTTTTATTTGTGTATTTTATGTCATCCGAAGCCGGTTTAAAAATTACACCTTATAACAACATAGAAGTAGAAACTCATTAGAAATGTATACTGGGTAGTGGGGTGGGCGGCCATAATAGGCCTTTTAATAATTATTTTTTTTATTGCAGATTAGGGGCCCTGGATAATATGTCCTCCCTTTCCAATAACATTAGCGTTGGGTAACCATTACATTGATATTATCACCTGATTTTAACTGAGTTTGCAAATAGTAGCACTGTCAGCGAACATCTAAAACTGATTTAGTTCTGTCTGCACTGCAGAGTAAATTGAATATGCATTTTGAGTTGCTCAAAATGACTTCATACAGTGGGCTGCATGTTGAATAAATCATTACCAGGAACATTTTTGAGACATTTTACAAAATTACACTAAACAAATGACATTATCGCTCAGGCAGAGTATGACATTGTGTGGCATCTATTGGATTTCGCAGGAAATCTGCTGCCTTGTTTTACAATAAAGCCAGAAAAATGTCTGCTGTTGAACCAACACATACATAAAGCATTCAGAGTGTCTGGCTTTGGCAAAGTTTTCTTTTTTTTGGCAGAGAAAGAAACAGTTGCACGTACTGACAATTTGATTGCAACAAAATAGAAGCTATAAATCAGTACAAAAGTAGCCTATCATTATGAATTAAACACTGATTTATTGATGTTTAGAATACACCAGCACCTCCGATGTTGGCATGTTGGAGAATTTCTTCTAGCTTTCAGCATAATGCATTTTTAGGAAACCACTTTCACTCATGGATTCATTTCCATTCATCCAAAAATCCCCCAGTTATTGCAGAACTAGACTACACGTCTGTAACCACTGCCAGATCCTCCCTGATTGCACCATAAAAGGATGATTTGCTATGCTGGACTCAGTCTGCAAACAGCACGAGTGTATCATTGCTGCAGACTCTATTTAGACATCAAACCACAAAATACCAACATCTTCCCATCTGCTAAAACACAATACATAACCTTTGTGTGTAAGTTAAAAGTTTAACGGAAAAGTTTCGACGAGAACCAAAATCATTTCAATTGAATGTGCGTGAAGACAGTTTACCTCCTGACACCTCCGACCTGCGTATATATTGTCCAGCTTACAGCATGAGACGTACTGTATAGAGTGTATTTGTAGCAGACTCTGTCACCGGCTCGTCCCTCAGGGCCGGTGGCTGCGGCAAATCTCAAAGTGGCTGCCTCAAATCGAGCGGTCTGGGTGACGGATTGCCTCTGGCATGATGTATGGCTGCTGCCTTCCTCCCACAGGCCTGCATGGGTTGTGTTTGGTCAAGTGACCTCCGTTTCCTGTGCAGCCCGTCTAGTCCCCGCAGATCCCGATCTGCTGTCTGGGTGTAAATATGATCCATGGTACTACATGGCAGATGCTTTGAGTGATGGGCCTCATTGTCCGTGGGACGGAAATCAGATTCTCCTAGGTTTGTTCCAGCAGACTTTGTACCGAGCCGAGGCACACTCCTCCTCGGTAGAGTTGGGATTCACTCTCTTTTTACGTTTGTGAAGTGGTAAACAGAATTCAGTGTCCAGGTGATGCAGAATGAGTCTTGTGCAGGGCTAGATGGGATGCAGAATTCATGCACTCTAGTCTAATTTACATTGTTCCATTTGCATTGGCGTTGTGGCTTTTGCAATCATGTTGTGGCTTTTGCAATAGTGTTGTGGCTTTTGTAGTCATATTTTGGCTTTTGCATTGGCGTTGTGGCTTTTGCAATCATTTTTTTTTAAATTGTTTCGTTTTCTAGATGCACGGCTGATCCAACTTGCAAGTTATTCAAGCATTTATACAAATGCTGCTAATCAAAGTTAGTAATAAGTGAAAAGATAACATACCTCTATTTTGCACTATGAATTCTCGTCTGGGTTTTAATATTTCTAGCTGAACAATTATATGCGCCTCTGCACAAGGAGTAATAATAATGTTAAGGTCTGACATTTGCATTTACAGTCCACCTACAATCCTTGTGCAGCATGACCTTTTATTGTGTCCAAGCCTTTAATCAGCCAGCAGCCTTCGCAACACCGCAGTCAAATATGTAATTTCTCAGTATACCATCAAGTCATTTTATGATTCTTACCTTCGCTGCCATGCATTGCAGTGCACACCGCACCACTAAATGATGGGTCACTGAACTTCCATAACAGAGAGAAGTGCCAGGCGCTGACACAATACATTTTCCCCTGCAATAGCTACTCTGGTAAATACACACACAGAAATTAGATTTGGCAGGTCATTCAACTCTCCCCCTGGGGATCTGCAACTTTGCGACTGCGATGTTTTTTCATTTATTTATTTATTTATTTCAGCTCAGAATAAACAGTTCACCTCAAATGCTCCAAGTGTTTTGCAGATATGACCGTTTCCTTTAACCTCTAGATCTTTCAAGGCAGGGAAGTGAATAATAAAAAAAAAATATCTCACCCACTAATCAAAGAGCATGTAAGGGTAGAATTACAATTTCATCCTTGACTTTTGACTGTTCTGAAACTCTACACTGTTACTACGAGTAAACAGAGAGAATGAATTGGCGTGCCAAAAAAAACTCCTGAAGGATGAATTTTGAATCGTGATGATCATTTTTATTAGATTTTTTTTTTTTATCACATCACTCTGAGCTGAGCGATGAAAAAAAAAAGAAAGAAAGAAAGAATGAAGAACATGGCAACTGGAAGTTTTTTAAAGCTGAAGTTTGCTTCCACGGAGAAGCTGCTGCTTCTTTTGCTCCGCTTGCTCGAGTACATTTCAGCGGCATTAGCCTCACCTCTAACTTTGCCCAGAGCTGGTGGCACTGCTGGAGGATAAAGTCCTGCTCATAGATCTTCCAGAGTATTCATGTATGTCCGCTGCAGCTCCCTTGGCAACAGTGGAGGGAAGGACCCAGTCTGTAATGGCGAGGCTTTGCTCTCTGAACAACATGTACAATGAGAGCTATAGAGTGAGACATCATTCTTATTTAAAAAATCCAAAGATGTTACTGTAACCAATTTCAGTTGAGTCCATTCACCATTAATCAGTGCTCTGATTCATTAATGCGACGACTGTGAGCCTCAGACTGCGGTTGTCAAGACAAAGCGCAAAGGGAAGCTTTGCCTCCTGACATTTCCACAATTCCACCACCATGGTTTGCTTATCCTGTGTAGCAACAGGCATCAACACGGCTAACATGACAGCAGCTGGATGTCTGCCTGATTAATTGTGCTATTTTCATTTTATTTGGTCTTTATTAGATATAAATTATACAAATTAATTTCTCTATTAATTAATAGATTCAATTCCTCTATTATTAAGCTGACTTTATTTGTAGTCGACGTGAGCTGCATGACATTTTTGTTGCCGTTTTTTTAAACCCAGGGCAACTAAAACCTGAGAAAATCCCCTGAACCTGAAAGTGTGATTCTTGGATATACACATTGACATCATTACCTACAAATCATTGTACCACAGTTGTCATGATTAATAATGTCATGATTGAAAATCCTCATCAACCCAAAGAGTTGTTTGAAGGAGCACTACAGCAAATTTACCCATGAAGGTCAACTGCTGGACAAACATGAGATGTCAAAGAGATGAGATGTTATACAGACTTGGTCCCCAGAGGATGGATCTTACTTTTCCTCTAGTGCCACCTGCAGGTTAACATGTTTAGCTTCTGTTGAAACATCTAATGTAAATGTAAATCACCTAGGGCTGTCAATCTATTAAACTATTTAATCACGATTAATCACATAATTGCCCATGATTAATCTCAAATTAATCACACATTTTTTTTTATCTTTTTAAAATGTAGCTTAAAGGGAGATTTGTCAAGTATTTAATACTCTTATCAACATGGGAGTGGGCAAATATGCTTGCTTTATGCAAATACATGTATATATTTATTATTGGAAATCAATTAACAACAAAAAACAATGACAAATATTGTCCAGAAACCCTCACAGGTACTGCATTTAGCATAAAATATACGCTCAATCATAACATGGCAAACTCAAGCACAACAACAGCTGTCAGTGTGCTGACTTGACTATGAATTGCCCCAAAACTGTATCTGATTATCATATGAAATATCTCAATATCTATTAGGGTGCTTTCAAAAGCCAATATTTAGTTTGCTTTTTGTTTGGGCAGTTGTGAATACAGCAATCCTACTCTGGTGCGGACCAAAACAATCGGTCCAAGACCGCTTGCGGGAGGTGGTCTCGGACTGTTTACAAGCGAACCAAAACGCAGGCTGCCTGTGCGGGAATTTGTTGAGATGGACACAGGTAAATGACAGGTTAACATGGGTTGGAGAGGACTGTCCTGGACTTCTGCAGATGTCCGATGTTTGCTTGACATCTGGGCCGAAGAGAACATACAGAATATGCTAAATAAAGTCTACAAAAACAGTGACGTTTATAAAGCCATTCGAGACAAACTGATAGAGAAGGATTTTGTGCGCACAGGTGATCAAAAGTGAAAACACTTAGACAGCAATATTTCAAAGTCCGCGATTCCTTGCTCCTTCGTACACGCCCCTCAGCTAATTATTATTTTTTTGGTCCGCTTTAATTTGTGCACTGTGAAACCGAACCAGACCAGATAGAAAATGGGCCAAAAGTATCAAGTTCACTCTGATTCGGACTACACAAATGGACTACGATTGTGAAAGCACCCTTAGATGTACTGCCACAGAATTGTGTACAGACATTCATGGCTCCCAGACGATGCATCCATAATGACTTAAGTGATCCCCTGACTTTCCTCTAGCATGGAATATTGGTTGACGTGGATCATTTATATGTGATTGATAGCAGTCCTGGCAATCACTGTTAAAGTCTGCCAGCAGTAAAACCAAATATTATATAACATTTTTGCAATCCTGTTTTATCTGTGGTGATCCTGTCTGCCTCCACTCTCTCTCAGTCTCTAACGGTCTCCGTTTATACAAATGAACCTGACTGAGAGATGACCTTCTGCTTCTTTTCTGGGTAATAATAAAACGCAGATGTAAATAATATAAAGTAGTTGGTAATAATCTTTGTTTTATTAACTCTGCCAAGTGAAACCCTCGGTCTAAGTTCAGTGTCAGTGTTATACGCATGAGAATAGTGGAGAATAAGAAGTTGAGAATGGAGGGAAGTTATGAGCCTCATGGCCTTCCAACCTCTTCCTCTAATCTCCAAAATAGTGCAGATATTGAAATAGTTTTTCTAGTTTTCGGAATAGTGTCTCCGGGGCAATTTTTACTTATTTGATCACTCTGATGATCAAACCTTCAATTAAATGAAAGTGATCATCTAAAATAATATATTATATCAAACTTGTATTGGATGATACACTACTCTTTTATATGTAAAAACTACTAAACTGGAATTTGTAGGATGTTTGCTTTGTTGCTGGGAAAAAAGGTGAAAGGTCTCACACACACACCAGGAACATTACACTGACTTACATTAATTTCCTGGAGACTTACCCTAACCATAACTGCTACCTAGCCTAATCCCAACCCAGTGGGCAACCTCTGGGTCTGAAAAGTGAAGCCTATGCGGAAGTGCCTTTAACTGGCATTCTTTCTAATAGCCAGCAGGGGGCGACTCCTCTGGTTGCAAAAAGAAGACTGATTGTATAGAAGTCTATGAGAAAATGAGCCTACTTCTCACTTGATTTATTACCTCAGTAAACATTGTAAACATGGGTTTATGGTCTCAATCGCTAGTTTCAAGTCTTCTTCAATACAGCATGATGTTCATATAGTAAATTATAGTTCCATTTAGAGTCAAATAGACCATAAAGCAGGATATGCTTTAGGGCGTGGCTACCTTGTGATTGACAGGTCGCTATCACGGCATTGTCCGGTCTGGGAGTTGTCCGTTTTTTCGTTTTAGCACTTTAACACTTTTACTTTGTGTTTTCAGCTCATGGAAGTTAATTGTAACACTCTGGTCACCTAAAAATGTCTTATTCAGCATTCAGTTGTACTTAGCTCCACCCTCTCGTGTCACTTCTGCTTGCAAAAAAACAAGATGGCGACAACCAAAATGCCGAACTTGAGGCTTCACAACGGCAGTCCACAAACCAATGGCTGAAGTCACGGTGACTACGTCCACTTCTTATATACTGTCTATGATACTAACCCCAACCCTCCTAACCCTAAATCAAGTCTTCACCCTAAAATGTAGCAATTTACTTTCAGGGACGTGCATTTTGTCCCCAAAAAGAAGGCGAGTCCCCACAATGTGATTGTGTAAACACCTTCATGTCCCCACATCATGAGTAATACACACCAACACCAACACACACACACACACACACACAAAGCCAGTGTGATTTGTGTATAAAGTGGAAGGCATCCTGCTGCTCCTCCAAAATTACATTCTGGCAGGTGTAAAAATGTGCTCTGCGAGAGCACTCCACACAGGTTGATTGTACACCTGCTTGGCTATTTTACAGGTGCTATTCATGCTAGCAAAGACGGCGGCATCCTCTGAGGATCCCTCCCCAGTCTCAAACCAACCAGTTCTGTGCCTGCCAGCACGATTCAAAAGCTCACTGAATCAACCGTAGAATTGTATTTCTACCAGAAAGGTGAGCTTCATTAACTTTTTTTTTCCAGTTCTGTAGCTCTGGCATGGATTCTCACTATCATTTTGCTCTCCCTGAAATGCAGTGAATAATTAAACTGGCTTGGGTGTAATATTGGGTTTGGACTTTCCAGAGACATATAAATATTTCTGTAACATCTATAAGAACACAAATAGCTGCTGCAGCAATATCGGCTCAAACTTATCTGCTGATTTATCATCTCACTAGTTTGGCTTCATGTGCATGTGTGATGGAGCCGACCACAGAAACGGATTATTACATGCTAAAAGGGGGCATTGGCCCAGACGTTTTAGACGGTAGATAATTAATTACAATCCCTGGACTGACTGGGAACACTCTCCCCATCTTTAATCCCTCAACAAATACCATCCAGGTGCCATCAAACAGCATTTAACCTCCTACTGCATCAACAGAAGATGACGGTAATCCAATTTAGGCTGCAAAGCATGGATTATTTTTTTTCTAATGCAATGAGCTTTCCTTTGTTATAAAGCCATATTTACTTTGCTCCTCCTTCCCTCTTCTTCTTGCCTCTTTTGGTACATTTTTGCCAGCTTTCCATACATGATTTTTTTCACCTTTTAAACTGTACATTACCCCACATGCATATCCTTTTTTTCCACAGAGTTTGCATTTAGCCTGTCTTTTTTATTATTTGCTGCACACGTTCTTTTTGGTTACCATCACTTCTGGTTATTGGCATTCCGGCAATTAGTTGTGGTTTCACTTTATTTTACCTGTTTACTTGGACTGCGAGATTTGAGACAAAGAGGGTGAGTTAGGCCCCCACATTTTCTGTTGACCGTAAGTTATTGCTTTTAATTCTTTTCATTTGATAAACAGCATAGATGCATCTGGACTTTATGGTTTTCTTGGAATGAGTCACATTAAAGAGCCTACTTAGCCTTTTAGCGGCCTTTGATTGATAGTAGTCGCTACACTCAGCTCAAACTTATCATTATGTCAATTTAACAAAGTATAAAGCTGCCAGGAACCCAAAATACAAGACAAATGACACAGGCGCCTGTAAAAATGTACAACTCTTTTAGTGATAATCACTCAACATATTATTATAGAAGCGTTCTAAAAAACGTATTGTTTCATTATTTAGTAGAAAAATTTAAGAAATAAAACTATAATACAGTATTTACATTTAAAGTGTAACATTTTCAAAAAGTATTTTTAAAAAAAACTCTTGATCTACAGACATAAATGAGACTTTGAATTGACTTTTGAAGTGAACTGATTTTCCAGCCCGATAGCACTAAATGGCGTATGAATGACACGGAAATCGCAAGTCATTTCGACACGCCGTTCACACTTTCAGCGTGTCAATTGTACACCATGTAGTATATTGACTGTAATATAAACACATCCGCGTAAATATTCTACGCTCAGAGCTAGTGACGTAGGATAAAAAGTGAGAAAAACATGCTTATGGTGGGAGGATGGATCCAACAAACACAGGACTTTTTACGAGGAGACCGGTGTTCGTGTCCCACAGTTGTTGTTGAGTTATATTGAAGTTACGTCAGTCACATTTGTGATGTGTTTATTAGTGACGTTTATGATGTGTTTTCTCTTCTGTTATGTTCTTTCTGTACGTATTTTACTTAGATTATGTACTTATTTGAAGCCCAACCATGATGTTTTTCCTAAACCTAAGTGAGAGGTTTTGTTGCCTAAAACTGGGGCTGTTACCGTAGTTTTATTGTGGGGCATAAAAATGACACATGAAAAGGCTAAAGTGCATTCTCATGACACACGGAATGTCCTTGTAATGTCGTGCTTCCCATGAGATTGGGTTGGACTTTCTCAGCTTGTCTCTACACAACATGTACAGTATAATGTTATATTACTATAACTGAAACATGCTCACATGTTCACCGATGAATACATGGACTCCAGAGGTAAAAATCTAGAACTGATTCCAATTAAAAGTGATATCGGTGACAAGTTTCAAACACAAATTCAGTGCAAGATTGCAGCCCGTTGAATGGCTCACTTGTGTGTGATCATATGTGTGGCTGCAGGCACCGTACGTCTTAATTACCGGTCACGCACATGCAAAGTCACGGCGTTTATTTTTGGACCTGTTCAATCGCCTATCTGCTGAATATTAATGGTGCTCTCTGGGTTGCGCACAGGTTAATACGCGTCCTTTCTGATGAATAACTGAGGGATAATGTATAATGCATAAGACTGGCTGTTCCCTGCTCGGGGCTTTGCCGTTGTTTCAGTTCATGTTGGAAGTCACCATCAGGAGGAATTGTTTCTGAATGTCTAATATACTGTAACTAGAATAAGGAAATATTATGTTGAATAAGTCATAATAATCATGTTTTCACAGTATTTATAGAATTTTAATATACATTTTTTTGTTTGCTGCTTTGAATTAAAGCAAAGCTTCTGGTCATGATACAGATTTCAGCTAGGGCCAGAATTCTGTGCTGCATATATATAGTTGTTACTGTCATTCCCATAAGCTCCATCCATGTCTATGTGCCGTATGATGCTGTAGGCATTTGATGTGAAGCCTACATATACAATAATACTCCCACTATTCTGAATATATTCAAAGTGCATTTCTCAACAGTTTTTGAGGCACTCTAAACCAGCGCATGCCTCCCAATCATATGACAGTCTCTTCTCCAGACGCTGTTTTGTAAAAGAGATGGTGGCTTGAGAGGCAGACGCTGGTGAAATAATGGAGGGGAATATATGAGAATGGCTGCAGGCGCTGGATTGTTAGCCGGCTGAGTGAAGCTGCTTTGCTGTACTAGTTTGCAGACCCCTGGGCGCCCGGTCCATGTAAACAGAATATTTATTTAATCGTCTTCTTGGCATGTGGGACTGTTCCAACTCAAGTAAAATGCTGCACATTGGATTTATTTTACTCTCTCCGCTCGCTGGAGCTAGTCCTCCGATAACGTGTAAACCTTCCCTCTGCTTATTGATTAGTTGGTGCATCGATTCGAGGGAGCATGTCAGTGGAAGATGCTGTTGTTAGTCTCTTGATGAAAACATTTTGCTATTCAGGTATTCAACATGAATGAGCAATTTGAAATGTGTTCTTTGTGAATGCTGCATTGTTTGTGTGTGCGTGTTTGTGCTCGGTCCTATCTTGTGATGGCACATGTCTTGCCCCATGTTGTGAGTGCTCCCACTGAGCTGTAATAACACACCTCAGTGCTGTCTGAAATATTCATGGCCAGGTAAGCCCATCACTCGGAGTCAGTCAAATGGATTCCTTATTATCACCCCCCTTCCCCACCCCCTCCCTCCTCGAGCCTCCAGGTCACTTTATTCCGCCTGCCTTCTGCTGCATCCTACTCACCTCTCAGCTTCCAGCTGCCACCCGGTGTTGAGCATTGAGCTCAAAATGCCACTGTCCCACTCGGCATTGATTTCTTTGTGTGGGTTTTCATATAGGGTTCAGTTTACACGTTTTTTATTTATTTCATTTATTATCAGAGCTTCAACTTTAAGTGGAAATCCGTGAGAACCTCATTGTATTAAATGCATGGTAACACTTCATTTTACAGGTCCGCAAATTTCATGGTGATAATTAGCAAGTAACCTATATGAAATCAAAAATTACTTTAATATAAACATTATTTATAAATATATTCCGCTATTCTAGCATAAGGGCACTATTTTAACAATTATATGCTATTTTAGCATATAATTATTAAATAATGTTTATAATAAAGTATTTTTTTAATACATTTTGAGGTAAATATTAGGGTAATTTGGCAGTTATTCCAAATACATTTCAAATAGGTTACTTGCTAATTATCACCTACTTGCCATGAAATTTGCTGACCTGTAAAATTAAGTGTTACCAAATGCATATTTGTTGCTGCACACTTTCAGTTTCTGAAAAGAATATACAGTTTATTAGAGATACAAGGTTTTCATCCAGCAGTGACTACTGAATCAGTCAGAGTCTTGTTTAGATAAGTGAATGTTAAAGATCTCACTCACAAATCAAACACCATTTTTGATATTATATATGGTCAATGTATTCTCATACAACGGTATGATATCTTATGAAAAGTTGTTCCTCATTTTTTGTTTTTATTTTTTATTTTCGTCCTCAATGTCCAGTATCAATATCTGCTCCAGTCTTTTCAAAATAAACTTCAGGAAGTGGCAATGGAAGTGGCGTAACTTAAGTACGGAAGTTCCGTGACAAAAACTACCTTGTTAGATTTAGGGAAAAACTGTGCTTTGGGTTAGAATAACACTGGAAGTGCCGTAAATTAAGTATGGAAGTTATGTGACAAATACAAATATTGTTCACAGTTAAGTGGATTACATACTATTTGATTTCATGGGATATATATGAATGACAGTGCATTTACTTTTCGTAGTGATAGCTACAAACAGTTTATGAGAACAGTCTGATATGGTTGACATGTTTTCTGCAATAGCCATTCAATGTATATACATTTTATGAATACCATATATAGTGGTTTTCATTGTTAGTGGCGGAGTCCGCTGTTCCCAACCTTGATTCAAATTGCCTCCCTAGTTTGTTAAGTTGCACTAAACAGATAAACAAGTTGCTCTTTTGTTGTATTTCTGATGAAGTAGCTGCACTTCCTGTTATGAAAAATGTTGAATGGCCTCAGGCTAGTCTATGTATTTATTTTAGATGTGTACTGTAGTAAATGTGTGTATATGTGTACAAATGTGTGTGAATTAGGTTATTTAAAGGTCGTAACATGGCTACATGATGGTGGAATAGATACAGCATTGTTAAGCACAAGCAGAACTGTGCAGAATGTTCATCAGTGACAGCCAAGAGCTCAGCTGCAACTTACAACATAAAGTATTTCACTTAAAGGGGACATATCATGCTCATTTCCAGGTTCATGCTTGTATTTTGGGTTTCTGCTAGAACATGTTTACATGCTTTAATGTTCAAAAAACACATTCTTTTTCTCATACTGTCTGTCGGAATATACCTGTATTCACCCGCTGTCTGAAATGCTCCGTTTGAGCGCCTGTCTCTTTAAGACTCCTTCTCGAAAAAACCCAGTGTGCTCTGATTGGTATGCAAGAAAAATATGGCGCACCTTTGCAGAGGTACTTCTCAAGCCGTGGGTGGACTGGGTTGTCTTATTTCACAGTTTGTGTGTTTGTAGGCACTCCGGGTACCCAAATGAAAAAGTGAGATTTTCATGATATGTCTTCTTTAATAATATGAAATAATCCAGTTAGCATAAGCTGCACATACAGAGTTGGGCTATACTCTAATGATTGAATACTCTCAGATAGCATACACAATGCCACTACAAAATCTAGTTTATTTGATCCCTTGTTTGAGAGCAGGTAAAGGCAAATACTGATCAATTCTTCATGAACAAATCTTGCCAAAGTCCAGTAAGGTCAGGGCTCCATCAGCACCAACCCTTCCAGCAGAAGTGAGGCCAGGCGAGAGCAGAGCAGTTGCTCGTGAACGCCTTTTTCCTGGCCAAACCGCGCTGATCATCGCTCCACAGCTGAGGCCATTCAGCGAGGTCAAAGTTGACCTGCACCAGGTCACGGCCTCAGCCAAGCACCGCCAGTTAGATACAGGCACAACTCAGAATAGAATAGCAGCCTTTTCTTTTCTTTGACAGTGTTTGTTTAAAAGTGTTATTTTTTCCTAGATTTACAGAGTTTCAAGAATCATAAACAATCACACCTGGGAGCTTCTTCTTACAACAATCACACTTTTCCACTGCTTTTGCTGGAGGGGCTAGGTGTGAAGTGGTTTGCTCAAGGGCACAACGCTATTGGCTGTTGAGGGACGAATGTGGGTTCAAACCTAGAACCAGTGTGCCTCCCATGAATATAGACAATAATCACTTACAAGAGATATGTGTAATGTCATATATCCAGCAACGAGACGCAGACCTCTGAGGAAATCAACAAGGCAGAACTAAAAATAAATCAATCACTGGAAATGTCATGCCTCCGGGTCAAAGTGGTGGGCTCATGTGCTGTATTTTATCGTCGAGGTTATTGTTTTTACAGTCGGTAGTTTATACAGGATGATAGCAGACACTAAAACATGTTTATTTTCTGTCTTTTAGGGTGAAGGGGAAGCAAAAAGTGTGTATGAGATACATCAAATAAAATGTGATGTTTTCATCCTTGTATGGTGCATATCAAATCTAATCTCCTGTGTTGACATGTGACACTCATTGTAGCTGGCTTTATAGGCTTTATACCAGTTAACGAAAACTCTTTGTCTCCATATTTCATCAGCCAAAAACTTTGTCTCCACTTTTAAATCTGGTTGCTGCAATTGGAAGAAAGGCGTTCCCTAATGATGTTTACTCCGTCGTGTTGTGAATCTTATCATTATGTCACTGTCATGTACAAGGAAGGAGCTCAATAGTGTCATAGACGCCAACTCAGCGGTACTTTGTGTTTTGAATAAGAAGAGGAGAAAAAAAGACAACACAACTACAGAAAAACAGGTCCAGATCTTGCTCCTGTTGACTGGTACATGGAGCCAAACATAAGGAGGCCATTAAGTATCCAAGTCCTCACACAGTGAAGGATCATTAAAGGAAATAGTGAAGCATGAAACAAATAAATGCAGCTGGCAATGCCAAGTGCACAGCAACACCATAGAAAATGAGATATTTTCTGCTGAGATGTCACGGAGTGAGCTTATCAGAGAGTTCATATTGGAGTATACAGTGTTAGCGGTGATAAAACTGGAAATATATACTGATGTTAAAGCTGGAAATAGGAAGAAAACACTGCAATGGTCAGCAACCTTACAGAGATACTGCTGTGGAGCTGTTGAGAGGTTTTGTAGACTTTGATTCAGCAGACAGTTCACATGCAGCACGACTGACAAAGGTGAGAGTTAAGCATCTACAGAGAGATATGATCTGGAATACTGATCAACCTTGTGAGAAAAGCTGTGGCAGGGCAGGACTGGAAAGCAGAGTGTGTGTGTATAAAGGAAATGCGATGTGGCAAATATTAACTCAACATACTGAAAGCTCAGCTTAGAGTTTGTGGACAGCAAAATGTACAGTTGCAGTTAGTAGCGGTGAAGATTTCTGCTTATGTGATTTATTTGTTTAATGTTTATGGGGCATTTATTATTATTTCTTATCCAAAGTGACCTAGAGCTCTTGCATCTTTTTATGGTACTGATGATCCAGTAGATGCAGTGGCGGACTCAGGTTTTCTGAAGGGCAGGAGCGACAAAAAATAAAAAGGGCATCAGCTGCATGTGGTGGGGCACCAGTGTGCAAAGATTTCTAGCAAGTAGGGCATCTTATTTGGCACTACATCATGTTTTCTCCCTTTTCAGTCCACCCCAGAGGGAACTTCATCACATTTTCTCCATTTAAAGGCACCTATTAGTGCACTGCATCTCATTTTCTCCACCAGAGGGGCACCCTAAAGGGCATTTTATCTAGTTTTTTTCCACTGGAAGAGCACCCTAGAAGGCACTTTATCTTGTTTTCTCCGCTGTAAGGGCCCACCAGAGGGCACTTTATCTTGTTTTCTCCACTCGAAGGACACACTGGAGGGTACTTTATCTTGTTTTCTCCACTGGAAGGGCACACTGGAGGCTACTTTATCTTGTTTTCTCCACTGGAAGGGCGCCGTAGAGGGCACTTTATCTTGTTTTCTCCACTGGAAGGGCACACTGGAGGCTACTTTATCTTGTTTTCTCCACTGGAAGGGCGCCGTAGAGGGCACTTTATCTTGTTTTCTCCACTGGAAGGGCACCCTAGAAGGCACTTTATCTTGTTTTTTATTTTGTTTTTTCAGGGCTAGAGTGAAGAGATCGATGAGATTGAAAATCAATTCAATGTAGGTATGCAACTATCACACAAAAGACAATTATCTTTGATTATTTGAAGAGTCCTTTGTCCTTACTAAAGTCATCAAGACAAAAAAGGCTTCAGAAGTGTAAAGTGCCAATCGACTTTACAGATGGATTCTCTGTTTTAAAATCGACAGTTGAGAAAAATAACTGCAAATAATGTAGAAAATACAACCGTCACTCAAACAGCATCTCTTTTTTTAAAAATGGTTTGTTAACCTGGCCGCTCCAGGAGAGGATGAAAAATGTAATAGGATGACCATCCATCCTCCTTCTTGACATTTGGTATTTCAGAAACACTTCAAAGAGGTCCTCTATTACCTCTCTGAAGCCATCATCACACCCTTCAGCAGTGAGCACTACTGGACTTGTACAACCAGAAACTCCTCTTATCTCAAGCAATTCATTTTTACAGCACCTACTGTGGATAGCTGTAATTATAGCATTTCATGATGGTTCTTCAGAGCAACACGTGTGCTCTTTCTTGCCAAAATTTCTTTAATTGTACTTGATATTAATTTGAAGACAGAAACTATGGGGCGCCTGTTTATAATTCAAGAGAAAGGATTTCCTGCACTTACGACAGATTTTTTTGCACATTATTTTACAAAAATGAATCTTAAATTGTATTTCAGTCTGTGACTTTCACCCTAAAACTATTCCATTGCAGCATGGCAGATGTAAAAAGTAAGATAATGCAAAAGCAAAAGACGCAACTCATGTCAATGTACAGTACAACAAAGTCACTCTGTCAGTTAAATGATGTGTGTGAGTGAGTGTGAGAGAGAGAGAGAGTGCACAAGAGAAAGGAAGGCAGAGCAAGAAGCACACTTTAGCTGGAAGGAACAAAAGAAATCCAACTCTACGGCAATAAAGTAAAATTGCCTTTTGAGCCTTTTCATTAAAAATGACTCCCCATGAACAATATGCTTTTTAATTCTAATTGAACACGTGTTTTAATAGAAAAATGACATCCAAATGTAATTTAACGGTGACGAGAAAAAGAGTAGCGAGAAAAAAAAAGAACAAAAACTGTCAAATTCGCCCACTGCCTCCCATTAGAGCAACCGCTAATACCTTTTGAAGAGAATAACATAACTTCCCTGTCATCTCGGTTGTCAGTTTGAGCCCCCCTGCTCTCCCCAAAGGCAGACAGCACCTTTGTGGCGAGAGAGAGTGGAAAACAGCCGTTGCATTGAGGAAAAGTGAGCTGAGCGGCGGGCGAAGATGAAAGCTGACGTTAAAAGTGGCAAGACTTGCATCGGTGTGACTCAGGGCCTGCGTGGTTTAACGGTATGTCCCTGAACTCCAGACACACGGCGGATGCAATGGACGTCTGTGTGTGCTGTGAGCTAAGGGAAAGTGTGTGTGTGTGTATGCGTAGGCGGGTGGGGGGGCAGATCTGTTGTCTTGTGCAGTCACCCGCCTTCATCCCGCACTTAACTCCTCATTAGGGGCTCGTGTGACATAAGGCAACAACCTGTGACCAACTAGGCATGGTATACGGCCACGAGGACAGTGGGGAGGGAGGTGGAGCTGTTTTGTGTGACTTGTTGTCACTTGTCAGGTACCGCGCGGCCGCTAGCCTTGAGATACTTGGCTGTTGTCTGAGAGTGCTTTATCATCGTGATAAATGCAGCCTTGGAGCAGTGCACTATCAGCATGCTCAGGGGCATGAGACACACTCTGACTAATGAAAAGAGAAGGTCAAGGAGAGGGAGGGGTGCACAGCGTGCAGGAAGAGGAGGAATTCGTGAACAGAGATGTGGGTGTAAAAGTGTGGGACAGCATGTCACACACTCCATGAAAGGTTTGTGAGAGAAAATGCAAATTTTTTTTGCATGTTCCTGCCATAACATCTTGCAATGTTGACAGTGTGTGCGTGCTCGTTCATGCCTTTGCGTGTTGTAAATGAAGTGTTTGGTAGTGTACAAACCCCTTCTAGCCGAGCACTCTATTATACTTACGGACAGAAAACTCCATCTTAACATACGCCTCTGCAAAGGCACACAGAACACTGTTATCAGGGCAAAATAGAGCTTCCCACTGCAGCAATGATTTCATTCTTTCAAAACATCCATTGCGTCATATCTGTTGCCACTGCGGTTCTAATTACATTTGACAAGAGGGTTACGTTAATTTTCTCCTACCTGTATTACACAAGACATATTCCTTCTATCTTGAATGTTATTACAGCAGGTGTTAGAGAATTCCTAGCGCACTGCTAATTTCAGAGTCATCAAAGTGACAGCGCAGAGCTTGGGAATCCTTTTCGGGCTCATTACCATAGTCTGCTGAATCTATTGGCGGGGGCCCCGCATGACTGGGCAGACGCTGCTCCAGCCTAGCCGTCAGATAGAAGCAATGATCAGGGGGTTAACAGATGCTGCTCGGTCTTCGGGGTCGCATCCACCCTATTCCCACTGTTGGGACTCGGAGCATGCACAACAAACCGTCCGCACATGCTCGCACACACAGTTTGCAAGAGAAATGTTTCTCGCTATACAGACTGTCTCCGAACGCTCTTGTACACAACAGTTACAAAGCCGCGAAGCAGTTTGTGAAATTCATAATTTGAGGTCAAAGGTCAGGCGCAGCTTGTAATCCTCGCCTCCCCTCCCTATCCCCCCGCTCCCTTTTCTCCTGCGGAAAAAGGATGTGTACAGAAAGCTTTGAAAAACTGTCTACGGCGCAGTTGACTTGCTCAGAGGGAGCTCTTTTCCAATACATGGTAATGAGGAGTGTGCAATTAACTGGGCTCTACCAGGAGGAAGAGGTGCACAACAAAGGCAGGGAGGAGGGGGAAGACGAAGGAAGACAGTACAATGCTACAAACTGCACCCAACTATGTATGCCACACAGACGCGGGCAAGTTGAGAAGAAATGTGGTATTTATAGGGAAATTGGGTCATTGTTGTAGCAAGGAGCAGGACATAGAGGGGATAAGACGGCAAGAAAAACAATAAATTAAAGATAACGCATAAAAACAATATATGGCTGGCTCTTCACAGTGGCTGTTAGATTCACACTAGTACACATGGAATTGTCTATAGATCTATTACAGATATTGTCCTGTAATAGATTCTTTTTTCCAATTGAGGAGCTTTAACGGTGTTGCAGACTCGCCAGCAGGGGTAACAATAAAAAGGTATGGGTAACACATATAATAATATAATAATAATAATATGCTATAATATGAAGCATTGTATCAGTTATGGCAAGAGCATAACCTGATCAAGGAAATATGTTTAAATTACTGATTTGGTCGATTATGGATAGCTCCCTTCAATATGGCATTGTTTTTCACATGCGATAATGCTGTGATTCTGTTTATTTGTATTGAAATCTTTATATATTTAAAGGTACTAAATGTGAGATTGGGAGCATTTCTATTGCCTCCGCACAGCTCTCAACATGGCGACAGTTGAGCCGGCGGCTCGTAGATAACGGTGCTAACGGCCCTAACAGTGAAAACAAAG
The DNA here is from genome assembly GCF_015220745.1 of Sebastes umbrosus. Lineage (NCBI taxonomy): Eukaryota > Metazoa > Chordata > Actinopteri > Perciformes > Sebastidae > Sebastes > Sebastes umbrosus. The sequence goes on from NC_051285.1 coordinate 20,785,143, forward strand.
TCAACAGTGCTGACAGAGCTAACAATGTTAACCTGGATGGGGACCCAGAGGGTGGGTGCTACGCTTCCGCAACAGCACTGTGGGTCGGGATGGCGTTATCGGCTGTAACCGCCGTATAAGAGCGGTGTAGAGTGGCGATCATGACCTAGTCAATGGGGCACGCTCACATGCACTTAGAGGCACGGTCCGGCTATGTCAACAAAGCACGGGAGAAGCTCTGATTACAACACAGACGGAGAGTGACTTCATTCTCTGCTCAGGTAGACATTACTCCTCTATATCTTTACATAGCAAATAGTTGCTTGCTGCTATATTAATGCTCTGGATATCATATAGAGCACCTTTAAAAAATACATTTCATTGAGCCATTGATTCTATTGGTCATGCTGACTGTGTGTCAAAACTGGACATGTGTCATTTTTTGCAAAAGCAAATAATAATTCCTGTACCAGCAATACTCAATATGTAAGAAACAGCCTCTTCAGGCTCTGAGCAGAAGCCATTAGGTTAATTTCCACATTGGGCATCATCATCATTTTGCCAATGTTGCCTATTAAATATGTAAGAGCTGCGAATAAAAAATGTTTCAACCTTGAAATGTCAGTACCAGTGAAGGTGAGAAGCACAAGAGTGAACAGAATGAGTCAACCCTGTTTTGGTCCTGTATTTGCTGCCTCTCATCTTCAGGGATATGGATTAAACACTCCAGCCGGTTTGTCCTGTTCTGAGGTGAAGTTTTACAGATCGTCATAGAAGAGCGTGTCATTAAAATCAAATCATTTTCTTTCCCAAAGATAACACGTAAATCTTGTCAACAACTACATTTAGTCAAACTACTAAAATCAGTTCAGCAAATGATTACATTATATACAGGATATGCACATTAAATGGGAAAAAAGTGAAAGGAACAGAAGAGAGGTTTTCAGCTATTTCTTATCTATTCCACAGGTAATACAATTTACCAGCTGTCCCTGCATTATTCTGTAGAACGAAGCCTTGTTCTTAAATGAAGACACACGTCTGGTGACAACGCTGACATGAAACACTCAATAATATCAATCAATTTAAAAAAGAAAGAAAACACATTGTAACCTTGTATGTATGTCAATATATATGAAAACAATAATTTTACTACTGTGAAGAATGGGTAATCGGTTTCTTTGAATGGTGTTTTGGTGTAGACAATTGCTGGAAAGAAAAATAAAAAAATACACGTTCCAGCAATCATAAAAAGAAACTCTTGGAGGAAATCAATACTGTGTGAGGCAGCCTTTGCTGTTCAGTTTTCTATGATCAGACTTCTCTGACTGTTTGCTATAGTTATATAATTAAGACTGTTGGAAGCGCTTCACTGGTAATGATACATGTTTTTCTAAAACTCCTGAAAATGAAAGAAAAAAGAAAGAAAAAGCCAAGGACTTTGGCTGTATTGAGCTGCATCAGATGAGGAAACAAGCTATCACTGACTGTACTGATTCAGGTATAAATTATTTGCTATAGTATATACTATCCCTCAGTTTCAAACCCTAAATCTCTCACATCCCCGTCCTCTCTAGCAGCGGAAGTCTGATTGGCACAGCCTAATGCAAGACAAATAGCAGTAAATCACAGTGAACAGATTTTTGGGCCAGTAGTCTAATTGCGACTGTTGGCTGAAAGGGGTCACGGTTCTGCACTGTGAAATGTAATGCACGATGATTAGCCCCGCATGCATTTGTGAGTCCTGTGACTGTGATATTGTTGCCGTCGCTGACTGTAATTTGTAGGTTGTAATGCTACGTGGGCAGAGAGACTCATTGATAGCATTTGGCACACAGCCTCACTTTGATGAAGCACTTAGCCAAAGCCAGTCAATCTGAATATCACAGACAGTGCTCTGAGTCGGTGTGTTTGTTGCCGAACACGCCGTGCGATAATCAGTCAGTCCTTAGCCGTCTAATGAACAGTCATCATAAGATGTTTTCTACGTAATCCTGCCATCTAAGATTACCTTAATGCGTGTAAAGGCTCGCTGCCGATGTGTGCCTCATTACCTTGGTACATTGGTCATTTCATTTCAAGGGTCTGATTTTCATTAACTGCTTTGCCCCCCTTCCCCATTAGCAGAATGAAAGCTCGGCTGAAACCATCTGGCTGCCAACTAGACCTCTGGGCTGCTTTATGGCTCCACCGAGCTTCACTAAAGGGAAAGTTGCACTATTAGAGCCTTTTCTGAGTCGGGCCGGAGGGACATACGGGAGTGATGCAAGGAGTGTCCCATGCTTGGGGATGTAGGGGTGGGGTGGCGGGTGGAACAGAGAGATAAATTTAGAAGAAAAAGAGACATTGGCGCAGTGATAGAGGAGACAGAGGGAGGCAAAGTCAAATAGTGCCTGAAAGAACATGGAAAACAATGAAAGGAGACAGAGAATAAAGGAGAGTACAAAATGAGTCAATGACGACATTTTATGAATAAAATGTCCAAAAAGCAGCTGAGTCTTAAGTGGCGGAGGTGTGACAAAAAGGTGGTAGATTCACCCATCGCCATCAACTGACGATAACACATCACACTTATAATGTCGACCTCAGAGAACAGGTGTGTAAGCACCCACCTCTCCACTGTACACCTTTTATTTTTAGGAGTGGTTTTGAAATAGCATCTGCTTACACATACTATTTTAGTGGCGTCAATGACGTCTGACTCAGTGCTTTTATTCCCTCATCCACCTCCCGTCCCCGTCTCTATTCTTGCATTCTAATTGCTTTTATTTTGATAGCGTTTTTGCCCTTGTCTCGCACAACGGGGCTGCCTGTGAGCGCACGTCAACCTGCTGTATCTTCTTCTGTTCGAGCGACAGGGTGCAATACAACAGCACAGAAAAACACCCTGAAAATTGATCTGTTTTGTTACTTTTTTTTTTCCTGGAGACTCTAAACCGTTGCCGTGTTTTACCCATTACTGTTCAAGCATCACTTATGTGGAAGTTAGTGACTGGATGAACAGAATGCGGGCACATAGTAATTATTTTACTGGCTATATTATAACTGCAGTGGGTAGAAATGGAACAAATATGTTATTTTTTTTATAAAACGGTCACTATATCCTGACAGTAGTGCATGAAACAGGTAATCTGATAAAAAATTGTGCTTCTGTGTCCTCCGGTGTCCTCCGGCGCTCCTCACGGCATCTGCAAGATTTCACAGACCGGAGGAAAACAACCAATCAGAGACAAGCTGGAGCCTTGCCACCTCTGAGCAGCTGTAAATCACTCGCAAACTCCGATGAAACGGTCAAACTAGGCAACGCTGATCAAATATGAATCAATATTCTGTTAAAGTAATGCCTATTTCTCACCTCAAATGTTTTCAGAAACATCTTGTAGTGTGCTGTTTAACTGTAAAATGAAGTCATAAATGAAGTCTGTAAAATCAGTTGAGGAAATACCAAGCACCGCCCACCAGCCGGAGCACAGCCAATAGGAACGCTCAGTAGGAACGCTCTCTCTGAAATGACCTGTTATTGGCTAAAGTCTCCTGTCATGGGCTAGATTTTTTAAAGCCTAAAAATAGAGCCATGAGGAGTTGCAGAAGTCTACTTTTCTCTCAGAACGCTTGAATTATAATATGCTGAAAGGTTATCATGGAATTTATGCCCAATGATGCCAACATTTTTTTGCATACTGCAGGTTTAATATGACCTAGATACCAAAAGGGGGTGTAATGATGAGCTAGTAGATACTATCTACTTATACTTTTTGATTACTTTAGTGTCATAAGGGCAGAGCATATTTCAATTCCGAATAATCACTTTTGTCATACTCAGACTGGATAATGAGATTATTAATGAATGAAAGCAGCAACTACTTTGCTGGCTAAAATAATCTATAATAGCTTACCTTACTCTGATTACCTAGAACAATGATGTAATACTGTATTGATATGTTCACTTGACTCCACAAAGAGGTCAGAGGTCAACCACACGACAACCCCTTAGAGTTTGTAGGTGTTTGACGTCTTGCTCATGCCCTGCCTACACACATGAGACTAAACCTCCTGGAGGATTTCTTTCACTGTACGTTACATCTTTGTCACAGTTTTGGTTTCTCTTGCTGCTACTGACCAAAATACTGTATTTACCGGTAATGCTTTACCCGCAGTAACCAATTTAGGCACCCCACTTTATTCATTAAAGTAGAATTCTCCTGCAAGCGCCGGGCAGACATACATCACTGGCAAATAGATACAGCCCTGAGACATAAACTGAACCTAGGAAAGGGACGAAAAAAGAAAAAGTGACCTAAGAGACTCAGAGCATGGCATGATTATTTCCAGCACCTGAGGACCGTCTCACCTCAGGGTTCGTCATGCACAGCAGGGTCTGAGCTGTACTGGGAATGGGTCTAAAAAAAACTCCATTCAGCTGCTGTCCTGACTCATGTGGGCTAAAAACTAGGCAGAATGCTGTATGCTAAATGTAGGATCAGAAAAGCAATGCAATATAATGGTGGCATGGACAATGGCATACGGATATTACACATATTTAGGTATCTGACTCCATGTGGAACATCAAAATTCTGTAAAGCAACAAATCATGTTTTTCTTCTGCTAGTGGGAATCTATCATTCAGTCTTTTATGGTAATACTGTACACATGTATTTCTCTCCCGCCATCTTAACCCTCTAAAGCTTACATCGATAAAGAAACGCCAGGACATATAAAGTTTTATATTTTTGCCAAATCTGAGCTGAGTCAGTATCATGTGTTATACCTAGTATGATTCAGGGGAAACTACCCTTTCCTTTCTTCATGGATTATATTTGTGTGAGCATACCATATTTGACATTTTGTTGAATAACTCCATTTCTATTTAGGTGTTTTGGAGCTCCTTGTGAAGTTTGGTTAAATATACCTTTTCCTCAGTGAGTTACAGCCATTTGTTGGATATTTCTCTGTGCCAGCCACAAAGCCAAATCAGGCTAGGAGCATAAGGTAAGGGGGTCAATGGCCCCTTCCACACTTCTTCTAATAAAGTGTATAAAGTGTGAGTGTGTGTGCGGGTGGGGGATCCACAGAGAGACAGAAATATAAACACCTTGCAAAGTACTCAAAACCGCCTCTTTGGTAGTTCCCACTACAGTAGGTGTCTCCAGGGACACATTTTGCCATGATGACCCACAGGCTGGAATCTGACGGTTCAAACACAATTCAAAGCTTTTTTTCAATCACAAATGGTTCCAAAGTTATTTATTATTTAACGGAAACATGTCTAGTGTAGCATTGATGTTATGCCAGGCTTTTAAGGACTATCACAGTGTACTGAGCTTTATCATAAATGATAAATTACTCATTCACCATTGTGTTTTAAATGAAAAGGTTGGTTGGTCCTGCTGACAGAGGGGAGTTTGTCTGTACACCATTTATCATGAAAGCTCTAACACAAAAAATGCCAAATTATCTCTGATCAAACACATTTATTATAATGTTAGGTCATAGGTTATTTCAACTTTATTTATACCGCATGTTCAAACAGAAATTGAAAAAAAAAATGGTTTTATTATTTATAATATATAAAGACTTTTCTTTCAAGGATTTTAAAATATTGTTGTCAGGCACTTTGAGTGATGCTTGTAATTGATTTTCTTAATGTGTCACCACTGTTCTCTGTGTGTAAACTGTATTTGTTGTTGTGTTTCTGTCCATGTTCATAGTGCATTAAGTTTGTAGCGCCGCCACCCCATATAAAGGGCAGATGAGGTGGTTTGGCACTGGAAAACATTAAAAAGGGATTTTGAAGAACCAAGTTGTAAAGGAGGAGTAGTGAAAAAAAACAAAAACAGTAATTTATTAACAAAAGTTCATTGAAACAAAGGGCAAAAATGAAACCCGGGAAGTCAATGAAACTGCATTTAAACTGAATCAAAAGAACACCAAACAAAAGAAAGCTGCAACCTCACAGCAAGCTGTCACCTCCAGTGAATGGGATTTTATCTCCTCAGCCTCACCTAACTGGAACCTACCACCTGACCAGGTAAGTATAGGGGGAGCTAAACCGAGCAAGCATCCAAATTCACACAGAATAATGAACAGACTATTAATACAAGATCTTTAAGTTACTGCTGAAATCTCAATCCATCTAGGGGCACTCACACATACCAATGAGCACACCAATCATTATAGAATGTAATTTACTGCAGCACTATCTTACCTATATCCTCCTACATCTTAACAGAGCCCAGCCCCTCCCCTCTAAGAGGACATAATGAGGAAAACCTGTTTGCACTTTCCTTGATTGAGCTGCTGAGCAGCTGATCTACCCTAACATCCCAGGCAGGACATAAAATCCTATTAACACATAAAAAACAAACTAAACAAGCTTGTTCCATTTATACACACTTGACATTGTATCAAATAAACTGAAACATTGGACTGAAAACAGTTAAGTAGACACAATTTACTTAATTTTGTGGAACAGGGCCCTGTGAAAAGGGAGAAAGGCCACCTTTTCACAATGTTCTCTTGTGCACGTCTGTCTTGAAAAGGAGATGATTCTCTTTGTATTATTATTAATTTTTTTTTTATTTTATTTTATTCTATTCTTTTTTTAAATTTTATTTCAATTTGAAATGCTGATATTTTCTCTAGTGTACTTATTGTGTTTGTTTCTAAGCTCAACTACTTAAAAATTGGTTTATAAACTATTGTAATTATGAACTGTAAATTGCATAAAGGGGAAAAAAAAGGGGAAACAAAGAAAGTATAAAAAAAAGAAAAGGAGATGCTGATCTCAATGAGACTCTATGAATATAATATGAACATACACAAACTGTGTGTGTTCATATTGGTGCTGGTGCTTATCATAAGTGAGCCAAAACAGCAGGTAGGTAAACCTACAAAATGTATAATTTTCTGTGGATTTGAACCTGACTGTTATGTCTATTTCGCATGGAGAGGAGAGGAGGTCGTGTTGCTCTGGTTCTATCTATTTGGCATGGAGAGGACGTCGTGTTGCTCTGGCTCTATCTGTTTGGCGTGGAGAGGAGGTCATGTTGCTCAGGCTCTATCTGTTTGCCGTGGAGAGGAGGTCATGTTGCTCAGGCTCGCTCTATTTGACGCAGAGAGGAGGTTGTGTTGCTCTGGCTCTATCTATTTGGCATGGAAAGGAGGTCATGTTGCTCTGGCTCGATCTATTTGGTGTGAAGAGGAGGTTGTGTTGCTCTGGCTCTATCTATTTGGCGTGGAGAGGAGGTCGTGTTGCTCTGACTCGATCTATTTGGCATGGAGGGGAGGTTGTGTTGCTCTGGCTCTATCCGTTTGGCGACGCTAGGAAGCTGCTTGACATGACGTCCTCCTGGATCCACCTTTTTGCATATATTTACATTATATGTATTCATTTTTGTCATATGGATTGTCTATGCTGTATTTTCATTATGTTGTTACTCTGTACACATGAGATCTATTGCACGTCTGTCCATCCTGGAAGGGGGATCCCTCCTCTGTTGCTCTTCCTGAGGTTTCTTCCATTTTTTTTTTTTTTTGGGGGGGGGGGTTTCCTTATCCGATGAGAGGGTCGCACTGTAAAGGACAGAGGGTGTTGTATCCTGTATAGATTTTAAAGCCCCCCTGAGGCAAATTTGTGATTTTGGGCTATTCAAATAAAAATAAATTGACTTGACTTAAAATAGGTGATAATATATTTATATATTACGTATATATATATATTTATTTATATATATATTTATATATATAGACTGTGTTGATTGTTTTTTTTTGGTCTTGAGACCATTCATAGTGAAGCATGCGCATTATTTTTTTCTATTGGTTTGTATTTTTTACACTTTTCTGAGGAAAAAATGTAAGGCAGATTAGATTTGTTTGATTGACTTTTAAAACTTCTGTCAAGATATAGTTATTTTTTTTTTACCCACTACCATGTTAAGAAAGGAATACTTAGAGGGAGGGAGTTGTGTATGGGTTTTCACGTATAATTCATATACATTTAAAAAAATGTATATCTCAAAGATGATTGTGCTCTTAAAATAACTCAAAGAATGTAAAGGAAATTCAATTCGCAAAGAGCACTTTGAACTCCCTCAACTAACTAAGTCAGGAGCTGTTTCATGAGCTGTTCCAGGAGCTGACGCTAGGAGCTGTCCGTGGTGCTGAAGCCTCGGCTCTTGGCTCTCGGCTCGGCTGCCTCCTCTCTCCTCTCTCCTCTCCTCTCTCCTCTCCTCTCCTCTCTCCTCTCCATGTGCTGCCGACCGCTCACACAGACAGGAATCCGCTCACTGAGCGTCCAAATTGGAAAGGGACCTCCGCGTTTCACTTGATAATTCTCGACTGTCTTCACTCTGCAAAATTGTAGAGGAAGTGCCACAGCTAAACCGCGCTCCTCTGTTGTGTGTTTTGCGACACGTTTGAGTCCTCGCTTTGCTTTGTTTTTGCTCTTTAAGCCCTGGAAGTATTCTTTCTCAACACAAGGACTGTGTTTCTGTAGCTGTGCGCGGAGAGACACCTCGACTTTAGGAGACATGTGGATGAGACGAGACTGTCAATTGAAGACCCTCTTCGCGGTTCTGGTCCTCGCTGCTGCCGTGGACAGAATACATGGACAAGGTAACAACTTGGGGTCTTTTTTTGGTCTTTGGTACTTTGTGGGGATGTTTCCCTTCTGTCTAAACTATAGGACGCTGAAGGATGGAGATGAGTAATGGACTGCGTTTACTATACTGTCAGATCTACAAGTGCGTTATTTGGCAGTGGTTGCAGAATGATTCTATTTGATATTAAGTTTACAATTTGTTTGTTTAAAGCTTCACACTCGAGCTAAAGAAAGCACAATATTGCTGGTTTAAAAGTTGCAGAGCACAATTCATAATCTGCACACATTCTAAACTGCTGCTTTGTTTTCTTTAAAATGGTAATCTGGAATATTTTTCCAATATTTATGTCTGTAAAGTCATAAAGCTGAAAGAGGTAACACAGTGGTGATTGATCCTATATTGCCCACAAAATTTGCACTATTATCAAAAATTAAAATTACAGTTTCTCTCCATTGTATATAGAAAAAAAATGATGCACACAATTCTGAAAAGTTGAAGCTATATACATTGAAATATCATTTTTTCTATTTTATTTTTATGCTTGTGTATGAACAGAAAGACTCCAGACTGCTAAACTCTGAACACAATATTACTCAAATAGAAATTCTAAATCAACCAGGACTGAAATCTTAAGGATTGCCACTTTAACTACTGAAATAACTTGAATATTAATAAAAAAAACATGCAACATATAAACAGAAAATCAGCTCGCAAGTGCCTCAATACTGCACAAAGAGTATATAGATAATTATAAATTATAGGTTCTCACATTTTGCTACTGGATGAAATGTGTTTAACAGTTACATAACGGTTTACCGTCAATCACAACTTACAGAGCCTCTTTAGATTGCTCCTACACACACACACACACACACACACACACACACACACATGCACACACACATAAACACACATTTGGCCACAAATATGGTGTGAAAACAACCCATGGGGAATAAAAAAAACTTTCACAACACTATTCTGAACCATATTCAACCAAATGTGGTCAGTTTTTCCAAGTGAGATGCCTATTTATTTGATGAAACCCGGAGTAAACAGCCAGGAAGTGACTTGTTTTGGGCACCGAGGTCTGTGTGACAGACGGTGCTCGGTAATAAGACTCTAATCCTCAGGAATTGCTGAAGATTATTGACCAAGCTGTTTGACACAGTTGAGTGCTTGTGGGAAAGCGGCGACGGATTCGTGCACAGCAGTGGCCTTGTCCTAATTATTTCTCTATTGTGCGTCTGGTCCTCTCTTTATCATTCTAACTATACATGCTGTCGGTCTACCTGTTATTTCAGCTTGTCTACAGTTTTACTATCACCCACCCAACCCCCCTACTCTCCTTTCTGTGGTGATCTATATCTCCTCTTTGTCAAGCAGTTGGACATAGACATGAGCCACCTCCAAGGTAGTGCATGCACATGCAGTTTGGATGGATATCAGTAATGTAATGAATGAGGTGAACACAAAAAAAATCAAGCAGCCACTGTAGAGTCTTAGCAAAAGACTGGAATAAAAAAAGTATTTATTTATCTGAGCAGAATTACATGTTGAATATATAGCAAAAATTGGAATTTGCACCTTCTGACACTTTTTCTACATGCACATCACATCGTCAGTTAATACAAGTATCACATAATATTTGCAACAGCATTAGGTAGAATAAATGACAAATGCTTTTCTACATCATTTTTTGATGAGGGCTGTCTGTTTCACGTCGAAAATGAACACATTTATGGAGGGACAAGTGATAACTAAACAATGCAATAATTGTGAAAATGAATTCACATTGCCTGGGCTGGTTCACTCATTACATCTCAGCTCGTGCAAAACCAATTTTGGACCTGTGCCTGAAACAACATTTTACACAATCAACAAAACATCTGCTGATGGGTATCTAGCGGAGGAAAGATGCAGCGTCGCTTCAATACAGAATTACCTTGCATGAGAAAATTGCCAGTTATTTTGTGGTCAGGGATTGCACGATAAGAGATTTTATCGCGGATTGCGATAAAAAACAATGATCGTGGTGAATTCCATTATCGGGATAATCGTGAATATTGTCACATGAGTGACCTGATAAAGCTGTCTATAGGTTGCTATCTTGGTAGAGAAATACAAATAGAGCCTGATTTGAAAATACAGGAATTACCATGTAAGAAAGAACAGACTCATTTTTCTTATTTATTTATTCTTTATTTACAACTAATGATTACCTTATTTAAGATTGATTGATTTTCACTAAGAAGGATGTTCACTAAAGAAAGATTTGTGTCTTATCTGTGATGCAATAAAATAATTTGTTTCTTAAAATGTAAGGTAAAGTGATTCCAGTAGTGCCCTTTTAAGAGTTTTAAGCATATTTTGATGAGTATTGTGATAATATCTTGAATCGCAATTATTTTGTGCAGGATCATTTTGACCTGAAATTTTCATATTGTCCCATGCCTGCTTGTGGTGTAGCCCAAGAAGACGTTTTATATTTTTAGCAGTAAAAACACTCTTTACAGTAGCGCTCATCAGGTGTATGTGAGTGTTTTCAGAGTCACAATTGCACATATCCCAAGAACACACCTGCACTGCTCGCTCACTGCTCAACACCCTAGGGAGAGGGAAAAATGCACTGTGCACTATTTTTAGAGCAAAATCAAATTTAACAGCTTCCATTAGTGAATTCTCTGCCGTTGCTTAGCCAGCAAATGTTCACGTGAGTAAAATTCACCGAGGCTGGCTGATTCTCGTGGTTTTGATGCGTTGCCATTGTCCAATGCTTTGAATGTGCACGAGAACCGGTGAGGTTTTGTTTAGAGGAGGAGGTCTTAATCTCTCATTAGTAGCACAGCCTTTTGTTGTGAACTTCAGTCTGTTACCTAGCAGGGAACACAAACACCCATCCATTTCACTGTCATGAGCTCAGGAACTAGAGACGTTGTGCTAAATTTTGGAACTGTGACGTTATTTTCCCATCTGCAGTGTGCACATTCACGTTATTTTGTAAAGAAAATGGCATTTTCAGTAATAATTTATAATAATTTTCAGCTTAGTAATTGCTGTTAGTGTCATCAAAATTACAAGCAACTGATGGTTTTCTTTTCCATCCAAGTTGCATTGCTCCTTACGCTTTCTATTTGCAGTGCAAATTCAGGCTGCTTTGTTATCCAAAAAAACATCACACTGACTCCACACTGCTCAAATTGTCTTCATTTTTTCTTTCTTGTTTTGTATAATTAATATTAGATTTTATTGCCTTCTAACTTTTCTTATCTTTTCAAAGTCAGAAAAAAACATGTGCAAACAGATGGATTAAAGACTTTTTACATATTAGAAAAAACAAACAAACAAACAAACAAACATTTCTTGCAAAGTGTGTCCTGGCCTTCGACTACATTTTGAGCAGCGGGATATTTCTTTCATATGGTAAGTATCAAATAGACAGCAAAACATTCAAATGACAAAAAAGCATGCAAGAAATAATTACCCACTGATTAAGTTAAAAATGGAATCAGGCGACTGTAGGTACAAAGTCCACGGTCGTAACAAATAATGTTGCTTTTCAAATGAAAGGCTTCCATTCCTTTAATTTGTTTTTTTCCCCATTAATAAGAGGAGGTCATTTGGGGAGAGAATCAAGGATCATTAAAATTCTGATCAGAGCCTCTTTATTTACACCTTTAACTCCAAACAACAACAAGAAAAAATGAAAGGGACAGCCTCTAAATCTGCTCCGTGCTTTTCATGAGGCATTTTCATTTAGTCTGTGCTCCAGCATTTATTTATGTTGTGTGGAGATCAAATAGTGACTCAGCAGTTCTGTGTGGAATTTGCATGGTTTTACTTTACGTTTGCATTTGAGATGTTTTTTTTATTTCCCCTCGACATGCCAAAGACATACAAGTCAAGTGGTTTGTGATGCTGAAATTCAGTTATGTGTTCCATCTGTATCCTGGGATATAATCTGTCTCACATCATAAATTAAATTGAATCAAACTACAATAGAGAGAGAGAGAGAGAGAGAGAGAGAGAGAGAGAGAGAGAGAGAGAGAGATTAAAATATTGAATTGGGATTAATCGCAAATCAATCGCACATTTTTGTCTGTTCAAAATGTACCTTGAAGGAAGATTTGTCAAGTATTTAATACTCTTATCAACATGGGAGTGGGCAAATATGCTTGCTTTATGCATATATATGTATAAGTTTATGATTGGAAATAATTTAATAACACAAATCAATGACAAATATTGTCCAAAAACCCTTACACGTACTGCATTTAGCATAAAAAAAATGCTCAAATCATAACATGGCAAACTCAAACCCAACAGGCAACAACAGCTGTCAGTGTGTCAGTGTGCTGACTTGACTATGACTAAGACCCAAACTGCATGTGATTATCATAAAGTGGCATGTCTGTAAAGGGGAGACTCGTGGGTACCCATAGAACCCATTTTCATTCACATATCTTGAGGTCAGAGGTCAAGAGACCCCTTTGAAAATGGCCATGCCAGTTTTTCCTCGCCAAATTTTAGTTTGGAGTGTTATTTAACCTCCTTCGCGACATGGTTGGTACCAATGGATTCCTTAGAAAAAATCTAACCATGGTGAATTTTTTTGTGTTGTATGTGTAGTGTGGCCATGCACAGCAACCAGCAGCAGTGGTTTGAGGATGTGATTACCAAATTGCAACAAGTAACACTTAACATGAGAACGCTACAGGCCTTTAATTATCACAATGCGAGTCTCCAAGCGACAAAGTGACACAACTTGTTATGAACAGTTACTCGGATAGACGACCTGAAGGCAACAGCTTGAACTTGTCATAAAAGGTATCAATCAAATTTACACTCTAACATAAAGCATGCAATCAGATGTAACTGCTATTACTTGTACAGCACTGGGTCAAGTCAGAAATCATATCAAAAATATTAAAAGATACGGACTGTATACATCTTATCCATCTTCCCAGAGAAATCCATGAGTATAACTGCTGCCAACCACTGTGAAAAAGTCAGTGTACCAGTAAATCTACATTTACTTAAAAATCATTCCCAGTGAATTTTATGCTTGTTTCCAATTCATTCATTACAAAGCAGCTCAATAATAATTGAATTTTACAAAAGTATTCAAATTAGTGCGTCTGATAAAGTCCTGACAGATAATTAATAGCTAATCATGCATCCATTCAGTGTGGAGAGTTTTTGTTGGCCTTGGCGCGGTACTTGGAAGTTTTACACAATATAATGACATTCAGCTGAGCCTATTATCTTTATGCTTACACATTATCCCCGCCTGTTAACAATGATCTGTAGCCATCAGGGAGTTGGAGAAAGGGATGTTTTATGTATCCTAAAGCTCATTAAAATGAGTTATGATCTGCTCCTGGTTGACGGAGCGCTCCTTGACATGCCACTGTTGGTTTCAAGAATGTGCGTTTTGAGTTCTGTAAGTCTCAGATTTACAATATCTGAATGTTATTCATCATTATGACATATTGCAAGTTAGATTGTGTAAAACGACAATTTTGCATCCAGTTCACTTGGGAGACATTTTTTTTCTTCTTTAAACAAAAAAAACTCAACTATAATTCTATATTTATCTTGACTTGAGGTTATTATTGTAAGAGGTGCATATTAAAAACTGTACCACTGCAGTGCTGTCTCCTAAAAATGACGTTCAAGCGTAACACAGAAGGAAACGAAGGTTACGATATTGTAAACCTAGTTCTATGAGCACATTGGAGGAGAGTATTGCCCATAGAGTCCAGTGGAGGGCGGAGCATGTGTGAGTTAGAACTGCATTGTGAATTACATTTCGAGGGGAACATATTTTTTGACGCGGACTACGTTTGTTTTTGACATAACAGTCCACAGAAGTCCACGTAGGAAGGAGGCCCGGGGTCCTAACTATGATGTTTTTTTTTATTAAACTTAACAAAGTAGTTTTGTTGTGTGTTTGTTTTGTTTTTCAATTTCATAGTCATTTTAAAGCTAGGGTTGGTAATCTTGAGAAATTAGCAAGAGTACATTGTTTTTTTTAAAAGTGATCCAACCGAAAAAGCCAGCACAATGTTGCCAACTCTTTTCCAATGAAAGTAGCTAGCAGCATTAGCTCGAAAAGTCCCTAAATGTAGCGAGAAAGTCGCCAAGTCGGCAACACTGACAGTCCGTCCCTTTAAGTCTCCCTCCAAAGTCACTCCCCCAAAAACATCATTATGAACATAAACATATCATTATGGAGTGCTACAGGAATGAGTGATAAAACCCGGAAATGACTTAACATTTTAGCACTTCCGGTTCCCTCGTCTGGAAGTCAATGGGTTTTTTGAATGCTTAAGAGATTTTACCGTTTTGTTGCACGACATAAAATACATCAGTTTATATCCCACTCATGAATTTTGAAGCCTTTATGTGTCTTAAAAAAGGCGGTTGCTAACAAGTGGCTAAATGAGGCTACTAAACGTACCTTTGGTGAAGTTCGTTTATAATCCAACGTTAGCTTTTTACTTCTGGCGATTGCATTTACACTTCAAAAATCATAAGAATGGTGTTCATTCGTCAAGATTATCTTGCTGAACAAAATGTGTAAGTATCATAAATGTGTGTTTGCCACAGAGCTCATTTTCTACAATCATCCAAAACCCAATGGAAAAATCCCATTGGCTTTTTGTCGTGGGAACCCAGGGCGATATTAACTTCCTGGTTGGCCTACAAAAATCCGTCATCCCTGCAGCACTCTATGAATGCAAACAACGAACATGGCTGTTGTTAGCACTCACAGCTGAGTTGCACACAGGTAAGTAGGTAGCCCGTTCAATCATTACATTCGGGCCAAATGAAATGATTGGATGGGTTTATTACAGACCTGCGTCAGCCACAGATACCAGAGGTTTTTCTTTTTTTTGTGAGAGCATTTGATCTGTCTGAATGTAACTAGAATGTCAACTAATAACAAAACATGTTTCTAAAATCTTTACCAACCCTACCTTTTAGCCAAACCATGATGTTTTTTAATAAACCTAACCAAGTGGTCTTGGTACCTAAACCTAACGAAGTTTAAGCACAAAGTAAGGTTTAGTTAGAAACATTAACCATGTATTTAAAACGGTTTAAAATTGTGACCGTAATCAGGATAAAAATACGCTTCCCTTGAAATGTAATTGAGAATGCAGATTAGTTGTATGGGAAGGTAATTTTGTAGGACACAGGGTAGAACACTGATAGTAATTGCGATACTGAACTCACAGAGGGGGTGAACATTTCTATGGGCCTGCTTTGTATTGCCACCTGTTACAACAGTAGAATGTTAATTTCATGTTTCAAATAAGCAGCGTTCACCTCAATAGTAAATCTCCCTGTTTGTATCACTCACAAATGGTGATGAAATGTGCCAGGGTCATGGGAATAAGATGGCCATACTATAGGCTTAGATTGTTGCTTTGAGCGATGAGCTTGAAAAATCTGAGCATGCTATAGTTTCAGGGGTGGCAACAGAAATCATTCAACACCTGTTTGTTGGATTGCCAGTGATTAACTCCATCAAGGGCTATTCAGCATCTGTGTGCTGTCATAATTAGTTTAACTTTCCCAAGGCCTGTCAATGGTAAATGAGAGTCATTATGCCAGAATGCCCCTCTTCAAGGCTTGGCGCCCGCCTGCCTGCCTCAGCCCCTCTCTGTGCCTGTCTCGGTCTCTTTCACTGCCTCCTAGGTGGAGCTCACAGCTTGGCTGAATGCGACTCATTTTCAACTCTTCATGTGCAAATGCTTCTCTCGCGCCGTGAGAATGTTCTATGCATTCTAATTTGAGTCATTGCCTCATATATTTTCTTCCTCAAAAGTGCGGGGCTTTTATTTGTCGAAAGGATAGGAGTGTTTTTGCAAGGATCTTTTTGGATTTCATCACTGTTTTTCTTGGATTGGTTCTCCAACAGCTGGTTTTAGCCTATAGAAAATAAAGCCTGGTGCTCTCACTAAATCAGGCTGTACTTCATCTAAATCCGCAGTTCAGTATTAGAATTCAGACGTGGAGAACATAAAGTGGTTGGATGAAAAACATGGTTTATTTTTTGCTCATATCCTTACTGTGCGGTCAAAATGCAGCATCAGCTTTAAAAACGAGGACAACCGGCTATGTTGTGTGAAATAGAGGAATAAGTATTTTCTTTGTCAGGTTCTCTTTCCTCCTCCCTGTTTTATTTAACATTTAACATTCTGTTCTATCTTAAGGGTGACTCAGAGATGAGTAGTTGGCATCCGTTTGCCCAGCCCAGAGTAATTGAACATTTTGTTGTCCTTTTGGGGTAAACTACGTAATTAACTAAACATATTCTGTTCTCCAGCATAGAGAAGATGTAATATGCTTTTTAATTTTTACCCTTATATAATAGGCTACCTGATTACCATACTGTTTATGCATAGGCTACTATTATTCATTTATATTTTTTTATGAAATCAATTACAGTATTGGCTGCTTGACCATCAACCAATGAAGCAATATACAGTATCTGGTTTTTAATTCATGTACAAAGAAATTACTGTTTACACAGAAAATACAGCAACAGGTTTTGATTTTAAGTAACATAATTTGCTTTTTGTACATTTTTATTTGTGTAGCTTTTTGCCTAAACTCTTATGCCAGGTTGATCTGAGTCTATTATGCATACAATGTTTAAAAAAAATACAGTAATACTTTATAATACAGTACTCAAAATTGTGAGTGGTTACTAAAGAACAATTGAGTAGCGAATCAGGAACGACCTGAGACAGTAGGATTCTCTAATTTTTTAAAATTGTTTTAATTATCATATTACACCCTGGTCTTCTAAAAATTTGATCCCAGTTTTGAAACTACATTGTCAATCAGTTTCGAGGGAAATATATACTCTGCTGGATTACATTTGTTTTTTACTGGCATCATATGAAACTAGAAAACGTAAGGAATCCATTGGTATCTACAACTTGCAAAGGAGTAATAATAATAACGCTCCAAACTTACAGACTCAATTTTGTATGTGTGTATATGTGAATGAAAATGGGTTCTATGGGTACCCACGAGTCTCCCCTTTACAGACATGCCCACTTTATGATAATCACATGCAGTTTGGGGCAAGTCATAGTCAAGTCAGCACACTGACACACTGACAGCTGTTATTACCTGTTGGGCTTGAGTTTGCTATGTTATGATTTAAACCTATTTTTTATGCTAAATGCAGTACCTGTGAGGGTTTCTGGACAATATTTGTCAATGTTCTGTATTTTTGATTGATTTAAAATAATAAATAAATGCATACATTTGCATAAAGCAAGCATATTTGAACACTCTCATCTTGATAAGAGTATTAAATACTTGACAAATCTCTCTTTAAGGCACATTTTGAACAGATAAAATATGAGTGATTAATTACGATTAACTATGGACAATCATGCGATTAATCACGTTTGTTGCATAAACAAAAAGTAATCTTGTTATTTTTGTTTTGTTTCAATTTACAATGTTAACCACGTGTTTAAAACTGTGTCTGTTATCCAGGAGAAAATACGTTTCCCTTGAAACGTAATTGACAATGCAATTAAATTGTATGGGAGCGTAATTTTGTAGGAGACTGAGGGTTGAATATTCAAAGTTCAAAGACTCACAATTTCATGTAACATATCGTTAAGTGTTACCAAAAATACATGGTACAGTAAAGCCTTTAAAAAACACAACAATGCAGAGAGAAACAAAAGGCTTTTTTCTTCCTGGAAACATTTTCCCATCCGGTTTATTTAATCACTTTGACAGTTTGGATAGACCTGAAATGGGTTATTGTATTTAGATAATTATGTGAGAGGTTTCTCCAACAGCCTGTGTTTTGGCTCAACACAATCATCTCTTAAGAGATTTAAAGTAACACGTTTGCGATGAAATTGTCAACATGTATCCTCGGCAAAGGAGAGAGATTTCCTCTGGAATCGGAGGCAGAGCTGCTCCACTTATGAAATCTCCCTCCCGAAGCGGATGACTGGGGCAGGACTTCCAGCAGGGAGGGCAATGGACTCTGGGAAACTGGCGGGGCATACACATTTAATTTATTCCAAGTGAAGACCAAAAGACCTCTACCAAAAAAAAACCTAAATGAAGCGATGTCTACCACTTTGTCAAAGCAGTACATCGCTGGCTTACTTCTACCTGCTTTGCCTTTGGCCTCGCGCCTTATCGATCCTACCAGTCGTCCACTGACAAAAAGAGTCCCCGCGGTTTGCCTCCCCCCGGGCCGAGCCTCCTTTCCGCACCTTTCACGCTCCGCCTGGCCATGTACACACCTCTCTAATCAGGACTGGCGTGTTTTGCGGCTGCAGTGGGGATGGCTCTCTGAAACGATTAGGCCCGGGGACAGCTCCGGCTCTCTTCCCCCTCTTCTCCACGCCACATCCCATCTAGAAAGCATTTCATCTGTGGCTGTGGGAAGGCTTACGCGGGGTCGAGGAGTGCTGGGTGAAAAGCAGCAGGTAATAGGCTGTGTAATGTGTTTGGGGGAGTAGTTTTAGTATTCACAGTTAGTGCTGACCTCTGGCAGGCTGAGCCACCCCCACAGTAATTTCCTCTGAAAAGATGTAATTGAATTCATCAGGATGAGTAAACATATTAAAAGTAGCGGCGAAAGATAACAATGTTGTGGGTAGATCAAGGAAGGGGATAGTGGCTCTGTGAGTAATTGAAAATAGGCAAAGACAAACATAAGAAAGTGTGCAGGACGCTGCAGGGAACGCGTTGCAGTTATAGTTGAAGCTTGTATGCATTTAACGCCACATCTGTCCTGATGTATGATTTAAACCTGCAGTAGGCAGAATGTTTTTGGCATCATTGGGCAAAACTTCTATAATAACCTTTCAGAATATTGTAATTCAAGCGTTCTGAGAGAAAACTAGACTTCTGCACCTCATCCTGGCTTTGTTTTCAGGCTTTAAAAAATCTAGCCTGTGACGGGAGACTTTGGCCAATAGCGTTCCTATTGGCTGTGCTCCGGCTGGTGGGCGGTGCTTGGTATTTCCTCAACTGATCTCAACATTGCTGCCGGGTCACAAACTTCCTAATTTTACAGCAAAGCAGTACATTACAAGATGTTTCTGAAAACATTTAATGCAATAAATAGGCATTACAGTAACAGAATACTAATTTATATTTGATCAGCGCTGCCTAGTTTGACCATTTGGTCGGAGTTTGTGAGTGATTGACAGGTGCTCAGAGATGGCAGGCTTCAGCTTGGCTCTGATTGGTTGTTTTCGTCCGGTCTGTGAAATCTTGCAGATGCCATTAGGGACACCGGAGGACACAAAGGCACATGTTTTTTTTCAGATATACTGTCAGGATATAGTGACCGTTTCATAAAAAAAAATACTTATTAAAAAAAAAAGCATAATTCCTCCAATTCTACCCACTGCCGCTTTAAGTGCTGTCTAAGACAAGCTGATCATAAAATCACCAGAAACACTGAATTCTTGCAGTGGATGCAACCGCCCACTGAACTGAGTTTGAAAATGAAGCAAAGTATCACAGGCATACATCCATCTCCAAGCATTTTGTACGGCTGACGTCTTCAGTCCAGACAATACAGACACAGAGCAGAGGGACGTGATATAACCCTGAGCCTTGTGCTCTGTAGTGAGATGTATTGAAGTGACGTCCCAGAGGACCTTGTGTATAATTCAGAGGTTCTAACATCGACCGCCATCTTCAAAATATCGAACATTGTCAGTCCGAGCAACTGCTGGGTGGTCGGGCAATTGTCTGTCAGTTATAAGGCATTCAGTCCTCCAGCCTCCGCTTCTCTCCCGGTGATGGAGAGCCGGCTCATTGTGGCCGTGTTCTCATCTGTCAAAGCTGCGAGCAGCCTGTAGAAAGAATAGCCGTCTTTAAGAATGGATTACTTAGCGGGGAACAGCTGGAGCTCTGTTAGACCACATCATTGATTGCTGGACTATAGCCTTTAGTGATAAAAGGTCCATGCATAGGAAGCTATACTGACAATTCTTCGGAAATAGATGATGACGTGATGTTTAGTAGCTTCCGATTGATGGAGGAAAAGCTTCGAAGGCCAAACAATACCTTTGACAGGGACATAATGTAACTCATTGCTTAATATCTGTTTGTCTTCCTACTCTTTTTACATTCCAGCTTAGGAAATACCTCATCTATTTGATAGATTGACATGAAATATGGTACGGTCATTCATAATAATAATACATTTTATTTATATAGCGCTTTTCTAAAAAATCAAAGACACTTTACATAGATAAAAAGATCATAAATCAAGGACATCATAAAAAAATATAAAACACACAATATTAATCACACATTAAAAGCAGTTCTAAAAAGGTGAGTTATGATTTGTGATTTGAATGTGGACAGGTTGGTGCAGTCTCTGATGTGTTTGGGGAGTGAGTTTCAGAGGGAGGGGGCGGCTATGGCAAATGCTCTGTCACTCATGGTCCCCAGAGGATGAAACCTGCTGACTTTTGTGATCCCTGAATTTCTCTCAAGCGCCTCCATGAGGTTGACATTAAGTTTTTCAGTGAAACAGCTTAACAAATATCGGATGGATTTATTTTGGCACAGATATCCATGGTGCCCAGAGGATAAATCATAATGACTTTGGCGATCCCCTGACTTTTCCTCAATTGGCATTATCAGGTCAAAATTTAAATTTCTCAAATACTTTGGTTTATGAGCAAATATCAGTGGGCAACCTCCGAGTCTGAAAAGTGAAGCCAATGCAGAAGTGCCTTACACTTGCATTCTATCTAATAGCCAGCAGGGGGCGACTCCTCTGGTTGCAAAAAGAAGACTGATTGTATAGAAGTCTGTGAGAAAGTTACCCTACTTCTCACTTGATTTAATACCTCCGTAAACATGAGTTTATGGTCTCAATTTCTAGTTTCAAATCGTCTTCAATACAGCATGATGTTCATTTAGTAAATGATGGACCCATTTAGAGTAAAATAGACCATAAAGCAGGGTATGCTTTAGGGTGTAGCTACCTTGTGATTGACAGGTCGCTACCACGGCATTTTCTGGTCTGGGAGTTGTCCGTGTTTCCGTCTTACAACTTTAATCATAGTGGCATTATGGGAATATTATAAATCATTAGGACCACTCATTCTCTTCCTGAATATTTCAGTTTACCGTGCATATATGGCCGTAAAAGGTCTGGTCATTGGCAAGGATCATCCTCTACTGTGAGAATTCCCTTTCTCTGTTTGCCTTCATAATTCAAACCTAATCCTTGGACGCACACTCAGTCAGGCCTCATGGACTGAATACATTAGGCCTGACTGAGTGTGTTTTCAGTTCATGAAAGTTCATTGTAACATTTTGGTCACCTTAAAATATCTTGTTCAACGTTCAGTTGTACTTAGCTCCACCCTATTCTGGTTGCAAAAAAAAAGATGGCGATGGCCAAAAAACAAGATGGCAACGGCCAAAATGCCGAAATACAGTCAAAGCTGCAAAATGTCAGTCCACAAACCCATGAGTGACGTCCCTTTGACTATGTCCACTTCATATATACAGTCTATAGCAAATACCTGCCAGTGTTAGCATGCTAACACGCTAAGGTGGTGATCTCGGTAAACATTATGTTGTGTCATTATGAAAAAAAACAAAAACTTGAATTACTTATTATCCATATAGCATTTGTGTAATGGGAGTAAAACCTTTCTAATTAACTGCTTATGGTTGTGGTTTAGATTTGTCATTTTAGTTTAGATGCGAGGCCAATATGATTGCATGGAAATAGATGTCTGCAGTGTGTTGTATTAGAGGCGTGTGTATGTGCATATATTGTCTATTGTTAAGTACGTCCTGGCTGCCAATTTCCTGAGTCCCATTGGCCCACACATTCATAGGACATAATATATTTAAATTATATAAATATATTATCATTCAAGCCGCTGAATCAAAAACGTATAGTGAAAATAAATCCTTATTTGACTTTGATTTTATTTGATTTAACCCAGGAATCAGTTTCTAAATGTTCCTCAGCAGCTTGGGGGAGGAGCATGTATTCAGTCCATGAGGCCTGACTGAGTGTGCTTCCAAGGATTAGGTTTGAATTATGAAGGCAAACAGAGAAAGGGAATCCTCACAGTAGAGGATGATCCCTGCCAATGACCGGACCTTTTACGGCCATATGTGCACGGTAAACTGAAATATTCAGGAAGAGAATGAGTGTGCCTAATGATTTATAATATTCCCACAATGCCACTACGATTCTCTTGTGGATACAATGTTGAAGTTTAAACATCATTCCTTTGTTGTAAAATACATACTCTTATGTTAATGTGATTATGCTCAAAATAAATAATAAAGTTGTTGCAGCAACACATATTAAGGGTATTTTAGCCATAAGTTTCACCCCAACAATATTGCCATAAACAGATTATTATGTCTATTTACACCGTATAATGCTAACCAACCTTTTGGCTGCTGTTTGAGAGTTGAGTGGTTTATTTGAATAAGAGATGAAAACATGAACCTCTTGTAACTATGAATCTGCAGTGTATTTAAAGTCAGATGTTCCCCGTGTAGCAGATCTGGATGCGCTTATAAACGTATTGATCCAATTTTATATAGTGTTACTATATTTCTCTCCATAGATGATTCAGTACAAATGATGTAAGTATGTGTAGGATCAAGCCTAGAGGGCGAAATCCCTCGGTATCTTTGTGGAATCACAACTGCATCTTGCACCATCCACATTTATGACCAAGAAAAAGCAAAAAAAACAACATCTCACCAAAAGTGAAAATGAACTTTTGAACCCAATTTTGCAGACATCAAGCAGGAGGAGGTAGGCAGGCACTTGATATGACAGAAACTATACTGTAAACTTGCAAGCAGGGAGAAAAAACCCACAGTGAGTCAAAAGGTAACAACAGGAAACAAACACGTAGGCAGACAGGTAGACAAAACTGACAGGGGATCTGGGAAAAACAAGGCCATCTGACAAAAAAAAAGGTTTGTAATGAGGTGCAGCTGCAACCAGCAGGTCATGAAGGGTGATGAGGCGATGAGCTAGAGGACAGAGGAATATACTAACAACACCTGGTGGACAGGTGACAGGTGTTTTTTTGGACATGCCACAGTAGGAAAAGAACATGTAAATATAAAATTAATGATGGCTAAATTCCATCTTAGCTGCTTCAGTTTCAGGGTCTTGGTCTTGTGCGTTCTGGCTCACTGTCACACACTGTCATGGCTGACTGACATTTGAATATAACAGAGCCATCATTAATGATATCAGTAACACCTGCGCTGTGAAACAAGCCCACAATCACTTTCTTGCTGAGGGTTAAATGAGAAGATTGAGAACACTCTCATGCCTGTCTGCTAACTATGAATCTATAGCCTGGAGATAGTTAGCTTGTGTCAGCATAAAGACTAGGGTTAACAGCTATAGCCTGGCTCTGTCAAAAGTTCAAAATCCACCTAACCTTCCACTCCCTGCTGATTGGTTTGGGACGGCACTTAATATGGCGGACCCTCCACGCGAACGCGCAAACGGAGTGGAAGTAGGTAGGGAGAGGGTGTAGGGCAGGGGTCAGCAAACCTTTACTATCAAAAAAAAAAATCTGTCTGGAGCCGCAAAACATTTGAGCATTGTGATGAAGATGAGTTTATAGACTAAGTATATAGTATATAAGTCTAATGCAGTGAGGGCCAAAGAGCAAATGTACTACGGACTATTAGGGCCACGAAAAACATCTGAGATTTCCAGAATAAAGTCATAATATTACAAAAAGAAAGTCGTAATATTATGAGAATAAAGTCATAACTTTACGAGAAAAATGGTTGAAATATTACAAGAATGAAAATCATAACTTAACGAGAAAAAAAGTTGTAATATTACAAAAATAAATTCATAACTTTATGAGAAAAAAAGTCATAATATTACGAAAATAAAGTAATAACTTTACAGAAAAAAAAGATAACACGTAAAATTACTAATTTATAATATTATGACTTTTTTATTATTGATTATTATATTGATTATTTTATTTTTTCCTCAATGTGGCCCTGATACTCCGTCGTACCGTCATACCATAGACCTACAACAATGATAAATAAAAATGAAAAGGTAAACAAAAAACAGTTATTCATTTCCATTTTTAAAAATCCACAGGGAGCCACTGGAGAGGGGCTAAAGAGCTGCATGCAGCTCCAGTGCTGCAGGTTGCAGAACCCTAGTGTAGGGGGTGGTTTGGAATTGGGCCAGAATGTGTAACACTCAGAGGGAGGAATTGTAAAGTTTGATGCCCACAGGCAGGAATGACTTCCTGTGGCGCTCTGTATGAATGAGTCTCGTTTATTTAATCTGTACACGAGCGTAAATGCAAAAAATTGCAAATGACCATCCTGTTTTTTGCTGGCTTCATATTTAGCATTCAGTGGTCTAGATCTTCTCATAAACCTCTGGTCAAGAAAGCAAATAAGCGTTATTCCCTCAACTGTAGAATTTAACGGTTTGCCTTGTGGGGACCAGCTTTTTGCCGTCGAATGGAACATGAGTCCCCATAATGAATCCCAACTGTGAACTGATTTTTGTCCCAATAACACGATTAATGCATACACATACATAGAGACAGAAGCGGGAGGACGAAGGAGAGGCAACGGGCATAAACGTCACCATGACATCGGTTTAACCTCAGGTGGAAATGTCTGCTAACTGAACCGTCAATTATTCTGTTAGCTGCTAATGAATCTAAACACGCATCAATGAACTTAACGGTGATGTTTGTGTCAAATTTAACAGATAATGGTTTTAATAATGATTTTTATTATGTGTTTTTTACTAAATCCCTTTAGGTATCATTCATATCTCTGAAGACAACAATAAACTGACCTATGGTTCAGCTGGAGTCATTTTTTGGGTCAATCATGGATCAGTCTCTTTTTACTCTTCAGTACAGTAAGTAACAGACCGATTCTATAACAAGAGCTTATCTCGGTCCATCCCAGCATGTGTAGGGCAGAATCTACAAAGGGAAACAAAGTCAGATCCAACTAGGTGTGAGGCAATGTGCCATGCCGCGCTGCCTTGAAATGCACCAGTTTCAAAGGACTGATGATTTTCTCCCTAGCCTTATTTTTAGAACAAGAGACAACACTTAAATGGCACAATTCCCCTGCCCTTAGAAACGGCATACATCTGCCCTTAATAGAGTTTGTATTGTAATAGTTACTGGTTTTAAGAGGCAGTCTGAATAGAACCAAAGAAGATGTAGATATAGATGTATTTTTTTTAGCAGATGAGCTATAATCTGGCCTCTTCTTGTTTTTTTTTTGTTTCCACTACAACATGGGTAGCATTGTAATCGTATCTGTGGTTATTTTTAATGGAGCCTGTTCTGCAGAGACAACAAAAACAGATGTTTATCAGAAAGCAGCCTTGGGAAAAATATTCCGTGGAAGATCATCTGGGGGAAATTTTTTTAACCAAGTGTCCGTGCTGCTACAAACCACTCTTCTTGAGTTTTCTCTACTTCTATGACTGTATTGTGAATGAAGTGTTCTGGTACATCCTGTGTTTTTCACGAGGAAAAAAATGAGTAAAGCTGAATTTGCGACGTGCGAGGACAGCTGTTTTGACTACACAGTGTCTCCGCACAGGGGGTGGTGCCGATTTTCTAGGCATCATTTCTTTAAAAAAATGTTTTTTTTCCACACTGAATTCAGAGTCAGACTGAGGAGCATTAAAAGTTGCAGATCTCACATCGAGAGGAGTAGAACATCTTCAATGAGATCACAGCGGTGAAGGGTATATCCCGTGTTTTCACAGCAAGAATTGTGCCTCGGCTCGACAAAGGTAGCAGGTTATAAACAATTTGACAAGGAAGGTGCGAAAGTGAGAGCGGAGTCGTGGAGACAGGGAGAGAAATGAAAGCAAAGTAGTGGGGAATCTTCGCCCCTTCTGTTTATATTAGGGACAACATTAGATACACCACTTGGTCGATGCTTTTATCTAGAGTGCCTTGACAAAACCATGAGAGCGTACGGGATCCAACAGGGCTCGAAATCCCTGATAATGTTAATATTCATCAGTCTTTCGGAGCATAACAGAGATAACCTGACCGGAAAAGTGTCACATTATTAGCCGGCTTAAGGCATAGGCCATATAGGCGGTTGCCTAGGGTGCCACCTTCCGGGGGGGAGGGGGGGGGGGGGGGGCACTGGTTGTTATTTATGAAAATAAAAATCCTTATTTTTGTCTAAAACCATTGTGATGTCTTATGTGTGTTGCAGTTTACTGGGTTTGGGTTAGGGTTCTGGGAGGTTGAACCTTAACCGTAGAGGGGGAGTGGGGCTGGGCCTTTAAATCTGAATTTCACCTAGGACCCCAAAAGGGCTAGAGCCGGCCCTGTTGTTATTTCATGCCTAGGTGTACACAATAAGGAGC
The DNA here is from genome assembly GCF_015220745.1 of Sebastes umbrosus. Taxonomy (NCBI): domain Eukaryota; kingdom Metazoa; phylum Chordata; class Actinopteri; order Perciformes; family Sebastidae; genus Sebastes; species Sebastes umbrosus. Next base: position 20,812,152 of record NC_051285.1, read on the forward strand.
CTGTCAATGTCAGTGACCGCTCCTGCTCGAAGCTGAACTTATTACACGTCCCTGTCAAAGTAGCTTCATCTGGCGAGTAAACAAAGACAAGGTTCTAGCAAAACTTGGAGAAAAAAAATCTCATCACAAAAGTGCACCACTTGGCTCCAGTGCAATTACCTTCTGTAAATGAAGCTCAGTCTGTCCTGCGAGCCGCTCACACTGTGCAGGCGCTTTGCACATACACTGTGTCAACAAAGCAGCGCGGCCCTCTGTTTGGAAGGTGCAAGGAGGTTGTTTACCTTTGTTGCGGTGTGGATTGATGAGGTGGCTGAGGCAGAAGCACGGGGCATAATGTGAATAGTTGGAGTATTACTGTGGAAAGAGGTGTTTCCCCCTCGGAGGCGGCTAACCGAGTTTGACAAAGCTGTTTCTGCCGTGAGGCTGTGGGGACCGCTCCCTGGCCCCGCTCCAGGAGCCCCGGCTCTGCATGTGGATGCACATTTGAGGTGGTGATGAAAGGAAATGCAAAGACAGGAGGGAGGAGGCCGCTCCCAGTAACATGGTTTAAGTAGTGTAAGACAGCCTATAGTGTGTTTAATGTTTCAGCAGCGTGGGGAGAATACAGAAACAAGATAAAGCATGGTTTGACTTCCAGGGAGCTTAATCAGATTTTTAACCTTGTCTCCTAAAAATTTCAATTCAACGAAACTCTATTGTGAATTATGTTTCGAGGGAAACTTATTGTGTCTCAGAATATGTTTGTTTTTGACGTATCACAAACGTTTCTAATGATAGTCCGTGGAAATCTGCGTAGGGACAGGACTTTCGCCCAGGAGGCCGCTGTTCGTGTGAAGCTAAAAGTGTCACAGTCTGGCACTGTGTCCAGATGCCTTCAGACTTTCTGTAGACAGGACTGAGTTGTTTTCTGTGTTTGGGTTTTCTGTGCTGTGTTTTTCCTCCTGTTCTCCTGTACTGGCTTTCTCTCCTTTGTCCATCTACACACCTCCTCCGAATCAGCCTCGTTAGTTCCCGTTCCCGGTGTTTTTCCCCTAGCTACCTGCCCGTTTGCCAACCTGATCACCTCATTCCCCTCACCTGAGCTTTCTCCATCCATCTCTCCACCTGCACTTCATCCTCTCGTCAGATTAGTTTGTATTTACAGTTTTTCTCGATCAGTTTTTGGCTAATTTTTCAACTGTAAGTGCAATTGTCCCAACTGTTTGATGGAACATCAAAACTCTATTGCATGTCTGCAAAAGGTAGTAACTCACCGACAACATTTTATTCATGCTTCAAAACCTAGTTATTGTGTCACTAAATTGGGAAATGCCACCAAAATGAAAAGTTGTTTTGTCATCGTGTGATCCGTACTGGTTAAAATGTTTAGATGTTTTTTCATCGAGGCACTGTCCGTTTTGTTCTACTTGTTTGTTGACACTGACTGCTTACTGTACTATATCAGAATGTCAGTTTTGTCTAGCTGAATGCTGTTGTGTATGTGCAATGAGCTGTTTAGAGTCACATTTCAACAGTAGGTCAAAGTTTACTGGGAAAAGTCAATACTGTAGTACACAGGAACAGAATATGTACATGTGTGTTTATATAGTAAATGTATTTGTGTAGCAATGTGTTACATGTATTATAAATAGAAAATTCCCTTAAGAGCTTTCATGTAAAGTCATATACAGTGAACAGAAAATTTGCCACAAAAAGACATCCATACCAACCCTGCAACAATGAAAAAAGCTTCGGTAGTTCAGTAAAAAACAACTAATTGTACCCCCTCACAGTATGTAACACTGTGTCATAGATATTTATGGAATATACCTGTACAGTATTTCTGACAGGTTTGGAGAATTGAATGGATCATTTTGCTCAAACAATGAAAGAGGACGACAGTTTCACTGAGAATCAACTCATCAGTTTTGATCAGCAAGACATGTGCAAGTGATTATTGTACAAATTACTTTTTTGCAGACGTGCAATTTGCTTGAATGAATGATAAATTCTAATTTGTTGTGAGCAACAAACTAATTGTTCAGAGATTTGAACTCATTGTTTGCAAAAAAATGGAGCTAAAGTGAATAAGAAATACTGTAAGTCCTGGTTTTCAGTTGAGTCTTTGATGGATCCTTGATTTTGTTGTTCCTGTTGCCTGTAATCTCCTACGTTTGGGTCCACCTGCTCCCTTCTCCATCACAAAAAGTCAACATTCACTTATTTTAATTTACGTCCGTACCTTATTAACGTAACCAACAGTCATTTTAAGCCAAGCCATGATGTTTTGTTTTTTTTAACTAAACTTAACCAAGTAGTAATGTTGCCTAAAACTAACAAAGTTGTTTTGTTGCATATTTGTAATGTGTTCTGTTTCAATTTACAACGTTAACCACATATTTAAAACGGCGATCGGAGTCCAGGAGAAAATACGTTTCCCTCGAAACGTAGTTGAGAATGCAGTTTAGTTGTATAAGAACATCATTTTTTAAGAGACAAGGTTGGACATTTTGGATATATCATCATGTCTCAAGCAGAATCATATATTTAGACAAGATATTGATTTCATTCCAAAATTCTTCACAAACATGATAAAAAAAAAATCAGTATTAAAAAAAAGTCTGATGATAACTTGACTGATATTCCACAAGATATTTAACCTGCATCTCAGGATAAAAATACAGAAGAAGATTGCTTCAGTCCTCACAGTCGACCCTGTTTTCACTCCGGCATTTTGATTCCTACTTCTGTCCTTTGGCTGCAATAGATTCTCTTTGAATCTGTCTCTTCTCTTGTTACATTGTTGAGCAGTTCTACTTTGGAATTGCCCATTTGGATGGCATATAGCTGTCCCTATGGCTTTTATAGGGGACAAACCACTATGTGATTTTTACACAGCTCCAACTGCCAAGCAAATTGGATTAAACGTCTGCTGTGATTTTGGACTCATTTTATTCCACAGCCTTTCCTTTCATTGTCTGTGTGTGCAATCCCTATCTCGGTATCCCCCTTGCCATTAGCGAGGGTGCGCTCCCCCATTTTTAACTCTGACAAACTTTAACTGTGGACTTTTTTCATATTTACTGCACTCGACTGTAAATGAAAGTAGAGATAAGAGAACGGTTTCAAGCCAACTGGATTTGTCACCCTATAATCCAATGGGATTTGCGAGCTCACATTTCATTTCACAGCACAATCCAGTCTGTCCAAACTGATTATGAAAGCAAATACGAGGACTCATTTGTAGGCACAAGTTCAGACAGATTCTAAAGGGTTTTTTTTCCCACTCATTTGCCTCAACATGCCATCGCTTGCAAAAGGGGTGGATCTAGGTATTAGATGGTCACAGCTTGTGAAACAACTAAATGATTGTTTCATGGTGCAGATCCATCAAGTTCGGACAAAAAAAATGGAAAGACGTGACGGAACTCAAAATGGTGCAGTACGCTCCGGTCAGTAGGCGTGCTTGGTGTTGGTTTGACTGTTTTCAACATGGCGGCTTCATTTTACAGCTAAACAGTACAATAAAATATGTTTCTGAAAACATTTTAGGCGAGAAATAGGCATTACAGTAACAGAATATTGGAATATTGATTCACATTTGATCAGCGTTGCCTAGTTTGACTGTTTGATCTAAGTTTTGCGAGACTGCTGCCTTGCGATGGACAGACCTCATTTTCATAAAGCTGAGGTCGAGTCATGATTATGCAAATTCAGATACAGTGACTGGTAAGTTAACCATTCCATCATGCGACGCGTAGCCGGATCTCCTGCTCTCCATAGAGAATGAATTGGATCCGTCGACTGGATTTACGTCAACTGATATCTCCACCATTAACGTTTGTCTGGATAGAAAGAAAACCTCTAACAATGACCATGGCAATTAGCAAAATGCAAAGTACTGTATTATATTTGAAACTGAAAGAAAAATATTTGCCACAGATTTGTTAAAATTTTGTTTTGTTTCCATACACATATTTTCATTTGCATTTTTAAGTATCGCATCCGAAAAGCTGTATGGAAACGGCAAAATTCGATAAAACATCCTCAAGTGACTTTTTATACACTCGCTTGAGGTGGTTTTTGCCTTTGTCAAAACAGAGTTGATGCGCTAAATGGATTATGGAAAGATTCTGCTGTCGGCGTCTACTCGGATATTCCCATAACGTATGAATGCTCATCTTCGTCGAAGGAACAGCATGAAACATGTCCAATACTAGCTGACATGAAAGAACAATTAAAACTTTTGAAACAAATTCCTGGAGACCTCTCCATCTCTCAGATGGTTACTGTAGATGGCCAAAGCGACTTGTTTTTGTTCTGGTTTGCAACCTCTACTTCTTCTTCTACTCTGTTTACTGGTGGATTATAGCCATGTGTTGCCTATTGCGTCAACTTCGGACCGAACTATGATGTAGCCGAGTTTATTTGCTCCAAACAAGTTGATGGAAACACGCTTAATTCACATTTATTTTTTTGCGACATTTCAAACGTTTGCTTAAAATTCACTTGACTATTGAATGGAAACACAGCTATTGATTGTATCTCAAGAGTAATATTGCCCCTTTATTGTTCTCGCTTGCATGGCGAAAGATATGAACAGACTAATTTTATATTTTGTTGCTACTTCAGTCTTATTCAAGCACAAGTTAATTTATCAAATTGAATGATGTTTCAATATCTTAAAGGGCTGTAATTGGTTGGTCCGAGCGTCTTTGATGTTGGGTTGATGTTTGGCATTTTATCCTCATAGTCACTGAGTAAACAGAACACACAGAGAAACACTGTGCTTCCTTTATTACCATTTTTCTTTTTTTCCTATATTCTTTTTTTTCTGGTGGTTATAGCAGAGACAAACTTAGCCTTCTTAAGAAGTTGAACATGCATAATCTAGTTTATTGTTGATAAATGACTTCAGTATTTGATTAACATTTTCAGCTGTTATGTAAAACTAAAATGATAGTAGACATAGAAAATTAAACATAATGGCAGCTATATTAAAAAACTTGAGTCTTTCACTGTACAATTTATAAACTCGCTGTTGGTCGTGACAGCATTATCAGCTGTAACCGCCGTATGAGCGCAGTGTAGAGCGGCGGCCGTGAGCTAGTCAGTGGGGCATACTCCATGCATGAACATGCATTTAAAGCACGTGCAACCAGCCTGGCAATGTCAACAAAGCACGGAGAAGATCTGATTACAACACACAGAGGAAGAGTGGCTTCATTCTCTGCTCAGGTAGACATTACTCCTCTATATCTTTACATAGCAAATAGTTGTTTGATGCTATATGCTCTGGATATCGTATAGAGCACCTTTAATTGCGTTTTCCCATTGTTTTTGTTTCTTTCAAGAATATATTCCAGTTCGTCTCTCCTTGGTTACTGCTTGGTTTAGAGCCTTTAAGACAAAAATTATTGACCGAGACACACACTGACAGAAGAAGCACAGAGGTGTCATATTCACCCTTTTCATTGACTCATGAATGGATCCTCAGAATAGAAGATTTTTAATAGATCCTCGGGGAAGAAAAATCTTGTTGTTTCCATGGTAATATGGGTGAGAGTAATTCCACTGAGAAACTTTACTTGAAATAAGGTGAATACAGACAATCGAGTAGCGGTAGGGAAGCCTCAGTCCTTCAATTTAGACATGTCATCAAGGCTGAAAAATAGAGTGGAATAATAATAATAATAATCTACCACAAAAGAAGTCTGTAATGATTGTTGGAACGGAATGGCACAACAGAAAAGGGTCGATGCATGGACACACGCGCACTAACAGACAGCTCTGCCATTACGCAAATGGATCTGGAAAGGCACTTCAGCGTGTTTGCTCTTTGTCTCGGGCCGTCTGAGGATTTGGTGAGCTTGAAGACAAACCGCCCCTTGATCTGAAAGCCCAGAATCACGTAGGAGATAGATCAAAGCCCTTGCCTTCTCCCCGAGATGCTTCCGTTAGAGTCGGGGAGGGGTTGGGGGGGGGGGGCGATTGAGCGAAAGGAAGGGGGAAGATAAAGGAGGAGAAGAGAGAGGGCAAAGTTTGTGCAGTGTGTGCCTGTGTACTCAGAGTGTGTAATTAGGCTGGTTTTCTGGTAAATGTGTAGGAGGGGAGATGGATTGGCTGAGAAGAGCCGCGGAAGAAAATCCTTCTGTCTGGGTCTCGCGTCGGCCTTGGACACACAAGCCTTAGATACTGTGAGACAAAACAGGGCCTGCTAAATGATGTGTGGAGGCGAGGACTGGAAAATGTGGTGTTATCAGAAGTAAGCGGAGTAGGCAATTTTGTTCCTCGCTTGTGTTCTTGTGGATTAAAATGCAGACATTAAAATACAGTTTTTTTTTGCACATTAAGTTATTAGAAGTAACATCAGGTGTACAGAAACATACAAATAGAGCACAAATGGAAATGATTGTCATCATTTTTTGGTATTCTTCCCCCAAAGCCCACTCCAACCCAACCCTCACCCATTGCCGATGCAAAAAGGATAGAGAACAAAAAAAACAAAGTTAAATACAAAAAAAGGGAAAAAAATAAAAAATAAAAAATAAAGTACATATTGTATATATACAGTAATAATAACTATAGGATAAATCCCAGACTACAGATAAAAAAATAGGCTGATAAACTTTACCATGTACATATGGAGAAATTAACTGTTAGTGGTCATTTCTGTTTGCATAATTCAAACTTTATGATCATATTAGGGATGTCAATCGATTAAAATATTTAACCACGATTAATCGCATGATTCTCCATAGTTAATCACGATTAATCGCAAATTAATCACATATTTTTTATCTGTTCAAAAAAAAAAAATGGGAGTGGACAAATAATAATAAAAAATAATAATTGCAAATGTATGTATATATTTATTATTGGTAATCAATTACCAAAACAAAACAATGACAAATATGGTGCAGAAACCTTCACAGGTACTGCATTTAGCATAAAAAATATGCTCAAATCAAAACACGGCAAACTTAAGCCCAACAGGCAACAACAACTGTCAGTGTGTCAGTGTGCTGACTTGACTATGACTAGCCCCAAACTGCATGCAATTAGCATAAAGTTGGCATATTTGTAAAGGGGAGACTCGTGGGTACCCATAAAACCCATTTTCATTCACATATCTTGAGGTCAGATGTCAAGGGGCCCCTTTGAAAATGGCCATGACAGTTTTTCCTTGCCAACATTTAGCTTAAGTTTGGAGAATTATTTAGCCTTTCTTGGTCCTCCCAACAAGCTAGTATGACATGGTTGGACTAATGGATTTTCTAGATTCATATGACACCAGTATCCTCACTCTAGCTTTAAAACGGAACCAGCTCCAGGCTAAAAATCTGAAGTTGCGTTAATGAAATAATGAAATTAGTGGCGTTGAAATGAATTAACGTTGACTCGTTATTGTTATGTTAACTTTGACAGCCCTAGATCATACATATCATCTTATGGTCATACATAATGTATAAGCTGAAGGAGAGACATACATCTCATATGCCGTTATGTCCATTAGTCTGCCCAAATAATACACTACGCCCAAATAAAAAAAACATATACTACAAAAAATATAAGTGGTCCTAATCATACGGAAGTACTGTCAGTCGGTCACAATAACATCAGAGGGGCTGCCAGGCATAGTAAAATTTCTGGGCTGATCCGCGAATGGCTAATTTGATTTTTTCCAGTTTAAGGAACAACATCATATCCTCCTTTAGAGATAATGACGAAGGGGGTGCTGCGGACTTCCAAACTAGTAATATCCTTCTGCGAGCAATAAGAGAGGAAAATACGGTTTAGAGATCTTAAATTTGATGGTTATTCTCGCAGCATCAGCAATAAAAAGTATATTTTTTACACAAGGCCTCAACTTTTGAGTAAAAAAAAAAAAAATAAATGTTGGCACAGATTGCAACTACATTCAATAAAGCATTCAGGTTTCTTGGCTGTGTTCTGTGTTCAGCTAATGATTACGCAGAAAGCTGTCCTTCTGGCCTTTATGTGAAACACTTCCTGTGAGAGAAGCTTCTTAAATTAATTATGTTTGCCTAATGAATAATTAAGTCGGGGGAAAGATAATTTGGTGTTACGCAGCGAGCCAGACCATTGTGCATGTTAGAGGAACCGGTGCTCTGCGTGCCTGGCTGGTTTCGCATTGGGAGTGTGAAATGAGAATTAGCAAACAATTTGCCTCCTGTTCCATCCGTCACCATGACTAAAACATCACTGCTGATTACGTCTTGACAAGTGTCAATACTGCACGCCTGTTTGTTAAGCGCACCAGAGACAGGTTGCTCACTGTATGAGGTTCCCATTGTTGTGGTTTTAAATCGTGGAGTGTTATTGATTCGCGGTATGAATGAAAGCAGATAACAAATGCTATTGTGTCTGTGTGTATTGTCACAGAAGTTAAAAAAGAAGTTGAAGTAATGTCAGGAGGCATAAACAGACGTTAATAGCTTCTTTTCTGTGGAGGTGAGACACAGAGGATAGAGATTAAGCCAGGAGAGAAGACATTCAATTATCAAAGTCATGCTAGTAGTTTTCGCTTAAGACTTAGATGGTGTTACCCATCAAACAATCCTATTTATTTATTTGTATAATACCTTTATTGGAAACAACACATTTTCCCTCCTTAATCCACTTATGCATAGTGTTTCTCAATCGTAGCAAAATGTAATCCAAATTGCTATAGGTATTATTTCCCAAAGGTTTTATATGCTTTTTTTTTTTTTAATGCATTTGACTTATAAGTTACATTGCATTATTTAAAGTTGAGATGAAATGCAAATTGTCTTTTTAACCCTTTTGGATCACATCTCCGGTCATGTTCTGCACCTATTTAACACAGCCCTGTCTTCTAAAAATTACATTCCCATACAACAAAACGGCATTGTGAATCACTTTTTGTGGATGATTATGTTTGTTTTTTGACATAACACAAATCCGTTTGTAATAATAGTCCACGGGAGTCTGCGTAGGGAGGTGGTCGGGGTGGATGGATGGGTAAAAAAAAAACCCAGGAGACCGCTGTTTGTGTCCTGTGTGAAACTAAAAGTCAACTTAGTTTTATTTAAGTCTGTAGCTTGATAAGGCAGGCTGTTCTCATACAACGTTCATGGCTATACCTACGAAAAGTAATGCACTGTATGCACTGTTCGTACTGTATATATCTCACAAAATCAATTCATGTGTAATCCACGTAATCGTGAGCAAGGGCTGAAGTATAAACGGAGACAAGCGCTGTGTAGGGAAGAGGTCGGGGTGGATGGGCGGTTAAAAAAAAACCCACTGGAAACCGGTGCATATCCCATGTGAATTCAACATTTATTTGTGTCGTAACTTCCTTACTGAAGTTATGTCACTTCCGGAGTTATTTTAACCCAAACCACGATCTTTTATCAGTAATAGAAGTAATTTTGTTGCCTAAACCTAAGTGGTTTCCTTTGAAGACGGAAGTTTATTTTGAAAAGACGCATGTATCGAGGGGAAATTGATACGTGCATCATGTATTACTGGACATTCATAGGAAAACGAACAAAAAATGAGGAATCATTTTTCGGAAGATATTATACAAACCGATATATTAAGTTGCGTTGAATAACGTAAAAAACATAGCCATTTCAAGCCAAACCATGATGTCTGTCCTAACAAAGTAGTTTTGTTTTGTTTCAATTCACAACAATAACCACGTGTTTAAAACGGTTTAAAACTGCAGCCATAATCTGGGAGAAAATGTTTCCCTTGAAACAAAAGCAAATTGAGAATGCAGTTTAGTTGTAATGTCATTTTTTAGAAGAAAGGGTTGATTTTTTTTTCTATTTTTTAAAATTCATAAAATATACACAAAAAAATTAATTAAAATAAAATAGATAAAGTAAGTAAAAAATTAGAGATTCAAAATAACAAGTCCAATCCAACAAAACAATTAAAAAGGCTCAGACATTACAACCAGGCAAGAAGGTCAAAGATTCAATATAGACAAGGTTGATTCAACAATATGCAAAAAAAAAAAAAAAATTACAAAAAAGCATTTCTTTGTATTGTTATATAAAAATTCATTAATCTTTTCTTCCTGTAAAACCAAATATGACGTGGGTTTACGTAAGCTAGTACCAACCAATTTCAACCAATAATATCATGACATCCATCAATCAATCTGCAACTTTCGGAGCCACAGTCCTCTGTCGCTCCGTATTGCGCTACATTCTAAGCCCACACACTTTATAACGGTCCAATCAAATATTAAGGACTTGATTTAAATCCCTCTTACTGTACACAGCTCAAATATTGCATTGAATACTCACAGTCCAGAAGCTAAAGACTCTCTAACTTCTGTTTCACTGGGACTTTAAGATGTTGTGGCAAAACACAAAACAGGTGTTACTTGGGGAGGGTTATTCTTTTTATTGAATTCAGCTGTGTTTGTGTGTTTCCTCACTAATACACATACCTCGCTCAGATACATTGTAACAGGACAAACACCACTGACAGTTTCAGTTTGTGATTTATAGGCTCTGAGTCACTCAGAGAGAGTGAGACACACACACACACACGCATACACACGCACACACATACCAACACACACACTCACACACGCACGGCCCCCCTTTCTATCTCCTTGTCTCTTCCTCTCCTCCTCTTTGTCCCTCCCTGGTTATAAAGACTTGCCAAGAAATCATTGGCTCAACAGGGAAAGGGCAAATCCTCTTCAGCCAATTTAAATTCTCCTGAGCACATGGTGCCGACTATTCCAAACTAATTAATAGACATGTCATGAATAAAAACACTTTGATTATGAAAAGAGGTTGCCCTGTGCCTCCTTTTAGGCTTGCCATTAGTATGAGGACACATGTGGTGAATAGCTGGAGTGTTGGTACCAGCAGCACCGAGACAGCCGCAGATGCCCCCTCTTGATTAAATTTTTCGCTCCATGTTTTATTCAAGGCCGGCTGCATGCACCCAATGCCACAGTCTCTGATTAGCTATACCTGTAGCGACAGGAGAGCCAGGGCCAGCGGGTCCAGGAGGGCAAGGCTTATTCAAAGGGCAGGACACAAAGACATGTGACCCTTGAGCCCTCGCTCACACTCCAAGTTGCACTCCATCACTCCACTATACCCTCCTGCGCTCTTTGTCAAAGTGACATACAGCACAGATCTTCCTATTCTATTGCTCCACTATAACCTGCACTTGCTCGGTTTTATTTATGTGGCTGTGCTGCACTGTGAGGATGTGGCAGCACATTCAGTAATACTCCTAAGGTTGGCCGTATAGTACATCAGTTCTCCTTAAAGCTGAAGTAGGCGAGGTTGGAGCAAATATGATTAAAAAAGTTACTTTTATAAAACGGTCGCTACATCGGGACAGTAGTACATGAAACAGGTAACCTGAAAAAGATCATGTGCCAAGATTTCACTTACCAGAGGAAAACAAGCAGTACTAATCTGAGGTCCGCTGTCTAGCTGCCGTCTATGAGAGCCGGCTGTCAATCACTCACAAACTCCGACCAAACTAGGCCACGCTGATCAAATATGAATCAATATTATGTTATGTTAATGCCTATTTCTCTCCTCAAACGTTTTTCAGAATCATCTTGTAGTGCACGGTTTAGCTGTAAAATGAGAAAGTTTGTGACGCCGCCACCATTGTTAAATCTGTTGAAGGAACGCCAAGTTCCGGTCACATGACTGGAGCACAGCCAATAGGAATGCTCTCACAATAAAATGACCTGTGATTGGTCAAAGTCTCCCGTCACGGGCTAGATTTTTTAAAGCCTGAAAACAGAGCCATGAGGAGGAGCAGAAGTCTAGTTATCTCTCAGAACACTTGAATTACAATATGTTGAAAGGTTATTATGGATTTATTGCCCAATGATGCCAAAAATATACTGCCTGCTGCCACTTCAAGAGGCAGTAGTTTGTGTATCATGACCGAAATATATATTATTGTTTTGATTTTGTTTATATTATTTGCAATTGCTGGACCTGAAACATCCAATAATAATCCTCCAAAAGAATGCTTCTGTTTAGAATAAGCCTTTGAAATTATTTGTTAGTACAGACATACTGAATACGGCCATGGTCCTAAAGTTTTGTTGTAGTTTGTTTCCTGTTTTAGTTTGAAAGTCCTTCCTCTTGTGTGTTGTCTTTTTATTTCCTGCATTTGTGTGTTTCCCACCACACCTGTGTTCCATTAGTGAATTTCTTCCTTGTGTATTTAGCATAGACTGTATATAAGAAGTAGACGTAGTCGTCTTGACATCACCCATTGGTTTGTGGACTGCCGTTTTGAAGCCTCGAGTTCAACATTTGGGCCGTCGCCATCTTGGTTTCTGGCCGTCACCATCTTGTTTTCTGGCAAGTGACACAAAAGTGTTGAGCTAAGTACAATCAAACGCTGAATAAGACATTTTTTGGTGACCAAAATGTTAGAATTAACTTTCATGAACTGAAAACACACTGTGAAAGAGTTAGGAGCCTTTCACTAAAAATGCGTGGAAAACACTAGCCGTGCCACTCGCATCCTTTTATCCAAGGTTGCGCTACTATTGCCTCTGCCGTTACTAAACAACCCAAACATGCGTGCTGTGATGACGATGATGAAGTTGCGGTAATTTAGGAGTGGAAGCCTCACTGACTAAACAAAACAAAGTCAAAACAAAGATAAATGGATTTCCAGCACCATAAATCCCTCACAGTAACATTACTGCTCACTTTCTCTGTGTCAATTTTGGCTGACCTTTCAACCTTTCAACCTTTTGAGTATGCAAAAGACGCGGCATGTGTACGGCCCCTTAAAGTTTTAAAACGAAAAAACTCCCAGACCGGACAACACGACCTGTCAATCACAAGGTAGCCACGCCCTAAAGCATCCCCTGCTTTATGGTCTATTTGACTCTAAATGGGACCATAATTTACTAAACGAACATCCTGCTGTATTGAAGAAGACTTGAAACTAGTGATTGAGACCATAAACTCATGTTTACAACGTTTACTGAGGTAATAAATCAAGTGAGAAGTAGGCTCATTCTCTCATAGACTTCTATGACAACCAGAGGAGTCGCCCCCTGCTGGCTATTAGAAAGAATGCACGTTTAAGGCACTTCCTCATGGGCTTCATTTTTCTGACCCAGAGGTTTCCGCCCAGTGTGTTTCCTTGTCTACGTGTCAGGTTGTCAGCATCTCACCCAGTAAGTAACGTTCTAGCTGTTATTTCCTATAGTTTCTAGTTTTCCCAGTGCATAGCATTTCTAGTTTATTCCCTGCCACCAGTCTTTTGGATTTCCCCATTTTCTTGCCTGCTACCCACTAACTGCTACCTGTTGCTCGACTGCCATTACCTGCCTGCCTGTGGAGTTTCAGCTTGTAAACCGTATTCTTTAATACATCACCAAAATCATCCTGCTGCCTCCTCTACTGTCAGCAATTGGGTCCAGTTCCTGTTTCTCTGGGTTACCGACTACGACATATACAGTGTGTGTACTTATAACCTATTACTTCTAATGGTTTATAAATGAATAGACCAGCGAGTTCTAATCATTTAAAAATGCATATAACGGAAATGATACATTCATGATTTGTATAATGATATGATATGTTAATTACTAACACATTAATTTAATGGCTTATAAATGACTGATACATCAAATTATTTGTAAATGAGTTAAATAATTTACAAATGCATATAAATGATTTGTTAATAATTTGTTCTTAAAACTGATGACAGTGTGGTGAAATTGGATTTTTTAATAGTTTTTTAAAATTTCCTAATGCTAAAATGCTTTAATTTTTTTTTTTTTACTAAAACCTATTTTATAGTTATGTTTTAATTATGGCACAGTAGATACAGTTTGGTTGGGATAATCATTTCCAGAGGGGAGTCTCACGTCGGACATGACTATGCACAGTTAAGAATAGATAACACTATATGTTGGAGCTGTTACAGTAGTGTTCCACTCGGCTGCTTTATTGATCCTGTGGCACAGTACTAGTGCAGCATCTCAGAGACGTACACGGTCTCCAAGCAGTTATAGATGGCTCCGTGGTGCCTTATGTTACACTGCAAAGAGGTTCTGGCTGTCAACATGTGGTCCTCAGCCCAGCTGATTCATCCCAAAGGGATGCCGGACCCCCTGCAGGAGCCATCTGTATCCCCGACAACGCTATCCATCATCCTCACTGCGGTGCTCAATTGAGGGTTCTTCTGCAGACAGCTTCAGGCGGCAGTGAACAACTTTACATGTACGTGTCTGTAATGAGAGCCCTTGACACCTGGCTAGTGGCTCTCAATGCCGGCCTAAGGGCTGAAGAGAATCAATGAGTCAATCCCTGAGGCTAAACCTACGCCCATCCTCAAGGGTTGTTCCAAATGTTGGTTTCTTCTCTGAATGTATCATTGCAGAGACAGCAATACTAAATTAAGTGAAGAAAAAGTGATTGGTGTGTCTGGTAAGATACGGCAGCAGCTTCTAGGTCAGTGATTCTCAAACCGGGAGTGCTATAGGTTCCTTTAAAGAGTTCAAAGGAAAATTAATTCCATTCAGTAGATTTCTTTATTTTGTTTATTTTCACACACATAATCTAACAAAAGAAAGGTCTTGTGTAGAGATCCCGCAATCTTTTTCTTTTATCAAATAGAAATTTTATCTGCATAGGCATATGGAGCAGTACAAGGAAACTGGAAAAGTGATGGAAATTCCGACTTTAAGCAACCCTGAAACTGTTTGTATTTTCAACGTATCCTCATACAGCGTATCCTATGATATCTTACAAATTATTCCTCATTTTTCTTGAGTTTTTCTAAGAATGCCCAGCAACACGTGTCAATTTCCACTCGTTACATGCGTACAGTCTTTTCAAAATAAACGTCCTGTGAAACAAGAAAGCAACTTGGTTAGGTTTAGGAAAATATTGTGGTTTCGTTAAAAATATCTCTGCTTGAAATACTTATGTTAGGTTTAGGCAACAAAACTACTTAGTTGGTTTAGGAAAAGATCAACTTGGTAAGTTTTGGCAACAAAACTATTTAGGATTAGGAAACGATTGACTTGGTTAGGTTTAGGCAACAAAACTAATTAGATTTAGGAAAAGATTGATTTTGTGAGGTTTAGGCATCAAAACTACTTAGTTGGTTTAGGAAAAGATCAACTTGGTTAGGTTTAGGCAACAAAACTACGTAGTTGTTTTAGGAAAAGATCGACTTGGTAAGTTTTGGCAACAAAACTATTTAGGATTAGGAAACGATTGACTTGGTTAGGTTTAGTCAACACAACTAGTTAGGTTTAGGAAAAGAGCAACTTGGTTAGGTTTAGGCAACAAAACTATTTAGGATTAGGAAAAAATCAACTTGGTTAGGTTTAGGCAACAAAACTAATTAGATTTAGGAAAAGATTGATTTTGTGAGGTTTAGGCATCAAAACTACTTAGTTGGTTTAGGAAAAGATCAACTTGGTTAGGTTTAGGCAACAAAACTACGTAGTTGTTTTAGGAAAAGATCGACTTGCTTAGGTTTAGGCAACAAAACTACTTAGTTAGGTTAAGGAAAAGATCGTGGAAGTGGCATTACTGAAGTATGGATGTTATGTGACTCAGACAGGGTACGAACACAGTTTTTTTACCCATCCATCCGACCTCCTCCCTAGGCTGCATTTGTTGCTCTTTATACTTTGTGGTTCACAGTTACGTGGATTACATACAAATAGATTTTGTGGGATATATACAAATTGCAGTGCATTACTTTTGAAGGTATAGTCACGAACGGTGTACAGCTTGGTATTTTTTGCCCTGTGGCCTCGAGTGCAACAAATGGAACAACAACACTGGTCTAAACATCCATTAGCGCTCTTGAGTATTTTTGATCACAGTGTACTTCTCCTCGAAGGGAGCCCCAGCCTCATATTCATCACACTGATGGTTGATGCTGTTGTAGATTCTACAGGAAGTCTAAACATCCATTAGCGCTCTTGAGTATTTTTGATCATAGCATACTTCTCCTCCAGCGTCATATTTATTATTTTTACACTGATGGTTGATGTTGTTTTTAGATTTTTATTTTACCAGGTGTCTTTGACTTAAAGCTCACGTTCATTTACATCCTTGGGGCAAAAGTTGTAGGGAAGGATCAGCTTATATGCAATTCATGAAATTGTGTTTGCTCACGCTTGAGGGCTTGCCTGCTGCAACTACAGGAAAGCGCTTTTAATTAATTTCCACAGCTCAGACTTTCCAAGCAACCTCCAGTCACAAGCCTGCTTCTTTAACCCTAGGCTACTGCCGCTGCCCCATTGCTAGGAAACAAATATGTCAAACAACCAACCCCTGCCTTTAATGCAGCGCAGGAACAAGGAACCTTCCGCAGAGCCTCGGAAAACTTGCCAGGGCTCAGGGTCGTTATTTTTTACAGTCGTCCCGGTTGTATTTGATGTCGTGCTGAGAATGTGTTTATCCTAATGGCTGTCTGAGCCACTGCATCCCTACATCCTAGTGGATCAGACACACTCTCGCATTGCCTGGATTCAAAGTCTGTCAGCAATGCGTTCATCTGTTCAGCAGGTCGAGTAAGCGGAATCCATTTTGTTTCAGTTAATTCAATCAGGCTCAACTGACTGCCACGTGCTGACGGTGCTGTCAGAGGCCACGGGGGGCTTTGGCGAGAGAAGATAGAAGAAGGATCCTTTTGGTAGGGGGAGGGGCTGATGTGTCACATAGCTCACCACCCTGGCCAGATGAGGCTGTGTTACACACCAACTTGGTGGCTCAAGACACGGTAGTTGCGGCTTATCGTATGTAAGCTCGGTGGGGAAGGAGGCCAGTGGACATTCCCAAATTTTGTGTTGTCGTGTTGAGTCTCTACATTACAAATCTCATTCTTCATGCTGGTGTGCTGAGCTCTCGCACACTTTCTCAATAATCGCATGGGCTGGTTGGCGACACGTCTAAATCCTTCTCCTAAAGGTTCCCCACACGAGACTCGAACGATGAAAAGTGTAAGCTGTAAACAACCTCAAAAGTACTCTGAAGGCATAGCCAGACAAGTGTAATACCTAATCATCTTTCCATGCCCAAGATCAGTCTGTCCATTTTGCACATTACTGCTGCAACCACCAGTGAGCTTCCACCAAGGAAACTTACATTCTAAGATGTAAGATTAGGGGGAATGAGTCAAACCTGGTACCTTGGAATTCCTTAGAGCTAAATAGCATCAGCTTGCTTTGCACAAATTCTTCAATTTTATCCCGCTTGATAACTTGGCGAGGCGAAGTAAAAATAAACTTCTTGTGCCTGCAGTCATTGCATAAACACGGACATACCTGGATCACTTCGGGTAATGCATTGGAAGAGTAATCTGAACTTTGAGTGTGAAAATAAATCATATAAATTCAGGATTAATTCCATTTCTAGTTGCTAGTGCTGTAACTCAAGCAGTGAGTTTTTCTCCCTTTACCACAGTTCCTGCATCATTCCATTTAATTTTAAGAAAGGTGCTTAGACAGATGCAAAGCGGTACAATGCAACAACCTGGTTTGCATACTTGCCAACTTTGAGACCTTAAAAATAGAGAGGATTTCAAAACCAAAGCGAGGAGTTTGGGGTTCCTCCCCCAGAAGAATTAGAATTTTGTTTCCTGCATTTTGGTGACTTTTAAAGAATGAAAATAACAAAACAATAAGTACACTGCAACAGCATTTTATGTCAAATTTTTTATTTTACCTTTAATTCTCAGGGAAGAAAACTGAATATTTCGCCCTTCTGGCATAAACTAATATTTGTCAGTTTTTACTCATTTTTTGCCCCTGCTTGAGTATTTCTTTCAGTTAACTGATTGGTTGATTTATTTGCCACCTAACTTAAGTTACGGCACTTTTATTTTAACCAAAACCACGATCTTTCCTAAACCTAACTAAATAGTTTTGTTGCCTAAGCCTAACCGAGTCAATCTATTCCTAAACCTAACTACATAGTTATATTTTGAAAAGACTGGAGCGGAAATTGACATATCCGTCACGTGTTGTTGAAAGTCGTGCTCAGCGTCACGAAAAAAAGGGAAATTCGCATCTATGTACAAGAATCAAATAGATTCAATTTCGGGACTATTTCACAAACTGCCGTGAGACTGTGTTGCTCAGATATAACGCGACAAAGGCACCACCGCGCTCTGAAATCCGTTATTTCCAGTGGCTTGCACCACGCCACGACGGCTTTTTCGCTACGTCGAGCACAATCCAACTTTGGGCGCTGCATGCTGTGATGTGAGCTGAACCCAGCGGCGAGCGCAGCTCAAACATGAGCTCAAACTGCGCTGTGTCGCGAGCATAGACTGCTCTCTTCCACCAGGAAACAACATTTGGTGTAGCTCTATTGTCGTCTGGGTGGAAACAGTAGGGATTATATACGCAGTAGAGTGTCAGAAACAGGTTAAGATAATAAAAAAAGTGTGAAAATTAATAGGGAGAGATACGGGGGAATTGTGACCCCGGGAGGAAACCGGGAGAGGGAAATGAATAACGGGAGTCTCCCGGGAAAATCGGGAGGGTTGGCAAGTATGCTGTTGTGACATGATAGAAATTCAATCGATTTTAGAGGAAATAATGAAGGGCTTTTGTGTGTGCAAAAAACATGACTTAAGTGTCAGGTTTGCTGCAGGTAACACAGTGGTAGATACAGTATGATGGTTAACTGTGGAGTGCTTTGAAACCAGTTCCATTGGATTTCTATCGCCGCGTTTAGTTCATAAGATTTGCGTGTTGATGTTTTTGGTTCTATTCTTAGACAGACGAACCTCCAGAGGGGCCCTCGCTTTTTTTTATTTTGATCACACATGAATGTATCCTGATTTTCCCAGTAATGATCCCCATCCTACCCCGCCTGCGAGATTGGCAGACGAGACTCCCTGCGGACGAACAGCTAGTCGAAAGTGTTGGGAATTAAAAGGGAACAATGTAGATATATGGAGAGCTTTACTTAAAGCGTTAATCACACCTTGAGAGTTCTGCTTCAACCCATCAGCTCTGCTTTAAAAGGAAAACAGTAGAAGTTATGTGCTCAGCTCTATCAGTTCTGCAGTACACCCTCCCACGTAATTGCTCAACACAAAGTCACAATATCCTTTTGCCGCTCGTATAGAACCGTTTTTGAAACTCAATGTCGAGCCAAAGTCATCAGCGCCCTCTTTTTTGAAATCTTCTCTCAGTCTGCTCTTTTTAATATCAGCCAGCAATTTCCTCCACCAGCTGAATGAATGCGTTCTGAATTCTTGCAATATGTCTGCTCTCACACTTAAACCTTGTGGGTGTATGTCTGCGTCTGGGAATGTGTGTCGTGTGTGTGAGCAGTTGAGCATGTGGCCGAAGGACTGTCACTAATAACCAAAATTAAATTCCTGTAGATTAACATATGGAGATTGCAGGCTGTGAAATTGACTCGAGGCTGTGAAATTAAAGGCAATACCCACCGAGGTGATAGCGCCGGTTGTTCGGGGGGGAGGGCGGGGCATTCCGCACTGTACGTGTGTACACTGCAATTCAATTAGTGCCCTTGATCATCTTCTTTAGCAAGTCTGATGTGGTGTGACTTTGCGAATCCAGGCGGTGAGACACCGGGCTCGATCTCGGAGAGATGTTTGATTTATTTGTTCATTAGGAACTCTCTCTGCAGACTCAGACCTCTCATCAATCCCTGTTCGCCCTCAACAAACACAATCAACTTGACGTTCCGTTTCATGGCCAAAGGGAAATAAGAGATTGCCATGCATCATAACCATTGATAAGGCCGTCCCCTGCCAAAGTTTTTCATCTAACCCGTAGCGTGGTAATCCCATCTAAAGTGGATTAAATATTAAATAGTTTGGCGTGTGTGAGGAAGGAGAACGGGCTAGCGAAATGCCAGGAGGATTAAGTCGGAGCGGATGTAGTGCGGCAGTGGTAGCGTGCTATCCTAGAGTTGCTGTTTCTCAATAATAGAAATGTCAGGACGGGGAAGGAGGAGTGGAAAGGAGGAGTGAGGGGGGATGTCCTAACTGCAAGGGGTTAGAAATCACAGCTAGTGTAGAATTCATCATTACTACTTCCCACTCACGTCGGCTTTAAGATGGCATTAACCTTTGCTGCTGAGGGAAGTCACACTCTGCTTAACTTTCACTGAAAGACTTTTAGTCAAGTTTCTTTAAAAGAAAAGTGTTTGATAATTAGAGGTCAGTATAATAATTTTTTTTTTTTAAATTTAAAGGAGCTATTGATAACATTGATAACATTCAGCTACTAGATGTCCAACCTCGTTAGAAGCCTTGTTAGAGGTGAGAACCAAACATCAGATATCTTCCACAGAGATAAGCAAAACATTAATTTTGGACCCGCCAAAAATAAAATGATTAATTCACAATCAGAATAATTTTTTTTAAAGAAAAGCAATACTTTTATTTGGCAACTTTCTAAAAGCTCCGTGGATGTATTATTTCTTAAAAAAATATTTGTCTACCGAAAAATGTTATCAATAACACCTTTAATTAAATTGTTTCATTAACCCTTTTGTGCCCAAAGACTATATAGTATGATAAGAAAAAATTTCACAACATTTGTTTTGATTTATCAAAAGTCTTGAAATTTGGTAAGGACATACTTTGGGAAAGTATCTAACAGTACAACTTGTGGAATATCACACTTTTATTAATAATCAAAGTTGAGATTTTTGAAAAATGAGAAAAAAACGCTAACATTGTGTTTATTAAATATTTTCCATATGAAATATTTTTTTACACTATATATGTGTGCACGTCTTTGATTTTCAACTTGTTTTGAGTTCATAGACCAAATACTTGATTGTGCACCTTGTAGTATCTGAGATACAGACATTTTCTCATAATATCATACTATAGCCAGTATTTGGGCACCAAAATTAGGGTTGCCAAAGTAATCGCTATAATAATGTGTTGACACAAATTTGCATCATATGGCATCATATGAAACTAGAAAACCTAAGGAATCCATTGGTACCAACCGTGTCATTCTAGCTTGTCGCGGATGTGGCTAAATAGGCTCAAGTTACGCTAAATTTTGGCGAGGAAAAACTGGCATGACCATTTTTCAAAGGGGTCCCTTGACCTCTGACCTCAAGATATCTGAATGAAAATGGGTTCTATGGGTACCCATGTGTCTCCCCTTTACAGACACGCTCACTTGATAATCACATGCAGTTTTGAGAGAAAAACGTGTGATTAATTTACGATTAATTGCAAATAACTATGGACAATCGTGATTAATTGCGATTCAATATTTTAATCGATTGACAGCTCTACCTAAGATATATTGCAAAAACAGTTGTCCCATGTACCCAACTACTAAGAAAAATGCACTTTTTTGCCAAATAGTTTGACCGATTTTGAAAATGTCTTCACATTAGTGCTTAGGCAAACCCAGAGAACACTTACACCAAAGGAAATTAAACATTTCAGTTGCGAGCGCAAATGGGTTAAGCCTTTACAACCACAAACACACACTCATTCTTAGCAAATGTAATAATCCATAGCGATCTGCTAATAAGCAATTGAGT
Source organism: Sebastes umbrosus (assembly GCF_015220745.1). NCBI lineage: Eukaryota > Metazoa > Chordata > Actinopteri > Perciformes > Sebastidae > Sebastes > Sebastes umbrosus. Next base: position 20,833,676 of record NC_051285.1, read on the forward strand.
TTAGCGAAACAAACATTAAAACAGCCTTGCCTCGAGGAAGGAAGTGTTATTCATATCCATCTTCACGCTTTATTCTGTAATGTTTTATCTCTCCCTGAGCGATCACTTTGTCAGCATCAGTAATGCCTATAAATCCTACTGTGGAGGAGATTAGTCTGCGAGAAGTGCTGCTGCCTGCAGTAATTAAAATTCTGCTGGATGGCCAGGGTTTCTCCTCCTGCCATCATCTCCTCCAAACATCGCTCACAGACTGTCTGTCTTACTAACTCTCCTTGTCCTTTTGTCCCTCTCAATAGTTTTAATCAATTACAATACATTTCAGGCCTGATAACAGCACTCCTCCGCGCTTAAGTGGGTGATAAGCGGGAAGAACAAAGGGCCCTTTTGAGAAAATAAAACTACAGATTGCCAATGACAACCATCTACTTCTGTGGTTTTAAATCATGTCTCAGAGATCATGGTTACGCCGGTGTACAATACAATCTAAAAATGAAAAAAAAATATCAGACTAATTGTTCTTTTGAGGCTATTTAAAGCAAAAAAAAGTGAAAGAATAATTGATGCGTGATAAACGTCTATTTAAATTCGCAACATTACAAGTTCAGAAAGTCCACTGACTCATTATATTTCAGCTTTTATACCAATTCTACCACCGTTTACAAATTATAATTGCAAAATGTGGTTCATTTGTTTATTTAGTGAATAATTTCTCAATCTAATCCAGATTTGTTGACACTTGCTCCCTTTTGATTGAGTCCCGCGGCCATCTGCTGTCGCCGTCTAGAACTTATCCCACAAACTACACGCCTGTCTGCGACTGGCTGTCTTGCTCTATAAACATGTATTTTATGACACTCCGGCTCATAGCCTGACAATTGCACTCAATCACAAATGGAATGAAATGCCATTGTGCATCTCTTTGCAGCATCAGCAGTATGCAAAGTCGATACAAATTATTCTGTTCTCGATGTCTGACAAACAGCTTTATAATTCATCATTTTCACAACCAAACTTGTGACTCCTTCCATTTGGACTTCAGTGCTCTGGAGTGAGGAAGAGAGATTTGTATGATCTATGGATGGTCTCCGTCTATCTATCATCATTATGGTCATCTCAGGGAAAAGTGTGTCTTTGTCTGATAGAGACACTTGAACTAAACGTTCAACACTCACTCTGGACATATAACAAAGAATTGTAGCAGGATTTTGACTTTTATTGCCACTGTAAATTATATTCTTACCAACCCGGTCTCATGGGAAGGCGTATAAATAGCATTACAATGACATTTTGCGTGTCATGAGGACGCATTTTAGGCTTTTCACGTGTAATTTGTACGCCGCTTTTCACGCGTCATTTGTACGCCAAGAAACAAAACTACAACGACGTCCGCGGTCAGGTTTAGGCAATAAAACCACTTAGTTAGGTTTAGGAAAAACGTCATGGTTGGGCTTAAAATTAGTACGTAAACCAGTGGCGTAAATATCGACGGTGCCCAGAAGCTGTCACGGGCCCAAATGTCACATTCCTACACCGTGTCTTCACTGAATCCATTATATGCACTTCTGCTACATTATATAAACAAACCACTTAGGCTACCTATCAGCCGTGCGCTCGAGATCAGACTGGAGACGTAACCACATATCTTCCTTCATTTGTTCTTTTTAAACAGAAAATGCACGTTTAATATTGTGATATTTACTGGAAATGACAAATATATATATATATACAATATACAATATAGCCAACAGCAGTAGAAAACTTTCAGCTCCCTGGTGATCTCCCTCCAGCCGGCTGCCGCCTTATTTAATTTCTTGTAGCAAAATGAGGAGGTATTGTATAGATAACTCCTCATTTCAACTTCAACAATCAGCCGCTCCTGGTCCATTGAGGCGATTTCAAGGTGAGAGACAGGAATAAATAGAAACAGCTGGTCGTCTGACAAAAGTTCAACTCAAAACGGCGAGCCTACGTAGCGCTGCGTCGCTCACAGCCAGGACATTCCAGTAAAAAAGGAGCAGTTGTCCTAAGCAGTTGTTAATGACTTTGCGGAGCAGGAGTTCTAGTTTCTTGAGTGGGATCAGGGATTTAAATTTATAGCCCTGTAATTGTTAAGTCTCATATGCTCGAAAATGTGTACCTACTGAAATCTGCGTCTGTGATAACATTTGGCTGCCGAGTCCAGGGCAGACTGTTAAGTTAGCGTTGATAAATTTGGCACTCCGGCTGCTCTCCGTGGTGTTGATCTAAGGCTGGTGTGCAGTCTGGGAGTTGCATGGTGAGCCTCTCCATGGTGGCATAGCAATTGTCTGGAGTGGTTGTGTGTGTGCGCTTGTGTTTGGGGCGAGGGCTCAAGAAAAAAAAAAATTTGCACCGGGGCCAATCACAATTATGTTACCCTGCTGACGTAAACTAAGTAAAATACATATGTAACAAGTACCATAATTACGGAAAACAAGTCAGAAACATCACCAAAAAACATCAAACGTCATTTGCAACCTGGTTGAAAGTCGTGTGTTTGTTGGACCCATCCACCTCCTCACCCGCCGCCATAAGTGGCCTGTCTCGCTTTTTATTCTACGTCACTTGCTCTGACCGTAGCATATTTACGCAGATGTGTTTGCATTGCAGTCAGTACAGACTACATGGCGTACAAATGACACGCAAAAAGCAAGAAAGGCATTCTTATTGCAGGCTAAAAGCGTAGCGCATTCATATGCCTATTCTTGCGAACGGGCTGATTGTTACAGAGACAGACACACACACACACACACACACACACACACACATTACAGTACAACACTGTAAACTAAATTATAATCATGGGGGGAGTTAGATTTCCTCTGCTGTTTCCCAAAATTAAATCTATATGCTGCCCTACACATCTGAATGTGGAACATGAGCTCTCTGGACATGCATTTTTGTGTCCTTCCCATTAGTTACACATTCATAACTAAAGTGGAGTTGTTTGTTCCAGATGTGACCCTGACTGTGTAGTCAGAATGACAACATTCAAGGAAAGAGCAGACATAAAAATACTGTAAAGCAATCAGTTTCTTATCTAAATCTGTCAGACGGCAACGCTGCCAAATCAGTGGAGCTCAGCAGTCTGCACTTTGAAAGATCTTTGATGACGGTAATCTGCCCCGTTTGTTTCGCAAGCTGTGCAACCGACCGCATTTCAGACGGTATGAAATGGCGCCATTGCTCCTGTCTGTTTTATTTTTCCTCGCTCTATTCTTTTTTGCCACTTGTTGCCCGAAATGCCAGCTGTTTATCTGCTTTATCGCCTTATTGAGCTACCCTTTGTGTCTGACTTATGCTGATGGCGCGATTGGTCGATGAGCCCGTGTCTCATTTGGAAGTTCTCCACGGAGTTATGAGCAAAAATCTGGAGTTTTAATCAACAACCTTGCCCGCTCGGTCCACACCTGATTTTGTTTTATGGCTTCACTGACCTTTTCTGGGCCATAAAACTCTGCCGGTGCCAATCTCTGTGTGACGTCGTAGGGTCATCGCTTCATCAGTTATCTCTCTACTATAACGGCAACATGACCTAAACACTCTGTCCTCAGCCATCAGCCAGAGAGAGATAGATGGTTTTATCTGTAAATGTAGCTATTGCGCTACACGTCCTGACATAAATTCCCAGCTGATAAGAGGAGCACTTTACAGGCCAGTGTGGCAGGTCATGGCTGCTGCAGCTGTATCTCAATGCAGCATGTAAAAGAGCAGTTATGAGATTTTTTGGCTGCCCAGTTTTTATAAATAACAATTACAATAATATAGTATTTGGTAGTAAATCATTTTTTTGCAATTCAGAATTTTTATTTTATCAAGAGTTTTTATTTTATTTGGTCGTTGGGAGCCCACTGACTCCCAACTAATTTATTTAAAGGTACAGTGTGTAGGATTTGGTAGCATCTGAAGGTGTGGTTGCACATTGCAACCAACTGAGTATCCCTTTGCTCACTCCTCCCTTTCCAAGACTGCGGTTACCACAGATTCACAAGCGTGTAAGAGAACTACGGTGGCCTTTAGGTAACGTAGATATGCGAAAGGTTCTTGCTAGAGCCCATGTTTGTCCCTTCTGGGCTACTGTAGAAACTTGGCGGAGCAACATGGCGGACTCCATGAAGCGGACCCGCTCCCTACGTAGATATGATGGGCTCATTCTAAGATAACGTAAACACAACGATTCTTAGTTTCAGGTGATTATACACTAATGAAAACATGGTGAATATTATATTCTATTTCTGCTAATGGATCCCCTGAAACACTGTTCCTTTAAAGTCATTTTATGTATGTAATACATTCGTTTATGGTGCAGAGCAAAATAAATAAATAAATAATGCCAATCTTAAATTTTAAATAACGTAAAGCAACAGCAGGCATTTGTAGTATTTATTGTATGTTAAATGTCCCAATCAGAGCTTCTGCTCCCTGGCTGAACCTTCTCACAAGTAGTTGATTGCCAGTCTGGCACTTTGCGACACGTCCCTCATCCAAAGACCTCGATCCAGGGAGTCGGCCATCAGCACTATTGACGCTAAGCTTGATGGATACGGCGTGGCAGAGCATCGACTGAAGAAACTACAGTGTAGTGCAGTGTGGCTGTCTGGCTTAGGGAAAGTGCCACAGAGAATTTTAAAATCGTCAAGCAAATACTCCAAGACCAGCTCCACAGGAGGTTTAATTAATCCCAATGGGAAAAACAAATATTTTTAACGAGAACGATTTTCACAAGAGAAAATATCTCAGATTTATAGGTAACAATCTTTATTCTTCATGTTGAGACCTAAAGATTGAATTCTGTTGATTAATAAATATGGAAACCCAGTAGACTTTAGGTTTATTTAATTTTACTTTTCTCTCTTCAAACACTTACAGACATCTGCTTATTAATATTTCATTTAGATTCATTGTTCTTCCAGTCAACGTGGCACATTTGCATGCTCATTTTAATTTTTTTTTTTTTTTAAACATCTACCTCAAAACATCGCCTTAGGGGCAGAGGAATTTGTGTTTGTGTTTTGAGTCCAAAATACTGAAATAAGGATGATGAGGTGTCAGGCTATAAGTCTTAATCTATGATTACGTTTTTTTCCCAGGAGAAGCGGTGAAACTATGATGATATGTTGCTACAAAATGAAACAAAAAAACAACTCTTTCAGACTCAGTTAAGATCAGAATTAGCATAGCCTCTCTGTGAACAGCCGTACATAAAGGTTGGCGTCCTTTTAACCTTGTGGGTGGCGCCGCCCGCGGCACTGACACAATGATGTGTTGGACCGCTTGCTTATTCACCTCCCTCGGGGACGGAGCAGACAGGTAGCTGGAGCTGTGCGAGGGTGCTGGCTGACTTTGTAGAAACGACAAGTGATGCTGTAACAAGCTCTAAACAGTGACTCTCTCTCATTTAAGTATTTAAGTCACAGGCTACTGGTGCCACTAAGACCTCAGGCTTTTTGGCTTTATATGTGACTGCAAAGTCACTCGTCAAAAAACGATTAAACACCGGGCACTCAATTTTGCAATCACACTGAAATTAATTAATTGGAAGATTCCATAATATGCACTTGAAATGTTTCCTTATCTCCAGAACAGTTAAATATCGGGGCAATAGGAGGATTTAAATGGCGGCTGCAATTATGTGTCCATTTAATTTATTCCTGCCAAAGATGGGACAAATATCAGGTGACCAATGGGAAAGCTCTTTTCACAGGAGGCTGAACTAATCAAACATTTAACAATGGGACAATGTGTATCACATAGTATCTGTTTCCAGTAATGCTGGCTGGGATGTTTTTTCCCCTGCGCTGGTACATCTGCCAAGATTTAAGGGATTAGACCGGGGTTGTATTTTCCACGGTGCTACAGACCGCTTAACCTTGCACCACTGTGACGACCGTTTTCCACCCAGATTAAGCAGCAAATGTACACATTCACCAGATTTGCTTTGGGACGGTAAGCGTTTACTGCCCCACTCCTTGGTAAATGTACGTACAGTGCTCATACTGGAAAATACATCATATGTTGTGCCACATTTTGGGATCATGGATTTCAAGGCCCATAAATTACCATATCACACACATACACTCAGTGATACAGATCCCTAATTCAACATCTATTATATTCCACAGAAATATAGTATGGTAGTAAAATACAGAAGAGTATGGGGGCCAGGAATAAGGAAATAAATGAGGGGAGGAAGATGTTTTTTTTTTGCATTTCAAGAATGAAGTCGAAATGCCGTCAAACTTTCAGTATTAGTGCCAGGCATAAAATGAAATAAATCAGAGGAGGGAGATTTATTTTTTTTGCATTTTAAGAATAAAATTGAAATGTTGAGAATAAAGTCACATTGTAGAGAATAAAGAAACATTGTTGAGAATAAAGTTGAAATACCATTTTGAGAATAAAGTTGTCATTTTGAGGATGAAATTGAAATGTTGAGAATAAAGTCGAAATACCATTTCGAGAATAAAGTTGAAATGTGAAAATAAAGTTAAAATATCATTTGAGAATATAGTCAAAATACCATTTTGAGAATAAAGTTGACATGTTGAGAATAAAGTCGAAATTTTGAGAATAAAGTTAAAATACCGTTTAAAGAATAAAGTCAAAATGTTGAGAATAAAGCTGAAATTCCAATTCAAAAATAAAGTCGAAATATTGAGAATAAACATCAAACTTTTGACAATAAATAAAACTACTAGTGTTAGCGCATAAACTGAAATTTCAACATTTTTCACACATTTTTCTCGACATTTCGGCTTTATTCTCAAAATGCAAAATAAAAAATTGTCTTCTTAATTTTTCCCCTTATCCCTGGCCCTAATACTCTTGAAATGCTTGGAGGGCCCGAGAGACCTTAAGCACATATGATCAAGTTAAAAGCAGCAGTTAAATTAAGTGCAGGAGTAAATTTCAAACTTTGTCTCACGCCAAAAATAATGAAACAAAGCACTGAGTGGTATCGCTGCTAATTGAAGGGGTTTGTTCCAAAATGTTATGTAGCCATTATAAAAAGTGCTGCCACCATGGAACCCAATCAGGAATTCAAAGACAGATAATGTCTCTTTCATATTCCAGGCTCTTGAGATGACTCTTTGCACTTAATTAGTACCCAGTGTACTAATGTGCTTCATATCATGCCAGAGATCATTTTGATTTGAATAATATGTACTGTAGTGTTGCCCACTGGACTCGAGTGCACTCTATAAGAAAGTCAGTGGATATTAGACATAGAATATTTGATATTCTAATATCCAACTTAATTTGTTTATGGATTAACAAAACCTCCAAATCCAATATCTACGGATTTTATTTTTTTTTGTCCTTGTAACTCCTAAGGTCAGTGAGTAACATATGACTGGAGACTTAAAGTCAGTAAATATGCATGCAGTTAAAGAAAAGTTATGATGATTGTCCATGACTAATCGCAATTAATCGCACATCTATTGCACATTTTTTATCAATTCAAAATGTACCTTAAAGGAAGAATTGTCAAATATTTAATACTCATATCAACATGGGAGTGGGCATATATGCTTGCTTTATTCAAACGTATGTATATATTTATTATTGGAAATCAATTAACAACACAAAACAATGACAAATATTGTCCAGAAACCCTCACAGGTACTGCATTTAGCATAAAATAATATGCTCAAATCATAACATGACAAACTCAAGCCCAATAGTCAACAACAGTTGTCAGTGTGTCAGTGTGCTGACTATAACTTGCCCCAAACTGCATATGATTATTATAAAGTGGGCATGTCTGTAAAGGGGAGACTCGTGGGTACCCATTCACATATCTTGAGGTCAGAGGTCAAGGTACCCCATGAAAAGGGCCATGCCAGTTTTTCCTCCCCAAAATTTTGCGTTAGTTTGGAGCGTTATTTAGCCTCCTTCGCAACAAGCTAATATGAAAACGGTTGGTACCAATGGATTCGTTAGGTTTTTCTGGTTTCATAAGATATATGAGCTCGCTACAACCTTCGAAAAATGAATTGCCTTAATGTGTTAAAGAAATTAGTGGTGTTAAAATGAATTTGCGTTAATTATTATCGCGTTAACTTTGACAGTCCTAGTTTATGGAAGTTAAGTTCAATATGGAAAGTCATGATTTTTTTTGTCCTTTTAAATCCTAAAGTGAGGGTGCAACATATGACTGGAGACGTACAGTCAGTGGATATGCATACAGTTAAAGAGAAATTAAGCTGCGCCTGAAGTTAAAATGACTGGAGGATAACAATAGTGACGATTGTTTGAAATATTCTTCCTACACTAAGAAAAACAGCTCATATTATAGTAGTATTCCTGTAGATGGTATAATATATTTCACTGGTTTTCATCACTGGCAATTACATACAGTGCAGTTGAACTGCATTTTGCTTACAACAAAACATTATCAACTCCATATCCATCTCTTTCCATTTCACTGATGCCTTTATCCAGACCTTTCCTATATATTTCACAATGCGGGCTATGTGGTGCAACTCAGCGGTGATGAAGGATGACATTTGTGATAAATGCACTGACCATAAACTGTCAAATCAGAGCAGAACCTGCCTCCTGGCCGCTCCCTTAGTTACGCTCTGCACCCTTTCCCTCCTGTCTTGTCCGCGTAGCTCCCCTTCGGCCCGGCGCACGGCTGCTGCGTTGGACACACTTGGTCAGAGTTCACTTTGACGGGAGCTAAAGTGAGTCACATAGTGGCCGAAGGCATTAGCAGCCAATGTTAGTCATCATTAAACATCTCTTCACCTCTCTCCTCGCGACCCCCTTTTGAACTAGAAATCCCCGCCTCGGCTTCTATTCGCTCTGACATACAGCAACTGAAAAATGTATACAGGAAGAAGAAGGGTAAAGGGATATGAAAGGGCACTGCAGAAAAAGTGGATGGGTTACCTTCGTCTGCTGGCACACTTATTTTATTCATCCGTTATTCATTCGCCCAGTTTATCTACCGCTGACAAGTTGTCACTCTTTGCTACTCTTTTGTCCTTTTAAAAAATACATTGAATTATTCACCCTGCTTCATGCATGATACTGCCACTGTCAGTCCGCATCACTTTGAAAGCAGATAAGAGGGAAGTTTTTGGGTCATGTTTGCGAAATCTGCCAGAGGATACTGATCAGCGCCGATAAGGTTTTTCATTGTTATATATGGACATTATTTCTCGCTACTGTCTAAAGTTTTCCGTTAAACTTCAAATGTGAACAGAAAGGCTTTGAGATGCATTCCATATTCTTGTCATATGGCAACGAACTTCCAGGGGATGCTGCTGTTGATGAACCCTGTCACCATGGTGACACTGCAGTGTACAGTAGTGTTACACGGTAGAAGCAAGCAAACAGTAGCAAAACAGGTCAAACATAAGAACATCTTGAGCAGCTAATTTCACAAGGTCATCACAGAGAGATGTTATCTGTGTGACTTGCTGCTCCTGGTGGACAGATTCACCATCTTGAAAGGAACCATAGCATGCATCAACTTTGCATGCTTGAGCACACACTTTAATAGGCTATTCTATCAAAAGGTAAGCACAACTTCAAGCCAAGAATACCTTTTTTAGGCCTATAAGGCAAGAATACTTAATTATACTTTTCTAAAGTATATATCGATCAAAAGATTAAGTACATGTAGACCAATAAGCCAAGTGTACTTAGACTTTTTATGTTTACTTGTCAGTATGAGTCAAGTATACTTAGACTTGTCTGTATACTTGTCAGTATATGCCAAGTTTAGACTTGTCTGCATACTTGTCAGTATGAGCCAAGTATGCTTAGACTTCTCTGTATGTCGTCAGTATGAGCCAAGTATACTTATCTATACTTTTGTTAACTATATCTCTGATAAGTACGTAAAAAGTAAACTGAAGAGACGTCTACTAATAGCACACTTGAATAAACTTCATTTTGGTAAGCGATATGAAATCCCTAAAAAAAAGGCTCCAAAGCTGACAAAAAGAGATTATTATGGCACCAAACAAAAACCTTTTTTTCCCTCCTTTCTTGGCAAATCAGACCCTCTTGTTACACACTACAGTGCCCTTTTGTGGCTGACAAGTTTGATTTCGCAGCATAACAATAACACAACGCGAATGATCACGGTGCCGGAGTTGAAAGCAGGATTTTTGTGTGTTTATAGCAGGAGAGAACTAATGTTTCCAGCATGCTAAAATCAAGGTCTGCTCATATCCCATCTTGCTGCATAGCTACGGAGTAAACAAACACCTGCAGATGCGAGTTTCGGCTTTGATGTATGTCTCTAACATGTGCGCGGCGGCATATGTGGTTAGTGCTGGCGTGGGCGTTGTGACCACCTGCTGTCTTTAAAAGACCTTGAGGAGCCACGCTGGAATCTCTTGGAGCATACAAAAGAGACATGAGAGGCAAATGACAGAAGCGTTCCCCTCGTACTCAACTATGCATGTGCCACTGCTCGCCTATTAATCAGTGCTCATACTAACGGTCTTTCAGTTCAGTTTACTTCAGATGGCATCTGGTCAATAATAATGCCTCTTATGGAAGTAAGATTCAGCAGGTTTACATCAAAAGACATAAATTTTAGTATGGACATGCCTGTTTTGTAACAAGAAGCTCAGAGACTTGCACATTCTGCACAAATCTATATGACCCGTTTGAGACTATGCAGGCAGACCTCCTGTAGGTAGACTGCATGAGGAATTTAGACAAAATTGCTAAAGCTTATTCAGTGGGATAGGCTTTGATCATTTCTTATTTTTCAGTGGATGTAAAATTACATTTTGCTAGATGTAGGGTATTTGTTTTGAAATTGGGTGTATAGTCCTCCAGAGCTGCAGCTGCTGTTTTAAGCTTCCAAAGGAATATAGAAGAGACATCAGTGGGACAAATAAACTGGAAAAACAAAGTTTGGAAACTTGTGTTTGGTCGATTATTTCTCTGTTGTTACAATGCTAATTGGCATTGTATTTTACATCGTTGGAAAGCCTGTTTATTTACCTTCGCAATGATGTCCAACTTGTAAGGATCATGCATTTGTGGGATGAGCAGCACAGCTGATTATGTGGGGAGCGCCCAAGAAAAATTTGCCAAAATGCTCCGTCAATGGTAAACAGTGTATTCTCCTGTTTGTGTTGACTCTTGTTTTGAGTTGTTTGGTGGATTGGATGATTGAACTCTCTATCAGTAACAAGGAACAAACAAGACATATTGGCTATTTTACACTTTATTCATTTAATACACCGTCAGGAGCCTCAGTAGCGGGTGGAAGATCCATACGCAGCCACAACAGCCTGGCACCTCCTCCTCATGCTGGTCACCAACCTGGTCACACGTTGCTGTGGGATGGTGTTCCATTCCTCAACCAGGATTCGTTGCAGGTCAGCCAATGAGGTTGTGTTGGTCACTCTAACACGTACAGCACGCCCAAGCTGATCGTACAAGTGTTGAATTGGGTTGAGGTGTGGACTCTTGGCAAGCCGTTCCATTCTCTCTACTCCCACATTGTGGAGGTAGTCTGTGATAACCCTGGCTCTGTGGGGGCGAGCGTTGTTTCTTGGAGGATGAAGTTAGGTGCCAGATTGTGGAGATATGGGATCGCCACTGGCTGCAGAATCTCATCCCGATATCTCACTGCATTGAGATGATCTTCAATGATGACAAGCCTTGTTTTGCCATTGAGGGAGATGCCGCCCCACACCATGACACTGCCCCCACCAAAAGCTGTTACTCCATCGGTTCAACAATCAGCATAGCGTTCTCCACGTCGTCTCCATACTTTGACCCTGCCATCCAACTTTGGCAGACAGAACCTGGACTCATCACTGAACATGACATTCCCCCACATGTTGAGGTTCCATTGTCTGTGTTGTCGACACCAGCGCAAATGGGCCTGACGGGGAAGGGCAGTCATTGCAGGCTTCCTGGTAGCCTTATGAGAATACACTGTTTACCATTGGCAGAGCATTTTGGCAAATTTTTCTTGGGCGCTACCCACATAATCAGCTGTGCTGCTCATCCCACAAATGCATGATCCTTACAAGTTAGACATCATTGCGAAGGTAAATAAACAGGCTTTCCAACCATGTAAAATACAATGACCATCAGCATTGTAACAACAGAGAAATAATCCACCAAACACAAGTTTCCAAACTTTGTTTTTCCAGTATATGATGAAGTGACAAATATGACAAATATGCTATATTTTGTTTGGAAAGCACTTATTTTCTGTGGAGCTCACTGAAGTGATGATTATGTCAGTGATTTATGCTGCTCATGAGTCATGACTTGGACATGTTTTTCAGTAACAGCCATTCAATTGAAATGTTGTCATTGCTTTCTGTATAGGCCTATAGTCGTTTTCCATGTTTCTGATGGGCTTTTTTTTTTTGTGCATGTACCGGGTATTATGCGGAAGACAAAAGCTGGTATGCTGCTTTAGAGCAATGTTACGCGATGGATCCTCTAAGCCTAGAATTTGTTTGGGTATTGTAAATGGATCATAGACTGTATATAAGAAGTGGACGTAGTCACTGTGACATCGCCCCTTGGTTTGTGGACTGTCATTTTGAAGCCTTGAGTTTGTCATTTTGTCTGTAGCCATCTTGGTTTTTTGCAACCAGAAGTGACACCAAGCTCTCCAGGAAGAGCGCCTCATATGAATGAATGGGAGCCTGCCTCCAACGCTGTATCCAGTTCTCTTCATAAATCCATGAGTGACACGAGAGGGTGGAGCTAAGTACAACCGAATGCTGAATAAGCCATTTTTAACTTTCATCAACTGAAAACACACTGTGACAGGGTTCAAGTTGTAAGACAAAAACACAGACAACTCCCAGACCGGACAACGTCGTGGTAGCAACCTGTAAATCACAAGGTAGCCCCGCTTTATGGTCTATTTCATTCTAAATGGGACCATTATTTACAAAATGAACATCATGCTGTTTTGAAAAAGACTTGAAATTAGCGATTGATATAAACATAAACTCATGTTTACAATATTTACTGAGGTAATAAATCAAGTGAGAAATAGGCTCATTTTCTCATAGACTTCTATACAATCGGACTTCTTTTTGCAACCAGAGGAGTCGCCCCCTGCTGGCTATTAGAACGAATGCAAGTTTAAGGCACTTCCACATTGGCTCCACTTTACACAAGTCCCTCTTCTTCTGTGGCATTTCTGACAAAGTAGCACCACAAGATGTGTTTGCTGCCCCCAGTGGTCAATACAGTTTTTTTTTCAAACGGGAAAAAACACACATGATCAGGGCTGAAATCTTAAAGACCCTGAAAACGTATTTTCTCCATCAGCTTCTTACCATAAGCGATGTGGTCTTACATGAACACACACAATTAGAACAGTATAGTTTTAAATTGGGAAGTCATTGCTTGCAGGGATGTATAATTAATAGAAGTGGATGAATGATGCAACAATTTAATGCCACCCAACAGCTTAGCTGCATGAACCAGGGTGAGAGTGAAACACCTGCTGATGAACGCCTCAAGATTTCTGCTGAGCTGGAACAGACAAACCATTAAAAATGTATATTAACAGCGATGTGAGGAGGATGAATGACTGGGCACTAAAATTTATTTTCCAGCCCCTTAAATCCATTCAGACTAAACCACTTTAATTTTCACCACTTTTATTTTTTTTTTTCACTCGGTGCTCTTCCACACAGATTTGCTCTTGCACCACATGTGTTTGTAGATCCTCTTAGGGTAGCCAGGCTTGAAATCCAATTTTGGTGAAGCTATAAAAGCGCAGAGAGAAATAAATAAAATAAAAAAGTTTATAAACTGTGATGATTCTTTTCATTACACAGGCGCCAATGAAAAACAACTTTGCAACTTTAGTGCAGAGGTAGGTGTTTTTGGGGGAATTTTTTACATGTGGACCCAGGGATGGTAATGTAAAAGTTTCTTTCCCGAAGAATAACAGCTGCTTACAGAGAGACTTGTTCATCATCTGGGTTTTGTTTTTACCATCTGCCGGTGCTTCGACTTTATTGGCTCTACTGATGTTCTCCAATTACCTGGTGTGGTAATTTACAGCACCTCATAATAACCCGCTCTTGCACCACGAGGCAGGGCCCATCCTTTTCCGTGAGAAGTTTAAATAAGATCAGAGCGGAGTATTTGCAGTCTCTCAATCATGCCTGAGTACACTGCTCTCAGTCACAGTTTATTAAAGCAATGAGCTACAAGAGGCTGTGATTTGCAGTTATTTAAAGCAGCCACTGGAAGAACCATTCCGAGGTAAAAAAAAAAAAAAGAATCCTCTCCCACTGTAAAGTGTATGATTGCTTTAATAAAACCTGAATAACTAGAGTATTAAAAGTCAATATGACCAGTAAATCATTTTCTTTCTCTAACCAAACATGTACCACAGTGACATGCAAGTCTTAACATTGCTTCACATATGAACATTCCAAGTATATATGTGTTAATATTTCACCTGTCCTTGAATTATGTGTGCATGTACATAATGAATACTGTGTTGGCAACCTCCATGAGGTCAGCTCAGCACTGAAATATGGACTTCACATCTTACAAATAAAGTAAAGAATACTACAATTTCTTCAGAAATGTGTGTAAAATTGCATAATCTAAAGCTGAAAGGCTAAGCTAAAATGTCAAAGTACAGTATGACCTCTGTCTCTGTGTTGTTGTTTTTTTAATCCGTCTCACAGCTTAACAAAGTCATAACATCATAACTCCTCTTATTATCAATGACAGTTCCACGTGTTATTTTATCCTCCAGCACCTTATCTCCCTTTAACCTTTTCCCATGCTGAAAACATACACTTAAGCTATACAGTATGTTTGGGAAATTTGAAGGGAATTGCTCTAAACCTAACATACCTTAAGTGGCTCTCTGATATATTGAAAGAACTGCTGTGGTGAAGAGTACAGGGCTGTTGATCTGCATGTAAAACGGCTGTTAGAAATGTTATTTACTTTTGGTAAATTTGTGAAAAACACTGGTGCCATTCGCGATATGTTTTCTGGCTGTGAGCAAAGTATTACTGTTTCTAGCAAAAGACATTACAGATGCCTTAAAAATACATTTTTGAGAAAATAATTAATCAATTAAAGTACATTTTTAAAGTGTGTAAGGGCTTAGAACACTATGATAGCAGTATATGATGGCCATTCCCGTGCTCACTCATAAGTTGCTGCAGCAATTTTTGGGTTGACACCATTTGTTACACAGATTTTTTTCTGAATTTAACAATTTTTTGCCACTCGATAAATTGATAAAAGCACCAAGACCTTGAGGAACACCATAGAAAAAGCCATGCTGTGATTTGATATAAAACACTTTTGACATTTGCAGATTTCTGCAAGAATTGCATTTTTCGGCAATTGGACGGCGACCACTTCTGTTCTGGAAACTGCTGAGAAACCCCCTTATTGTCAATCTACCTAGGAAAGCTATCCATCCTCTGAATGCCATAGGTCTCTAGGCTATGGTTGTAAAGTTTCATGAGGCCGTGATTATCCTAGAGGTCACAACAGGTCATTTTATACAGTAACGTCAAGTTGAAAAAAAAGGTCTCACTACAATAAAATGGCTACTATGGGAACTAACATCATCACACATGAATACAGTTGGTCTCATTGGATCCACACAAGTCTCAGCTTTACAGCGATACCCAATTTATGCAATTCCAAGTCTGTTTAGGGACCCCAGTATGCAGAAATATTCAAATATGCCCTTTTAGAATAGGTGAAAAAAATACATTTATACTGCATTCAAAAAACTGCATGGTTTTTGCCCCAAACTGCATGGGATTATTATAAAGTGGGCATGTCTGTAAAAGGGAGAATTGTGGGTACCCACAGAACTCAATTTCATTTAGATAGCTTGAGGTCAAAGGTCAAGAGAACCCTTTGAAAAAGGCCATCCCAGTTTTTCCTTGGCAAAATTTAGCGTAACTTCGTAGCGTTATTTAGCGTTCTTCTCAACATGCATGACATTGTTTGTACCAATATATTCCTTAGGTTTTCTGGTTTCATATACTAGTACCTTCACTCTAGCTCTAAAAGAGAACCTGCAACAGCCTCTGAAAAAATAAAGTCGGCCGAGGACCCCGGCGCCCTCAAGGAGTGGAAGAGGTTAATAGTCTAGCTGGCAAAAAAATAAATGAAAACAGCCCATCTATCTTTATGCAAATTGGTATTGTACACTTCTTCCTTACAAATGCAGGTTTTACCTGTGTGGAATACACCTTTTAGCAGAACGCGGTGCTTCTCGGCTCTGAAGGCCCCTGTATCTATCAGACCTCTACAGGAGGCAGCATCATCCATCACTGTCAGTGTTAATATTGTTTCCCCTCACCTCCCAATAGGCAGCTTGTGTTTTGGTTTACAGCATTTATGTTTTCAGACTGGTGTACTCACAGGCCCTCACCTGGCTTTGCTCTCTGGCATCCCCCTGCCGAAACGCATAAAACTAATTTCAACATTACATGCAGTCGGCATATTAAAATACCTCTGCTGCTGCAAGACATCTTTCTCTCTCTCTCTCTCTCTCTCTCTCTTTCTCTCTCTCTCTCTCTCTTTCTCACTCTCTCCCTCCAGGATTTAGCTGATTATTGTTTGTGTTTTATATTCAGTTTCTTGTTTAAAGATTGCTTTGAAAAATGCTCTGGTGAAATTGCTGAGATTGAATGTAGTTTGAAGGTGACAAGAGTCGTGCTGTAATCGATTACATTTTCAAATGCTTAGAATGGGTTTTGATTGTTAAAAAAAAGGACCAATACGTGCGATACTACTACAACTACTAATACTACTGTGTGAATATAATACCCCTCCAAAAAAGGCGGGAAAAGTTAATGACAGCTGTCCTCTGTATGGATCAGACGCCAGAAACCGATAAAAACATAAAATAGAGAGCTCTATTGTAAGAAATAGGCCAGTGTTCCTGATCAAAGCAAGAATATCGTCACTCCACTTAGATGCAATTTTCCAGCATTGTGTCTGTCATGTTTAGGGGGAAGAAAATAACATCTTCCTTGAAGAATGACAACCTAATGCTGGGTCTTTTCATCTAGCGGCGTGGCTGTCTTTTCCTTACAAGAGATTCGACCATCACGTGTCATAAACTTACAACAATTTTCAAACACCAGGTCTCTCTGCTCCTCCTGACTTCTAGTCCCTTTGACCACTTTATTTCGCCTGCTTGCTCCATCAGAGTGCACAGAAAATACTTGTGCTCGGAATCTTGGAGATGTAAGTGCCAAAGTGATTTTTGAGTCTGCTCGTCCACCTCCTTCGAACCAATTCTGTAAAGGTCAAGGCTTACACTCGAAGGCGATCGCTTCTGCTCTGCTTTTCAGCGCTATTACAGTAATCACCTTTTCCCTTCCATCCGTGGACATTTCACATCCACGTTGAAAAAGTGAAGGTTTGTAGATGAAATTTACAGGAAATTTCCTGCAAACTGTAGATTTTCCCTGCTATTTATATTCCATCGTGGGAAGGCGGAGGCACCCTTTAGTGACAGTATGTGATGAACCGGACTTTCAATTAACTCCGATGTAAACCCACCCGCGTTATTTGACGGTTGGTCGGAGCAAGTAACGTAGTATTAATAGCGTGAGTCCACAAATTAAATCGCTGACTTATTTTGTCATGTCAGTCGTTTGTCACGTGACTTGTCAGTGAAGTTAGTAGTTGTGTTGCCTAAACCTAACTTCCTGTGAAAACGGAAGTTTATTTTGAAAGGACACTATACATGTAACAAGCGTATATTGATACACCGTCCTTAGTCCATCCAAAAGTAACGCAAGAGGGGTACCCTGTGCGTCAGTCTCCGATGCTGAGGGGCACTGACCAAGCAGTAGTATTTGACGAGTTGCGAGTGAGAATGTGTTGAGGAAAAACGTCATGGTTGGCTGTAAAATAAGTGCGTAAACCAAGTAAAATTTGTACGCTAACAATGTAAGGTAACGGCGGAAAACACGTCACAAATGTCACTAAAAACAAATGACAAACGTCAGTAATGTAACTTGTAAAAAAAACACCGCTCTCCTGGTTGAAAGTCCTGTGTTTGTTGGACCCATCGACCTATCCCCCCTCGCCCACCATGAACCGTCTTTCTCACTTTTTATTCTACGTCACTAGCTCTGAGCGTAGCATATTCACACAGATGCATTTACATTGCAGTCAGTACAGACTACATGGCGTACAAATAACACGCCAAAAGCAAGAACAGTGTTCTTAATGCACGCTAAATGCCTCGTGAATTATCATGTCATTCATACGCCTTTTTCGTGCGACCGGACTGCAGAAATCATTAATGAAATACAATATTTATCTTATGAATATCTACAAGCCCCTCACAGCAGCAAGTGGAAATTAGCTGGCCCAAAGGAAGAGATTCAGAAAACCACAATGTGAGATATCACAACAAATGTTCAGCCTGTTTTTTAGAGAAAAGTAGCATAAAGCACCGCTGAAATATGGCACAGCATGACTATTTCAGTATCTTGCTTTGTCCGCTTTCGGGTTGTCACTGACAAAAGACTATGCAGTTGAGCACTGAGATTCAGTATATCGTCTTACATGAGTGTGGCTGTGGTTTTGGTATACAAGGGAACTACTGTTAAAACAGGGTTTATAGCTGTGCATCTGTGGTGCTATCCAGCTGTGTGTGTGTGTGTGGGTGCACCAGGCAGCACATATCACAGGAGTGGTACTGTACTGTATGTCACACTATAAAAGGGGAGACAAATGGAACAGCTGGTCAGGTGAGAACTAAGGCACAAGGTAGACTGGACTTAAATAGACACAGAGAGTGTTTCACTGTGAATGCCAGGAGGCCTGTTTCAAAGGAAGGTGACTCTGCAGGAGGAGACTCCCACAGAGTGGAAGACTGAGGGAACGCATTTCTAGTTTGCATTTAGCGTTCGAGTGAGGGAAACTATTTGGATAATTGTGCCAGAGTGAAGCGAGTTTTGCTGGATTTATTCTTCAAAACATAGTATAGATACCTTGAAGCAATTTTTTTTTTAAACTGTTAAAAATAAGGGTCTCTGTATTCTTATTCAATGAGCTTTTCTTCTCTCTTACATTGTCTCTTTTTCTTCCATTCTGCTGCAATAGCAACTGAAACAGCAGTGAAAATAGCAGGGCGCCAAGCGAACTCACTTTTAACCTCATCTTTATGGCCTCGCCAAATGCTACCATTGCACAAACCTTCAACTTAACTTTATTAACCTGAACACAATAGCACTGTACTGGTTGTTAAAAGCAAAACATGGAAGAAAACAAAGACAACGGCCCTCGATGCATCTTGCTGGCACTTCAATTTTCCCAGGTTCAGATGGTCTTTTTTTCTGTCCGATAAAGAAAACGAGGGAGTTCTTGAGGCTGAAATGAGTCTTTCTTGCTGGTGCGTATGGTCTGTGACTGATTCAGTGTTATAACAGGAGCCTCCCCCCCATGAGATATAGAGTATTGACAAGTGTAATGGCGTACATAGGCATGTCAGTCTATGACAAGTACACAGATAAGGTTGAAAATGGCCAGCGCTGGTCCTTTAGTGGTATTTTCCTTGGACTGATGGGATTGTTATGGAGCTGGGGAATGATTCGAAGAGGGATGGAGAGCGTGGCATCAATCAAGTAGCTTTTAAATTCACCACTAATGCCTGTGTTGTGAGGAGGAGAGCCAGATGTATGGCCTGCACCCTCAGAGAATATACTCTTTAAAGCAGTGGCTCTAAACCTATTATCCTTACTTGCATCTGACAAAAGCTGAGCACCCCCCCTCCATATTTTCTGACGTTATCACCCTTAAAAAAAATTGCAAATCCTCGAACAAAATCCTCAATTTCAATAAGGTGATATACTAAATGAGCCAGGCCATTAAAAAGCCGTTATCAGTCGCTATAAGCACCATAGCTGTGGGTTATTAGGGGCCTACTATGCCTACTATGTTGTACAAGTGAAAGTGAAACACGTTCTAACATATTGTAAAATTGAAAAACCCTGTGTTTCTGTTCCTGTCATGTTATTTTGTATTTTTGGTGATCTACCATGTGAATAGATGATAAAACCTACTAGTGGGTGTAGTAGGCCCCTATTGACTCACATCTATGGGGCTTGTAGCAAATGATAACACCTAATTAGTAGCCTGACAACAGTCCAATCTGCTGGATTCGCCAAGCGAATGCACATACATAATGTGATCTTTTTTTGTTTGTTTACCATAATAGCGTTAGAGTCAAAATAGATTGTGTTATTGTGGTTGGATAAATGTAATGTAATATTGTTAGATTGCTGCTAGGCCACCCTGTTAATACAGGTACAGGCCCCTTTTGTGTGCGGCAAGCAGGAGAGCAAAATAGTTTTTTTAGCGCAGTGAAAATTTTGCTTTTGAAAGGCTAAACACCAACAAATATGGATTGACTATTTTGTTAGTTAAAAAAATGTTGGGACTTTTTGAAAAGATTACATCTATCTTTTTTTTCAATACAATTTGACTTTTCAAAGCCCTGGAGTTATAAGAAATGTTTGGATAACATGAGTCACAAATATACCTACGCAGTCACCACTGGAATCTAATTCTATGAATTGTATAATACTAATAATATTAGTGTAGCCTGATCTGTATCTGCAACTGTGCAAAATACTGGGTTCAAACAGAATGTGGCCTACTAAGTAGCAAAAATATATATCTTTTTAAATAGTTTTCTATACAGACTTTTGTATAATTATCCAGTAATTGTGTTATTATGATTTTAGTTGTACATGTGCAAATTTAATTTTGACAACCTCAAAGCAGACCTGGCGCACCTCCTTTGATCATTGGGACCCCATGTTGGGAACCACTGCTTTAAAGTCTGATTGTACTTGTATTCATTACAGATTTCCCCCTCTATGTACTGATGTGTTATACAGTATATTTGCGATGCAAAAAGTATGCATGGGATCTGATAATAATTAGTAATACAGCCCGCTTTTGAGAGCTAAGTTGTAGTTATGTTTTACTTCTACTACCTCACAACTACTGTTAAAAACACATTTTGCTCACGACATAGCAATCCAGTACAGATGTGAAAGTTGTATGTCTTGTTTCACCCACAGCTCTGTTCTTAATTGACTCCACCATGGAGTAAATGAGAAGAAAATGAAAAGATAAATTACTCTAATGGGAGGAAATGAAGTGTGAAAAGAGACATTCCTCTCAGTATTTTTTTCTAAGACAGCACACATTGGTAAATTGAAATACATCCGGCTTCTATATAAGACAGATTCTGCCATGATTACAGAAAATGATGCGATTTTAATACCAGGAGTTTGTACGACAAGCCACGCATTCATTCATTCCTTAGTTCTCTGGTATAAAAAAAAAAGTGAAAAGCAAAGAATGCACAGAAATAGGGAGAATGTGAGGCATGGGAAATGCAAATTGATTCAGCTAGATCATAAAAGAAATTATTGCCAATTAAACCACATTCAACCCTTCGCAATAGAGTTCAGATTTGTTTAAGGCTGGCCCATTTACCCCCTGCAGCTTTAGTGCTTTGCAGTAGACTTCATGCAAATAGAGCAGGGCCGGGTAGCTCCATGTTTTTGTTCTGCTCCAGCTTAAAGGTCAGGTCTTACGAGCTTCCTAGCACCATTAAGACACAGTTTGTTTAAAGCCCGTCTGAAGGACAATGCTCAATGAACCGGAACACAGACAGGCCGTAATAAATGAAAGGGAAAAGTTATGGTTCCGCTCAATGAAGTCAAAGGGCAGATGGAGGATAACAGTGCATCTCATTTCAATACGCGGTTCGCCTCATGACTCGAAAACCAGACAGACAGTAAAAGCTAAATTTGATGATCTGAAATTGGATGCACTATTCTGGGTTTAAACTGGAAATCACACAGTGATTTGTGACCTTTTGTTTTTCTTTTGAAAGGCTTGTTCTTCCAGCCAGTGCTCACTTTAATTTAATTCTCTTCCCTGCTACCTTTCTTTTTTAAATTCCTTATTTCCACATCCATGCACTTGTCACACCCACAAAACAAATTAAATTATCAATTCATTAAGTTAACTAATGGAATCATTTATCAGTTTTATCCCATTATTTCCTGTAGTCCGTCCTTATGGCTTCATGCAAACAAGCTGCACACGATGCAGGATTCTGCAGCAAATGCCACCACTGGGAAATGTTCACCTTATGTTAGAATGAATTCATGAGCTCAAAGCTCCACCGAGGACTCTAAAAGGAGTCGTGTGGAGTGATCTGAGGGCCTCGTATCTGAGCCCAGCGGAAGCTGCTTATTGATTTGCTTGTCTAGTGGCTCTCTGTAATAATAAGGAAATAAAGCCCCTGGATATAAGGAGATTGATGTCAATCAGCAGCCCGCCTCAAGTGTGGCTTGTCCCATCTTATTAGTGCTCTCTCCATGCACCAAGTGCTCACTGATGACTCCATTGATATGCAACTGAAGAGAGGAGGCGATGTGTTGCCACCTTGAGGAGGACTCCCCTATGATTGCTCACTCTGTCATCTTAGTCAGTGTCGACTGAGAGGTCGCCGTGGAATCTCAGGGCAAAGCGTGAGCTCGTACCTCCACTCCCAATTATTTAGAACGGCCGGACACTCTTTATTATAATCTAGTCAGTAGAGGTGAGACACAGGAGGACTGCAAACATGCTTAATCATTTTAGAAGTCTTCTGCAACCCACATTTGCCTTCTCGAATGCTTTCATTATGTCGAGAAAAACAAATGAGCAGCCCATTTGAGACGCTCAGCTCAGTTCAGTTCAGTTCAGGACATTCTT
This sequence comes from Sebastes umbrosus, assembly GCF_015220745.1. Taxonomy (NCBI): domain Eukaryota; kingdom Metazoa; phylum Chordata; class Actinopteri; order Perciformes; family Sebastidae; genus Sebastes; species Sebastes umbrosus. The sequence continues at coordinate 20,856,461 of NC_051285.1, forward strand.
TTTGCAGCAGAAAAACACAAGTACATGAAACATAAACACAATGAAAACAATTACTATGCACACAATTCAGAATAAAATAAAGGGTGCATGATAAAAGCAAGGAAAATAACAACATGAAGAATAAAGATTAGAAAAATAAAACGCTAAACTGTGTGAGGAACCAAGAGGCAGTGTCTCATGCATTGATGATGGGCATAACATTCTAGTTATTTTCATACTTTATCCACTAAGATATCTTTTAAAGATTTACGCCCGGGCAACATTGCCTGTGTGAGCAGTGTGTGATGGCTACCATTGAATTGCTGCAGCTCGTACGTGTGTGGTCCACACAGACAGAACTGCTGCTATTGCCAGTCCTTTCTTTCTAAATAAAGTTTGTTTTTTATAATGGTCATAAATATAATTTATATTTATTTTAGACAGAAAAGTTTAGGAAGCGTGCGCTCATTTGTAAAAAATAATAATAATCCACAATGAAAAGCCGTGCAAGTCACTTCATTTTCACTTTTCATTTCCAAATGAAGGGATTCTGTCCACAGAAAAACACTAGAGAACTTTTATTTTGAAACAGAAACAGGAAGTGTTGAGTTGAAAATAAATATATACTTTTTTTTCTACAGATATAAACATCGAAACTGTAGTATGTTGGTGGTACAGTATAATGTCAATATATGGTCAAAATATCATTTTCACTGTCTATCGCTGTGAACCATGTGCAGCACGCAAAAAAATAGCCGAGACCTCGATCTCTAGAAGAGATGCAGCCGGCATGCAGGCGAGAAAGAGCCTGAGCCGCTCTGCTCACACGGGCTGAATGACAAGAATATGCACCGCCAAAAGAAAAATAAGTATTCATTTTCACTATACGACTCTACTCGCTTGACCTCGGGACACACAGACTAGTTTTACTGAACCATTTGTACAGGTTTGTTTTGATCATTTCATCCTGTCAGGTCCGATTTTTCTGCATCACTAACTAGATCCTATCTGGTAATAACGGCTGCATATTTAGCTTCAGTTTTAAAAAAACAAGGCTGGTGTGACATCACTGGATGTGATGGAGCTACAGTAAGTACACAATTAGTTAGGAACAGGTGAGCGTTTTCCACACTCTGAAGACCTCCAGCTTCCTCCGAGACCTTGCCGTCTCCTAAATGTGCACACAGAAAAGACATTTCACTAAGTAAATCCCCCCCAAGACAATATTAATGGTATTTTATTGTATTTGTGACACCGCTCAGAATAAGATAACGGTAATCTCATTCTGTCACGGTAATTACCACCTTTAATTTATAAATTAGCCCTGCAGTAATATAACCAGCTTCAGTGCGGTGTGATGTAATGCACTTACACGCAGAACCTCTCGAGTGTGCAGCATGGCGTCTACTGCAGTAAATTAAGTTTAACTGAAGCTGTATTACATTTCACATCAGCTCCTATGTCTTACTATGGCTTCTGTCACTTGCACTCAGCCCATAGCAACACATGTTTGACCACTAGTCATACAGTAAAATACATGACAGCATATACCATCTCTTTGTGGTTGTATTTCATTGACTTAATGCAGCTTGCTGATGTGTGAAGGGTTAAATACGACACCCATTCTGCGGGCCTGACAGAGCACATCAAGATCACTTTGGTCTGACAGTGGCCTGGTTATGCCAGCGTATTACAGTACATCCATACCTGATTGGAGTCCTTCAAGCACAATAAATTTAAATTGGCTGGCGGTACAGGGTGTGATTCTGGAAACAGGTGAGAACAGAACCTGCTTGTGTTTCAAATTACAACCTCTACCGGACACAGAGAATCAGGGTTTGGCAAAGGGTGTAATTTTAGTCAATCTGACAGTAACACAAGGTTGGATAACAAATCAAACGAACATAATTTCAGTGTTTGCATTTCATTATAGCTTTTTGCTAAACAAAGGTTTGATAACAAGCCTTACGCAAGCCTCTTTTTTCTTGCTACTGTACAGAGGCTTGTGGTCTGCTTGTTTGTGGCGAGTGAAGTGAGGCCATATTTAATCGAAGGAATATTTTTTTTGAATGACAGCAAATGAATGAATGAATGGGTGGCTGCGTTTATAAGGTACACATTTACTACACTGTAAAACAATCAATAAAAGTGAAGCTGACCTACTGGGTGTTTTTCAGCCAGTATTGCTAATGGAGGCAGAGCATTCTTGGTGAATGTATTCCATCAATAAACAGTTATTTTACTCGTTTGGTTTGTCATTGTCAATTGTCTAAGCAATGACAAGTTAATTGCCTTCCTGTTTTAAAATGTTGTACTCCCCGTTATCTATTTTTTTTTTGTTTGTGGTCTTTTATCCATAGGCTATTATTGTTTTTTTTTTTATTTGAAACACCCTAGGCAAAAACAGTTTTTCGCATATGTAAAATGCAAAATATAAAATACTAATAAAAATAAAGGCTGTTTTGTCAAAATAAGGTTTTACTCATACTCTGAGCCAGAAATCACCACTTCAGTAGCACTTACATACACCAAACTTTAGAGTTTCATTCCTATCTATATTCTGAAGGTTTTTATAGAGAGGTTTGTTCATACAGTATATCATTCATGGTCTGATTTATAGAATAATTTATTCCAAAAAAATGGTGAAAATTGATCTTTTTTATGGCTGCTGACAGTGTTTTCTGATTTATGGAGTGATAAAAAGACATTCCCTCTGTAAAAACCTTTAACTCAATATGTCAACAAAATGAAACAAGAATTTTGAACCTGGCTTTATCCAATATTCAGATGTCTGTTCTGGAAATGTATGCAAATAAGCACATATTTAATAAGAGAATGCCTTATTTGCATATTTAAACATACATTTTAAGAAAACTTGTAATACAAAAAATAATTTTCTTAATGTAAGTAATCAACTGGGGGAGTTTTTATCCTATTCACCTTAGGTGTCTCCCCTTAATCTTTTTATTGGTTTTATTACTAAATTATCATCATTTTTATTTCTGGTGTGCATTAGTCTCAAATTGTTTCAATCGTTTACATTTATACTGTTATTATCACCTTGTCAGTCATCTGTAAAACACTTTGAATTGCACCAACCTGTAGAAAAGGTGCTATACTGTAAAAATGAAGTTTGATTGATTGATTGAGTGCCATGTTCAGAATCCGGTAGGGAGAGAATGTGTTGGCCAATCAGGTTCCACCAGAGGTTGAAGCGCCCGGCAAGAAGCCATGTTTGATGAATGATTTTCAAATATTTGCTATTAGCCTGCACATGCTCTGCAAATTTACATTTTGAAATGATCAAATTTGACATGCTCTACAGTTGTATAGTTTGTCTAATGAGTGCTGGATGCTTTTTCCAGCCATGTTGAATTTTTAAGATTTTCACTATTTAGTCTTTATTTCATCCTTCATCCGTCAGTCTTTTCAGCAGATCAGATGTGAGGCATTTCACTGGTAATAAGTGACTGACATATGCGTGTAAATATGACAAATGTCCTTCATATTTGCAACTAATGAATGCGACTTGCATGAGAAAAGACTGTAACTGGTTATTTCCTGTTGTATTTATTGATTCCCATACTCGACAAATTACATTTAGAATTCAGTTTTCAGCTCTATTCTGTGGAACCTCGACTGTAAACACCCAATTAAAGCTCGGCAATGAGAGCAGTTTGGTAGCAGCACTCGCTCCGCTGTAATCACCACAGTGAGGTCTCCAACCTGTACACATTGATCCCGTATTGATCTGTGTATGAGAAACTCTGGTTTAACCCAGTTCTCCATTCTCACTCTCCACTTCCACTCGATATTCTGACTGAAGGGCTGCAACTAGATGGTCAACAGCCGACCAGCGCAGATAGAGACACAGAGAGAGACAGAGATAAGAAAATAAGAGGCAGGCCGCATGCGGTTCGGTGCAGCAATAACAATCTTGTCAAAAGCATAATTCCCCGCTTTAACATACAGTATGTTTGAGATTCCTCTATACTTTGCAATTATGAGGAGGGAGGGGGTGGGCAGCCTTATAAACTTCAATCATTCATGAAGACCTCCCTTTACACTCTTTATTCTCGCTGGTTGTGAGACATGTCAAATATGCTTAGTTTGCCTTTATAGTGCAGCTTTCGCTGCTCTTGTTGTGACAGAATAAGGCTACAAGGAAATGTTCCTCCTCCATCTCAGAACATCAAAAGGTCTTTGAATTGCTTCTGTCGCTAAGAAAGATAAATGTGGTGTTGTCGCGTCTGCCAGTATAATGTAAAACCATGTGTCAATTCTGTCAGCTGGGGAGAGGCTTTGTAACAAAATTGTTTACTCTTCCTCTTGAATAGCCCGATCAAACTTTTATTAACATGCTGCACGGTGGTAAAACTGCTCCGCATCAGCAAAATGTTACAGCGGCTTACAACTACTTTCCAAGTTTTACGAGCGAAGCAGGGCTTCTCCTGTGGTGCAGTTAATTTATTTTTTTTATTTTTTTTACATTAATTCAGACACCATTTCTCATTTAAAACCTTTATGTATGTTTCCCGTCATGGGAATCCTTATAGAATCAATAAAGACAAAGTCAGTTTTCCAGGTAGCCTCCTGGCGCTTGTAATCAATACACCCAAAATGAGCCAGTCACTTGTAGAATATGCAAGTTTTGTATATATTAATCACATGTTAAAGAGGACCTATTATATTTTTGTGCATTTTCCCTTTCCTTTAGTGTGTAAGCTGTTGTTTTTTTGCATGTAAAAGGTCTGCAAAGTTACAAAACCCCAAAGTCCACAGAGTTACTCTCCCCCACAGAAACACTGTTCTGAAACGCCTTGCTTGCTGCCTTTTCTTCTGTAACTTGGTGATGTCACCAAGTAAGACATTTGCATAATACCTGCCTAGCGGCCCTCAAACAAAACCAGTTAAAGAGGAGCTGGAGCGGAGTCCGAAGAGTTTGGTCCGGTTGACCAATCACAACAGAATGGGCTAGCTGACCAATCAGAGCAGACTGGGCGGGGTGCAGAGTTCAAACAGTGTGTTTCAGACAGAGGATGAAAAGAGGTTCTGCAGTACAGCCAGTATGAGAAAATAAAGTGTTTTTTGAGCATCAAGGCATGTAAATGTGTTCTAGTAGAAGCTCACAATACAAGGATCATAAAACTGCAATTAATAGCCCGGGCTATTAATAATAATTTTAATGTCAACTTTATGGATGAAGCTTTTTTAAACCGCGTCTTCATTTAAATTATTCCGAGTTATGTAGAATGTAGGCTATTATATGGCTATTTAAAACATATGTCTGGTAGCTGTTCTATATGGCCGGAATCTGGAATTTTAATCAAAAAAAGAGTCTATAGCGTAAACCCTGAAAGGGAGGCACACACCTAATGTGGGCGGACAGCAGTCAACAGCACCATAAATCTGAATGAAATATAATCAAGCGCTCATGGTTTCCGTAATTTGAACGGGACGATTGAATTGTAAAGAATCTAACTGATCTAATGATGTGTATATTTTACGTTTAATTGAAACCTGCGTTTATTTGTCAAAACGTGAATCCACACCCGGCGAGTAAAAGGGACTCGGCGTCTAATTGGGGCTCGACTTTTAATAGAAGTTTTATGGTATGCACCTGAAAATTAGCATAATAGGTCCTCTATAAAATCTGATCACACAGGGATTAAACAAGCATAGACTGGATGTGAAACTTAACATGAAAAGCAATTGAGAATATATTTTTATATTGTTTCACCGATCACATGCTACTGTATTTGACTTGACATTTAACATGCTCAACTGACCTCTAAAGGTCATTTTGAAATGAATCTTACATCTGTTTTGACCTCAAGCCTTCATCCTCTCGGAGCGCTGTAGCTGACAGAAACACTCACCGTGAAGATATCTCACTCTCTTTTGCTGCCTGTGTCAACAGCATCCTTTCATCTATAAGCATGAAAAGTGTGCTGGCAGCTTTTCTGCCTCATTAAGACAAACGGATGCAAGCTAATTAATGTGTCAAAGCAGATGGCATTGTTCCACGTACACATGAGAGGATTATATGAACCCCCTCAGTGTTATTTATCTCATGTCATACAAAAAATACAGCATTGTTTTATGTTTAGATGAATTAGATGGAAAAAAAAGAGTAAGACGGAGATTGCATTGATGCCAAAGCAGGAATTCACAGTCAGCTGTATGTTTAGTCAGCTCATCTCACCGTCCTATTAAAGATGGTGATCGCCATAGACGTTTTATTTTTGTGTCCAGCACTCTATCTTAACAAGATAGAAACAAATCCTGCCAACACACACCTTAAAAAAAAGGCAGTCAGCACTAGAATTTCAAAACCTGAAGAAAACTCTTTCCACATAAAAGGTTAAAAAATCCTTGCTGTCATCCGAGTATGTATAACTAGCAGCCAGCCGGAGAACATTTGATCATTTCAGGATAGCTGTCCTGTCAAAGCCTCTAAGGACATACAAAGACATTCGTCTTTGCTAATGTTTACACTGTCTGGAGGATTTGCAGCGGTTGGAACCGCCCATTTATTAGATTTTCCCCAAGTGGGTAAAATGTAGCAGATAATAGGTAAATATGGCACTTTTGGATGCAGTGTGCAATCATTTTGGCTACAAAAAACATTTATACTGCATGAACTGATTGCATGTTCTTCTTGAGTTGTTCAAATATATGCTGACGTTTAAACTGGCATAGAGGTGAGTAGATAATGAGTTTTATAATGGGCTGTGCTGTTCCATTGAATTTAGGTAGTCACTTTCTATAGGTGAAGACCTGAAACCAGAATTAGATTTGCAAATTTTCACTGTATCATTTAAGAGCATTAATCATGTATCATTTAAATATGGGTCTCATATTTTAGAAAGGGAGATTTCCATGTATTTCTTGATTATAAAGCAGGACTAAGTGCTATATAAATACTGTGAAAGTATCAAAATACTCTATCCACGGAGAAATGCGCACAGCCTGTTTTCAGAAATTGTGCCTTTAAATGAGCCTTCAGGACTTCCGTATGGTTGTGATGTCACAACTAAAAGTCAGATTGTATAGAAGTCTGAGAAAATGAGCCTACTTCTCACTTGATTTATTACCCCATAAACATTGTAAACATGAGTTTATGGTCTCAATCACTACTTTCAAGTCTTCTTCAATACAGCATGATTTTTATTTAGTAAATTATGGCCCCATTTAGAGTCAATTAGACCATAAAGCAGGATATGCTTTAGGGCGTGGCTGTGATTGACAGGTTGCTGCCACAGCGTTGTGATGTCTGGGAGTTGTCTGTGTTTTTGTCTTCGAACCTTAATTCTTTCACAGTGTGTTTTCAGTTCATCAAAGTTAATTATAACCTTTATGGTCGCCTAAAAATGTCTTATATCGTGTCACTTCTGGTTTCAAATAAATAAGATGGCGACAGACAAAATGCCAAACTCGAGGCTTCAAAACGGCAGTCCACAAACCAATGGGTGACGTCACGGTGACTATATCCACTTCTTAGTCTATGGCTTAACTCTGTGTAGTTGACACACACAATAAGTCCCCGGCTGCAGTGACTCTGTGAAGACACGGAAGACCGGAAACGCTGACCAATCAGAGCAGACTGGGCTATTTCGGCAGGGGGGCTTAAAGAGACAGGCGCTAAAACAGAATGTTTCAGACAGAGGGTGAATACAGGTATATGATAAAAATAATGTGTTTTTTGAACATTAAAGCATGTAAACATGTTCTAGTGGGAACCCAAAATACAATTATGAAAAATGAAAATGAGCATGATATGTCTCCTTTAAAGCCAATAAGACAGGTGTCATAAAAAAAGGTGTAGCTAACTTGTGCAACTTTAATTCAATAATCAGTTTTGTGTTGCTTACTTCCCACCGGTGGTTTCACTTTATTAGTTTTTGAAAGTTGTTTAATCAATTATTAATTACGTGCATCTGTCTGTTGTCGGGGATTATTTTGTTACTCAACTCTATGGCTGTTTTGTTAAAACTGAAGCTCAGACATTGTCAAAATGGAAACTTGTGTGGGCAAATGTCTTCTGTGACTTGCAATAATATGTGACATGTATTTTTTTGTGGTTTACTGACTATTCCCTGGTTGAGTGCTTTTCCTATGGAACTTTTAATAATGTCTGCTCTGTTTGAGTGGTGTGTGATGCTGATGGTGTGTGTGTGTGTGTGTGTGTGTGGTCGAAAAAAAACTAAGAATACTAGCACACATAAGAATGCCTTAGAAAAATATGTGCTTTTAAATCTTTTTATCTTACAAGTAACTAGTCTCTTTCTGCTTAGTGTCTCCACTAGAGATTCCACTGCCTGCGGGGTGTGATTGTGGAATTTGTCTTTGATAATAAACTGTCTCTCTGCAAGACGCTGTCAGTATTCATCGGCCACATCTTCAAATCTGAATTAAAGAAATGCCCTTTGATGAAATGTATAGTATGGCGTGTCAAGCACTGGAAGAAAAATATCTGATTTTAACACTGAAGATGCACTTGAAAATAAGTGTTCTCTCCTATGATACTATACTATCATATCATGCGTGCTGTACTCTACGTAACATGTGGTGACCTACATATGTCAACCCATTACACTATTTTTCTATTATTTAAGCTTCTATAATGGATAGTATAAGGGATTATACTCACTATGCCATTGCCCCCTTCTCCCAAAGCCGCACACACACACACACACACTGGATAATGAAGTGATTTAAATAGCAACAAAATATGTGAGGAAGAATTATACAAGATGACAGCCTCTCACCTCATTAGGCATAATTTGGGTAGATTATTAGTCTGGCAGTCTTGATGATTCTATAATGAAACTGTCAAAAAGACGTACTGCTCTTGTGTACTGTGTGCTAGCTTACTGGCCTGTAATATTTTGCTTAATACAACCACATTTGTCTTTTTTCTTTTACTCTTAGCTCCAAAGGAAAGCATCAGGGACAGGGACTTGTCAACACAGGACACAGAGAGCGAGGTCCACTCTGTCACCACTGCCTCGCCGATGAACGTCCCCAACCACCGGGCCGACCTCAAGGGCCTGCTGCTGCATGAGCACCTACTTACGAGGGATTTCCAGGGGGACCAGCATTTTTTCAAGAGGGACGCCTCCTTGGATGGATATTCCACCATGCCGGGAGACCCCGTCACTCAGGTGGTGCCCCACGAGGACGCCCCGGCCTTCTCGGACATTGCCACTACTGCCACCGCGGCCGCCACCTCCCCGCTGACCACATTTTCTCCGACAACTCCCAGGCCGCTCATGTCTTTCCCTGAAAAGAAGTCCTCTAAGAAAAGTGCGGACAAGGTAGAGCCAACGACGGACTCCCTCACCACTCAAGTGACGCCAAATAATAGAGGTTCAGTCAATGAAAACCCAGTGGCTTCCTCATCGTCGCAGAAAAGTCGGCCTCAAAGTTGGAGTGATTCTCCAGTAGAAGGGACCCATGCACCCTCCTCAATGAAATGGAGGAAGGGGAAGCTATGGAAACAGCATTGAAAAACAAACCCAGCCCCGATCATCCACTCCATAACCTAGCTTCCAGAGAAGAAGGTCACACCACAACGTCCACAACCGTCATCACCACCATTACCACCATGCAAACAGCAGGTATGTTCATGTTTTTTCTGACTTTCAAAGATGCACTGAGCAGAACATTCAAACGACTTTGTGAAATGGATTGCATCCAAATAACTTTTGCCCATGATCGAAATTCAAAATTGATGCTACCTCCCCCCTAAGATTTAACACATCCACCCCAGAGGACGAGAAAATTAAGTACCAGGTCATCAACATCGCTGCTATTCATTTCGCATTCTGCACACAGCCGTTCATCTCTCCACCAGGGATAACAGAGTCGCTCATGTGTCAGAAACAATCTGATTTTCCCTGATGTGTCCTGCCCGTCCTTTCTCACTGGCCACAGAGGGCTGTACGGCCAAGACGGACAGCGTCGAAGAGGAAATCTGCAGAGATAGTTAGAGGGTTACGGGGGCCACGGTGACACAGGTGGGCTGTCAGAGAGATCAGTGGTCCGGGAAAAAGGGAATCACTTGTCTTTCTACTTTCTCCTACAGAGCCATGCAGCCTGAATTTCACTGACCCTGAGGGCAACATCGAAATTCTGCAGCAGCTTGATTCCGGAGGGGAGTGTAACTACCTGGTTACGGTCTACCTGGGATATGGCATTGAGGTTCAGGTCAGTGCTGAAGGCTCACTGTGATGTTATCCCTTATTAGCAATATATATGCAACTTCTGATAAAGTGGTTTGCATATTTACACCAACATTAATATCATTTTTGAGCACTGTAAATACAACATTGACATTTTATCATTTTTTTTAAGTTGACTTGGCAAGTTACCTATTTACACATCCAGCAGACATTAGCATACATTTGGAGTTGTGTTTCTGGCCACCCAGAGCCAGCCCTAGGCATAGGCGGTATAGGCGAATGCTAGGGGCGGCAACCATCCATAGGAATGCCCCAAATAAGGGAAGAAAAAAAAATTCAAAATGTATAACTTTTACAATTCTTTACTAATACTTTTTTTTAACGCTCTTATTTTGAAATATTATAAAAAAAAGCCCAGAACAACGTAACTATGTAGGCCCTATTTTCTAGGTTGCCGGCAGCATCAATTTCTTTCATCTGCATAGCTTAATCTCAAAGACATAAAGCTACAGTGTGCAGTTTCTGTGTGAGTGTATGAACACAATGATTGGTGGTGGAATTGGCTGCGATGAAAGGGGCACAAGCCAGAATCTTGCCAAGGGCATATTACCTGGTTCTTGCTCCAATATGTGCACTAGCTAGACGCTAATTTTGTTTGCTGTTTGATGCAGGGCAGGCATTGGGTTTATCAGAGCTTTTACACTGAAAGCAGCTGCCTGCATCTAGAAATGATGAGAGCCGAGAGACTGAACCAAAACAGTAAAGTTATGGGCCATAAAACCAAAACGATGAGCAGGCAAGATGCCATAAAGCTCAGCAGAGCTGAGAGGGAACTGCAGAATCGGGTGTCTGAAAGTAAAATAATGTTCCGTTCAACCAGTGAGGAGCATCGACATATTCCGGTTTAGTCTCAGCCGTTACAGTATTCGCTGGTCTTGTGTGGGTTGATGGAGATAGACAGGCAACAAATTGCTGGGGTGAGTGGGTGGACGTGGGCACAAGTGATGGGGCCCGTCTCAGGTTGAAATGTTTGCTTGGCGAGTCTTTGCACAAAAAGGTTATAAAAATTAACTGTCAGTGTGTGTGTTCTCTGGCATTTGCAATTTCTCAGACGCCTCATTTACCACCGGGGACTTTAAAATGTGTGAGCTTTGTCTTGCTGCCTCTGGAGGGCTAAGATAAGTCGTGACAGAGTATATGTTTGAGAGTGTGTTTTCCCTTCGAAAGGTTTCCTCTGGGTAACCTAAGTAAAGCTTGAAACCACGTAAGCACAGGCACACCTACCTGCACACGTGCACACACATAACTTCCACTGCTTCTCCAGTGCATTTGGCAGAGAATTTCTTTGGAGGCTCAAAACAGCAAGGCTAGGGAAGGGAACTTCTAGACATTTTATCCTCACACATCGACCAGGCCTGATAAAGAAACAGGAGGGAAGCCATGTGTTTCAGCACCCACAGATGGGGCCACAGTCGCCCTCCCTCCTACAGTTAAACTGATAGCGATCTGACGGCAAACTACACAGACAACCACTTGGAACGGCTGAAGAGAACGAGGAGCCGCGGTCTCTCTGTTCCTGGCAACTGAAGATGGAAAGATAGAAATTAAAGTCAAGTATGTGTCACACCCTCTCATCAGCGATGTGTGAAGCTCCTTTGCCTGGAGGCGATCCAGGTCCCAAGGTTTTAAAGGAATGAGAAAGATCAGACAGAAAGTAGACTTGCGGAGGAGCAGTGCGCACAGAGAATGTTATGCAAGCAGGGCAATTTTTACCTCGCAGTTTTTTCACACGGATGGTTCTTAGTTCTCGACAATTCACAACCTCGTCACTCACCTCGTGTTGGGTTCTGGAAGCAAGCAGGGAGAGATGGACACACATTTAGCTGTTGTCTTAATTTTATTGAATATTGCACCAGCAAGAAAAAACAACACGTTTTCCAACACGTTCTCATCCAAATTCCTCACATACCGCCCCTTCCTTGGCGCCACGCCCCTTGGCGTCACTTTATTTTTGGGATCAAAAACCATTATAGTTATAAGAAAAGAGAGATGAAATGAACTGTTGTTGTGTAGCCGACTAAACTGATTCTTCTGCTTCTCTGATGAGCTTATTTGTCATCGTCACACAGCGATCTCTGGAGGGATCACAGACCCTCCCCTGACAATTCTCTGGTCCAATCTTGGACAGTTTGATTTTTGGCCATAGACTTTCTTTTTTTGTTAGAAACACAGAAATATTTGTCTTCACATTGATCAGCTGGGTTTTGATACCATTTACTGTGACGCACATTAACACGGGGAACACGCTCATGCTCCACACGTCAGAGCAGAGGAGCCGTATAGGGACATCATGGTTGAAGTGCCTGTTCTTGTTTTGGCAGCCGGTCTCCGTTATGGAAGGGAGACATCATTATAGCAGACAGACCAGCAGTTTGCAAGGGCAAAGCCAGGAAATTAGGTGAAAGAAAAACTCTGAAGGACAGATGAGGTGACTGTATGATAAATATTTCTGTTGGTGTATACCTATGTGGTTCAGTGAAATGTAATTAGGTGTATATATATTTCTATCTGCATCCAGAAACATCACATAGATTGGTGGGGGAATAAATAAGCGAGATCAGACCTTTTCTGTGCTTAGTCAATACTCCTTTCAGCAGTCTGGCAGCTTGCAGGAGAGGGAGGATGAAAAATGTATCAGGAGAATTTACTGCCCTCAGCCTGACTGTTCAACCCCTCTGCCACAGCTAACAGCACATAATGCATCGCCCCATCTGGTGATTCTGGCCGCATTACAATTTATTTGCAGAATAATGGCACAAATATTAGGAGGCTGATGTAACACCAACTTTCAGCCCACGGATAAACTAATAGTGTAATAAGCACTGGAAATATATACTTCTAAAAAGGTGTTGCACTCAAGTGTAAACTGCACATAAGTATTTGATAGTTGCGTGCAAAATATGTGCCGGACATTCGAGCAGACAGAGTGCAAACTATATTTTGTTATAAGTTAAGATGTAAATTGATTTTTGCATGACATTTCTATTATATTAAGTTTAGCACTGATGAATAACTTTAAAGCCAGAGTGGGTTATTGTAATATGAGGAAGGCTTTCTTTCAAGGCTCAGTTTATTCAGTTATATTTCCTTAATAACGATTAATTGCAAATTAATCACACATTTTTTATCTGTTCAAAGGGAGATTTGTCAAGTATTTCATACTCTTATTAACATAGGAGTGGGCAAATACTTTATGCAAATGTATGTATATATTTATTATTGGTAATCAATTAACAACACAATGAGAAATATTGACCAGAAACCCTCACAGGTACTGCATTTAGCATAAAAAATATGCTCAAATCATAACATGGCAAACTCAAGCCCAATAGGCAAACTTGACTATGACTTGGCAAAAACTGCATGTGATTATCATAAAGTGGGCATGTCTGTAAAGGGGAGACTCGTGGGTACCCATAGAACCCATTTTCATTCACATACTGTATCTTGAGGTCAGAGGTCATGGGATCCCTTTGAAAATATCCATGACATGAGGAACCCATTTTCCTCGCCAAAATTTTGTGCATTTTGAAGTGTCATTTAACCCCCCTCGCAACAAGCCAGTATGACATCGTTGGTGCCAATGGATTCCCTTTGGCGTATAGTTAAAACAAATTTGCGTTTACGCATTATTATCACGTTAACTTTCACAGCCCTAGTTTTAAGACAAAATTAAGATTTTATTTTTTTTATAAATAACTTATAAATAAACAATTTGGCCCTGATATTGTTGGCTTAAAAGTTTAACTACAACAAGAGTTACAGGGGTGAAAAGTGTAGTTCTTTCTTTCTTTCTTTCTTTCTTTATTTGTTCATTTGTCACCTCAATGCAGAGGCTTTTTTTTAGAGGGCGACCAGCGCCCCTCAGAAGGTGGCGCCCTAGGCGACCGCCTATATGGCCTATGCCTTATGTCGGCCCTGTACTGTAGGCAAGTTTAAAAATAAAATATCAATCTTACCATCCACTTGAGTCGGTCTGCATGTAATTAATTATTATTAATATACATTTTTTATATACATTTTCAGTTTATATATTTAACATTTTTATTTCATGACCATGAAAACAACCGAGTCACATGTGAATTTTTTTTTTTTTTTGGCGTTATCTTATAAGCACATCTTATTTCTGTCCTCTATCTGTCTCCTCCTCCTCCCCCTCCTCCTCTCCGCAGTCACTTTTGCAATACGGTTTTAGTAGAGGACAGATGGAGGTTTTCCAGAACTGGGCTGTGGCATTAAAGTACTTAAAATCTGTTTTGGAGCTTTTTTTTATTTGATCAAATAAATCCGGCGGGTTAGCTAGCTATCAGCTCCTTCCAGGCCATCTGTCCTGCTCTGATTTCTCCGTCTCCTCCGCTCACTGATCTACCTGCCCGGGTCTCAAGGAGGTACAGTACCATCTGAGGCTCTGCACAGGTTGTTCCAGCTCCGTTTCATGGTGGCCACATCCCTCTGCACTCTCACTAAAAGAGAATGTATTGTGTGTAGGGGAGGAGGACTGAGAGTGGTTGATACATTTCAGGGGTTATGAGCGCAGACATGGCCAATTTCTCCCACTGCCACAAAAGGCTGATTGGGGGAGTGTTTCCATTTTCTGACAGGTTTAAAGGAGCATCATTCAAAAAGATGGCGAGGGAGGATTTTGAGGTCAATACTGTATATCTCATTTTTGCTCTCTTCTTCATCCCTCTCCCAATTCTTTCGACATTTATTTCTATTTCCACCCTGCTCTCATTTATCAGTTTTTCTATTTGTCTATTTCCTCTACCCCGTCTCAATAATATTCAGTTCTTGTGGTGAATCTGGGGATACATTTACATGACACCACTCTACCTTGAGTTGCTATATAATTATTTTCTCATTAATGGGTGTTAACGCATTTACGGTCACTGTTGACTCTCCCAAATAAAAAAAAATCAACCTCTATAAATTTTAATTTTAACCATCAGAGTATGTAATACATATAAACAGGTATGCAAAATCGCATATAGTGGTTAAGATTTTAATTTTTAACATGTTTATTTTTTTTATATTTTTCATCATGTTCTTACTAAATGTCCTTACTGCAACATTACAATAATGTTAATTTTATAATTTTTTTTTTTTTATTTCTATAATATTTTAAAGACATTTAAATTCATTTTCATCAAGCTTTGTGCATCATTGTAAATATTGATAAATTTGTTTACAGGATTTCATGATTTTTTCTACATCCTGAACAATTTAGACAGTAACCATAGATGTCAGTCTTCATACACAAACAAATTTAAATATGTTGTGTTTTATGACAGATATTGCAATTATAATCTCTAATAACCTCACCCAAAGCTGTTGCGGTAAGGACATTTTTCCTAATATTGCAGATAAATGGCAGGTAGCAAGGTCTACCTTAGCTTTGACGTTTAACATCTAATACATGAATTCAACAGTAATATTAAGTTATTTTTTAAATGTTACTAGGCTGTATGGTAAGGATACACAATAAATACTTCAGAAGAATACGTGATCTTAACCTTGTTTTTCTTGACGTTGAGGGTCACCTATGTGGGCAGCCCAACTTATCATCCATGTGCTCACTTCATAACTTCTGTTTTCATAGAAACTAGATTTGTTTGGCTTTGAATACAACTTTTACAATGGCATTTGTTCAGTGTCGTGGTAAGGACTGAGAAGTGAAGATGAAAAAAAAATATATAAATGATTTGTAAACAAAAAAAATTAACATAGTGTTAAGTAATATGCATATGAAGCAATTCTATTTGAAATAATGTCACACTATAATTTAATTAGCTCATTTTACATATCTCATCACTGAGACCACAGTTGTGGGACATGAAGAAAAGTAGGGTTTGGACCCATAAAATGCTCTATAAATTTTATTAAATCACATTATTTAGTAATTATTTTTCATATCAAGATGGATAAGAACATTGTGTATATATTTATATTATATTTATAACATTTAATTGCTGGGACTTAAAAATGCCCGCAGTTGCAGAAACACCATAATACATTTTATTATATACTTTTTTATTAAAACCGTAAGTGACCATCAAGTGAAAGAGAACACAACTTTTTCTTTGTTTGTTTCTTTAATGAAAGCTTATGAATATCAAACAAATGCCTCAAGTCTCAGTGGGGAAAATTAGGCTATAGCTCCCAAGTTTTTCATCCTCAAATGAGTGAATATATTGTTTCAGAAGTTTCCAAAGAAAAACAAAATACAACTTCTAATGAGCTCAAAGCTGCATGTGCTAATGAGACACATCTATGGGATAAAGCACGGTCGAGGCGGATCATCGGTGACATGCCCCTTTAAGGATTGAGATGTTACAGAGCATGCCAAGTGTTTATGGCTAACCCCGACTTGAGGGTTAACGATTGGTATTTGATGCCGCCTCTGCGACCACGCTCCTCTGACTCCAATCAATAGTCATGTTAATAAGCAGCAGAAATACTTGACACACAGCCTCCTCTCTTGTGCTGGCTGAATTGCCATATTGATCCTCGCGCTCTCATTTTAATTCCTGTATTTCTTACAAAAGGAGCGAAAAGCACATGGCATTGACCCTGGCTCGAGTGTGTCTGATGGGGGAGGGAATTAAATTTGTTTTGTTGCTGATCAGTGACCGCAAGTGCTCTCATCAAACGAAAGGGCCACAAGAAAGTGTTATGAAATATCCACCGAAAGCAAGTCACGACACTTTTGTAAAACCGACATTTCCCCTTTTAAAATGCAATGTAATCCTCCCTCTTTGCCTCTGGCTAAAAGTAGAGTTTTAACCCCTTACTGTACCATTCTGCCCTCTTTTTTTTTTAGAGTGGTAGGAGTGGGGGGACAGGGGATGTTCATGTTCAGATAAAAAGTCAACAGTAGATGTCACATCGAAGAGGTGTACATCATCTGAAAGCTGGGAAACTGAAAATTAATTTGAGATGCAGCTCAGCACTCTGTGTCATTAATAAGAAATTAAAATAAATTGTGAAAATGTATAACAGCGTAGAACATGACGATATATGTATATGATGGCCATTCCCATGCTCTATTAGGTCTCTAAACTGTTGTAGCAATTTTGGGATTGATACATTTGGATTTGGTGCTAAATTTAACCTTTTTTTACCACTTGACAATCCTCAAAAATGATCAATAATCCCTCCAAAATACCATACTAAGACACCAAGACCTTGAGGAACACCATAGAAAAAGCCATACTGTGATTTGGTTTTGAAAACTTTTGACATTTGGAGATTTCTGCAAGAATTGCATTTTTTGTCGATTGGATGGTGAGCGCTTCTGTTGTGAAAACTGCTCAGACACCCCCTTATTGTCAGTCTACCTAGGAAAGCCATACATCCTCTGAATGCCCTATAGGTCTCTAGTTTGTGGCTGTAAAGTTTCATGAGGCTGTGGTTATATTATTAGAGGTCACCACAGGTCAAGTTTCAAAAAATGGTCTCACTACAATGAAATGGCTACTATGGGGACTAACATCATCACACATGATTGGGCTCAATGGATCCACAAGAGTCTCAGCACTCCAGTCATACCCAATTTTTGAAATTCCAAGACTGTTTAGGGACCCCAATATGCAGAAATATTCAAATTCACCATTATAGGTGAAAATAACACATTTATACTGGATACAAAAAAACTGTATAATTTTTGCCCCAAACTGCATGTGATTATCATAAAGTGGGCATGCTTGTGGAGGGGAGACTCGTCGGTACTCATAGAACCCATTTTCATTCAGATATCTTGAGGTGAAAGGTCAAGGGACCCCTTTGAAAATTGCCATCTCAGTTTTTCCTCGCCAAAATTTAGCGCAACTTCGCATTATTTATCATTCTTCCCGGCGACAAGCTAGCATGGCATGGTTGGTACCAATGGATTCCTTAGGCTTTCTAGCTTCATATGATACCAGTATCTTCTTATCTTATCTATCCCTCTAGCTTAAAAACTCAGCCAGCAACAACCTGTTAAGGGTTGGTAATGCACGTTTCAGCCATTCTGTGACTCCCCAGCAGCACAAGCGGCGCAACATGTGGCAGATAATGTCACAAAGAAACTGAGCCCGCAACGGAGGCCAAGACAGGCTTGCTGCCTTTAATCAACCTGAGATGAGGCAGAGGGAAGCCTTCATCATGTTGTGCCTTGAGGGTGTAAGGCAGGACATAAAGAAGGCCAGTTTGATCTTGATGAGCTTTTTAGGGTGCCAGGGCTTCTCTGAGATGAGTTTTCACGGGGCGTAGTCATCCCAAGAGGAATGCTTTCAGGTGACACTAATTGCTCCTCCACCCAGCTAGCTGTCAAAAGGAGAAAAACTCTGTCTGCCAGAAAGCTATGTTCTCTCCAACTCTCTCAGCGCCGTGATGAGGCTGGAAGAGTAAAGATGCATGCCTGGAAAATACGAAGAGTAATTAGCAATGCATGAATTTAAATCTATGCAAAAAATGCACACTGCAGCAAATAAACAGAGATGTCAATGCCCAGCAGGCACCCCAAAGGGTGAGGCTGCTTTATCAGAAAGCAAGAGTCTCATCTATTGAACGTGTTTCAAATGCTGAGGGCTGTAATGTCTGCTTTACTGTAAGCTTCTGGAGGGGAGGGAAAAAAAGATCATAATTGAGACGATGGTCATAAAAATGCATACTTTGCACTCGGAGGCTGGATTCTCGTGATCACGCGAAAATCACTGGGATCACACGAAAAACCATCTCGTCAGGCTTCAAGCCAGACCACGAGCCAATCAGCGTCCTAAGAGGAGCTACTGGTAGCTACGGGCGTGGTTTAGGTGTGTGTGAGGCGACACGGAGAGGCGACTGTTAGTTGTAAAGAACAATGGCGGTTCCTGAAGGGGTTAGCGTAGATGCTGAAATAGCATCAGTTATATCAGAAGAGTATTTCTTCATTGAAAGAAGAGCAAAGAACGACACTGAAGGCTGTTTCTCGATGGAAACGATGTTTTCGCTCTTCTCCTGACTGGCTTTGGCAACAGTTTGATTGGCAGGTAGTTCATCCAATCACCTGCCAAGTATTTTCTTGAAAGTGCCTGC
This sequence comes from Sebastes umbrosus, assembly GCF_015220745.1. Classification (NCBI taxonomy): domain Eukaryota; kingdom Metazoa; phylum Chordata; class Actinopteri; order Perciformes; family Sebastidae; genus Sebastes; species Sebastes umbrosus. The sequence goes on from NC_051285.1 coordinate 20,875,741, forward strand.
CCTTTTCCAAACTGTTTCCAATGACGGCTTCTTAGAATGTTCATAGTCAGGTTATAAAAATGACCCATATTACGAAACAGCATCGTCAGTTATGTTTTGAGGGAACATATTTTCTCCTGGAGTATGTATGAGCGAGTATGTGAGGGTTTGCTAGGTTCTGCATGACGTAAATTTCAGTGGGTGTACGTTTAGGCTATGTGCAGACGAATGCGTCCTCTGAACGGACAGTATGAACAGAACTACTACACATCCAAGTGTCTGCAACTAGGGTGGCTGGGGCTCAGAAGTAGAGGGGGTCCAACACTGATCAGAAGATTGGCTTTTCGATCCCCGACTCCTCCAGTCCGTATGTCGAAGTGTCCTTGGGCAAGATACTGAACCCCAAATTGCTCCCGAAGGCTGTGCCATAACTGTGAATGAACATTTAGATTAGATCCTGGTTAGCACCAGTCTATGAATGTATGTGTGTGTGTATGGTTAAATGTTGACATGTAGTGTAAAGCGCTTTGAGTGGTCAGAAGACTAGAAAAGTGCAAGTCCATTTACCAAGTCCCACTGTCCATGTGTGCTTCTGTTTGAGAGTATAACCAAGGCTTGAGTCTGTGTAGAGAGGAACATTGGACTTTCATCCAGGACCCACAATAGGTTAAAACACTAACGTTGATACACGTATCTAGAAATTTTAATAAGAAATGTATTTTTGGCTCACAAATTTTGAGATTCAACGTATCTCTGATTTGCAGAAACGTATGCCAACGTTTTATTCTGGTGACTGGGTTGCAAAATGTGACATAAGTAATGAGCAAGTTAGTGCGCCTATTGTCTTCAGCCACCAGCTCCGGCACATTCTCATTAACATACAGCTTACGCTGATTGGTAAGGGTCCATTGTTTTAGACAGCAGGGCAAACAGGAAACGGCCTTGGCTGTTTCATATAGAGGTGAATGTTCAATTAAGATAACGTTTGCCATATAATGAGCACCGGAGGGATTGTGTTTTTTATATGAATTTATCAGGAGATACACAAAAACACCAACTGGATGTGGTGTACCAAGATAATATAAAATATGCGCCTTAGATATGGGGCGACGAGGTAGGTATACTACCAGCGTGCTCCGCTGCATCAGCCGTAGTAATGATGACACTGCAGCTGGTGAGTCCAATGGCTGTTGATTTATTGCCCCCAGCAGCAGGGTCATTTAATTTCCATGTATAGTGAGATCATTTTGATTACATACTGCTCATTTCTGCATCAGCAATGGCTCCTGTGCGTCGCTGTAAATGTTCATTGCAGAGCACCACCAGATGTTTTGCACAGTAAATTATCAGTGAGAGCCAGCCTCTGAGGACAGTTAACTCATGTGTGTGCTTACGGATAAATTAATAAATGAGTGAATAAAGATTACATGCCATGTGTGAAGAAGGCTAATTTGTTTGACAGATTGTTTATTTCAGAGCACCAGGAGAAATATTTTTCTTTCTCTTTTTCCTTTTTTTTTTTTTCAAGCAGACAGTAACTCCCTAATTACATTTCACGGAGTCCCTGAGTAATGGAGTTACGCCATTGGCCGGTAGAGTGTTGGTGTTTCCCCCATTGGACATTGACTTTTCAAAGTGAATATGGCGTGACAGTGTTTCCGCCGGTAACTTCTCTTAATCATCTGATCACTTCAGTACATATGCGGTTGTTGTTGCTGTGTAATCCTATATTTGCAGGGTGTTGACACAGTTTGATATGTTATACAGTCTGGAAGCTGAAGCAGGAAAGTTTTCTTGCTATGTTTTCTGTAAGACCAACATTTGAGGATGTGGGCATGTTCATAATTTTCATGGGATGCAACCTAGGACTGGTCTGTTTAAAATATTCTCTATATGATATTCAGAGCATTAATATAGCAGCAAACACCTATTTGCTATTTAAAGATATAGAGAAGTAATGTCTATCTGAGCTGAGAATTAATTTTCATTTCATTTTTATTAATGAAAATAAATCACAAACCAACTACACAACGAAGCTTGTTAGGATATTTATTGCAGCTGTTAAGGTAACATTTATAGAATAATTGTGACCTTTAATAAAATAATTTCAGAACCTGACATTTGCAGGGAATATTTTAATCCATTTCTAAAAATTGAATTCATCAAGTAGCACCATGTTTTTACCCTCTTGCCGTGTCCTTTCCTCATGTGGACAAATAAGGGACGTGATCACACACAGCTCAACAAAAGGTTAAATACTAATTTAACAAGCCAGAGATAAATCCTCATTTCAGTACCACGGACAGCGCCGATCGGCCAATATTGAAGCTTAAACTTCAATATTTAGAAAATAATCACAAAATGCAATAGCACAACATGCTGTCAACATAAAAAATAAATAGGTTACAGTATATGCCTACTTGTCAGACTAAGAAAACAGTCTGCTTTGAGGACGGACTGGCCACATTTCTGCAAATCTTCGGGCAGAGAAGGAGGCTTCTTTAACTGAGATGCCTGTCCACTGTGCATTGGCGACTGAAATAGAACAATAACACTTGAGATGAACAACAAATTGTTGAAATTAGCATGATTATATTATTGAATTTATTAACTTAAAGCAGACCTCAATTATTTTATTCAAATGTAGCTTAACTATGTCATGTGATATGCTACTTCAGTACACTTCAAGAGCAAATATTACTCAGACCACTACAGAAAAATGACAGATGGACATTTTTAATATCCAGGAATTCAAATTATAGACACAACCGCTGACTATCTCTGTAATAATCTGGCAACAATTTAGCACATTGACCAAACATACACCTAGGTTTCCACCTATAGTCTTGTTAGTTCATCTCTTACGTGGACGGTCAGATACCAGCGGTGACTCTGTAGTAACAGATTAAAAGCCATGCCAGCCTGCTTTCTGTTTGGATGCGATAAGATGAATCTTCACCTCTGCTCACCGTTCACTCACATAGTTTAACACTGCAGCACCCTGGAAGCTCCCTGTTCTACAGAGATCACGGTAAAAACAGCAAGATCAAGGTATTCACTCCTGCAAATACTGTTATCCTTTTGAAAACCTTTATTTTGGGGAGATTTCGTCCCCCATCTTTTGTATTCCGAGTGTGGCAGTTGTGGCCTGTCAATTGTATTGTGGCCTTGCAGGGAGGTCTGTTCATTATAGTGGTTTGATTGAAAAGACAGTGGCTGGAGGAGAGAGATGACCCTCTCTCCTCTAGTCCTCTCGTTTTGATTGGGGCTCAGGAAATATTTTACTGGAACAGTTGGAGGGAAAAAAGAAGCGCTCGGGGGTTAACGATTGGTATTAGAAAGAGGACAGTCTTTCATTCCTTGCATTGTTTAGAGCTTCCTGTTAGTAACCTGGATAAAGAAACACTCTCTCTCTCAACACAATTCTCAAAATGGAGCAGCACAATGTTTAGATGGAATCCTCTGATAATGTTGGGGTTGGTGCAGAAGTGTGCTTGGTCAGCCAAATCCCCGGTCCCACAAATGTGTCTGCTGAGGCAGAGATTCCAACTAGGAGTTACAATAAGCCTGCTCTCATTACAGTCCAGAGGAACATGTATGTGTGCACGAGCACACACACACACACACACAGCTATACACATGTATGTGTATGTGAGAGAGAGAGAGACAGTGAGAAAGGAGCCCCTCTGGGCATTTGGCTCCAGCTCTGGTGAAGATAAGGTAGTGTGATGTCTCCTGACATGGCCAATGATTCATAATTGAGGCAGGACAGCTGTTGCTGGCTGCACTGACAGGTCCCAGGGTGGATGCCAGATGATAGGGTCCTCTGGGACTATCAGTCCAACTGCTCACTGTCCAGCTTTCTGCTCACCTGTCCTTCACGAGTCTCCCTGGTACAGTATATGCAAACCAAGTGGTCACAGACCCGCAATCTGTTTGGCCTCGCTGGATATGATTATAATAAGTTGTTGCAATATCAGAGTGCGTACCATATGGACACAATACCATAAACACCTGCACAATGGGATGTTTACCAAACAAACAATAAATACCATGTTGTAAAACTGAATTGAATTACAGATGACTCAGTATAAATATATAATAATAATGCTACTACTAAAAATAATAAACAAATAATAATAATCCTTATAATCATCATTAGTGTTATCATTATAATTATTAATATTATTATAATCATTATTATTAATGTTGTTGTTATCATTAGCATTATTATTATTATTGATATTATTTTTATTTTTATTATAATAAATAAATAATAATAACAATCAAAGCCAAGACTGAAAATGATCAAATATTTCCGTCAAAAAAAATAGGAAAACTGTCTGATCTCAATTTATAAAATACACAAATAATAAACTTTATTTTTATGACACTCTTTTGAAAAAAAATTTACAATGTGCTCTTCATGGAAAACAAAGAAAGGACCAAAATGCTTTACAGAGAAAAACTTAAAAATAAAATTGGATTATTTAAACGAAAATAAATAGACAGACAAAATAAAAGCAATCAAATACTGTAGTCATATTAATAATTAAGGGGAATCAAACACAACCAGATGAAACATATTAAATATTCACAATCTTTGCTATGATAGAACGTCGTAAGAAGTGATTTAGTTAAAGATGTAGCCTGTCTGATCTCAATGGGTGTTCCAATATCCGGTGACTTTATCTGCAAAGGCAATCAAAATCCCATCCATCGCTCTAAGGTGGCACCAAGGAATTTATGGAGTCAGCTAGTCAGTGACTATACTGTATATATGTGGAGCAATGTGATTTAGTACTTTGAAAATCAGCAGTACGATTTATAGCCAATGCAGAGAGCCAAAATAAGTTGGCTACAGGTGTAATATATCCATATAAATCTTTTGGTGCCAGTTAATCAAGCAGCAATGTTCTGCACCTATTTGAGTCAGTGGAAGAAGCTCTGACAGATACAAACATAAAGTGCATTACAACAACAATGATTTTCTTGAGTTGAAAAAAACAAAAAAACATTTAGTGGACAAAAATAACACCAATATTTCTATCAGTCTGCCTAATACTTTTTGACATGCAGCCTTACTTGATGTTGAAATGGCTGGTAGAAATTATTTCTCCAATTAGTTTGAGCTCAGATTCATTGTCATTAGATTTGTATCACAATTACATTTTATGAAATGTTGGAATATCCAGCATCTGATATCATTAAGGCGGTGATACTAGACTTGGATTGGGGGTAGGGGAGGGTGAGCGAGGATAAGAGGCTTTCCACCAGTTCCACGGAGGGCTTTAGCAGGAAGGACATTTCTAGCCTGATTTTTTTTTTTTTTTGGAGAGATGCTTGACTGAAATATTTATGAACCTTGGTGGAATATCAGCCATTTCTTATTTACTTGCCAGCTTTACATAATGTTGGAGGCAACAGAAACACTACAGACTCATAATTTCAGAATGAATTTCAGAGATGAAGGAAATTATTATTAGGCTCTGGTACTTATTTATCTATTTTTTAACTTTATCTGAATCCAAAAACCAATAAGCTGACTTGGAAAAAAAAAAAAAAAGAATTGGGCTGTCATAGTTAACGCAATAATAACATGTTAACGAGAAATTGTTTTAACGCCACTAATTTCTTTAATGCATTAACGCAACTTGTGATTTTTAGGTTGTATAGGGCTCCTAAAGGGTGATAGAAAACCTAAGGAATCCATTGGCACCAACCATGCTATACTAGCTTGTGGTGAAGGAGGCTAAATAACACAAAATTTTGGCGAGGAAAAACTGGCATGACGATTTTGAAAGGGGTCCCTTGACCTCTGACCTCAATATATGTGAATGAAAATGGGTCCTATTGGTACCCATGAGTCTCCCCTTTACAGACATGCCCACTTTATGATAATCACATGCAGTTTGTGGTAAATCAATACAGCACACTGACACACTGACAGCTGTTGTTGCCTGTTGGGCTGCAGTTTATTTGAGGATGTATTTTTTATGTTAAATGCCGTACCTGTGAGGGTTTCTGGACAATATTTGTCATTGTTTTGTGTTGTTAATTGATTTCCAATAATAAATAAATGCATACATTTGCAGAAAAGCAAGCATATTTACCCACTCCCATGTTGATAAAAGTATTAAATACTTGACAAATCTCCCTTTAAGGTACATTTTGAACTGATATAAAATGTGCGGTTAATCGTGATAAGCTATGGACAATCATGCATATTCAACCTTGCTTCACTGTAGCCTTAAGATTAGAGTGAATAACAAAGTACATACTTTTCCTTGAAGTTCCTTAACAATGTTTCAAGTTTAATCTATATTATACAAGACAGCAATGCCAACAATCAATCACAATCAAATATAGATGTAATTTTAGAGTTGAGCCTCCATGGTTGTCTAAATTTGTCAATCAAGTTAAACCCATGGTTGGTAAAATTGCAATTCCACATTGTCATCTCATCCGTTGAGTGTGGATGTTAAATTGAAGGAGAATTACTGTGCTGTACTGTGGGGTGAATTATGGAGTTATAAGATGAGCAAGTAGCCGAGGTAACCTGATTTGCAAAACATCCAAGCCCTCCATATTAACTCAGAGACAGAAAGGCAGAAGTGGGAGTAAAAAAAAAAAAAGAACTGTGCCAAAGGCTTTGTCATTGCCGTTGCCCTTGAGAAACAGAGATTCTAAAATCATGTCCTTTATTACTCACTGTGACACTGTTGTTTAAAGCTCCAGCAAAAACTAAATGTCAAGATGCACAGTTTTTATATTTAAAATATACAGAGGTGATGTTGTAACACAAACAAAGACTATCTGCTGTTTGCTCTCTGTGTTTTCAGTAAGTCCGAATCCCTCCAGAGGTGTCTCGTGTTTAATTCTGGTTGCGATAAAAATCAAATCAATCAAAGTGTCTGACCTCATGGATCATTCAGGGGAGAAGTCACCTCTAAGCTCCGTCTCAGAGTGTCCATTAGCCTCTCTGCGTTCATTGTCAGCTCCCCTTCCACTGAGTGACAGCTAGCCAAGCTGGCCAAATTCATTTTGCCGCCGCTGTCGTGCAATGTGCTCATCCTGCCCACTGTCTCAGCTTTTCCAGGCTGCTGCACTAACTCTCCTGCACACATATTATTACCTCAGGGACACCGGCCTATGGAGGGCGACCCTTTTTCTGCCTCATGGCGTACCTGAGACCTGAGCCCACTGCCTATTACAGCATTAGCTTTCAGAACATGTTATGAATTTCACCGAGAGGTTGAGCTAGATGCGCTTGAATTAGCTTTGACGGTGCACTTGTCATTTTGGATCTAGCTGCAAGATGGTTTAAAATAATCAGATTCATTGAGCTCTGAGCAGTGATATTTGTTTTTATTAGCACAGGCCAATACACAAAACATTTAGCTGTTAATTTAGCAAATATTTAATCCATCTGGTTAATCTTAAATTTTAGTTATTTAAATGCAATTAGAGGTTTAGTTATCTTTAATATGCAACTAGCATCTTTTTAGTGCAAAACAAAACAAAACAAAAACTACCTAAATAATTGAATAAAGAATGTTAAATGATTTGAACTCCATACACATTCAAACCTGGATTAGCTTGAATAAAAGTATGTTAAACTCCAATGCTATTTAAAGGGACAGTATGTAGGATTTGGCGGCATCTAGTGGTGTGGTTGCAGATTGCAACCATTTGAGTACCCCTCTGCTCACTCCTTCCTTCCCAAGGCTGTGGTAACGTAAGCCGCCGAGTGCAAAACCATGGTAACGCCGTTCGCCTCGGTCAGAGGCCATCCTTACCATAATAACCAACACGGTTTCACGCGAAGGAGTATAAATACCACAACATTACACAGATATTCCACTTGTCATTTGTATGCATTTTAGCATTTTGGCGTGTCATTTGAACTCCTCTTTTCGCGTGTCATTTGTTCGCCACACAAATGTCTGCAGTCTCTGGATTAAAAGTCCAGTGTTTTTTGGGCCCATCTTCTTCCCCTCCCGCCCACCATAGTAGTCTTTATTGCTTTTTACACTACATCACTAATTCTTCCCGTACCAATTATACGCGGATGCGTTTACATTGTAGTCAGTACAGGATATATGGCGTACAAAAGACACGCAGAAATCAAGAAAGGCATAATTATTGCACGGCAAATGCCTTGCGCATTAGCGTGGCATTTATACGCCTTTTCGTTCAAACGGGCTATAATAACGCTACTTTAGGAACTGAGGTTTTGCACTCTGCGGCTCACATTACCGCAGTCTCACAAGCGCGTCAGAGTATTACGATGGCCTTCAGGTAACGTAAAAAAGCAAAAGGCCCCTCTCTCGAGCCAGTGCTTGGTTTGTCCGTTCTGGGCTACTGTAGAAACATGGCGGAGCAACAGTGGCGGACACCGTGAAGTGGACCTGCTCCCTATGTAGATATGAAGGTCTCATTCTAAGCTAACAAAAACACACAACAATTCTTAGTTTCAGGTGATTATACACCAATGAAAACATAGTTTTGAATATTATATTACATATCCGCTGATAGATCCCCCGAAATATTACACACTGTTCCTTTAAAACAACCATGCAAACACAAGTGAAGACTTTTTGCCTTCCCCATACACCTTGGAAGAAGTAGGTGAAGTCAGAAATCTCTATTGTGCAAACACAAGCATTTTATTTTTATCATACAGAATAATGACCGTGACCCGCTGCTGCTGGATTAACATGTCTATCTCCCAAAGTTCTGTGGGGGAATGAATCAGATGTTGCTCCAAAATGTGTCAGTGCTCTATTATCCAGACAGTTTAACTACATGCAATCCTCCCGAGGTTCCTCCACCAGATTTAGCTGCAGATGCTGTTCAAACCTGTTGAAGACATAAAGCACTGCTGTCGGAGTGGCTTACAGGCACAAAGCGAAACACAAAAAGAGGATGAGTCAATCATGCAACAAACCATGAGTGGAATGACCCAGACAGATTCTAGCAATCACTCAAGAACGTGTCTACAATCCGGGAGCAGGTTAACGAAGGAAACCAAACATATCCCTGTAGAACTGTGTTGGTAGACAACTGAGCAAAGCAACACAGCAGGTGACCCATTTTTCAGAGCAACATCGTTAGACTAAACTTGGCTTTAAATGGAAACACGACAGTGGGGGGTGCTGAATTAAGATCCCATCTGGTGTGAACTGAGACCTCATAAGTCAACAGTTAGTATGCAATATGTTTTTTTTATGTTCAGTATTGGGGTTAAAAGTCTATGAATTTTGCCGATTGATTTTTTCAGAGCAGATAGAATTCTCTCATTCTAACAGTGCTAAAAATATATTGTACTGACTGTCATCTTTGTGCAATGGATAACTCTAAGACCCTTTGCAAAGGGTTAGTCAGTGAACCGTTTCCTTGCATGACATCATACGTGATGCACAGAGGTGCAGCAATAAAGGCATGCAATCATATGGTTTCTCTTTTTTTATTTTTTAGGTGCTAAATGTGAGCGTGTTGGAGGGGGAGCAGGTGACAGTGGAAGACACAGGTGGACGAGAACCCTTCATCCTCGCCAACGAGTCGGTCTTGATGAGGGGCCTCGTGCTGCGCAGCTGGAGCAACCAGATCTCCATCCGATTCCGTAGTGAGCAACGGCACAACTCCGGGTTTCTCCTGCTGCATTACCAAGGTGAGCCAGTAGTACCATGTTGTCGTGCTTAGCCCTGATCACAATGGATTCAGATCACATGTACATTAAATGTCATATTGGGAAACAGTTCTCATAAGTCAGTATTATTTCTCAGCACTTGTTGAATTTTCCACAATACAAAATTCAGGGTTCTATATTTGTTGACACAAAACATTTGAATTTCAGATAGTTGAGAGGGCAGAAAGCAATATAAACAAAACACTTTATATTCAAAAAAGCCGTGACAAATCCATCACTGTTGCACAGATAAGACAGAGAGGGAGAGTAAAAGAAAGAAAGCAGGACAGGATGTGTTCCTCTTGAATTCTTTTGAACAAGTACTGAGAAATGACAAAAATAAAGTAAAAAAAAAAAACATTTAGCCCATGTTCAGATGTCTGGTGATTATTGGTTCTGACAATCTACAAACAAACAAAAAAGACTTCAAACTGTGCCATTTAAATCCCAACGGCTTTTATCTATTTTTTCCTCATCCTTATTCTTTTATTTATGGACACTTATTATAAAACAAATATTAAATGAAGTACCAATACATGTCAGTTATAAAAGGATGTTTGTGAGACATAGCATTTATGTTTATGTCTCCTTATTTTGACCTGTGATGCCCTCCTTCGTCTAAACAGTAGGATTTTAATAGAAACATGGGAACACAGTGGAGTGATGCATAATTTCCACAACCAAGTTTTTCCACTAGGATACCTTATAATCTCTACTTGACAGTAAATGTTACTGTCATCATTGATATGTTGGATCAACGTAAGGTGGAGGGAAGATAGCTTTCCATTGGAATTAACCAGGAGGCAGCATCCAGGTCTGAAAAGTGAAGCAAATGCGAAAGTGCCATTTCATTCTTTCTAATAGCCAACAGGGGGCGACTCCTCTGGTTGCAAAAAGAAGTCTGATTGTATATGAGTCTATGAGAGATGCTCCTACTTCTCGCTTGATTTATTACCTCAGTAAACATGAGTTTATGGTTTCAATCGCTGGTTTCAAGTCTTCTTCAAAACAGCATGATGTTCATTTAGTAAATTATGGTCCGATTGAGAGTCAAATAGACCATAAAGCAGGGTATGCTTTAGAGCGTGGCTACCTTGTGATTGACAGGTCACTACCACGGTGTTGTCCAAAATGCCGAACTCAAGGCTTCAAAACCATAGTCCACAAACCAATGGGTGACGTCACAGTGACTACGTCCACTTCTCTACACCATCTATGGAATTAACTCATTCACTATTTTTGTGAGTGCTGAATTCCATTGGCCTTTGCAAAGATTAAAACTATACAGAATTAATTATTAAATGTGATCAATATAACTACAAGAGAAGAGTGTGCAGCCAGCAGCAAAATCTGTCAGCAGAGATAGTTACTGTATGTTGTCGGTGAATATGATGGCCCATAAATTCCTTCCTCTCTCTCGCTTGTTTTGTGCTTGACATTGATCTTCCATGTCCGCAACAATGTCTGTTTATCTTAGCAATCACACAAAGTGGCCAGCAATTACATGCCCCATCGATTTGAGTTGATGGTGGAAGCTGGTGGACAAAACATTCATTCCACCACATTACCGTGGCACTTTCATCAGCTCGAAAATGAAAGCGACCATCAAAACAGTGGCGCTGACGTGAGATAAATCAGCCTTTCACCGATGTGTGAATATTGCTGTGTGGTCAGGCTGAATGATGACAGCGAGGGGTCAGTATAGATCACACAGGGTGATGCATCGATGGGGACAGACGGTGACAAATAGTTGGAATATATGACACTGTCAGTAGGTGCACTTTTCTCCTTCACTTCCCCTATTTGCATTTCAGCACGTCTTATTCAGCATAATTTGATGTGCAATATTTTACAGAATATTGTGCGTGTGTGTAGGTGCGCCATCCACACCTGTCACATACATATTAATCAGAAAATATATAATGATAAAAGCTGTAATGATCTACGACCTGGATTAGAATTGAAGCAAAACTAAAGCGAGCTGAGACTAATTCACACATTTATGATGAATATAGCCAAAGTATTGGATATAATGCCAGATGTTTGCTCCTGGAATGTCAGATGTCAAAAATGCCCACTCCATTAAAGGTGCAATGTGTAGGATTTAGTGGTGTGGTTGCAGATTACAACCAGCTGAATACCCCACACCCTCCCTTTCAAAGACTGCAGTAACGTGAGCCGTTGAGTGCAAAACTGTGGTAATTCACCTCGCTCTGAAGCCATTCTTACCATAATAACCCGGCTTTAGGAGCAACAGAACTCAGACGGCGGCTGGCGGTACCACGGTTTTGCAATCTGCGGATCACATTACAGCAGTTCCACAAGCGTTTCGGAGAAATACGGTGGCCTTCAGGTAACGTAAAAACTCGAAAGGCTCACGCTGGAGCCCATGTTTGGTTTGTCTGTTCTGGGCTACTGTAGAAACATGGCGGACTCTGTGAAGAGGACCCACTCCCTATGTGGATATGAAGGGCTCTTAGATTCTTAGTTTCCGCTGATTATACACTAATGAAAACGTAGTTCCAAATATTATATTCCATTTCTGCTAGTAAATCTTCCGAAATCTACTGGCCCTTTAAAGGTGTTATTGATAACATTAATAACATTCAGCCACAATCTCCCTCCCCCGTCCCATTGCATTTACTCCACAACAAGTCATTGCCAGGCACTTACCGTCAATCTCAGCCATTTATCAGTTTTTTTCCCCACTAACTGATATCACAGAGATACCATGTGAGGATAAGACTAGCAGGGACAATAGTGTGCATGTAAACCTAGCCATTGACAGTTGACCATGTGTTTGTGACAGCACAGACTAATGATGAGCAAAGTGGAAAAAAGAGAAATCAAATTTGAATATCAATAAATTATTTGACTACAGGATCAATCCTCTAAGGGGATGTCTGGCTTTTATGGCACCTATGAAACCCTCACTTATAAATAGACAACTTTCTATATTATAGTGGTCTATAAAAACCCTGCAGTCAGCTGTGTAGTATTAGTTGTCCACCAATCAACCCATTTGCTTTGATTTTGATGGCAAATTTAGTTACACTAATGAGAAAAAATGCAGGGATCAGATTTCTAGAAGCAGATTAGACATATTGGAGACACAGAAGATATTTCAATTTGTGGTCCTCCCCTTGGTAAGCAGAGTATCACCTTGTCCTTTATAATGGGCTGTGAGAAATGTGATTGGACAAGCGTGGAGAAGGAGACAGAACTGTGGAGGGATGGAACTCAGCTCAGGGTAATTAATATCTGCTACAGCGTTGGCTCTGCCTGCAATTGGCAGACTGATGGATGCCTCTATAACATCAGCAGTGGGCCTGACACTCGGAACATGATTATAGGTGTGTTTTACTGTTTAGATAGTATAGAATGTGCAGTAGGAGCATACTTTTTTCCATGTACATCCTTATCCTCATCTTCTCCTCAATACACATACATAATGCACATATCCTCATCTACATAGAACATCCATTGTCCATTAAACAATAATGCAGCTACGATATATGAAAAAATACATGCATGCAACTAACAAAATAACCATACATAAAACACATATGACATGTAATGCATCCTGAGTGTAAACAACTCTACAGTATATGCACACAATCAGTATTCTTTGCTGATGAAATAGCATATATATCTGTTTAGGGTATATATAAAAACAATTGCATGTATTTATTAACTCTTAATTTTATAATTGTTGGTTTATCATTGTTCACAGTATGATTGCGCCACCATTGCAATGGTGGAATCCATATATATATAGACAAAAGAGGCAGGTTTATTAATGACATAAATAATTAGCTGTCTGAATCCAAGTTATTGCCTATAGGAAGTGGTATCAATACAAATGTATTGGGACAGACTCAGGCCTGGCTATGCAATCTGCGCTATAATGACAACATCTTCATTACTGACAGTATGTTGTGATATGCCAGTGTTGATGATAACTGTGATATTAAATATAAGATAAGATAAGATAAGATAAGATGAACCTTTATTAATCCCTGGAGGTAAATTGAGGTGTCAAAGCAGCAGCAAAAGCAGCAACAGAGTGAAACGCAGGAGAGGTACAGGTATACAAAAATTATTAAAACAATAAATAGAGATATAAAAGATACAGAGTGAATGGGTGAACATAGTGTGTACAGTCCGTCAATACAAAAATAATTAGTATGTACAATACATAAATGTAATATGTACATATGTGCAGTCTATAAAGTGGTATATAGGATGTAAAGTAAGTGTAAAGTGCTCCAGTGGTTAGAAGTCAAAGGTGGCCTTGGTTGTGGAGCCTGATGGCTCCCAGCAGGAAGGACTGACCCAGGCTTTTTTTATGTTGTGCCGAGGGGGGATGTGTTATTGAGTTATGAGTTATGAGATATTGATATTGTGTTAATAATACATATATGATAATATTGTGTAAATAATCCAGTCCCTCTTAAATCACTCTTTTGTGGTTCAGTTATGGTTACAGACTCTCTCCACCTCCCTACACTCGTATTTTGAGTGTAATTCACTTGCCAAAAAGGAAACAAAAAAAGGCACAATGAACAAAGTTCAAGTAAACATGGATTTAACTGATAGCATATTTTATTTATTTATATTTTTAAAATGTTCTATAGATATTGTGATCATATTATTACCATGAATTCTTTTGGCCACAATAATCATGTAGTCAAAATCGGATATTGTGACAGCCCTAAGGCCTCAATCCACCAAAACAATTTTTTTTCCCAGCTGAAAACGTCAGGCTCGCTTTTGTAACCGCCCAGCTGGGAGCACTTGAGAGGCTCAACATTTTTTTCAGCTGAGACGCTTTGGTTGCTATGATACGAAATACCTGCAGAAGTAAAAATGTCAGCACAATGTAGCCTACTTGCTCTGGGTGAAGGGAAGGCTGTGTAGGGAGAGATGATGGTATTATTATTATATTATCAGTATTATTATTCAGCACTTGTAGCCTCCATATGTGACAGTTGGTCTTTGCGGTACTGTCCCGCCCCTCCTCCACTGTTATTGGAGGGCTAGGTAAAAAGTGATGCCAACGTGCAGCGCGCCGCAAAGTGATGCCAAACGTGCAGAATAGATGCTCATCCCCTCTTCACGCTGCTGCCGTTTGTAGCATAGCGTCATTACGCGACACTCCCATTGTAAAGTATTTTATACGCTGGCCTCAGGAAAAAAAACAAAAACGCTTTGGTGGACAAATATTCCTGTATCAATGCAGGAATGTATATTCTTGCAAAGCATATGAAAAATGATGTATTTACTACTTTTGTAATAAGAACTGACTGCAATTTTACATGCAAGCATGTTGAGTGAGGGAATGAAAACCCTACCATTCTTCCAAAAGCATAACGATGGGTTAATTACAGTTCTGGCATGCAAAAGAGTGCTTTGGCAAAAAGTAGAATTCTACTAGCTATATTCTGACTTTTTTAACAGAGGGGTCAAGGAATGCTGTCATTTATTTAAAAAGGAAAACTGGTTTATATGCATGAGCATTGTGGTTCCTGATAATTAAATGTAACACTGCACATGCAAATGTGGACAACCCAAGACCAGTTTTACTCCCAATTAAAAAGATTCTTCATTTTAAATTTAATTAAAATTTACGATGGAATTTAACCACAAACTTTATTATTTAGTTGACGAAATGATTGCCATCATATCTGACCTTTTAACATATGTGAGAGCTTGAATTGGCACTTCAAGATTTTGTGAAGTATATAAACATAATCAATGGCGGTGATGCTTTACAGGACGTATTGATTGGCTGTAACTAACAAGCTGGGTTGACAAGTGAGTTGGCCGGAGGACCTCTGCCACTGGCAGCGATCCCCCAATCTGCCACGACTTTTCAGCAGCATCGATGAGATGCTCCCTCTAGTCCAAAGTTATTTCTCTTTAATAGCCTTTATTGAGCAAATGACCATTAAAATCGAGTTTTTAACCCAACCGCATAAATATCAATAGGCCATATCATGGCAGAACTATGGTCTGGCTTTCTACAACTGAATCACTCTCCCAGAGACAACACTATTGATCTTTCTGTAAAAAGGTAATGCTTTGGTACACAGCCAGGACATGAGGCTTGGATACAGTGAGACACACTCTCCCGCCAGTCACCTGCTAACTGCAGGATGCTATCATCTCCAACAAAACAACAACTGACCAGAGATGACTACGCATCAGCACAGGATTTTCTCTCTTTGGAAACACATTCTACCCTCAAAATGTTGATTTAACACGTGGTGGATAATATTCTCCAAATACACCATCATTAAATATAACAATCGACGCTCCATTCATTGTTTGTGTTCCATTTTCTGTCACCCCGTTTCATTATCTCCTGCCCTCACCTTGACAAGTTTGATCTCTCCCAGCTGTCTACCTGAAGGGATTCACGCATCATGTGAAATACAACAGCACAGCAGTTTATTAGGCCTAAATTGAAATGCATTTTATTTGTTTGTCCCAATGCGGTGGATCACTTAGTTTTACTGGCTTCCTCACCTCATCTATTGTGCCCTAGTCAACAATATTTGTCCATTATTAGTTGAGGAGCAGCGTTCTCGATTTGGCAAATAAAAAACTTATATTCAAAAAAGCCAGGACAAATCCATCACTGTTGCACAGATAAGGGAGATAGAGAGAAGGAAAGAAAGCACGACAGGATGTGTTCCTCTTGAACTTGTGAACAAACACTGAAAAATGACAAAAATATAGTGAAAAAAACATTTAGCCCATGTTCAGATGCCTTGTGATTATGTATTGGTTATGACAAGTGACAAACTTCAAACTGTGCCATTTAAATCCCACAGGCTTTGATCTATTTTTTCCTCACTTATTCTTTTGTGCAAACCTATTTTAAAACAATATTAAACTAGAAAAAATCTTGCGATGGGATCACACCATGCAGGCTGCGTTGCCAAATCAGGCCAGGGGTGTAAAGTGAGGGTCCAATGGCCCGCTTCCGGCACCCTTACTCGGACCACACCCATCTTCGAACTCGGCCTTTATTTTGATCTCAACTACACACCTGTAAAGCTTTGTGACTGCATCTTTCAAGGTTGTGACGCTATCACGGTTATTAGGCTTGTTCGAGATGAACCTCACCCCGCCTGGAAAGTGGACGAGATCAGGCGGCAGCAGCTGGGGGCAGTGATACAAAGCTGCGGTCAAGTCGGACAGTTTCCAGCAGCCTTCAAATCATTTACAGGCAGTCGCATAAGTAGTTACATTCTGTTAGATTCGATCTACAGGCCACTTGTCGTTTCCAGACCACGTTTGGATAGCTTGTGTGGATTTGGCATTGTATTCTATTCTTTGTTCTCTTTATGTCTGCCTTGTAAAGTGCTTTATAATTGCTACTTTTGATAAGTGCTATATTTTAGCGCAATTTTTTAATTCTTATTTTTAGAATTCTTATTTTTATAATTTTTATTTTTTAGAAGTCTTATTTTTATGATTCTTATTTTTTATAATTTTCACTATCATCATAATTTTTTATTATTTTCATTATTTTATTTTATTATCATCATTATCATCAACCACCACACAAGATGTATTTGTTAACAGATTAAATCTTCCTTGCACAACATGAGACTAATAGCCTACAATCTAGCATTGAATATAACAATTACACAGAAAAGTTATATTTTCTACAAAACGTGGTGTTTATTGTCAAAACTAAGAATCAATCAGCTCTTTGATCAGGCGACAGTCAGGCGTTTCCCATCATGCCCTGGGTCTTGTAGTCGGTGGAGAGCAACTTGCGGCACATGGCTCTAAAAACTGCAGCCGCCTCGATCTCGTGAGGTTATCGTTGCCCACGTGTGCATGGCGTCAGAGCAAGTCGGGAACAAAGTCGGACACAGATCGACCCGGCATGAATTGTGCAGCGATTGCCGGTGATCGATTCTGCGCAGGCTTGGCTCATCTCGAACGAGCCTATTGTCCATTTTGACATTAATATTTACTGGTGTACATTGCAACTTCCTGTCTCTAGTGGACACTTTTTTACAACTGAGATTTGATCTGTGCTAGTCCATACTAGTCATGCTGTGAAATAGAGTATTACCAATGTGAGTATTTCTTCTCCTCTACAAGGAAATAACTAAAGACAGACACATGTGTTTCCTGTGGCCCTACAGTACCGTCAGCTAATCTTCCTGGCTGTCTGCACCGTGGATCTATTATTTGTAATGGCAAAACAATCAGACTTTATGGCCCAGCACCACATCTACTGGAATGGGGGCCCGCTCGTAATTTAATACTTCAGGAATTGGCTCCACAATTTTGCCTCCGGCTCTCCCGCTGCATGCTCAATGGGGATGTAAATGCTGCTATGATAATGGCAATAACTAGGTCCATTGGAGCTAGTGATAAACTATGAATTGAATGGATGACCCAGGGGCGGTGTACCTCGTCCCTGTGGCTCACTGATTTAGTGCAAAAGAAAGGCCTGTTTCATTATGGTGGAAACCAGTGGCTTGTGTAAAAGAAAAGCCAAAGTCGGTAGATGAAAACATAGTAGATGGAGGCAGCTTTACGCCTTTATGGCCATTATGCATTTAGGGCTGTTTTCCCTCGGGTTCAAGTTCAAAGATTGATAGGACAACATTTTTGAATATCGAATTTAGCTTCAAGGTAATGCTAAGAAATATCACTAAATGGTTGTTTTTTTCCATCTATAATGACTGGCTTGAATGAAAGCACTTCAAATCCAACCTGCTGCAGAGTGTCACATATTTCGTTCTAATCGTTTAACCTCCACTAGCTCTGCATCTGTGCATACAAAGACCTCAGAACCCAAATACATTCAAAGGAATTCATGGGTGTTACTACAGGGCATCAGTTTTCTCTTTCTCCGTGTGCTCAAGCTCTTAATATATGATGTTGTTTATCAGTTTTATCATGGAACCTGTGTCAAAATATTTTATGAGTTGGTGTTTTTACATTATCGGGATCATTTATGGGTCAGGTATGATTTAAACCACCAAAACAAACCAAACTATGTTTGTTGTGACCTTGGAGTTCCTTAGTAAACATTAACTTACTAGGATCAATGGCGGATGGATTTTCAAAAAATAAAAAGAGCAGTAGCTGCATGTGGTGGGGCACCAGCGTGCATACATTTTTTATAGCATGTAGGGTTACCAATATTGCAATGCATCATGTTTTCTCAATTTTAAGGGCACCTTAGAAGGCACTGCATCCCATTTTCTCCACTGGAAGGGAACCCTAGAGAGCACGTCATCCCATTTTCTCTACAGAAAGGACACCCCAGAGGGCACTTTATCATGTATTATCTACCATAGGGGCATCCAAGAGGGCACTTTTGCTGCTGTTTGTTTGAACATGTGAACAATGTTGCCATTTCTACCGCTTTGATTTATGCCAACAGAACCTATTATACTGCAGTGATAGAGTTCTGTGAAGTTCAATGTGATAAGAATCAAGCAAGAAAGTTAATTTCTATAGACTAGCTTAACACCAAACAACCCTTCAACTATGCAGCTGAAAATTGCTGTAGTCCACATCTTAATTCAGCAAACAACAAATAACTTTAATCATGAATAGATTAAGGTGTTTACACTACATAGCCCATGCCCGATTATCATCATAATTGCTTTCAAGACTGCAAGTACAACTTCAGCGCAGACAGGTCTTTCAGTATGCCCTTTTCCCTTGTTGTTTTAGCTCCTATTAAGGCTTTGCATACACTCCATTAAGCCGAAACTTGACGTGCAACTTGCAAAGTTTGAGTAATAGTTGCAGTTTTTAAAAAGCTTTCTGTAATTTTCCTGGCACACAATCACACTGTGATCGTAGCACCAGCCATAGTGGGTCCAATTATGTTGCTTGTTTTGTTGTTCACACATTGCCAGAAGTTTAAAAGTTTTAGTCTGGTCATTAAAGTACCTACGCTAATGAGGTAGAACAGTGCGGCTGTTAAGACAGGAAGGGAAGGCTGTTTAATAGCTTCCATTACAGACTTGGTTAGCTCACTCCATTATCCATGTGAACTCCATCCCATCTTACACCATTTATTCAAAAACAAGGGGACAGGACAACAACATTGATCTTACCCTGCTGGAATCACGACTCTTTGACAGCCACTACGGAGGCAATCCCTCTTCCAGCTATCACATTACAGGCCCATGATGTTCAACTGATCAGGAACATTTCCATTTGTCTAAGTATTTGCAGTGGCTCTACAGCGCGCCACACAGTGATGTTAATTACTGTAGTGCTGCAAACATGTCTCTGTACAAATTTGCATACCGCATGAATGGCTAAACTGCAATGAATTAAGAGCCGGGGGTGTTTATAAGCAAAGTTGATGGTTGGGTGTATGCGAAACGGGAAGGCATATTAGAATGGAAAAACAATTTGTTTTTTCCCTCCATATCTAAATGTGTATGGGCGCTCAGTGGTGTTTTGGAGGAGAGACAACATGGTCAACAATGCAACACAACAGCGGGGGTTATACACAATGCAGGACGCAGAGGATTATGTTGTGGAGCCAGTTAACATTGTTGGCTGGTTTGTTTTGGCCAGAATTGGTTGAATTGTTCAGAATGAAACTGAATGTCATTTTTCCACATTGAAAATCTCCCTCAGGCCTCATGGAAGCTGGCAGAATATTTAAAATTTGCGATATAAGTTGGAGCAAGCGGGTCTCTTGATGAAGTGTTTCGTCGTCAGAACATGCATTAAGTTATTTCCACTTTCATTACAGAGCTGGAAATTAGCCAATTAATTTACTTTATAATTAAACTGCATTTAGCAATAATGCGCTAGTCTTTATACACTCCCTACTTTGTGACATCTTGGGCATAACAAGTTACGCATTGGACAGACCACAGCGACAATCACATCCTCTGAGGCCCGCGGGATAGCTGGCGATCCCGGCCAACATTCACATCTTTAAGAGGCTGTTGCGGGCTGAGACTGAAAGCTAGAGTGAAGATACTGGTATCATATGAAACTAGAAAACCTAGGAGTGAGGGAAGGGAATACAAGCATGGCAATTTTCAAAGTGGTTCCTTGACCTCTCACCTCAATAGACCATTATTTGAAACTTGACCTCACTGTATAAAATGACCTAATGTGACCTCTAGGATAATCACAGTCTCATGAAACTTCACAATCACAAACTAGAGACCTAGGGCATTCAGAGGACAGATGGCTTTCCTAGGTATATTGAAAACAAGGGGGTTTCTGAGCAGTTTCCAGAAAAGAAGTACTCGCCATCCAATCGCCAAAAAATGCAATTCTTGCAGAAATCAAAAGATTTTTGATACCAAATCACAACATGGCTTTTTCTATGGTATTCTTCAAGGTCTTGGTGTCTTAATGTGGTATTTTGGAGGAATTATTGATCATATTTATCAATTCTTGAGTGGTATAATATGGTTAAATATAGCATCAAATCTGTGTAGCAAATGGTATCAACCCAAAAATGGCTACAACAACTTATGAGACATAATAGAGCATGGGAATGGCCATTATATACTTCAATCATGAAATTCTAAGCCCTTATACATTCTCACAATTAATTTTAATTAATTAATTCATGATTATTTATGATTTATGACTAGAACAACTTGACACACAGTGCTGACCTGCATCTCAAATTAATATTCAGTTTCCCAGCTTTCAGACGATGTACACCACTTCTATGTGACCTGCTATCTCCCACTAAAGACCCCCTGCCGTCCACCTAAAAAAGACCAAAACAGGTCTATGTGGGTCTCTCAGGGTTAATACATTGTCCTGACATTACATTGGCAGAACCAAATTAGTAGGTCCAATACAGGCCACTGAGAGGCCAAAAAAATCATGTGAAAAAAAACAAAAACATTTTTACTCAATGTATTAAATTACACTCCTTTGTCCCTTTTTCACTTTCTTTCCTCTGCAGCCTTTGTGCTGAGCTGTGCGTTCCCCAAAGAGCCTGCTGGTGGAGAGGTTTCTGTGACGCACCTCCACGCCGGCGGAGAAGCCTACTTCCGCTGTTCCACCGGCTACAAGCTGCAAGGCCCCAAAATGCTCACTTGTCGCAATGCCACCACACCATACTGGAGTGGGAAGGAGCCC
This sequence comes from Sebastes umbrosus, assembly GCF_015220745.1. NCBI lineage: Eukaryota > Metazoa > Chordata > Actinopteri > Perciformes > Sebastidae > Sebastes > Sebastes umbrosus. The sequence goes on from NC_051285.1 coordinate 20,897,534, forward strand.
CGATGTGTGGGTAAGAAAGTCTGGACACATGTCATTAACACCAGAAGCAGTTTAGGTGCAGTGAGGTAGTCGCCACTTACTGAACTGCAACAAGAAAATACGCTCAAAATGTAATTATACAAAATCTCTAGAACTGTATACCTTCAGGTTAATTGGGATGCTGGCCAACCTTGTGTTTGAGATTTAATATCTTTTTGGCACTCAATTACCTTCTAGTTAGTTGTTAACAATGACTGGGGGCACACTTCGAAAGCATTTGTAATTCAATTTGTCCTAATGTTTTCCAAGAAACTAAAACAGTTAAATCTATTCTTTAGAATCTGACAGTTTTTTACAATTAATATAAATGAAACTTTAAGGTATATTGTAAGCTCTTCTCTCCAGCTTTCCTTTAGAATACAGGTGATTTTGATTAACGGAAGCTTTCACTGGGTTGTCTTCACACAGAGTTGATTAGTTACACACTCCGAGGCCAAATGAGTGTGTTTGCATGTGATTAGCAGCGTAGGGAGCTATTCTTTGGAGACGGGGCGAAACAAGGCCATTGGACCTGGCTGCCTTAATTAGAACTGGGCTGCATGACTATCCTTCTCCCGCTGCTAAAAGGCTCATCTGCCAGTCGCAGCCGTTCTCCGACGCCTGCCTGCAGCTGCTCTGAACTGATAGTGTTGCTGCCGCTGTTCTCTTTACAAGTCCATCACACACAGTCGCACACTCTTAGACCCAGGTGAGCCGCCTATAGTGTAGTCCAGCCACAATCCGCTGGATATTGATGCAATCTGTGCTCAGACAGGGACTTTTCTCCAAAACACCCCCTACCATAGTTGGTGTCATTACCCCTTCTCATCTAGTCCTACCCTGCAACTCTTTGTCTCCTTTCTCTTTCGTCTCATATAGCATCCTGTGGGGGAATGATAAAAAACGCCACCTATGGTCGCATCGTCTCTCCCGGTTTCCCTGGCAACTACAGCAACAATCTGACGTGCCATTGGGTCCTGGAGGCCCCCGAAGGCCAACGGCTTCACGTTCACTTTGAGAAGGTTGCCCTGGCAGAGGATGATGACAGGTGGTGTATGCACACTGCTGAAAATCAATCACACATTGAGAGTGAATGTGTTCAGTGTGTCTTCAGCTAATAGATGGCACCGAGCTTTAAACTCATTTTCTGAACAACAGTATGCCCGTGGATAGACCATTAAAAGCCCTCGAAGGCTATAAATAACCACAATCTTTAGGGAGCGACAGATAAATTTGAAAGGACCTTTTTATCATTACAATCCTTTAACAGTGCTCTATCAAGCGAATGAATTGAAGGGGACTACAGAGGGTAGTGAGAGGTAGGAGGAAACAGCAATTGCATTACATTTTTCTTCAGCGACTACTGATCCACGTGGCTGTCGTCACACATGGCCATTCACCTCATTACCGAGTGGTGGGGAATGTTATCACAAAGTTATTACAGCCACAACTGGAACAGCGAGCAGCTCTCGGATAGCTTGTAACTTCTTTTTCATGCTTCTCTTGCCTTTCAATGCTCACTTACATCTGTTTTAAACTGTCTTCCTTCTGTGTGTTTTTTAGGCTGCTGATTAAGAATGGCAACAACATAGACTCTCCTCCCGTGTACGACTCCTATGAGGTGGAGTATTTGCCCAATGAGGGTGTGCTCAGCACTGGACGATACCTGTTTGTAGAGTTCACCACAGACGGGACGTTGACCTCCACTGGTGCAGCCATCAGATACGAAGGCAGGTTTGATTGTGCTGCTTTGCTAGTAGTAATCGGTACCTTGTTACTTACAGTCTCACGGCAGTTCGTGAAATAGTCCCGACATTTAATCTATTTGATTTGTGTGCATAGACACAAATTTCCCTTTTTGTTTCCTGACGACTTTCAACAACGTATTTTCCGTGCGTTTTTGTACGAATGTCCAGCAACACGTGACGCACGTGTCAATTTCCGCTCCTGTCTTTTCATAATAAAATGACTTGGTAAGGCTTAGGCAACAAAGATCAACTTGGTAAGGATTAGGCAACAAAATTACTCTGTTAGGATTAGGCTACAAAATTACTTAGTTAGGATTAGGCTACAAAATTACTTAGTTAGGATTAGGCAACAAAATTACTTAGTTAGGATTAGGAAAAGATCGTGGTTTGGTTTGAAATAACTCCAGAAGTGCTGTAACTTATGTACAAAAGTTACATGACAAATATATAAACTTGGATTTCTGGTTTCACACGGGACACGAACACCAGTCTCCTGGGCAAAACTCCTGTGTTTTTTTACCCACTCATCCACCCGGACCTCCTCCCTATGCAGCATTCGCTGCTCTCTATACTTCCTGTTTCACAATTGCGTGAATTACATACAAATTGATTTCGTGCTCACTATCATGATTAATACATTCAATTTCGTGACTATTTCACAAACTGCTGTGCGACTGGGCTGTCACTTATGTCTGATGCTATGCTTTTTTGTATCCACAGCTTTTGCGAAAGGCATGTGCTACGAGCCCTTTGTGAAGTACGGCAACTTCAGCGGCAGTGACTCCACCTACGGTTTGGGCTCCGTGGTCGAGTTCTCGTGCGACCCCGGCTACACGCTGGAGCAGGGCTCCGTGGTCATCGAGTGCGTCGACGCACAAAACCCGCAGTGGAACGAGACCGAGCCGGCCTGCAGGGGTGAGTCAACAGATCTCATCCGCTCCGAGTCATTGTGCGATGTGAAATCTTTTCAGAGATGTGCCTTCCGCTGGAGCAGAACTTAAGAGGCAGATATGACTGACCTGAAGACCCACGGCTTTCATTGTCTGCTTGATCACTGCGGGAGTTTGTGAAGGCTTTTTTTATTCAAATATTAAAGACCACTGGCAGTTAACCATATCTTCCTAAGCTGCTTTCCTCTGATCCACGATACATTTCCTCTTAAAACTGTAACATTGATTTACTTTGATATGTGTGCTCGCAGGGCAGACTTTAGAAGTGCTTGAGATTAAAAAGGCATACAATAGTTGGCCTAAGATGAACACTACCACACTGCACAGACTACACATCATACTAAATAGCTACCCCATGAGCCCTTCCGCTCCTCGCTCTTTCTCTCACACACACACACACACACGACACGCTGACCTTACTCTTGCTCTTTGTTGCCTGCATGGTCGTTCTGCCACACACGGGGAAATTGAAAAGCTTTCCTGTAAAGCTAGATATGAGGAAATTTAATTTCTGCTCCATGTGGGTCATGGTCATCAAGCGGTTCAGTGGTAGTGTGCAGTTTTACAGGGTTCATGTCAAGGAGCCTGCACACTCGATTTCAGATGGGTTTTATTAAGCATTAAAAGGACCAGTGGGTAGCATTTAGGGGGATCTATTGGTAGAAATGGAAGATAATATTAATAAGTATGTTTTCATTAGTGTATAATCACCTGAAAATAAGAACCATTGTGTTTTCATTACCTTAGAATGAGCCGTTTGTATCTACATACATAGCTTTAGGGCTCTAGGGTTAGAGTCACCCTAGCCTCGTAAACCACAATACACAGACACAATGGTTTTAAGACAAATTATTTCTTTATTTCTTAATTTATTATTTACCTGCACATTACAAATAATGTGATTTGATATTTAGTTTGGTCTCTAATTTACAGGTTAAATTCATTCTAATCAATTTTCCGTTATTACAGATTTATAAAACTTGAACTTGTTTTGTCAAAACAGAACACTAAAAAGATTTAACAAAAATAGAACTTTTGGTTTAATGGATGACCCAATATAAAGATGAAAAATAGGACCACTGGGGGAAAAAAAACAACTTAAATTTAAATTTAATGAATTATTAAATTAAAAATAACATTGCACTGGGAATAAGATAACCACCCTTTTTGGTTTGATTTATGACCCAATATACAAATTAAAAATAACATTACACTGGGTAAAATTAACCACCCTTTTTGGTTTGATCTATGATGCAAATAAAAAGTTTAAAATAACATTATACTGGGTAAAAGTAACCACCCCTTTTGGTCTAATTATTGTCACAACAAAAATGTAAATATGACATTGTTACTGGTTCAAAATAACCACATTGGTATGGCTGATTAACCCAATGTTAATAATAACACATAACACTAAAAATAACCAGTGTTTTGGGATTATTGTTGACCCAATTATTTTTATACCCATTGGTACTGGGTAAACTTTACCCAGTACCAATGGGTATAAAAACCCAGTGCTAGTTTGACCCAGTACTGGGTACCACCATTGACTCAAATTGGGTTAAAATTGACATTGAGTGTGTACAATGCATATATTTGTTTCTTAGTTTCAACCTTGTGTGTTGCAGCTGTGTGCAGCGGGGAGATCACCGACTCTGCCGGTGTGGTGCTGTCTCCTAATTGGCCCGAGGCCTATGACAAGGGGCAGGACTGCATCTGGGGTATCCATGTGGAAGAGGACAAGAGGATCATGCTTGACATCCAAGTGTAAGAGACTGCACTCAGGTGTAAGGCTAGAAATCACACAGAGGGGAGGTCAGAGAGGAGGTCAGATTGACCTAGAGATGTTAAACAGTCCATCTTTGGACACAAACGCACGCAGTTTCTTTCTCATCTATTCTCTCACACAGACACGCACATGGGGAAGTGTTTCTGTGGTTGCAGTCACTAATTAGATTTTTTTTTTTTCATCCTCTACATTAAGAATTCTGTGTAGCTTCCAGCTCGCTCTCTGACCAGATTAGCCAGTAAGCCTCCCTGCTCCCACTTCCCTGGTGTGTGTCTCAGAGTTGGCTTTGAAATGAATATGCTCTGGCAGTGAACTACTCTGAGCCACTTATACAGTACAGACTTCCCAACTGTAATTCAGCACACATGCACACAGATGTCAAAATAGACACTGGCATGCTCGCTTCTCCTTCACCTATCACACGCTCATCCAAGTTATTGCTCTTGAATGAAGTGTAAACGATCGCATTCCTCTCTTTTCTTAATTTTACACTAAATGTTTCTTTAAATACAAGACAATCCAAGTGTGTGCATGAGAATCTGCATCTCTGTCCGCTCATCTTGTATGGATTCAATACGCTTCGTTTGAGTGATTCCAACAATATTTCCACGGACATGATTCCTGTAGGAAGTGCAGAAACCTCAACATAAGTGATTTGTGTGTCATTGCCTGAAGCAACTTGCACACAAGAGGGCGCAGAGAGGTTAAAATTAAACCAGCGGGAATACCGCCTGAGGTCAGAGAAAAACAGAGTCACTAACAAATCTCAAACAGAGGCTATTGTTAGCTATTTGTCATGGTGGGTCATCTATGCATGCAGGCATTTGGAGACTTCAATTTTTATGTTTGGTTTTCCATATACAGAATTCATTAATTCTTGCTGTGCATATATTTCTGAAGAGTTGATGAAATTGCACGGTTTAATTATGACATGGGGTCTGGATGCTGGATAGATTGAGATCTACAGTGGTAGACAACCTAGAAAAAGCAAAAAAAAATATAATTTGTTTTATTTATAAATTGATTATTTTTTTATTTTGTTTTCTTTATTTATTTACTCATTTATTTATTCATATTCTTAATATATATATTTTTTGCATTTCTGAGTTAATTTTGGCAGTAAAAAAAAAACATTGAATACATTTTTCCCATTGAAGTGAAATACACAATTTTTTATTACATAGATCTGTTTGTGGACAAAAGCAGTGTGTAAAACGTTAAATTCTTTTTTAAAAAAGATGAATAAATAAATTAAAACTAATGGGCATATAACAGTGCTGTGCAATCAGTAGAACTGGATCAGATGGACAGTCTCATCTGTGGTGGTGCAACAATGTTTTATGGGGGTGCAATGGATCGTCTTATTTTGTAGTATTCTACAAAAAAAAAAAATGCTGACTTGTTAAAAATCACAAGGACAAGAGAGTATTTCATGTTCACTTCAATCGGGACACATTTGGGCAGAAACTGCACTAACCCCACTGTACGTTCCAATACCCATACTAGAAAGATTTAGTATGTCCCGATACATAGTATGTCAAATGCAGTATGCCATAAATACCAGGATGTTCTAATACATCCTGTCGCATTTTGCAGTATGCAGGCCAGCATGCTTTTCTGGCTATTCTGACCCACAATCCTCTGCATAGCGGATAAATGAGCAAGAGGGTCTATTATATATATATAATATGATGACAAAGTAGTATGTCCCAACTGTATGCATACTACATGCATCAGTACTTTGCAAGGGCAACTGCAGTATGTACTAAAAGTAAAAAGAAAGTATAAAATTTGATTGTAGCAACAGTGGTCAGAGTGAAGTTGTCACAATCCAACATTATTGTTCTTAAATGTGGCTTTCTTGACTCATTGCCAGTTATCAGACTGGATGTACTTGACTGTATTTTCACTCAAAACATAAGAAATCATACTGATATGATCATTTCAACAAATAAACATAGGGGCATTATTAGATGTATCATATTGACAACAGATTATAATCAGAGAACGTTGTATTGCATGACAATAATCAGTATTTTTTTAATGTTGCCGAGTTAAGTCTAAAATATACTGATAAAAATAGCTCCACAGCTGTGGCATAGAGTCGACAGAGGGTTTACAGGAAGTGTGGATGGTTTCTTTACGGGCTCACTGCATGCACATAATGCCCCAAACATTATCTCTCAGGCTTATGAGGAACCGAGATATGAGCCATCACTCAAATATGATCCGCAGATCAAAAGGGAATAATAGCATCAGAGGATACCAATAATACACACAAGATCTAAATAGCACACAGGGGTTTGTGTGACCCTGCTTGCCTCCCTGTTCTTTAGTTGGAGATTAAGACTCCGTGATTAATGTCTGATGTTGAAAGTCAGCCAGTGCACCTAGAGTAGAAAAAAGATCAGAGGGGATTTTTTTTCTTTTCCCCCCATGCAGAGAAGTAAACAAGTTTGATTTGAGGTAAACTGATTTTCATTCAGAGATCTCTCTTTAAATTGCACCGGCCCAATATTTGTTTTAATCCGAGCCACATGAGGCCGCCTGCTGCAAATTAATGGTGCTGTGGCCAGCTCTAGTTTATCTCAAGGTTGGTCATGCGTGGCCTCCGTGGCAGTAGAAACCCACAGCTTGTCTGATCCCCGCAGACCATCCCATTACCCTCATGTCTGGTCCGCTCATCTCGACAACAGCATTCCTAAAGGCTGGGTCAACGTGGACTTTGTGTTGTTTGTGTGCACGCGTGTTGGAGTGACAAAAGGCTTTTGTGGATGAGAGCCGTCTCATTATGAGGGTGGGCACACACTTTTCCACATTAATGAGAATGTTTGCTGTATTATCATTCATCGCTGTGCCTGGGCTGGCAATTACAGTGGAGCAGTGTGCATAATGAGGGCTGATTAATTAATTTAGGCCAAACAGGAGGGCTGGCTCTTTGCTAATTAGCATGGAGCACGGCTCGAGCAAGAGCTGGAGACAAGAGGTTACAGCTGATATCCCCACCTGTGGAACTCAACAAGGTAAATTAGTCACATGTGGATTTTAGCATTCAGAGTGTATTGTATATAGAAATGTGTTCAACACAAGGAACAAAGTCTGTTTTACAGAGGTAATGTTTTTGTCAGAGATTGTTTTAGATAGGACACACTGGGTTTATAGAGTCCTCTTGTGGAGACTATGGGCATTACGTGCCATTTTGCAAGTCTATTTTGTGCCTGGAAAATAAATGGTTGTTTTTATTTGAAAAGAGAACCTTTTTTCGCTGAGCAGAACAATTCAAATGTCAAATACGTGGAGGAATAGATGTTGCCTTTTGAAAGCTTGACATTGAAAGCAATTTCCATTCTGTTAGAGTTACTGGATATTTGTCAGACCTGACAGGTCAGTGAAGGTGACAAAATGCCTAGAGGCTTGTACAAAACACAGCTGTCATCCCCCTCATCTGCCGAATTGAGCTGGTGCCATTGGCATGCAGAGGAGGAGTTTGCAGAAATTCTTTTCAAAAAGTCCTTTTTCAAAAACAGACCCCTGGAACATTGCAAAACACCCAAGTCACGTCGATGAAGGAGACATTTAATCGAATGGGACAACTCTAAAGTATTGCCTTTAAATTGTTTTGAAATAGGCTTTGTGCATCCTTTCCTGGGAACACTGACGATGTTAAAAGCCAGTCTTGCGCTCTCACACATCACCATTTTGACAACACCTTGGCTAATAGTAGTTTGAGGCTCATATTAGTCTTAGTCATTTAGGCTCTGTCCAATCACAGACCAGGAAGACTCAAAGTAGTTTGGCTAGTGTTTTTTATGCCTCTGTGCTGTGACCGGAAGCATTGTGTTTTCGGCAGCCCGTTCGCAGGAGAAAGACATATGAATGACATGATAATGTGCAAGGCATTTAGTGTGCACTAACAATGTCTTTCTTGCTTTTTGCATGTCATTTGTACATCATGTAGTCTGTACTGACCGCGTAAATGTGCTATAATCAGGGCTAGTGATGTAGAATAAGAAGTGAGAAAGACCACTTATGGTGGGTGGTAAGGGAGTAGGATCGGTCTATCAAACACAGGACTTTCAGGCAGGGGACCGCTGTATTATTTTTTTAAGTTACGTTGAGGACATTTGTCACGTGTTCGTCACGTTTTTTAGTGATGTGCTTTCTATACTTCCGTTACATTGTTTGTGTACGTATTTTACTCAGTTTACTTACTTATTAAGCCCAACCATTATGTTTTTTCCTAAACCTAACTAAGTGGCTTTGTTGCCTAAACATAAGTGGTTTTATTGCCTAACCCTAACTGCAGACATTAGCCTACCGTAGTTTTGTTATGTGGCGTACAAATGACACGCAAAAAGCCTAAAATACAGCCTCATGACACGTGGAATGTCCGTGTAATGTTGTGATATTTATACACCTTCCCATGAGACCGGGTTGGTTTTCGGGTTGTCAGTCTATACGTACGTCCATCTCGTTCTCGTGAATGTAATCTCTCAAGAACGTCTGGAGGGAATTTCGTCACATTTGGCACAAACGTCGCTTGGACTCAAGAATTAACTGACTAGAATTTGGTGGTCAAAGGTCAAGGTCATTGTGACCTCATCAAACGTGTTTTTAGCCAATTCATATGCAAATTTTGACAATTTCACACAAATGCCTAAAAAGGATAAAATGATGAAGTGATGACATTTTGGACAGACGTGGATTTTAGCGTCAACTTGACTGGTTGGCAGAGGCCTACAACCGCAAGGTGGTAATTCTAGTTTTAAAAGGGGCAGTGTGTAGGATTTGGCAGCAACTAGCAACTAGCAACTTAAACTTATCCCGTGTGCCAAGTGTGTAGGAGAACAGTGGCCAACACAAAAATGTGAATGGCCTCATCTAGGGCCAGTGTTTGGTTTGTCCATTCTGAGCTAACATGGAGGCTGGCTCCTCAAAAAGAACCCACTCCATATGTAGATATGATTCTTAGTTTCAGGTGATTATACACTAAAGAAAACATACTTATTATTCAATTTATACCAATAGCTCTCCCTAAATACAGATCCTTCCTTTAAGCTGATTAATTAGTTGTTAGTAGTCTGTTTCAATTGCCTGACAGGTTGCCTATTTTATGCACTTATTTATAGAAACACAAAGCAATAGAGTTAGGGTCATCAAAGCTGAATTTCAAAGTCTATGTCTTCAAGAATAAAACAATAAAGTATACAAAAAAAGCATTGCAGCAGTCCAGACTGTAGACAGTAGTCTGATAAATATTAATGTTATTTTGAAATGGAAGGGGAAGATGAACTAAGGGAAATACAGGAAACGGAGTACAAATATTTCTTTAGAAGATTAGTTATCAGTTTGCAACACAGCACAGGGAGTGACTGCTTTCCTGTCTGGAGGGGAAAGCATTAAAAGGAGCCAGGTGGGATGACATTTGGGTGGAGTGATTGCCAGGTTACTGCAGAGAAGGCAGCCGAGCGACCTGTAGTGACTCACCACAGAGAGCTGTGTAAGTCTGAACTGAAGGCACTTTGGCATTCTTTTGTGTTGATACCAAGATTTCAAAAGCACTTCAAGCAGACAGTGGAGCGAAAAGATGGGGGTCAGTGGGAAAATTTAAAACCAAGGTTGACTGCAGCATTGTTGATGAGTTAGAGCGACGAAGTATATTTAGGAACCCAGGCAGACAGGAGGGAAGGTTACAAGTGGGCAAGCGTATGATTTGCCAATGCTGTCCACTATAAATCGGATGTTTTTGGATATGGCTGCAATGTTGGCCTTGCATCTTGTCCAACATCAGATCAAAGTTGTCGTCAGTAGTGAAATAACTACTGCAGATGTTCGTTTTTGCCGAAGATCTGTCTTGTAATCAGATTTCATCAAGTGCAAAAACATGTTTGTGGTATAAGGTTTTAAGGAAAGGAGGAAGATCAGTTGCAATGCTTGAGCTATTTCCATAGACTGAATATAATAAGTGGATATAGCCACTGTGACGTCAGCCATTGGTTTGTGGACTGCCATTATGAAGCCTCAAATTCAGCATTTTGTCCGTCGCCATCTTGTTGTTTTGCAACGAGAAGTGACACGAGAGGGTGGAGCTGAGTACAACCGAACACTGAATAAGATATTTTTCAGGTAACCAAAAAGGTTTTAATTAAATTTCATGAACTGATAACATTGAAAGGGTTCAAGTTCTACGACAAAAAACAGGAATAACTCCAGTCCGGACAATGCCGTGGTAGCAACCTGTCAATCACAAGGTAGTCACGCCCTAAAGCATACCCTGCTTTATGGTCGATTTGACTCTAAATGGGACCATAATTTATTAAATGAACATCATGCTGTATTGAAGAAGACTTGAAAGTAGTGATTGAGACCATAAACTCATGTTTACAATGTTTACTGAGATAATAAATCAAGTGAGAAGTAGGCTCATTTTCTCATAGACTTCTATACAATCTGACTTTTTGCAACCAGAGGAGTCGCCCCCTGCTGGTTATTAGAGAGAAAGACAGTTTAAGGCACTTCTGCATAAGCTTCACTTTTCAGACCTGGAGGTAGCCCACTGGCAACCAGATTAGTGAAACAAGCTAAAGATTACGGGTTGGGGCGTTGATAAGATACACCAATGTGAAGGAGAGTAGAATGCATTACAGTAAAAGCAGTGAAGGAATAGATCCATGTGAAAACCCTCTGGCTAAAGCTGTACAGTATGTAGCAAAATGGAGCAGCAGGTGTTGTATTTTTTGTGTCGAGTTCGATGAAATGCAGAGACTGGAAGCAGGTAATCACACGTTTAAGATTGCCAACTGACAGCGCCACATCCCTCCTTCTAGTCTAAATGCAGGGAGACCTTTGGGGAGGAGATAAGGTGAAATACAGTGCAATGATAAGGTGGATAGCCTTGTTGACATGAGCAGCAGGTGGAGGATAGAGCTTGAATACAAGTGAAGGGTGAGATGTGGAGATAGAAAAAGATGCAAACAATTTGTCTGTGGTGTTCCTCTGTGGACTTCAACCATGTTTTGTGACAACTATTGTGTGGCACCACTACTGCTAATACAAATCCCCATTATCTGTCATTCCACGCACGTGTGTGCAGGCTGCATCTTATCCATGCCTCAAAAAAGAGGTTATAAAAAAAAACAAAGAAAGTAGGAGTGTGAAAACTTCATTAGTTTAGTCTGTTGATTTCCATCCCTTTTTTCACACTTGTCATTTTAAGATGCACCATTTTAATAAATGCATGAAGTGTTCTCATGGTTTGGAAATGGAAAACTGGCATTGTCATTCCTGTCACTTTTACCACAGCCACTGATTGTTTGGAGAACATGGAGGTGTAAATTGTCCCTATAGCTGTCCAACTAACCAGAGGGAGTATCTTGTCACTCAGCACCTCATTTCACTGCCATTCACGGAGCTGGCATCTATTATGTGTGTCTGTCAGGAGAAGCTGAATTTTGGTTTTGGCTTTGCCTTTTTATTTCAGTATAAGCACACAGTGGAATCCACTCATTCGTGGTGATGTTTTTGTTTTAAATATTTGTCTGCAGGGACTTGCTAGCCTCAACTAGTGGTCCATGAATATACACATTGTGGGTCTAATTCTATAAATTGTTGGTTAATGCCAATAGCCAACATTAATAAGTTCAGTGGTTTAGTCTCTGGGTTCTAATGGTCAATCTGAGAGTGCCAGAAAAAAAAGCTTTTTTACTGATTTTTATTCTATGATTTTCTATTTTGAGTGTGTTTGAGGACATGGATGTTTGAATGCTTTCCTGACAAAGTTTGACTTCTCTATGAACTTTATTTCTATGCTCCTGTTGATCACCCTGTGACCTCACTGATTTGAATCACCTATCTGCCACTCTGTGTCTCTCAGGTGCTGTGTGATTATTTGTTTCCCCCAAACAAGGGTACCTGTGCTCAGATTGTTTATTCACATGATTAATATACAAGGATTGGGTCATCATTATAAAAGCAATCTGAGATTAACAAAGTGTCTCAGAGCCCACAGTTATTTATGTGGTAAAAAGTTTGACTTGGTTTTAAATTTGACCTAAACTATCTGCAAGTGCATATAAACATTTAAATGATCACAACTGAATACTTGTAACATTTTTGGTGATTTTGAGGTAAATTAAATCTATGTAAAAGAGAGATAAACACAGGGGAAAAGACAATGACACATTATTTGAGAACAAGGTGTGATCACAGCAGAGAGAGGAGCTGGAAATATGATTTTCAGACACGGTAACATATAATTTGCATGAATGCAAATTGTGCAAATGACTAGAGAAAAGCTGGGGGGATGGTTATCTGTTACCATTTTGGGAAAACACTGCTTGCTCTTGCAGGGGAAGGGTGTTTTTACTCCCAACTCATCAAACTGGCAGGCAACACGCCACGCCCACTCTACTGCACGACACGCCCCCTGAGATAACTTCCCAGATTAATTTACTTAATTAAACCCAAACCAAGTAGTTTTCACAACGTTAACCATGTGTCGACGGACTTGCGGACTACCGTGCACATTGAAAAATGACGCTAAAGGGGTACCCAGTGCGTTAAAAGTGACGCCAAGGGGTCCTGAGCAAGCGTCCGTATGCGCCGAGTTGGGAGTGAGAACATGTTAACGGGGGGCAGGTGATTCATAGCTACAAAAGCAGTGGTCTTACCTATGACGTGCATGGCATTGTGCCATTATTACTGTCAAGTTCTCTTCAACACAGCTTGTGAATATAACACAAAACAATCATACAGCCAATCTGCATTGCTAGTTGGACTCCCGCCCTAAGGCAAATTAAGAGCAGCTAGTTCCCCCTGCTTATTATATCAGCAGGGAACTAAAATGTCCGTGGCTTATCATGTTTTTCACCGTTCTCCATCCCCTGTGTGTGAATAAATGTCAAGCTTTACTGATGTTTTGTAAAAGGCGCTAGGACATATGAATATCCAGATGGAAAAGGTTAATGCATTCTTAAGTTAATGACAGCAGAGATTCTGTCTAACTGTGTCTTGTTTGCCTCATATTCAATTTCATATGAGCATTATAGCTAACATTTAGATGTTTAGATTGTTTTATTGGATATGTATTTACTTATCTGAGGCCTTTAGTCCTCCATTATTTTTCTATAATCCTGGTTGTCATGCATTGCAGCTTTTTTGTATAGGTCTAGTGAGCTAAAGGATAATATTATATTATGCTTCTATATTTGCAGTTTAGTACATATTCATGAGACCAATGTGGGGGGGCGAAGAGATCATGAATTATTTAGTGTTTACTTCACATCAGATCCATCCAATATAAACAGAATTAATATTTCCCAAGTACTGCTGACATCGCCTTATGCCATCAGTTTTTGCTTTCATGAGCCGAGAAAGATACCATCCACTTAACTGTTAAAGCTCTGAGCAAAATACACAGCAAGCATACCATATAACCTAAGACATGGGGCATTCTGTATAGCTGTGTTTAATACAAAAATTAGGGCTGTCAATCAAGTAAAATATTTAATTGCGATAATTGTCCATAGTTAATCGCGATTAATCACACATCAAAATGTACCTTAAAGAGAGATTTGCCAATTTAATACTCTTATCAACATGGGAGTGGGCAAATATGCTTGCTTTATGCAAATGTATGTATATATTTATTACAGGAAGTTAATTAACAAAACAAAACAATGACAAATATTTTCCAGAAACACTCACAGGTACTGCATTTAGCATCAAAAGATATGCTCAAATCATAACATGGCAAACTCAAGCCCAACAGGCAACAACAGCTGTCAGTGTGTCAGTGGGCTGACTTGACTATGACTTGGCCCAAACTGCATGTGATTATACTAAAGTGGGCATGTCTGTAAAGGGGAGACTTGTGGGTACCCATAGAACCCATTTTCATTCACATATCTTGAGGTCAGAGGTCAAGGGACCTCTTTGAAAATGGCCATGCCAGTTTTTCCTGGCCAAAATTTTGTGTAAGTTTGGAGCGTCATTTAGCATCCTTCGCGACAAGCTAGTATGGAATGGTTGGTACCAATGGATTCCTTAGGTTTTTCTAGTTTCATATGATACCAGTATCTTCACTCTTCACCTAAAAATCACAAGTTGCATTAATGAGTTTAAGAAATTCGTGGCGTTAAAACAAATTTTCATTAACATGTTCATCACGTTAGCTTTGGCAGCCCTAATGAAAATATATATTAACCACTTTTATATGTCTGTTCTAGTCTCCATGTTGGTAAGAATGACCTGCTGACCTTCTATGACGGCGATGACCTGACCGCCAACATCCTGGGCCAATACAGCGGCACACGGCCACACTTCAAGCTCTACACCTCCATGGCTGATGTCACTATTCAATTTCAGTCCGATCCTGCCACCAACATCTACGGCTACAACAACGGCTTTGTGGTCCACTTCTTTGGTAGGACTTTGTTTAGCTATGATTACATTGGGATTTTGTTTCCATAAAATATCTTAATTTTCTTCTCTGTTTAGCTGCAGTCCATAGCTTTCTCTTAGAATTAAACGTATGATACATTTAGTGTAAAATTCCCATTGCAAGTAAGACAAGAAACCCCACAAAAAATGGTACCAAACGTAGAATGTAAAATGTTAAGCAGAACCCAGCAGGTTACCAATTACAAAAAAAAGTCTATTTGTTCCTCTGTCTCTTTTCCTCTTTCTCTTGATGTGCCTCTGTCTGTCGTCTGGCTTATCCCAGGTGCACAGAATGAGATAACAACGAACACAGAAACAAAATAATAGGGTACACTTCAACATCAGCTGGTTTTGCCCAATGCTTTGTGTTCTTGGCCCTGTATGCTGCAGTTAGGGAGGCGCAGATTGACTGCTGCCAAACCACATGCTGTGTTCCTCCCAGCAAACATCACAAGCAGCCTCTATTTACATTGTCCTCCCAAACTGCTGCTGTTTAGTGCACACAGAACTGACAATTTTGCAGGCGTATTCATCCCCTGCAGAGGAGGTTGTTATATATCAATGCCAGGAGTTCCTTGAGGAACCTCATCATGTGTCCCTTTACAAGGCCATATAAAGAATGAACATTATACCAGAAAATGGTACATTATTTAAGTAATTTTATATCCCCAGTCTTTTCTCAATGTGTTGACTTAAATACTGTAATTTTCCACATCCCATTCTGTCTCTCCTACCAACACAACTGCTCCAACGCCAACAGAGGTGCCGAGGAACGACACCTGCTCTGAGCTGCCGGAGATCACCAACGGCTGGAAGAGCACGTCCCACCCTGACCTCATCCACGGCACCGTCATCACCTACCAGTGCTACCCTGGATTTGAGCTGGTGGGCTCTGAGATCCTCATGTGCCAGTGGGATCTCACTTGGAGCGGCGACGTGCCGAGATGTCAGGAAGGTGAGAGGAAGCAAATATAGTATTTCTCTATTGGTACAATGGGAGAGGGAGTTAGAGTAAGACCTCGGCAGTCATATACTCTCAGAATCCTACATATCATAGTCAAAGAGTATAAAAGCAAAGAGACAAAACTCCGGCAAAGAACTGATATTTTTGTCCAACGCGCCTCTCACTAGGCGTAGTTAGGGACCGCCGTAAAATTGCAATACGACCCATTTCAATCTAACTAACTTTTTTTTTGCTTTTCAACGTAAATATCTCACACCACTGCCATTATAATATTTCATCATCATTATCATCATTGTAATGCCGTTAAGTACACATAAACATTTCACACCTGTGAGTTTTAAAAAAAAAAAAACTATTTAAAAAAAAATAAAACTGAGCAAATCATGGTTGTCAATTTAATTATGCATATTTCGAGGTTGTAATTTCAATAGCTTTACTATCCTCCTTATCTCATCAATGTGCATTAATTTTTAATTCCAATGAGCTAATATGTGTTGGGGAAAACAGAGAATGCATGATACTGTGGGAAGCAGTGTTTTCTCACAAGAGAAAGTTTCCACCTGATGGTGGAAGTTAAGCACCAAAGTCCACCAAATTGAGCAAACGAAAACTCCACCTATAACCTGTTCTATGAGATAAGCAACTTATCCATGAAACCTTTGTTTCAAGTTTCCTATGTTTTTGATTCATTCTGTGTTTCTGTTTGACTGACTGACGTCCTCTTTATTGACAGCAGCTTCTCTCCAGGCAGCCTCCTCATTAACAGATCGGTCTCAGCTGGGTTGGACAAGGTTTTAAAAGCCTGCCACACCCAGCTGCTCTGTTCCTTCTCTCACTGTGTGTTTGGTTTTCAGAGGGTGAACACCTTCAGTTCATCCTCTTTCTTACCAATATTGCTTCCTCCCTGTTGTTTTAGTTGCCTCAACTTTGTGGTAACTTTTAGCTCCACTTTATTTTGGACTTTTACCTTTTAATATGCCCACATTTTGAGGCAGTTTTAGTGGACATTCATGGTGGATGTCTTTTACAGTCCCTTTAACTGTTATACTGCTAAGCAGTGTGGGCAGAACCCCTCTAGTTTAGCCCTTTTGTTTTGAGGTTTGGCTTCCCAGTGGCATTAGTTTCCCTCCTTTAAGCAATCCTAGTTTAAGAGGAATGTAAGACCTTCATATTGCTATGTTCAGTAACATTTCATGTAAGTGTGCCCATTCTACTGTATAGTACAGGTAGTCTACACACTTCACAAAATAGTGGAAACACCTCAAAGTGAAGAGGGCAGGAATTTTAAGACCCAAACTCTATTTGCAGCAGGGTTCTGGTGGCTCTGCTCTTCATAATAATGACATGTGATGCATTTCCTTCCAATATGGTCATTTAATGTCTGTTGGAGAATGGAAATCTCCTCATCCATACAACATGAGTGATCATTTATGAAAACCATGTGGGAGATTTTTGAATAGCACCTGAAAAAGCACCATCAACAATCAGCTAATGTACTGGTCCCCGGTTGACAAACACTTCTTGAAGAATTTATGTGTCTTTGTGACCTAGATAACTGTACCCCAGACTAGTCTTCTTGAGCAACCATGTCTCCTACAAAATTACGTTCCCATACAACTAAACTGCATTCTCGATCACATTTCGAGGGAAACCTATTTCTTCCGATTACTGTCAAACTTTTAAACAGTTTAAACACGTGGTTAACTTTGTAAATTGAAACAAAACAAAAAAAATGCAACAAAACTACTTTGTAAAGTAAGTGAATGTTAACTTTTAGTTTCACATCGGACACGAACACCATCCTCTGAGTAAAAGTCCATTGTTTATTGACCCATCCACCACCCCAACCTCCTCCGTATGTGGACTTCCACGAACTATGATTACAAAAATATTTGTGATACATCCAAAGCAAACGTAATCCGCGACAAAATGTTTCCCTCAAAACATAATTCACAATGAAGTTTCATTATATTTAATTTTTAGGAGACAGTGATGCCTCGAGTGCTCTGTTGAGTTGAGATCTGGTGACTGACAGAAACTGCTCGTAATTTATGTATTTTTACACTGAAACGCTATAAGTGACCAAATCCTGTGTCAGATGGATAAGGCTCGATAACTTAAAAAGAATTGGTCTACCTTGATGGTCAAATTATCATTTCCTGCTGTGATGTGTGTCATGATATTTAAAAACCAAAGTACAACTAGAGGTGTGTCTCACAACAAATACCAAATGTGCGTAGAAAATCATTGGAAATGTGATTTTTGATTGAAAGTCCATTCAATAAAATATGACCCACAATCAAAAAGTTTTGTAACAATAGCCCTGTAAAATAACAACACAATAAATAAGCAGGGCTAGATTATGAATCTGAGGACCGCATGGGCACAAACACCTCCATCCTTAGAACTACCTTTGCAAACGTGCACCTTATTTTCCTCACGAGCCAATCAGAGCAGACTGGGATTTGACCGTATGAGAAAAAGAATGTAATTCAACATTAAACCATGTAAACATGTTCTAGTAGAACCCTTTAACACAATGACCACTAGGTATAAGGTGGTAGATGCAATCAGGGAGCTTTCATTGAGCTCCAGCTGTGAGCTCGTAAAGACCTGTGAAAAAATAATAGAATATGAACAGCAAATATTTTTGTGTTAAACAAGTTGTTTATTTTTTTCAATAAAAAAAGGATAAATAACTGGTTGCTTATTTGGGTAAATTACCAAGCAGGGCTGTTTGGCTCTGGCCCAGGGGCACAAAGAGACCCCTTAAATTCAGAGCCAATGAGTTCTCAAGCTGTGGGCGGAGATACTCAGATGAGGGGGCTTTATATGCTCACCAAAGATGTCATAAACAAATCCTGGAACTGGGAAAAATCGAGGCTTTGACTCTGAGCTGTTGAAAGTAACAGCCGCAAACCAACGAATGTCAAAAATTAAACTG
Source organism: Sebastes umbrosus (assembly GCF_015220745.1). NCBI lineage: Eukaryota > Metazoa > Chordata > Actinopteri > Perciformes > Sebastidae > Sebastes > Sebastes umbrosus. Next base: position 20,916,387 of record NC_051285.1, read on the forward strand.
TCAATCTTGAGTCCAACAAAATTATAGGACTGCAAAGAAATCAGCTTACTCTTTTCATATCCTTTTTCTTTCTGTCAATGGTGTCAATTTATCTTGTGTGGCATTAAAACAGGTCCTTAAAGTACCTGTTAGGAATTTTCCTGTTAATTTGTAATTTATCCTAGAAAAACTAATATTTTGCTTTATTTAAAGACCTTTTTTATTATTCTACTACTACCATCACCGGCGATAGCGAATAATCATTTATTTTTGTGATGCACCAGTTCTGACGTGTCAGGATCCAGGAAATGTGGAGCACAGTCATAAGGTGATCGCTAGCAACCGTTTCATCGTTGGATCAACGGTGCAGTTCGTCTGTAATAAAGGCTACATCCTGTCTGGCAACAGCCTCCTCACCTGCTACAACCGAGACTCAGCCACGCCCAAGTGGAACGAGAGGCTGCCCAAGTGTGCCCGTAAGAAACAAACACATGCATGGACACACACTGTTTGATTGTCAAATTTTATTTGTACAGCCTAAAATAACAAATCACAAATTTGCCTCAGGGGGCTTTACAATCTGTACAGGATACAACACCCTCTGTCCTTTACAGTGCAACCTTCTCATCATAAGGAAAAACTCCCCCCCCAAAAAAACGTTTTAACGGGGACAAAATAGAAATGGAAGAAACCAAAGGAAGAGCAACAGAGGAGGGATCCCCCTTCCAGGATGGACAGACGTGCAATAAATGTTGTGTGTACAGAGTATGAAAATACATAGACATAGACAATCCATATGACAAAAATGTTTATAATTTAATATAATGTGAACATATGTGAGAAGGTGGATTCAGGAGGATGTCAAGCAGCTTCCTGGCATCACCAAACAGAGAGCAAGAGCAACACGACTTCCTCTCCACGCCAAATATATAGAGCCAGAGCAACATGACCTCCTCTCCACGCCAAACTAATAGAGCCAGAGCAACATGACCTCCTCTCCACGCCAAACTGATAGAGCCCGAGCAACACAACCTCCTCTCCACGCCAAATAGATAGTCAGAGCAACACAACCTCCTCTCCACGCCAAAAAAATAGAGCCAGAGCCAGAGCAACACAACCTCCTTTCCATGCCAAAAAGATAGAGCAAGAGCAACACGACCTCCTCTCCACGTCAAATAGATAGAGCCAGGGCCAGAGCAACACAACCTCCTCTCCACGCCAAATGGATAGAGCCAGAGCAACACAACCTCCTTTCCACCATGAATTCTAGAGAGAGGACCAGATTTTTGTTTTTAATTCAGTTGCTTGGTAATGTAAACGTGTGCTTTGAAGAGATGATTTAAACAGGTTAGGGAAGGGTGAGTTAAGCCAGTTTTTACTTGAGGCGTCTTATAAAGTGAGGGAATGACAGTGTCTCCAACTAAAACATGTACATATATTTCAGGATGTGGTGCATCCTTGGGAATAATCACTTTGGCTCTAAAATGAACAGTTTTCAAAATATGACTTTCCAGAGACTTGGTCTCTTGGCTCAGCTTGCCCCTGATGAGGGGTAAAGTTTAGCCTAGGGAGAGGATAATAATAAAACTTTCTTGGGTTCCGGCAGGGCCAACCGCCTAAGATTCTCAAATTAAAGAGAGGACGACGGAATCAGTTTAAGGGGGTTTATTGGCATCCAAACCATGGTTTCTGCAGTGCAAAAGAATACCTAAATCAAATTAGTGATATAAATTAAATACTAAATAACAAATGAACAATTACAAGCTGTGGTCAATAACTGGCTTGAAAACAAGGGGTTGCAAATTAACATAGGTCAAATAACAGGCTTACATTCGCAGGGACGCATGGCATGAGGGTTGGATGATGCAGCAGAGAGCTCTGCTGGTTCTGCTGTGGGCCTTATATAGTCTTTGAAGAAACACACCTGACTGCAGTTGGCAATCAGGGGGAGGGGAATGAATGGCCTCAGTGGATTGAGGCCACCTGTGTGTAATTGGCCAGCAGGCAGGGGAATGATTTTAGGTTATCCTGTCCATGGCAGAGGCTGCCATTTGACAATGAAAGAATTTACAACAGCCGCCCCCACAGGAGCCCAGCTTCTGTGACTGAGAACAGAATTCCTTAAAGTTGTCAAGGTGGCAGTGAGGGCAACGGGATAAGCCGTGCGACTGGTCTGGTGTAGGTCCGGTCCTGAATCAAGATGTCCGCAGATCTGACCCGTCCGTCCGGACTGAGATGGGCCTTTTTTACTTTTCCAATGAGCCACTGGGCTCGGGGCAGTTGAGGATCCATAACAAGGACTACTGTGTCCTCCTCCAGGTTATCTGTCGCAGTTAGCCATTTGTTCCGTGGTTGCAAGGTAGGGAGGTAATCCCGAATGAACTGTGACCAGAACTGATCTGCCAGGATTTGACTCTGGCGCCATCGGCGCCGCCCCATGGACTCAGGAGCGTAGGTTACTTGGGGTAAGGTGGAGTCTCGCCGCCCCATGATCAGCATGTTTGGTGTAACTGGGTCCAGGTTAGCCACATCTGAGGAGATGTATCCCAAAGGTTTTGAATTAAGGATTCCTTCCACCTCTATCAGCACAGTATTAAGTACATCCTCAGACACTGGTTGGTGACCCACTGCAACTCGAAGTGCATTCTTCACTGATCGAATCTCTCTCTCCCAGATACCTCCAAAATGAGGAGAGTTTGGAGGATTGAACTTGAACGTGAGTTGATAGTCACCGAGTTTCTGTTGAAGTTCGGGTTCCATTGCATGAAATGCTTCTTGAAGCTCCCTTTCAGCCCTACGGAAATTTGTGCCCCTGTCAGAATGTAGGTCCATAGGTTTACCTCGGCGGGATATAAACCTCCTGAGAGCAAGGAGGAATGCATCAGAGTCCAGAGAGTTGAGGAGGTCGAGGTGTACTGCCTTGGTCGTCATGCACTTGAATATGACACCCCAGCATTTTTCACTACGCCGTCCGATTTTGACCATGAAAGGCCCAAAGCAGTCTACTCCTGTAGAAAGGAATGGAGGGCTTAATAGCCTAAGACGGGCAGGTGGAAGATCGGCCATAAGGGGGACTTTAGGCTTCGCTCGCCATCGCTGGCAAGCGGGACAGGATGATTGATGACGTTTTACAGCCTGCCTCCCACGGAGAATCCAGTAGTGTCTACGGATTTCAGCAAAGACACGCTCGGGGCCAGAATGGAGAAAACGGTCATCAAAGTCCTTAACAAGCAGTTTAGTGACTGGGTGTGAAGGATCCAACACAACAGGGTGCACAGGAATCTCAAGAGACCCTTGAAAGTTCCGTAGCCTTCCACCAACTCTTATGAGGCCTGTTAGCTTATCGAGTTCAGGGGCAAGAGCTCTGAGCTTGCTGTTCCGAGGAAGAGGTTTGCCAGTTTGCAAGGACTTCTGCTCCCTTGGAAAACTTTCCGCTTGACACTGTTTAAGCAATCTGATCTCAGCATCCCCATAGGTTGGTGCTGGTGAACTCTCAGAGGTCTGCTTGTTGAGGTTATCATAGCGGACTTGTACTAGGTCTTTCCATGAGTCCTGTGTGAGATTCAGTTGTTGCTGACTCCGAGTTTCAATGGTTGTCAGGCAGCAAAAAGTGAGACCTCTGAGTTCAGTGGGGTCTGGCTTGACTGTATGTTTAGGCCACATAGGCCAACTGTCATGTGGTTGCTTAAGGAAGGGAGGTCCATTCCTCCAGCAATTATGCTGGGATATGTCAGAAAGAGTTTTTCCTCGGGTAATGTCATCTGCAGGGTTATTGGAAGAATCCACATAATGCCAGGAATGAAGGTCTGTGAGGTCTTGAATTTCTGCCACTCTTAAGCCCACAAACACCTTAAAGCGGCAGGATTCGGATTGCAGCCATTCCAAAACGGTGGTGGAATCTGTCCACAAGGTAGTGTGACGGAGAGTGATGCTAAGCTCTTTCTGAAGGAGTTTGGCTAGTTGAGCGCCAGCTAAAGCACCACACAACTCCAGACGTGGCATAGATAATTGCTTCTTAGGGGCAACTCTAGACCTAGCCATGACAAAGGTAGTGTGGCATTCCTCCTTATACTCATTGAGCAGATAGGCAACTGCTCCATATGCTCGCTCAGAAGCATCGCAGAAGACATGCAGATCCTGAGTAATGACATCGGGTCTATCTGCTGGGGTATAGCATCGGGGGATGGTAATAGACTGAAGATTGGGTAACTCCTTCTCCCATGCTTCCCAGGCTGCGTGGAGGTCTGCAGGTAAGTTTGGGTCGTCACAATCTCTTTAATTTGAGAATCTTAGGCGGTTGGCCCTGCCGGAACCCAAGAAAGTTTTATTATTCTCCACAGCCCATTTGATCTCCTCGTATCCCTCACAGTGATCTTGGACATGTTTCTGAACAGCGAAAGTTGCACAACAGGGGCTGCTTGTGGTGCCAAAGGGTAGCACTTGCCATTCATAAACATCAGGTTCCAGTTCCCTCTTCATGTTTCGCCAAAGGAATCTGAGCAAGGGCCGGTCTTTGGGTAGCAGTCGCACCTGGTGAAACATGCCCTTGATGTCACCACTTACTGCTACCGGGTATTGGCGAAAACGAAGGAGGACCCCAATAAGGGAAGGGCTCAGAGTTGGACCAGGAAGTAGCTGGTCATTCAGGCACATCCCCTGGAATCTGAATGAACAATTGAATACCAAGCGGGCTTTATTATTGTGATGGACCAGATGATGGAGCAGATACCAAGATTCCGATGAGCTATTAATTTTTTCAAGAGGAACTTTCTTGACATAGCCAGCTTTCTCCAGCTTTAGTATCTCCTCATTGTAGACAGCTGTCTTCTCCTCATCTTTGAGGAGCCTCCTTTCTGTACTCCTTAGATTGGGCATGGTAGCAACCATTGGAGCCTTCAGTTTGGGAGCATCATGAATCCGGAGAAGTGGAGTGGCATAGCGCTCAATTCCATCGATAGTCACCCTTTTCGTTTGCGCCTCCAACATATTAATGGCCTGTTTGTCTTGTTGGGACCGAGTGACTTGTTTCTCACTGCGGAAAGGTAGTACATCCAGTTTCCATAGCTTTTCCACATGACTAAGCAAGGAATCAGATGGCATGATGGAGGCAGTGAACAGACATTGGTGTGCAGGAGGACAACTTATAGGTAAACCCTCATTACCTTGGAGGGTCCAACCCAGCTGAGTGTGCACAGCAATGGGTCCTCCCTGAAGACCTCTTCTCACCGGCTCCATGGGTGAGATAAGATGAGAGTTGTCTGAGCCAATTAAGACAAGAGGTTGGACTCTCCTGAAAGGCTGAAGGGGGATATCTTTTAGATATGGGTATCGGCGTTTAAGAGACTGAACTGGGTATGTCTGATCAATAAGATCAATCTCCTTTGCAGTAAAAGCATGCCGAATGGGGTATCTGACCGTGGGTGCTGAGATGGGGGAGATCTGAAACTGCATGCTTTTGCCTTCAATGTTGGTGATGTCAGAACAAATGGTATGGAGGGTAAGTACCTCCTCCTTTCCCTTCAGTTGAAGCTGTTGGACAGCAGCAGGCAGGATCGTGGATCGAACAGAGCCATCATCTAGTATGGCATATGTACTCAGTGAAATATTATCATTCCAGAGGAGTACTGGGACAACTTTAAGGAGCACACGGTTAGAGGAGTTGGAGTGAGAGAAGTACACTTTGCTGTGTGAGCGTGAGATTTCAGGGCGTGGCTCTTGTCTAGCCACAGGATGCAAGATCTGAAGATGGAGCTCACCACAGTCAGGACAAGGTTTCTTAAGTGTACAATCCATGGTTGAATGAGAGGTACGTCCGCACCTCCAGCATCTTTTATCCATGATTGTAGTTCCTCTTTGGTTTTGGATTTCATTTGAGGACATTTGGTGAGGTAATGATCATGGCCTCGACAGAACAGGCAGTGGATGTTAGACCTTTGATATGTGGTAACAGAAGGATTAGTTTTCCGTGGGGACTGCCGGAACTGGATCGGAGGAACATCCAGATTCGAGCCATGATAGACAACTGCCTGATTCCTATTCTTGGTGGTTTTGGGTTGCCTGTTGCTGGGCTGTTCCTGCTGATACCGTTGTACAAGTCGGTTTGAAAGCCTCTGTTGTTGGGCTTTGGATTGTAACCATCCAGCCAAGTCCCTTAGATTGTATGGGTTCAATGTGTCTACAGTGAGTTTGCCTTGTAAGTGCAAGAACTCGATGAAACTCTCTCTCAAATATCTTGGCAGCTTGCTCAGTAAACGGTCGACATGAGAGCAACAGTTCAGCTCATAACCAGTTGGACCCTCTAGCGATACCAGCATACTCACTAGCAGGTGAACCTGAAGGGAGAAATTCTGAAACCCTTGTGAGTCACCAATCTTGACATCAGGTGCTGTGAGTATTGCGGCTATCTCACTCTGAGCCAACTGGTGGGGCTGACCATACTGCAGTTGGAGGGCCTGCACTGTAGCAGTATAAGGCTCTGGATGATGACGGCAAGACTGAGCAATCATCTGGGCTTCAGGCAATTTGAGATGCTCCAGGAGAACGTGGTATTTATATTTCTCGCTCAGCTGAACATAGGGGTTCAAAACATTGTCCAGTGCCAGCTTCAGGTTGGCAAAGTCCTTCTCACTATCCATAGTGAAATCTGGGATAGTAGGCCTTGGAACCCCATACAGTGATGGCTCATGTGGAAGCGGGTTAGCTGAAGCTGTGGCAGTTAGATGAGCCATTTCTGAAGGTGGTGGTAGCGATATCCGAGCTACCTGCTGTGATGAAAGTGGCTGTGACTGCACGCCAGCATAAGGAAGAAATTGTGGATGAGAGTGGGTAGGAACGATGCACTGATTTCCTGGGGCTCTTGGATGGAATGAATGAAAAGAATGGCTGGTGGCAGGCATGGCCTCACCTGCAGGGGGGGCAGTAGAAGGTTGAGGTCTTTGCTGGTTGGATAAGGAAAGAGGCTGGGAGCAAACAGGGCCCAAAGAGGATAGAATGGGTTGTGAATGTACCACATGAATTGGTGAACGTATCACCTGATACTGTAATGGTAAACGCTGCTGTTGGGAAACACAAGTGGTAAGCTTAGGACACAATCCATGCTGTAAAGTGGGTTGTATGTTTAAGCCTTGAGTTGAAGCAAGTGGCTTATATGGGAATGCAGGTGGAACTACAGGCATCTTGACAGTACTGAGAGGGAGGTTATGGAGCCTGTAAGCAGTGAAGTTCTCCTCTGTTGAATCCATATGCCCAGTCAGTGTAAATTGCTGTATGTTTCTCTGTTGGACTTGAGGCCTAACCGCAGCATCTGATGCCTGGTCAGGATTCAGATGAGGTGTGGATGTTCCCACTAGCTGTGCATGAGGCCTTATGTCGTCATATTGGACTTCAGCATTCACATTATGCTTTGTGTTTGGTCCATGAAGAAAGATGGATTGATTAGAATCAGAATCATCAGAATCATTTTCAGGATTATTAGGGAGAAGAGGTACACCTTGGTACATAGGCTCATTTAGGACTTCCTTCAGGTGGTCCAAAAGAGCTCCCCCTGGTGGTTCAAAACCACCTTCAGCCCCTCTCAGTTCATCATGAAGCTTCAGTGGTTCATGACTCAGTGCTGCTTGAATAAAGGCTGAAGACTGAAGAACAGGATTAGCACTGTGGGCATCTATTGGAGGAGGAGGTTTAGGCACTGCAGGGTAGTTGACTGTTGAGAATGTTGGAAGGTGAGAATCATGGGAAGGTGCTTCCTCTTGTGTCTCAAGTTGTGGCTCATCTTGAGCCTGGGGTTGATTTGTGCTCTGCCCCAGCAATGTGCTAATGTGTTCCAACATTTCCCGTCGTTCCCGGCTGCGTTTCTCAAGCTCCTCCATTTTGCCTCGAATGAGTTCCATTTCATTGGTTTCCTCCATTTCACTTTCCTTCAGTGATTCCATCATGTTTGACAAAGACTCTTGATCCATGTTAAGTGTAGAGATGGATTTTCCTGACAGATCTTCAAACCCATAACGCTGTGGTTTCTTCCTCTGTCTCCTGGGATAAGTCTTGTGATGTGCTGATTCACTTCCATTCCTCTCATACTGTTCATTTTTATCTTCTTCCATTGTCTTTAACTTAGGTAGTCAGCGCTCCGGCTCGAAGGACCATAATAAAACTTTCTTGGGTTCCAGCAGGGCCAACCGCCTAAGATTCTCAAATTAAAGAGAGAGGACGACGGAATTAGTTTAAGGGGGTTTATTGGCATCCAAACCATGGTTTCTGCAGTGCAAAAGAATACCTAAATCAAATTAGTGATATAAATTAAATACTAAATAACAAATGAACAATTACAAGCTGTGGTCAATAACTGGCTTGAAAACAAGGGGTTGCAAATTAACATAGGTCAAATAACAGGCTTACATTCGCAGGGACGCATGGCATGAGGGTTGGATGATGCAGCAGAGAGCTCTGCTGGTTCTGCTGTGGGCCTTATATAGTCTTTGAAGAAACACACCTGACTGCAGTTGGCAATCAGGGGGAGGGGAATGAATGGCCTCAGTGGATTGAGGCCACCTGTGTGTAATTGGCCAGCAGGCAGGGGAATGATTTTAGGTTACCCTGTCCATGACAGAGGCTGCCATTTGACAATGAAAGAATTTACAACAGATAAGTTGAGCCATATCGGTACGCCTAGTCTATCAATCATACCCGTCCATACCTGCCCCAGAGGCAAAGGCTGTATAGCCTCATACTGTAACTTCCTAAAGCACTAACACGTGTGAAAGTTTTCAAACTGGTCGGTAACACAAGAATCATGACTCCTTGAACATAAAAAAATCCCTTGGAATGGCAAAAAGATGGAACCTAAAAGTGCTTACCATTTGTCACACGGGCCTCTGTCCACCACAGGGTCAGTAAAATGGATGAATCTTCAAAAATGTGTGGTCACATGACCAATTTGTCTATGATTGTGGAGAAACAAGGGGTGGCTCAAATCACCCCAATCTCAACACACTGTTGTGCTACTTTAGTTTCTTTGGTGACAAATCACAATCCATGTACTGAATTATGTACATGTATTCTTTGTCAATGGCTTTTCAAAAGTTCAAGAAAATGTCAGTTTCTATTGTCGAAAAAAGATGCGCAACACTGTTTTTGTGACGTGAGATATTGTCCCGTCTCTCAGCTGAAAAGTACGAACCATGCAGGAACCCCGGCGCTGCCTCCACCAGCGTGCAGAGCTCTGAAAAGGCCTTTTACCAAGCAGGAGAGATGCTGACCTTCTCCTGCCGCTCAGGCCACGAGCTTCAGGGTGACGCCACCGTCTACTGTATCCCTGGACACCCGTCACAGTGGAACAGCACTCCCCCTGCCTGCAGAGGTAAACCATGCACTCACACTGGAGCAATTATCCAACGCGTTCTCATCCCAACTCGTCATATACTGACTTTGTCAGACTCCTCGGCGTCACTCTTTTACGGTTGCAGTAAACACATGCTTAACAAGCTTTCTGTGTCACTTTTTGATCATAGTAAACACATGCTTAATGTTTTGAAGTAGTCAAAAACATGTGCTTAGGTTCAGGCAATAAAACCACTACAGTTAGGTTTAAGAAAAAAACTTCATGGTTGGGCTTAAAACTAAAATTACATCAACCGTTGCAAACAGGGGACATAAAGGAACAGCTGATTGTAACGTGGCACACGGGACACAAACAGCGGTCTCCCGGATGAATGCCTTGTTTGTTGGACACTGTTAGCCTTGTAAGCGGAGCTGAAATTAAAGGCACTCGCGAGCGTGCATGGCGTTACACCTGTCGAATTTTCCAGAAAAAAAAGTCCCCCATTCATCACATTAAAAGCAGTCTACAGGCTGATGGAGGAAACCCAGAAAGTTGCAGAAGGTCTCATTTTTCCAACCTGTTCACACATCTAATGGATTAAAAAAAATATAAAAGGATTAAAACATGTTTATACTTGTAAAAACGTACAAACAGTCCCTTTAATGGCAAGCCCGGTGCGTCTAATGCCGATGCTAAAGGGTGCCTTGTGTAGCGTGACAAAGCATCGGTATTTGACCTCTGAGAATGAGAATGGCTGAATTGTCATATTTGGAAATACAGTGCACCATAGATCACGTTACATGTTACGGATTTTGTAAGTGTAATATGTGCATTGTGCTTTGTTACACAACTCTGACTTAACTGCAATTTTGTCTTTGTAGCATCATCAACCCAATATGAGAACGAACGCAGGCTAGATGGTGAGCCATGTTTCGACACAATGCAATATCATTATATTGATATTTCTTTTTTTGTGCATATTTCACACAAATACCTGTTTTTTGTTTTGTTTTCCGCTTCTAGTTGTTAATATGGATTATAGCATGACGGGAACCAATATCACCCTTGCCGTTTTTATTCCGACTGCAATCATCTTAGTGGTTGTCCTCGGGATTTGCATCTACTTTACAAAGTAAGTAGTAACTTTAAAAAAAACTCTATATATTTCATATGCAATCAAATGAGCCTTTACAGGATGTTCCCTCTTTACTCAGACTCCAAGGGAAGACTGTCAGAATGCCGACGTCCTCGCCACCATATGACAACATGACAGAAGAGTCGGCTTTCGACAACCCCTTGTACGAGAGCGGAGTAAGTACAGATGTCATGAACATGCAAGACGTGGATTCCCAGAACACCAGTGTTCTGTCCTGATCCTCTCCCATCTGGCTGTCATCCTGTCATCATCTCACGGTTCACCAGCAGAGGGCACCCTACTCCACCTCATCTCTCATCACTATGTCAGTCATCTAGTGGTCTTAGCTGAAGTTGCTCCTAATAATAGAAAAACAGGCACTCTTCCTCACCTCACTCATGTCATTTTCACCTTGGATTCCCATACTTCATCCACATGGAGGAGTGAGAGTGATGTGTTAGACTTTCAGTATCATCATTCACATTGTGGTATGTCATCTCTTACCCCTGTCATAAATGTATCATGTTGTATGGTGCAATAACAGGTGTGTACTTGCCAAAATGAAGTTTATTCAAGTGTGATATTAGTATACTTCTTTTGAACTTAAAATAAGAGAGTATACTTTCAGTTTACTTTGTATGTACTTATCAGAGATATACTTAACAAAAGTATACTTGGCTCATACTGACAAGTATACTTAAAAGTCTAAGTATACTTGGCTTACACTGACAAGTATACAGAAAAGTCGAAGTATACTTGGCTTACACTGACAAGTATACAGAAGAGTCGAAGTATACTTAGCGCATAGTGACAAGTATACAGAAAAGTTGAAGTATACTTGGCTCATAGTGACAAGTATACAGAAAAGTCTAAATATACCTGGCTCATAGTGACAAGTATACAGAAAAGTCTAAGTATACTTGGCTCATAGTGACAAGTATACAGAAAAGTCTAAGTATACTTGACTCATAATAACAAGTATACAGAAGAGTCAAAGTATACTTGGCTTACACTGACAGGTATACAGAAGAGTCAAAGTATACTTGGCTTACACTGACAGGTATACAGAAGAGTCAAAGTATACTTGGCTCATAGTGACAAGTATATAGAAAAGTCTAAGAATACTTGCCTTATAGGCCTACAGAAAAGATTACTTGGCTCGTAGTTGTGCTTACATTTTGATCGAGTAGCCTATTAAAGTGTGTGAGAGTTTGTAAAAGGATGTTTTGATATGAATTTACTTCAATTAATCAAGTTTTTGGATTAGTCTAAGTCAAGTTTCAAGTCAAATGCACATTTGCTAGTCTGCACATTTTTTAAACAGTATTATTAATTCATAGATGTTGTTCATTTGAAATGAATAGCTTCCACACATCTAGCAAAGGTGCGATTAGGGTTTCAATGGCTTTTATTCTATGTGAATATATGGATGCAAATCTGTCGTTATTCTTTTCATGCACTGGTCTCAATTGCGTCCTCTCGTCTTCCCCCCCTGCTCCTTCAGCACTGGCAGGCTCATGCTATATACTAAACCCTGTCAGTCTGTCCACACTGGCTGTACTGCTCAACAACTATGAGGTGAGATCTCCGTCTGATGCTGAGAGCACATCTCACTCACTGTCACCTGACCCTTTTGTTTTGACCATACCTCTTCCAACTTGCCACGCAATTCTGATCTGGTTGATCGTTCTGCTCTTTCTTCTATTCACACTGTCTAAGACTAAAAAAATCAATAATGGGCCTCATGTAGCAACATTCTCTCAAAGTTATTAATTTCTCTTAATTTTCTGTTAAGAGAAACAATGAGAAGTCAACTCCAGATGCATTCTTAACCATGCATCCAAATCTGTTATAATCCAAGTGTGCTGAAAGATGAATCCAACTTGATAGTAAATTGGAAGTGTGTGGCCGATTGTTTATTATTAGCATAGGTGACGCCACCTAAACACTAGAAGGGCAGCTATTGTGCCATGTGTTAATACGTTGGCACATGCCCCAAAACTTTTGAGAGATGTCACCAAAAAAGGCTGTAAGAAGAAGAAGAACTTCTGTTAAATCAACTTAAAGTAATTATGTGATTTTCCAGAGCGTCAGTATTGGCGTTACAGGAAAATTGCTCACAATATCATAATATATATACTGTGTATATATATATATCATTGTTTTTCTAGTCTTAATTGGGCTCAAAGGACCAATAGTATTTATTTAGCCCATGGATTTAAAAATACAATCAGTATAAGTACTCTAAACCATTTGATTATATGATATTCATAAGTTGTTTTTTTAATGTTCCTCATATTTAAAACGTATGTTTCCTTGTGTTGGACAAACAATTTGTGAACCGTGGAAACAAGATGTTATTTTCTTATCTTGGTCAGAGTGCTCTCTACCACTTTTCTCTAACACCTCAAAGAAGAGCAAGAAATAAAACATTGGTGAATCGCAGAAATCAATGGGTACTAACAAAATAAGGACAAATCGTGGATACTAAACTAAAATTTGTTTGTATATTGCTTCCTGCATGAGGCCCATTGTTGGTGCAATCATGAGACGTGGTCTCTTGACCTATAAATCATGTTTGTTTACACCTAAAACAATGGATAAAAGATTTGAAAGAGTTAAAGAATTCTTACCTGAGTGAAAAACTCTACCTTTTATAAACTATTTTTAAAAATATGTTTCCAGTCTATATAAGTTTTAGGCTACTTTTAGCTTTTTAACTTGTTTTTCACTTAAACCACCCCTCTTCTCCTTGCATCTCTGTCATTCTAACATTTCAGTAAAGATAATGTTGTCCTGTCATGGTACACTAACACTTGATATTATGTGATTTTGAAATCTACGTCACATGCACACTGGTCATATTTTGTCATAGTGTATTTAAAGTATAGTAGCAACACGTTACTTCCGGGTATTTTGTTATTTGCTTATTTATTAAAATATTGATATGGTTGCCAACAGATGAATCGATAGAAAGAATGAGGAATATTTGGGAAAAATAATTGGCAGAATAGGATTGGATAAATCCTAATGTGCATTTTGTTAGCCTTTCAATTGGTATGTATTGATAGTGAATGGTAATGGCATTTAATTGTCCAACATATCCAAAAATATCTCCTGTCATTATTTCTGTTGTTGTCATACCAAATTGTTTATGTATGTTTTCATTCTCATTTTAGGTTTTATTAAAATGTGCAATACTGAAACAGCATTTCTTTTCTAGTAAATCACCTTTTTACCAGCAGTGGATAAATGTTTCGATCTTAACTCACACAGGTCACTTTGCATGTATGTCAAATTGGAGACACAATTGAAGATGGAGAACATATTATCTATTATATTTATTATAATATTAGAACGTATTTTGTGTTTATGATTCCTTGTTAACTGATGTATTTGTCTGGTCTTTACAGGACAAATGAAAAAGCTTAAGAGGTGTCCATTTAGAGACCTTAAAGCAAGAATTGCTCAAGCTTTTGCCTTTTGGGACCCTCTCTGCACTGCTCATCTTTTTTTCCTCCGACCTTTTTGTTCCCAAATGATTTCTTTCTCCATTTTCCCTTTTGTGTGGATTTACTGTAAATATGTCTTTTCTGTCCACGGTCAAAATCTGTGAATCTGTGGATCACCATGGTGATATTTTTATAAAGTTAAAATGGTGATGACCGTTGGTGATTGTATGTTTTTAAGTACCTTTTTTTGATGCCCTGATCCAGTAGCAATTAGAGACTGAGGGAAACAGTGCTTTGATTTTTGAGATCTGTTCTGAAATTCCCCATCATCGCCCGACGTTCTTTGGACCATCATTACTTTCTTTTCTTTGTGTATGGGTCTGCTCTTTGTAAATAAACTGCCTGTCCAATATGAGTGCCTCACGACTGACTATAATCTGAGAAATCACATGTGAAAATGTTTGTAAAACTGAATCTTTGGTTTCACTATGATTTTGTATTCGTAGGCCCGACATTCTTAACACTCCACTGTGTTCAGTCATACGGTTTCTCTTCTAGAAACAAAAACAAATGATGACGGATATTTTCCTACGAGCTGATATTGTAGTTCCAACCGCATACAGCCTCAGAGGATACATACACTCATACATATAGGACCCATCAGCTATGCATAACTTTGTTCTTATGTCACACTGTAAAGTCTGCCTCAAAGGATAAAGAGCAATTTGTTCATTTGTGTATGTTCCAAAATGTGGTTGCACCTCAGCATCATCAGACCCTGAGATGAAACCCAGTGCTATGTCATAAAGTAACCACATGATTTAGCTAACTTACCGACGCAGGCTGTGAGTCAAATATCCGATTGATTCCTACAACACAATTAAAATTGTACAGTGTGCAAGATCAATCCTTGTGTAAAAGATGAGTTTTTAACTTTGGGTCACATCTGCGTGTGTTAAATCTGTAGATATAACCTCATGTCCTTTGTGCATATCCTTTATACTCTAACAAATCTTTCTTTCAGCATCACAGCTGGTGCAACCACATACCCAGGAAACCAAATCCCCTTCAAATATCTATAATCCTCTGGTTAATAATAAAATAAATTGTTGTTTTAAAGTATTGTCATTGACTCATTAATGAGTAATTAATTGATAACATATTTGTTCATGAGTGTTACATAAAAAAACAAATTAAATCAAGCCTTATCTCAGACAATAATATATACTCAAATAGTGGTTCATATTGCATGAATTACCTTGCAACACCTGTGCTTGACAAGTGAAAGTGTCTGTTGTGAAAAAGGCCTATACCGGAAATCCTGCATTATCTATACGCCTAAAATACACTTGACTTGATCGACCACTATAGAAGCACAAACAACAGCACCGTTATGAATTTCTCAGTCATCTCTGTGTAATTGAAGCATGTTAATATGGGAGGGCACCACATTAAAACTGTCCTACAGCTCTTTACCTCTAGATGGCAGCATGATAACAAGTATGACATATTGTATAGTTCTCATTTGGCTTATTTTCCTATTATATCATACAGTGTATACAATTAATATCTGTTCATAAATTGTGTGTAATTTCATACTCAACACACACAAAATAAAACATTGAATGTTGAATAATGGCGAAAAAAGGAAGGTATGGTGGGCCTATGTTTAGACTGTACTGAAGGTATCTTATTTGACCGTATTGTGGACCGTAGACACTGACAAATGAGCGGGGTCCTGTACGAGAAAAGTTTACCTCAAACTATTTTCTTTTAAATATGGTAGAATTACAAAGAATTTGTATAATTTGAGTGAGTTTATTGAATGTATAGCACACCTCAGAGCTCAACGTTTACTGAGATCCACATTAGCAGGCAACAAGAAGCTGCGAGGAGAATCCAGCCAGTGGTGGACGAAGTACTCAGAGATATTTTATTTAAGTAAAAGTACTAATACCACAGTGTAGAAATGCTCCTTTACAATATATACTATATTTACTAATATATATATATTATATTATTAGAATATGATTATTGTGTAAACATCACTAATGTTGCTACTGGTAAAGGAACAGCTAATTTCAACTACTTTACGTACCGCCAGGTAGATAATATATAATACATCAGAATTTCTTAGTTGATTTATATTTTTGTATTATTAATCTAAATCTGTAAAGTAGCTAGTAACTGATGTTGTGAAATAAATGTAGTGGAGTAAAAAAAGTACAGTATTGGCTTCCAAAATGTAGTGTAGCAGAAGTATAAAGGAGCATAAAATGGAAATATTAAAGTACAAGTACCTAAAAATTGTAGTTAAGCACAGCACTTAAGTAAATGTACTTAGTTACATTGCACCACTGAAATCAGCTCCTTGAAGTTCAGAACTCTGAGAATTGTTTTCCATACATGGCAGGTCATGAAGACTTATTGATGTCAAATTAAACCGGCAGCCATCTCTTCATCACATAACTGTATGGGAAGTCTCTTGGCCTTTAAACAAATAAAGACTGATTGCTTTTGGCATGTTCACTAGTTTTATGGAAGAAAGAAGGTTCTGTAGTCGCAGCAGAAGAGTGAGTCTCACATGGTTTGATGTACATGAGGTTTCTGGGTGTCTAAATTAAGAGATGAAGATTTTTTTGATATCATAATTAAACCACTTAAATTTCAGGGGAATGAAAAGTGAATCATTATCTATATTCTGTCACTTCACATAGTGATAATGTCAAGTATTCACAAGTTACAATCCACATTCTACTTTATTTCTGGCTGTAGATACATGGCACAATGACCTGGAGAGGCTTAGTCTGTCCTGCCAGATTATTCTTTACCAGAGACTCTGGCCCTCAGCATGGTGGATTATATCTGATAAAACGATTGATTATGTGGAGTGCAGCCAAAAGATTTTTTTACGACCATGTCAAGGTTTTTGTTTTTATGTTTATGTGGGAGCTGGTTTGTCTCAGCGGCTCGTTCGGGAGGCAGTCACCCGCGCTTTCAGCTGAGCTTTCACTCTGATGCAGTTCGAGCCATTAAAATGTAAATGTCTTGTGCAGTCAGTCAAGGTTGAGGAAAAGGACCACAACTGAGGGTTCTGCTTATGTGTCAGCTCTCTTTGTTCACGTGTTACTTAATGTCTGCCGTCACAGAAATAAAGAATGCCACTGAGGGGTAATAAAAAATATATATAATAAAGCACAAATAGAAAAATAAAACATTGATTATCGAGAAGTGTTCAAATTATAAACCTCTTTAATGAACTGTAAGGCTGCGTGCAATTTAATTACTTTAAGTGCAAACAATTGGAACTTTTTATATTAAAGAGGACCTATTATGCTTATTTTCAGGTGCATACTTGTATTTGTCGTTTCTGCTAGGACACGTTTACATGCGCTTTAATGTTTAAAACAATTTTTTTATCATACTAGCTGTGCTGCAGCACCTCTTTTCACCATCTGTCTGAAACACGTTTATTATGCAAATGTATTACTTGGTGACATCACCACATTACGGAAGAAAAGACAGGAGTTCAAGCAAGGCGTTTCAGCAGAGTTGCCAAGTTCGCTTATTATGAGCAACTTTGAGCTTGTTTTCCTGAAAAGTTAATTACAAATATTGGTAGTCACGGGTTGCGGTGTTTTGGGCTTGTTTCTAAGGTGTAGTTGCTTATTTGGGCTTGCTCCTTTCTCTCTCCTCTATACCGGTCTAGTACACACACACACACACACACAGATGACTGATAGTCACTCACCGCCACCGCCACCGCCGCCACTCAGTGAGTGTTGTTGTGAGACAAATCTTCGCGGGGTTGATGGAGTTTAGCTAATAATGTCAGGTACTGTAGAAATATGGCAAAAAATATAACAAAGACTGGGAAAAAGAGTGTGGACTTAAAGATAGGATTCACCCCCAAGTGGGGGATGATTCAACGAAGTCAGTTTGCCTTTTTTGTATACAAGCACAATTTGCCGTTGTGGTGAAATGCATGCAATCCAAAATAAATTCATACATATATGAAGTGAGTGTATAAGGTCGCTTGTTTGGGGCTTGTTTCTATAGACCTAGTTGATTGTTGAGATCTGGCAACACGGCGTTTCAGGCAGTTCAGGAGCAGTGTTTCTATGCGGTAGAGTAACTCCCTTTGGCGTGGACTTTGGGCTTTTTATCTTCCAATTGCTTGCACATTTTAACTGCACAAAAAACGATACAACACGTTAAAGGGAAAGGGAAAAACACAAAAGCATAATAGGTCCTCTTTAAATTTATGCAACAGCCAATCAAAAAACAGATTGCATCACTCTATTTTCAGTTGGGTAATATAGGACTAGTTGATAATTATGAAAATCATCTGATAGCATAGATAACTAGAGTGAACAACAAACCGCTTATAATGTAGACCTAAGAAAAAGAAAACACCATGACTGGGTAGATTCAATGTCTTTTGGATTAATATCATAAGACTTGTTGTATTCTGAATAGATTTGATATTTCTTTTTGTGGCTGGAGACACATATATTGGGGTCAGGAAACATAGTGGAAAGTCACCTATCTAAATGCAAAAATAAACTGACAACTGTATAGAATAACTTTCACTTTGTTATGTAGCCAGGGTTTTAAAAATCCATTGCCCCATTGTTATCAGGGGTTAGTTTTATTATGGTGCCAGTAGGTGGCAGTCTACTACCAGGGTCAGCCCCCCCAAGTGTATCATGAAGACCATCTCCAACACTTAATAATCCCACCATGCACTAGTGCCAGGCTGCTTGGTGTGGAGGGGTTTACGGGACAGGATGGTTCACAATTAAACTAAAACGCCCTGCTCACAATCCAATGGAGACCAGGACATGGCAATTAACCCACTAATACTGCAGACCATTAGACCTCCCTCTCTGTGTCGGCAGCCCCAGGGCGTACAGTACATGGGGCTGTGGGATGCATATTAGGAGAGATAGTTTAATGTAATGACCCATTCAAAGAGCTCTAGTGTACAGTATGCACGGAGTTATAGCAGTTTTGTAGGCCCAGTGAAACACGTGGGTGAACATATTTGGTTTGTCATTAAATATTAGCAATGAGTTTCACCATATAACAGATAGTGACATTCTTTTATCCCTTTTTAGGTTTTGAAAAAAACAAACAATAAATATTTCCTTTCCTGTCTGCCTTGAATGTATCATTATTGGCTTTTGTATTTGAAGTTTGATTAGATTTATCAGGGCTTTGATGGTTCACCCCGAGGCTTCGTTCATTTTTAAACTTCTGTGTTTTTAGCCAAGATTGACAAGATGCTCTCCCCTCCCCTAAAGCATATTAATCTGATTAATGTGCCATTAAAACAGTATAACAGGAGAGAAATATCAACTCAGTAATGGAACCTGGATGGGGTTAAAGCTGCCTCTTGTTTCAGGTGGCACCAGGTGCAGGAGAAATGAAGGTCGGCTGCTCCACTGAGGTTGTGACCCTCACTAGCCTGACCTTTGTTCACATAGACCTACAGTATATGGGCCATCACACTGCTTCTTTTTATAGCAGGCTTGTCTGTGCACCATCACTATTAGAAAAAATAAAGCACTCTACTTCCTGTTTAACGCTATTGTCTTGTTTTTATACATACAAACCTTGAGTGGGCTTTTTCATGACAGCTTATGTAACAATTTTCATGCAATTAGCTTTTTTTGCTGTCTACATATTTGTAATAATCATAAATATAAACATATACAGAAACAGACATTTGAAATTTCAATTAAGAGGTACTGTATATAATCACCAATGTCTTATTTATGGTTGGGTGATAATTCAAGATGATGATTTATCATCTTTCAGTGGAATCAGATCGTGATGAAACCATATATCGAGATATCGTGATACACAATTGCGTTGTCTAAATTGATAATAACTCAAATTTCTCAGAAAATCTAATTATTTTGCACTAGAGTCTTTAATAACATGAGAAAATATTTCATTTGTCAAGCATTTAATTCACACAAATAGGCCAGAAATTATCAGAAACCTTGCTACATCATGATATTTATTGTTATCGAGATATGAAGTGAACTAAATTGGGATGGTAGATTTTGGCCATATCGCCCAGCTTTAGTCTTATTGTAGCATAACAATGACTGAGGGATAATGTGGAGGTAAAAAAATACAACATAACATAACATAACATGAATAATAATTTGAGTATTTGCTGGAACCCAGTGGGTAATTTCACTGTTTCAACATCGAAATGAAGTGTAACATTGTGCCTGGAGACTGAAAGAAATTTCCCTCCATTATTTCAATATGAAATAATGTATTTCTTCTTCTTTTTTATCCCTTCATTGCTCACGAAAGAAAATTCTCCAGTAACGCTAACTGTATTTGTAACAGTCCCCGGGGGGAGCGATGGCCGATGATGAGGCAGGCAGCCATGTCATATCGCACAGACAGGGCTTCACTGTCTTTGTTATTACAAACTGCAGCCTCAGGAAGCCATTTTGCACAAAACAAAGGGTAAACCCTCCGCACGCCTCTGGTGTCGCTTGATGTGGCAACATGCCAAATCTCACTCTTCAGCATATGTAGGGGGTCAGGGCTTCCCCAATGCCCTCAGATCACTGAGACTCATGTAAACAAAGAAGTGCTCGAATTATCCGTCCTCTGGACCCACCGCTGGCATAGCTGATCCCAGAGGGAAATACATTTTCGTCTTTCTACAGTCTATTTTTATATTTCTTGCCATAGGGCAAGACGATTATCACTGTCTTTAACAACCTGCGTGTGCATATTGAGTATGATTTAAGATGTTTTCACCCTTTCTTACCAAATGACATTCACTCATGAGGAAAGGATGTTGATGAGGCTCGGATGTTTCCGCACAGGTTAATGAGCATGTGAAACATCTGCGCGCGCCTCTGCTTTTACAGATCTCTTCCATAGATTTTGCTTTACATGGCTCCTATCATGGTTCATCTTGACCTCTTCCTGCACAATACGTCAAGTCAGACACAACCAGAGAGATGTTCTGACCACTGCGATGCAGCACAATTCTTGCACTTTTACATGTGAAGTGATTTGTTTACTGGCAAAGACATCATGCCACCTGATGATTAAAGGTTAAACAGTGTGAAGGTAGCATCTAGGTGTAAAAGATGAATGGATGTAGAGGGAGGATAAATGGTTGTAAAGATGAATAAAGCAGGAGGTTTGTTGGACTGAGCTGGTCATGCAAGGAAAATGACTCAATAGTGGGAATCTGTCTCTCGGGCGTCTCAGCCCCTATACCTGAAGCATGGAGGAGAGGTGTGCACAAGATTGAGTGTAGGAGGGAATGAGAGGATGAATGGATGCGTAGAAGGCTGGGTAAAGGGATGAATGATGATGATAGAGAGGTGGAGGGGAGGTGGGTTGAGAAGCTGCGACAAACAACATAGCGTGGGTTAACCAGGCATAAGAGCGGCTGTGGCCCTGGAGGTAGAGCAGGTTGTCCTCTAACCGCAGGTGGTTCGATTCCCGGCTCCTCCTGTCCACATGTCGAGGTGTCCTTTGGCAAGTCAATGAGTCGGAAGTTAGGCTACCACCTTGTATGTCAGATAAAGGCAGTATATTGACAATATTATATTATATATATTATTTCCGCCAAGAAGTTCCTGGAAATTGTAGTCGCGGGACTACTTTTCAAGGAACTAAAAGGTTCCTTCAGCCCATTGTTGTCTGCATTACCATAGTGGTTTAAAGATCCGCTAGGATTAGGCAAATTAGTCCGTGACGTATGAAAAAGCAACATGAAATGGGACGAGTACTTTCAGGAAGTACTACCCCCCAAACCCTCTACCAGGGCCTTTTCTGGGGGTGAAAAAGCCTCGGAACTTGATTTAGACCCTGGTCCTTGCGGTCGAAAAGCAATGAGATCCTCAAAAGGTTGGTAGTTCCGGCGAAAGTTCCTGCAGTCGAAATTGGGTTTATGAATGCAGTGGGTTTTGGTGAGAGTTGAAGTAAATATAAGGGCTGTCAATCGATTCAAATATTTAATCGTGATTAATCACAAATTAATTGCACATTTTTTATCCATTCAAAATGATTCTTAAAGGGAGATTTGTCCAAGTATCCAATACTCTAATCAACATGGGAGTGGGCAAATATGCTTGCTTTATGCAAATATATGTATATATTTGTTATTGCAATCAATCAACAACACAAAACAATGACAGATATTGTCCAGAAACCCTCACAGGTACTGCATTTAGCATAAAAATAATATTCTCAAATCGTAAAATGGCAAACTGAAGCCAAATGGGCAACAACAGCTGTCAGTGTGCTGACTTGACTATGACTTGCTCCAAACTGCATGTGATTATCATAAAGTGGGCATGTCTGTAAAGGGGAGACTCGTAGGTACCCATATAACCCATTTCCAAACACATATCTTGAGGTCAGAGGTCAAGGGACCCCTTTTGAAAATTGCCATTATATTCTCGCCAAAATTTAGCGCAAGGTTGGACCGCTTTTTAACCTCCTTCGCGACAAGCTAGTATGATATGGTTGTACCAATGGATTCTTGAGGTTTTTCTAGTTTCAAAAAATCGATTGCATTAATGCGTTAAAGAAATTAGTGGAGTTAAAACAAATTTGCGTTAACGCATTAACTTTGACAGCCCTAGTAAATATGCTTAGCAAATTTCAGAATTACAAATAATGCAGAGGTTCAACAAAAAGTGTGACATTTGCTTCCTCCACAGACAGGACTTTAACACTGTCCAGAAGCACCTTTCAGACATATACTCCAATGTATGTTTGAATAGGCGCTGCGATGGTGTGTGATGGAGTGTCTACTGTCTACTCTGTATGCATGTGCGCCTGCAAGTGTCTGTGTGTGTCTCAGTGTGTGTGTGTGTGTGTGTGTAAGGCAGAGAGATCCCACTGGTGTATTATCTGAGCGAGAGCAAGATAGGAGATGTTTTCCTTCCAGGATGCTGGGCAGGTTTGAGATTGAAGGGTCTGAACAGAGGGGGGGGGGTGGGGGGGGGGGGACAAAAGCGAGCGAGCCAGAGGGCGGAGGGGGGAGTGGATGAGCCGGTGAGATGATAATGCAGCATGACACCTCTGAAATGAATCCCTGGTTACCATGGCGAGGAAGCGGGATGGGACAGTCTCTCAGGAGCCTCAAATAAAGCCAGCTGTAAATGATGTTTGATTAGTATTTAGATCGTGTTCCTGCTCGGCAGAGACATTCTGTCAGCTGTTTGTGCACCACTACCTCTGCTATTGTTCTGTCTTACACCAGCCTACATGAAAATTACATCTCCAATCTTTACAGTATATTGACTCTAATTACTAACTATAATCCAATAAGATTAATCGTTTAGCTTTATCCTAAAACTGTAGCTAGATACATCAATAAAAAATCTAGTGTAAGAAAAGAAAAATTCTTATTATTTTCTCAATTAATTGAAAGGTAATAGCCAATTCACCTATGGACTTACATTTTCAACACAGGTGCATTTGGATATAGATTATCCTATATGTAAATTTTCCGCAGACAATCCTGTTTGCTAGAAGCTTAAGCGCAGGGAGGTATCTGTGTACCACATGGCAAACATGGAGACCGGGGCTCTCTTATTTACTCATGCACCTCAGCATGTTAACTAGATTTTATTTCAGCTATTTGCCAATCAACCGGGAATTTTTATATTTAAATTCATAGCTGTGAAAATGAAATGTGGTTATCTAAATAGAGAAAAGTAGACTATTTGCATATTTCAGAGGGTGTTATAGGAGGTCAAACTACCAAAGTCAATATAAAGCATATAGCTGGTATTTACCGATGGCAGCTGCAAACTAATGTAAAGTAAAGCACGGTTGATGTTGGGTCAGAATGAGCTCCTACTGCTATATGGATAGTCTTACTGGTGCCTTTTAGGTGACCTACTGTGGAAGAAATGTAGTATTCCATTTAAAAGGAGAAGAAATTAAGACCTTTTAATTGCGTGATTAAAGGCCACTATAAAAATAAGTTAAAAAAAACAATGAATACAAGGTGTTTTAGCTTGAAATAAGCAAAAAATATCTGCCAATGGAACAAGTGACATATACATTTGCATTCAGTTTTCAACAAAATTACAAATTTACATTACTGTTTTATATTTTCTTGTGTTTTATATTTTAACTGCACTATTTTATACCGTAGATTATCATTTAGCTTTTACTTTACTTGTGTGATTTCTCCTTTTATATATACATATTTTTATGAGCATATTTGAAAAAACCTGCTTTGCTGGAACTGAAATAAAGAACCTTGAACCTTGAAAATTCGCTTAGTAAGATTTCTTGAAATGAGATGTAACATTTAGGCCTTTCAAGATAAAAAGAGATCTTGAAATTAGCTAGGAAAACTAATTTTGATATATATTTTACTAGTATTAGGAAGTGCTGTATCATAAGCCTGTAATGTTCAAGAGTAGTATTTTTTCATCGATGTTCAAGACACATTTAAGTCCCTATATTTTGACCAATATACTTGGTAAGATTAAGCATTTTTACAGTTATCTTGAGGGAGATAGACTATGCTGTACAGTATGTGATATCTAGAGTGTTTGTCCTGCAGTCCAAACAGCTAGGTGCCAGTTTGCACTTGTCTATTTTCTGTCAGCCAGGCCACCGATGGACTGCTTGCCTTGTCGGAACTAATCACATCTGACTGCTATCTGTCTCCGTCAATTACACACTCTAGGTGCCTCTTGCCCTCCTGTTACCACGCAGTGAAAAAGATCCTATCGCACATCCACAATGGACACCTGCTGAATGCGTGCAAAGCAGTTATTTTTGGCGAAGCACAAGCAGTGTAATGCTTTAATTCATTCATCTATTCATTCATTGACTTTACCTGCGTATTCCTATATACTGACTGTCATTGGTAAGGAGGGGTAGGGAGACACTGGGGTAGGGAGACACTGGCTGGTCGATCACAGGGCTAACACAGATAGACACTCACTCACATTTACAGTCAGTCCTCCAGTTATCGGCTTACCTGAGCTGCTTTGGACTTCAGGAGGAACAAGAATGAGCATGCAAACACAGGTCAGGGTGGCCATGGTTATCACCGAGCATCGCATTCAATACATATCAAACAGCTCTCATAAAAGCAAATCATTCCAGTGTAACACCACTGTTACTGATACTATTTGTTGCTAAACGCATTGATGACCAATTCAGTGTGCACTTCTGTCATGAATGAAGCTGTCATTTGTATCAGATTTTATTGATGCAGAACTCAATACTAATTAAACTCAAATGAAATCATTACCAACTCCAGAAAGTGTCAAACCCACAGCGCACTAATTACACTAAAACGTGTGCATTGTAGTGTATTGTAGAAATACAATTGAAATGAAAACATTCCTGTTAATTTTATTTTATTCTTATAATACAACTAGGGCTGTCAATCAATTAAAATATTTAATCACGATTAATCACATGATTGTCCATGGTTAATCATGATTAATCGCAAATTAATCACACATTTTTTACCTTAAAGGGAGATTTGTCAAGTATTTAATACTCTTATCAACATGGGAGTGGACAAACATGCTTGCTTTATGCAAACATATGTATATATTCATTATTGGACAACACAAAACAATGACAAATATTGTCCAGAAACCCTCACAGGTACTGCATTTAGCATAAAAATATATGCTCAAATCATAACATGGCAAACTGAAGCCAAACAGGCAACAGCATCTGTCAGTGTGCTGACTTGACGAGGACTTGCATGTGATTATAATAAAGTGGGCATGTCTGTAAAGGGGAGACTCGTGGGTACCCATAGAACCCATTTTCATTCACATATCTTGAGGTCAGAGGTCAAGGAACCCCTTTGAAAATGGCCATGCCAGTTTTTTTCAAATTTTGCATAAGTTTAGAGCGTTATTTAGCCTCTTTCGCGACAATCTAGCATGACATGGTTGGCATCAATGGATTCTTTAAGTTTTCTAGTTTCATATGATGCATGTGTATCTTCACTCCAGCTTTAAAACCGCTACAACCTAAAAATCGCAAATTGTGCTAATGCATTAAAGGAATTAGTGGCGTCAAAATGCGTTACGTATTATCACGTTAACTTTGACAGCCCAAAATTCAACATACATACAAGCACATTGCTACTGTCTTTTGGATAAATCAAAAGATGATGTTATTTGAACGAGGTGGAACCAGATGAACGGATTGTTTTTCTTTCTTTTTTTCCATCTCCATCTGGTATATTTGATTTTCTCCTGTACACCATCTTCGCCATTTCTCTTCTTCATCCCCTCCTCTTCCTCTAGTTCACTCTCTGGCCCATGTTGCATGTATGGGGGGGACGGGGACGTCTGACAGTGACAGATTGCTCAGCCACAGCTTAAAGGTGACTGCCTCGCTCCTTGTTCCCTAAAGCGCTGGATCATTGGGATCCATCATGAGCAGTAGCACTGGTCTCCATATAGACAGATCACATGGAATAGACAACAACATATGGACAGCACAACAGAGAAGAAGAAGGGACTATATCTGTATAACAAGAGACCGTGGAACCACAAGACTGGGTGAGGTGTGGTGGTGCAAATACTGAAGAGAGCCAGCTCAGTGGAGAGACGGAAAGAAGGCGAACGCTGGAGAGCTTCACCTCTGGTCACAGAGGAGTGTACTGGGGGGGCTGGGTGGACACATGGATGGAGGGCATTTATCATTATTGGCTCGTACCTCCATCCCTTGCTCAACCTGACATCCCTCCTACCATTGACATAAATCATGATTTCTCCATAATAGATCCCCTTTCCGCCGTGGATGGGAAGAATGTGTCGTTCATATCGATTCCAGTCTCTCTTCGCTCCTCCCTCCCGCATTTCGGCTCAGCACGGTGATGCATAATCATTATCAAACATTACTGATTTGGAATTTGCGGGATGCCGGGTGAAGTTTGTTTTTACATGGCTTAATTTAGATGCATGAGATACAAAGAGGGGTAAACAATACCGAGTTTGCAGAGCTTTTGCACGGCTATTTTCCTTGTAATTTGTAATTTTGATTTCCACTGAGAGACTCATAACCATCAAGCAATTCTCTTGAGCACTACTTTAATTTTTTTTGTCTGTCTGCTTCAAAAACCAAAGAAATGTTTGTGCTAAGCATGCATACAGAATGGAAAACCAGAATAAAGGGGCTATATATTAAAAAATACAACAGGAAATGTAGGTTTCCAATAAACATCTTGAATTTCAACAAATCTCATAAACGCAGTTGTTTAGAGCAAAGAGGACGGATCAATTTAACTCTGACTGAGCTGAGAAGGTATTTAAACATTAATAACTCCATTGTTGGTTTGAAGTTCAAGTTCATTTGTCAAGTGCTCTACATTTAAACCATTAGCATACAGTACACACTGCTGTGCACCTGGACTGTGGCCAATTCGAGGCGAGGATCATTTAACAGCAAAAAAGAAAAAAATGCATTTGTAGGATAGTTGGAAAGGATTATTAAAGGACCAAAAAGAAGTTTATTAAAAGCTGGAATAGTCAACTCAATTTTTTGTTTTTCAAAGGCAGCTGTTGAAGTGCCGTACACACCACAAATAAAGAATCAAAATCACTACCTAAATCATTAAAAGTCATAAATATTTAATTAGAGATCTTTTTATAATTAAACATTAAAATTTAATACGTTCTTTAATATGTTAACCAGGAGGCACTACGGGACTATATTTTACAAGTGGCTTGATTAATCACCGACCAGCAAATGCATTTTCAAATTATACCATAATTAGTCATTTTATGTTTCAATTGTGGCTGGAGATGTATGAGGAAAAGCTGGAGGAAATTTCCACTGAAAGAATGTGATTCTTTATTTAACAAAAATGTTTCATTAGAGATACATTAATATCTCGCAAATCTACAATGTACTGTCGAAAGAAGTGTTGATATTTCCTTTGCTGTTTTTTTTTTTTTAAATAAGACTGACTGAACTCGTTTAGAATCAACACTCATATCTGCCAACTGCTGGACATTTCATGATTTAATACTGGACATCATGTTAATGGAACATTCATAATGCCTGAAGAGGGGCCTAACAATGGCCTGATTTGTGAATACCCATTCATTACACTGTGTATATGCAATTCCAAAGTCATTTGTAAAACAGTAATGTAATTTAAGTGTGTCAGCCTATTAGACAAAAAGTCTAGGAGCGTCCATTTGGAAAGCAATGTCTAAATACTGACTCCTCTTTAATGACAGTGTCAATCTTTAGTTAGCTGGCTAGCTTATCTAGATATATTGACATGCATTACTTCCTGTTCTTGTACTTAATTTGGCTTCTCGTAGTTCGATTGTCTGCATTAACATTAAAGAGGACCTATTATGCTAATTTTCAGGTGCATACTTATATTTTGGGTTTCTATTAGAACATGTTTACATGCTTAAATATTCAAAAAACGCTTTATTTTTCTGATACCGGCTGTGCTGCAGCACCTCTTTCACCCTCTGTCTGAAATGCTCTGTTTGAGCTCCTGCACTCCGCTCTGATTGGTCAGCTGGTCCACTCCGTTGTGATTGATTAACCCAACCAAACTCTTTGGGCTCTGCTCTAACTAGCTTTGTATAAGGGTGTGCCAAACAAGCCGCTTGGCATGTATTATGCAAATGTGTTACTTGGTGACATCACCACGTTACGGAAGAAAAGGCGGGTGTTCAATCAAGGCGTTTCAGTGAGTTCAGGAGAAGTGTTTCATCGTCTTTGGTCTTTGTAACTTTGTAACTTTTACATGCACAAAAAAACATAACACACTAAAGGAAAGGGACAAATCACAAAAGCATAATAGGTACTCTTTAAAGGATGCATGAAATATTTTAGATTGCTAAATGTCAGCTAGTTTTTGATCATTTAATTCTATGAGAACAACAATGTGAGGTGAAGGATGCTACAGACGCACTAACAGCATTTCAAATATTGTTTTACATAAAATCTCTGTTTTAAATTGAAATTAATGTTCTATTTCTACAATTACTGGGTGAATGTGTCTTGCTTAATGAGCTGAGCTAAGCTCCAGACCCCCAACGACACTGCACTGGATAAACTGGTATAGACAACGGATGGATGGTTTCATGGAGACTTTCGCACTGGTGCAACTATTTGAATCAAAGTTTATTAATTTAACTTGTGATGATAAAAATGACTGTGAATAAGAAGATGAGCCAGATTAGGTTCCTGACAAGCCTATAGTTAATGATGCCCAGGCTTAACTACATATATGGGGGTTAAGAGGCCCATACAGATAGAGCCAAAATAAATGATTGTAGGGTTAATTGCAGTGTTCTAGTCGTTTGATAATGGACTGTATATCCCTAATGATAAAACATGAGCATCTCCAAACATCCTTCACTCAAAGTGCCTTTTTGGCCTTTGGTTTCACTCCACACTCCTCTTCCCAAGATAACCTAATTAGGCTCTCCTTTGCTTGATAATTAGCAGAGTTGATACGTTGCTATAAATATTGTCATAATGGGAGAGTGGATTATTTTGGGCAACCAGATCCGTGTTATGGGACTATGT
The DNA here is from genome assembly GCF_015220745.1 of Sebastes umbrosus. Lineage (NCBI taxonomy): Eukaryota > Metazoa > Chordata > Actinopteri > Perciformes > Sebastidae > Sebastes > Sebastes umbrosus. Next base: position 20,945,833 of record NC_051285.1, read on the forward strand.
CGGTGTTGCAGGAAGAGGCTTATGATGAGAGCAATGTCAGGGAAGGTATGTTTTCTTAAACAAGCACACAAGCCGAGGGATATTTGCATCACAAGCTGAATTGTCTTCAAGTAAAACAACCCTTTAAAGGTTACTAAGACACCATATAGCATCATGAAGGCTCATAGAGACACTTTTTTCACAGCAACTTTTCTGACATATTTGTTATAACACGTGAGGTAGCTAATATTAAACACAAGCCCTTTAAACCAGCTGTCACACTCTCTCGCTAAGCTGCTAAACTGCTCAGAAGCACGCTGCTTTAAGTGCACGAGCACGGAATTTTGTCAGCTGCCTTTTGTCTCGTATTGAAATGATAATGAATGGAAGTCACTGAGTGGAGTAGTGGGAAGGAAGGGTCATAAATGAAATCAGCGCTTTCATCTCGCCGACTGAGATTTTCTATGCATGAGGTTGACAGATATTGTAGCATATTTTTAAAAGATTTATTGATTAATGAAACATCAGGGTATATACTCTGATTACTATTAAGGGAAGTTCTTGTGACATGTGTAAAAAAAGACTGTATTGTGAAATTCGGTGTCCAGCATAAGGACAAAAAGATAATGGGCATAAGGGATCTTTTATTGCTTTGCTCATAATAACTCATTTGTCATGTTTTATGTGGGGAAACACACACACAATCGTTTTTCCATCACTTTAATTGACATTACATTGACTTACACTCATTTCCTGGAGACTTATCTTAACCATAATCACTAAACTACTTGCCAAATCCTAACCAGTCTTTACCCTAAAATGTAAGGATTTAAGTTATTGGGATGTGCATTTTGTCCCCAAAAGGAAGGCGAGTCCCCACAATGTGACTGTGTACACAGATGTATGTCCCCACAACATGAGCGATACAAGAACACACACACACACTGTCTCTGTTGCAAAATGAGTAAAGAGATGTTACCAACCAGGCAAGTGCTGCTTGTGAATCACAAAGTCTGTGTGTAAGACACTGCAAGCAGAAGATTTGAGGTCAGGGTTGAAGATTACTGATGTTGGGATACTAAAACTGGAATGCTGAAACTTCTGGCATAAGCTGGTTTCTTATGCCACACATAGTGACCATGATGCATATGATGCATTAAATGCTTTGCAAATTAGACACCACATATGTCAGGTGTGTTGGCACACGTCATTAAAATTGCTTATCGACACAAATAAAAGCACAACATACATTATCATATCATCAACCTGCAATATTACAAATATAGTTTTATGTGGCAAAAGATTACCTACTTTATTATAGTTCTCCTTGTAGTATCATCATTAAAATTCTGCCAGTGAAAGCAGAGGGAGCAATGCTTTGAAAATGTACCGTACTATTTACAGGTCCATACATTTTGTGTGATGATTAAGAAGAGGGTTGTCGGTGTCAGACATAAGTGGATCATTATCGCATCAGAGAACATCCACAGAGTAATGAATACCAGCGCATCAGAAGTCCGGCGAGAGTTCATAACCTCAGCAAGCCGTGCACTCCACTCTCATTATAGTGTGAAGTGGAGATGGTAATCAGGCAGAGGGTCACATGACACACTTTTTCTCACTGAGGACAGAGTGCCACTTTGCTTGTGTAATTGTCCTAATTGTAGCATATCTGAGAGGAGTGACCATGAAAATGGAAGACTCTTTAAATCAAGAGCTCTTACTGTTAATCAAGGAGAAATTCAACAGCATGAGATTCACCCAGAACATGTCCACTTAGTGGGTGGTTTAAAGGAAAAAATTGTCATTTTGGGAAATACGCTTATTTGCTTTCTTGCCTGGAGTTAGACGAGAGGATCGATATCACTCTCATGTTTGTATGTTGAATATTAAGCTACAGCTAGCAACTGGCTAAGTTAGCTTAGCAGAAAGACTGAACAGCTAACAGTAACTTTTGTTAATATATTATGTAATGTTGGGCTTAAACAAACGTCCTAAATTGTTAGCACACACACCTGTATCTGTTCATGGATCAATTATTTTCATTACTGTTCATGTAGTCTGTGAGTAATGGAAGGTTATTAGGTGTCGATACAAAAGGTCTCAACTGACCCCGCTCTCCCCTACTACGTTTTAAATAGTGAGCTTTACAGGCACTGGTAGGTGAATTGTATCACTTTTTTCGAAAGAGACAGGCTAGTTGTTTCCCCCTGTTTCCAGTCTTTGTGCTAAGCTAAGTTAGCCGGCTGCTGGCTGGCTGTAGCTTCATATTTAACATAATGTTACAGAGATGAGCATTGCCATCAACCTTCTCATGTACTCTCAGAAAAAAAGCAAACAACCGTATTTCTCAAAATGTCTGACAAAATATACAAAATGCAGTGCAAATTAGTTTTAAACAGCTTGGCACATTTTATGTTAAACACTCACAAGTCTCCTTAAGGGGTACCACAATGTATCGGACTATTGGTTATTTCAGAATTGAAATAAACAGGTGATTAAAAAAGCATTTATAATATTGTACAACAAAGCTTAAATACAAATACTGTGCCTGAAATAGATAAGTGGAGCATCTAAGTGCTGAAACTGTCAAAGTACTTCAATCACACAGGAGAATGGTAGCTGGGAGGTGTTAGTAAATGGGGGGGGGGGGGGGGGGGGGGGGGGGGGGTTATTATGGCAGATTGTGGTGGCTAAAGCCTGTTGCCTCTCCACCTGCTCTCTGTGCTGTTTTTACAGTGCGCAGAAAAGCCTCCTAACCTCTAATGGCAGTTTACCGAACGTTTACCCACAAGTGTCATAATTTGCTCTAACAACTACGATTATGTCATTTATTTATTTTTAAAACATACAGTATATTAAATGGGAGCGACAACATCTCTCATTATAACTTGAATTAGTTGTTGGAAAGAAAGGATGTGGCTGCTCGACGAGCATTAAATTTCACCCTTGAAGCATAACGTGTCTCCAATTTTGGGAGAGTAAACCGAAAAGTAGGGCGAGTGTTTCGCTCCTGACAAAAGCAGGTGAACAAAAGCCAGCGACAGAAAAATGGTTTGTCGCAAGAGTGATGACAACAAGGTCGTTTTTAAAGTGACTTCAGGGTTAAAGTCTCAGCCACTTGTTTGGAAAGGGTCAGTTTGTTGTTTCCTTGTATTTTAATGTGGGGAAACATTCTTTCAAGAAATGAAGTTAAGCAAAGGAGCTGCTGTTTCATTTTAATGGAAGTGGGTTAATACTTTTTGTAAAGTTCCTTTCCAAATCACTTCAATTCTGTCTAATTTGTCACTGCTGGCAGGCTTAAGGTACACCAATACACAACCTGCTCTGTGCACTTATTTTCTGCGCATTTCCATCCACACCAGTTTATAAAACAATTTAAATTAATTTGTCTGCCCTTGTCTGTGTGGCTCGTACAGCACTCGCGTCAGCCCTGTTTCTTATTCACAGGATGGAGGCTCTCTGCCTCTAATAATAATGGATAAACAAACAAGCGTGACGAGCCCGATGTGTATCAGTTCATAATTTAATTACGTTTTGATGGCGAGCACTGCGGGCGTAAGAATAACCGAGAGGGTACGTTGCTGTCAATGTCATGCACTGTTTGGCATATTAGGAGAGTGCAGATATTGAACTGGATTCAATTTCATAAATAATCTAGTGTTGATTTGTTTTTCCAAATCTATTTGGTTTCCTATCTAATATGAACTGTATGATCTTCCAACACCAGTGGTGTTTTTTAGTGGTTGAGAAATGTCAAATGTGAACACAAGGACATGAGAAGGGCGTTCCTAAATTGTTCTTTAAAACACAACAAACATATGCAGAATTTGATATGCAAATGATGTCCTCTTGTCGTTGTCAATAATTAAAAAATAGACCTTTTAAGCATGACAACAACAATAGGTAGCGACAGCCTGAAATGCTTTATATGTATGAAGCTCTGCTTGCATCAGTATTGATGTTGACCTTTGGGCTGTGACTATGACACCAACACGCTCTCTGTGCACTGGCGTGAATGGACAACGCTGCTCTGGCAGGCATGTTTCTGATAAACCGCTGATCTCCCAAAGGCACTTAAAAATGAGCCCGACTTCATTTACATGATAGTGTTGCCACGGTGTCTCTGTGAGCGTACCGGGGTCAGACTGGTGCACTGTGGCATTAGATAGAAGCACGTTGGTGTTTGGGAGAGTAGGGGTGAGGGGAAGGTGCACACCCTGCATGATGAATACAAATAGCACATAACATTCCTTATCTGAGAAGAGAACACACGATGCACAGTGCTGTACAGAGACAGGGCTCTAGTCTCGGATAACGGTATATCACATTGACACACAGGGGGCAGGAAAATGTCCTGACATCTTTCTGTGGATGTAACTGCACATTATGCTATTTCACATCATGCATTATACAAAATATTCATAGAATGTTCACATAGATTATGTTGATATTGTACACACCTGTCATTTACCTGAGAGTATGACCAACTAGAGACCATCTTGTGATGGGATCGCACCAGCCGCGACACCAAATCGGGCCAGGAGCGTAAAAGGAGGTGGGGGGCAAAACAGTCGTGGAGTTATTTACCAGCTACACGCTGCTGTGGTTGGTAAATATCGGCCAATGGAATTACCCATTCAGTAATGAGACAGTAAAGGTTTCAGAACCATGGACAGAGGCCCGTAAATAGAGTCCTTCTTTTCAGCACCTGGAGAGTTGAGTCTGGTTAATTGCTGGAAATTGATCCTAGAAAATTTCTTTCTGCTCATTTTACAGAAAATATTTTCTCAATCAGCTTCTTGCTATGAGCGGAGGATCCTACATAAACACAAAATGTTCTTCCAAAGTTTGAACAGTTATAGCTTTCTTTTCATTGATTTTGCATTGAAGTGGGTGTAACTCAGTTGGAAAATTGATGTCACGTACTTGTATGCGCAATTAGGATTTAGCAATATTTGAATACAATTTTTTGACAGTTGTCTGCTTATGTTTGCAGGCAACTGTCAATCAAATCTTTCAAACCGCATTCACATAGTCCTGATGACTCTTAATAGAATGCTTAATAAAAAAAAAACACTTCCCAAACTTTAACTTTGATTGTTACTTATTTAGTCGTGAATGTTTAATGTTAGAGAAAATACTTAAGATTTGAAAACCAGTTCATAAGGAGGATTTTTTTATAGGCCTATAGCTAATGATAAGACACATAAAAGTCAACTTGCAGGTGAGTAATGAATATATCTATAAGTTACTGAAGTGTCTGTGGAAAGTTATTGAAACCAATTAAATAAACATTTCCCCAGTAACTCAAAATATTAAAATATTAAGGCAATTTTTTTAAGTCAATGTCTGATTTGCAGGGTAAATAGTTCCCTGAAAGATTTTAAAAAATCTTTGGGCTCCCAGGGTAAATCTTAATGCAAACCTGCTACTTTTTGCTAACACTATTTTCGGAATGCATTGCACAAATGAGAATTGCAAGTGGATCAGTGTCACTGGATCTTGGGAAGGTAATCAATGCATTATTTCCAGCCTTGTGTTGAATCAATTCAAATTGCAGACACAGTCACAGATGAGGTAGCAGAATCTCCCATTGGCTCCAACACTATGAATTTACAAAAGGGACATTGTAGTACCCCACTAACACACATGCAAAAACTTACCTTCTGAAGCTCAATCTATTCCCTTCTTTAAAACGCATGCATTGGGTCATTCTTGGTGAAACATGTATTCCCTCTTTCACCTACTAATCTAAATTATTACAAAAGCCAACACAGTGTCATCAAGCTGTGAGTCTTTCCCACTTCCCACTCAGGGTTAATTGACTGGAGCAGGAAAATCTGAAAAGAGTCGTCTCTCTCATCTATGTTTTGCTCCAAGATTAATGGTGTGTGTAAGTGAAATAAAGCTCACTTTCATCAGAGATGCTGATGGACCGACGGAGGCCCCCGGGGCTGGGCAGAGGGCACAGCAGCGTTCAGTAATTCGGTCAAAACACTCCACGACACACTGATTCATACCATATGAGCTGTGCTGGTGGTTTGGCACGGAGTTATTCTTCTGTGAACAGCAAAGAAACAATACCAACAATGTCATACAACTAGGGCTGTCAAAGATAACATGATAATAACTCATTAACACAAATTAATTTTATCGCCACTAATTTCTGCAACTTCTAGGTTGTAGCGGGTTCAGTTTTAAGGCTAGGGTGAAGATACTGTCATCAAATGAAACTGGAAAACCTAAGGAATCCATTGGTACCAACCATGCCATACTAGCTTGTTGGGAATAATGCTCCAAACTAACGCTAAATTTTGGTGAGGAAAAACTGGCATGTCCATTTTCAAAGGTGTCCTTTGACCTCTGACCTCCACATATGTGAATGAAAATGGGTTCTATGGGTACTCACGAGTCTCCCCTTTACACACATGCCCACTTTGTGATAATCACATGCAGTTTGGGGCAAGTCAAGTCAAGTCAGCACACTGACAGCTGTTGTTGCCTGTTGTGCTTGAGTTTGCCTTGTTATGATTTGAGCATATATTTTATAGTAAATGCAGTACCTGTGAGGGTTTCTGGACAATATTTTTTTTTTTTTTTTTGTTGTTAATTGATTTCCAGTATAAACATATACATACATTTGCATAAAGCAAGCATATTTGCCCACTCCCATGTTGATTAGTGTATTGGGAACAGGGACGCAGGGTCTAAATTAAGTTCCTGGGCTTTTTACCGCTACATTTTGGTAAATTTTTAACAGATAAAAGATGTGCGATTAATTTGAGATTAATCGCGATTCAATATTTCAATCGAGTGACAGAGTTACATAAAACATATGATACGATATAAGTCACTTGTAGTCTGGACATTTAAATGAAGTGGACCGCCACACTGGGTTTCCATGGTGTTGATCCCTGCTGAGAGGCCAAAGAAACAGGTCAGAGGAATCAGCGGTGGAGCGGGAGGCTTTTCTTGACACACACACACAAATACAATTGTTAAAAAACTTGATCCTGATCTGTTGAGACAAGGCCTGAAATCAAAGGGTTGAAATGTTTTTTTGATGAGTGAAATCAGTGTTTTATGATGCCACTTTTGCTAAAGATCCAATAACACTTTTTCCTCAATAGACCTGCATGTAATTTGCAGGTTTGCGTGTGTGAACGCAAGTGTGATATACCTCATGTGCACATGCTGGGAGCCTGCGCTCTGCACTTCACACTTAACGCCATAGAGTAGGATCAGAGCTGCAGCCAGAATGGGTAACACCCATAAAAAGCAGGGGGCCTTTATGCACTTTCTTGATCCCTCATTCTCTTCCCATTTGCTTTCCCCCTCCCCCTGCCATGACAGCATGATTAACCATCAGACGCACAATGGGGGCACATGTCCCCGTAGCCACGACCGGCTCCCTCGGACCTGTACATCCTAATAAGGATTAGGCGAGAAGTTAACAATGAATGAAGAAGTCCTCCAGGAGCCGTTAATTCTATTCTGCTCCGTGTCACTTTTCATCCGGGGCTATTCACAACCCTGTGTTTGAACATAAGGTATAATCCTCTTAAATATCAAAGGTGGACAAATCATATTAATTTAGACATTGCTTCCCCCGGCCCAAGGGCACATTATGCACTCGACACAGAGCCCCAACCTCGCCATCTGCTCTGCTCTCTCACCTGCCTCTGACTGACACCCCAATGCACTCAACTCTTTATTCTCACTGTGTGTTTCTCCCTCTATATTTGATGTTTTTAGTATTTCTCATAGAAAATGGGAAGTTGATACATTTCAAAGGATATGGTTTCTGATATGGTATTGATCACTGACACTTGACATGAGTATATCTCCATCATACAATCAATTAATATGGCAAGTTAATGAATTGTTTGTCTTTTTTCGGTCTTATTATCTGTAAAATGAGGTTTGGACGACTTTGTCAGAGGTGAATCTTATATTCTCAGGAATTTCTGTTTGCTTCTGAACTTGTTTATTATTCTTTTTCTGAATAGACCTGAATGGTTTACTTGGAGTAAAGGTTAGACACAAACTTAAATGTATAAGAGGTCTTTTCCAAACAGATATAGGAAGTTATAGAGGTGGCAATATAAATTTGGTCCAAGAGCAGCGGAATATCACTGAAAGAGAACTCGTCAGCATCATTGTCCTGATCTCATCACCGGTGTTATATCTGTCCACTTGTGTGGCCAACTTCATTTCCACTTGAATCCTATCAACCTTCTGCTGGCCTCTCAAGGAGCTGTAGCATACACACTCTGACATGAATTAGCCCCCAGATTGACTGATACTGCTTCACCCCTGGGAATTCACCAGTCCCTGGCTTTTCTCATCCTTCACTCTTTTCTTCTCTTCCTCTTTCCTTTCACACCACTTCGTCTGGTTGGGTTTCTCCCTCATGCCCGTCCTTGTCACTCACCTGTCTGTCAGATATCAGGCTTTCCCCTTTTGTGTGACAGACAGGTGCTAGCAGCGTCTGATGGAGCAATTTGCCACGAATGTGCAAAACATGACTGATCAGAGAAATGTCATCCAAGGTGGTGGAGAATGCTGGAGTGCCGACGATGGAGAGGAGAGGTCCGTTTCCATTCATCACAAGTACTGACAGATGGTCCCAGTTCTCATTTTCCATCTTTCTATACTGCGTCCCTCAGCTCATTAATGCTCTACATCCTTTACAGGTTGATTTATTCTCCACTCGAAGTCGGTGCTTGCCACCACTTGAGAAAACAACCTGAAAGTGTTGGACAACTCAGAAAATGAGCAATTAGAGAAGCAGCACTATATCTTGTAAACAATAAATGTGTGTAAAAAGCCCTTTTTCACTGCACATGTGCTGAGTTTCATTATGACAGAGTGGGTATTCTGTATGTCATTTCTATAGCTGGTTTAACACTAAAGCTGGATTTCCACCAAAAGTCCCCGGGACTTTAAGTACCAGGAACTACTTTTTTACCATTGTTGTCTGGGTCTCCAACGCGGCCTAAAGACCTGCACATAGGCAAATTACAGTTGTTTTACACGTCGTTTTTGCTCCCTACTAACAACGATGACGCAATAAAAAGAGATGACCAGGCACTGTTTCCTGTTTCCATCAAAAGCGCGCGGGACTTTTAGTACCAGGAACTACTTTTCAAGGAAATAAAAGGTTCCTCCAGCCCACTGTTGCCTGCGTCTCAACCGCAGCCTAAAAACCCGCGAATATTAGGCAAATTAGTCGGCTGACATAATAAAAGCGACAACTGTTTAACACGTGCCCGACTAACAACGATGATGCCATAAAAAGTGATGAACAGGCACCGTTTCCCGCTGTGAATAATGTTAAGCTCTTGCGTACACTTTATCATTGCGGGTCGCACTCTGGATTTCGTCTTCAGCATAAATGCTCAATAAGGCCTGTACTTCGTCGTTGGTTCATCTATCCTAGGATTTCTTCTGTAACTCCACGTTGATATGTCGAAGCAGTGCACAATGAACAAACTAAAAACAAACTGCACATTTTTTAAAATGGCAGTAATGACGTCCTGTAAATTGTGAGTAGCCATAAAGTACTACCCCACGACCAGGGCCTTTTGGGGGGTAAAAAAGCCCTGGAAAATGTCCCTGGAACTTAATTTAGACCCTGGTTCCAGTGGTCGGAAAGCAATGAGTTCCTCAAAAGGTTCCTAGTTCCAGGGTAAAGTTCCTGCAGTCGAAACGGGGCTCATGATACTGACCAAATAAAATGCACAGTAATGGATGATGTTGAAAAGTGTGCTGCAATGTCCTCCTCATAAAAAGAATGTTTTTAATTTAGAGTACATGTAAGATCTACTTGCCTTGACCACTATTGAAGAGGTAATGTGTCAGCCACAGGTAAAAAATAGATTTTCCCTTCAAATGACTTTTCAACTGTGGTGCACACATGTAGTCGTATCTGATTCTGAATCAGTAGTAGTCCCGTGTCTATGAGTGGCCGACGGTGGTCTCTGATGTGGAGGCAGAGGTCACGAGACAGCAACCCGTCTGATGCAAAGCCCCGTGTGATACGATACATCGCCTGCCAATGTATTTGCATCACCCAGGGAAATGTGACCAACATCAAAAGGAATAAACCAATTGTATTAGTGAATGCACCGCAACAAAGATGCGATTTACATGAAGAATACGACTAATCTATACAAAGACAATCATTTTGAAGCTGTGTTCACATGATGTAACACTTCGGAGGATCGTACCGTGCCAATCACGGATTATCTGGGCTTCAAAAAGAAAAGGAATTGAATGATGGGTAAGAGTTTTTGGTTGCAGGCTGGCAGAGGTGTATCAAATCACAGGAGGTACACAACAGATGTGCAGCGGAATAAAGCAGCCTAATCCCCCGGGTGGGAATAGATTTAAAAATTATTTTAGGGGATTAATAGAAATCAAAATGATAATCTTATATCATACAAACTCTACTCAGGTGAAAGTTTTTTTCCCCCACTCTCTCTCCCCCATTTCTCTGTCTCTATAGTGTCAAATAAAGACAACAATGCACATAAATAATAATCTTAAAAAATATGTAACATCAAACTGTCTGTGGACTGATCCTGTCCTGATGTTGTGTATATTATTATTACTTTTTTCTGGAACTTTAACATGCTTTTTCATATTGCACACTCTTGATATCCTCTTAAAGGTACTCTGGTCTAGTCTTAAAGGAATAGGAGAATACTATAAGATACAATTAATTATTATAAAATACCCATTAATGTACCACACCACTATTATAAGCATAAACATATTTATTTATACATTTATTATTATGTTTTGCATTATTTTAATGTCTTGAAAGAAGTTGAAGAAAATTGTAATATTTCTAAATTGTAATAACGATGTGAAATTAGTCAATTTAATCATTTATTTGTATTCATTTATTTGTTTATTTGATAGAGACAGAGCATGTTGAGGAACATCAGTATAAAAACGCAAGATGTAAACATGCCGGAGTTAGCAAGAATGCTAATTTACATATAGTCCCTATAGGCAAGTAACAAAAACAAATATTACAAGTGACAATATTCAGAAACAAATATACAATACACAAGTAGAAAAGACAAAATACATTACATGTCAAGTTAAAAGTGATCAAAGTCATGTGGTGAGCCATTGTTTCAGATGGGTCTTAAAAGTGGAATATGTAGGGCACTTCCTTATTGCACATGGTAAGCCATTTTGCTTCCCTTTATTGACAGCACAGTTTGTGGTGCCAAAGTTAGGTTCCTAAAATGATGAAGAGCACTGACCAGATTTATGAGCTCTTCAAAATGAGAAAGCCTCATAAAATGTGTTAAATATATACTTTTTAATGTGTTTTTTGGGACGTGATTAGGCACTGGTTAGGAAGAAAAGGGAGAATACAGCAGGCTGGGAGTCTCCTCACAGTGCCTCGAGACAGAAAACGGGTTGATTTGCCTCCTCCTCTGTGAGAGGGGGCCCAGGTTCTTGCAGACGCCGAAGGATGAAAGCAATCAATACACAACACAACGCTCAGGATCCAACACAAACACCTCAACAGAAGACCATCTCCCCAAGTCTGCTGTGACCCTGAAATGACCATATTCTGTTATTGTTCCCTCATCTCCATTGAGAGGATAAGACCCACACGGAATTGATTGTGTCTCCACAAAGTGGAGATGGAGCCATTGATTTTCCCTCTTCTTTTAAAAAAAAAAAAACAGAAATGCTTTGTTCAACTGACATATACGTCTTCTTTCTGGTGGGGATGCCCAAAAAACGTTCTGGGTAAGCAGGAATGCAATGATCGGCCTATTCCTCATGCTTGAGCAGGAACAGAAAAAGAATAGTCCCAAGTCCTACTGTGAATACCAAAGAGTGGATCAGCCCTGCAATATTCAGAGGCTGGTTTCTCTACAGAGGCCCTTCCTCCTTCCCCAGGGGTTTGATGCCGATCTCTGACAACTCCTGATGGGAGAGTACAGTGTCATGGCTTCTTTTATCTCTCGCTATCTCCAGAGAGAGGAGCCAATAGGTGTGCTGCTGCAGCAAGGCCACTGACGAGAGCTCACCGCAGGTCCTGCGATATTATCTGGGGTCAGATGTGACGAATCAGTCAATCACTCCTTCCACTGGGCTCTCCCTCTTTAATTCTCACTCGCCCCTCGTGGGAACCGCAACGTCGCAACTGATCAATTGCTCGCAAATAGCTTTATTGACATGACAAACGAAACATCTGCATTGATGAGGCTGTTTGGACAAATAGTTGGCATGGCAATGTAACAGTGGTGGTAGTGTGTAGTCGGATACAGCATATGATCGATAGGGATTGGAAATCAGTATGAGATCATGTATTTCTTCTATTGTTGCTGGACTAAGAAAACCAGGTATCTCTAAATTTGGAGATTTGGAATTTTTCAGATAAATTGAAGGATGAAATGTTCCTTTGTGGGCTTCTAAAGCTGTGTGAACAATCTAAAAACCAAACTCAAAAAAAGTCGATGCTTTAGAAATACATGATTTTCACAGGATAGCAATGCTATTAACTTTGTGTCAATTTACATGGTTGTCAGTCCTTTTTGCGATTAAGCAGACAAGTTCTGTCCTTATATTGTATATCTAATTGTCGAATTTCACTGGTTAAAATAACCCAAAGTTAGAGGAACAGTTTGACATTTTGAAAAATAGTCTTTCTTGCCAAGACTGAGATGAGAATATGAAAACCAGGAGGAACTACTCATCCCATAAACCATTGTGAATGGTGACTTGCCGCCTCTGGAAACTCACAAAAAATGTTAAAATTAACCTAAACTGAAGACAGATTCAGCAAATACATGCCTTATTTCTTGCTTCAAATGTTTTCAGAAACATATTTTATACTTCTAATATTTTGTATCGCCTTGCCTTCTGTCGCTGCCTGTTGGCCAGGTCATCATTGTAAATGAGAATTGGTTCTCAATTGACTTATCTGGTTAAATAAAGGTAAAATTAAATTAATACAAATTTCAGTGAACTATTTTCATAATATAAGAGTTCCCAAATGAGCCGCCATGTTGGCTTGGTTTGAAATCCAGGAGCAGACACCATGGAACAGTGCGTACGAGCCACCTCACTAGCCATTGCGGGTACGGTACATATTTCCATGGTAACAGTGCTCCACCAATCAGAGATGTCGCTGTTATACTTATGATTGTGGGTAGTGTGTAGTACTTCTCTGTGACATTGCGAATTAAACATGTTTTTCTTAAAATAAGGTTGATATCATACAGACTTGTGGCTTCTACGGGAGCACATGCCATCGTTTCACAATCTCGTAGCTCGTGGTTAGTCTACCTTGAATGGTTACGACATTATGGCTAATAATCAAATCTGCGATTCAGAACACGAATATGATTTTCACTTCCGGAACCTCAATATTGGGCTCTATATAAGCTTAGTCACTACAGCTCACCAACTAACCCGTTGTTTTGTTTGTTTAATCCACACAGAAACCTATGTGTAAAACCATAATTTTCCCTGTGGATTTAAAAAAAAATTAATGGAAATGAATAACGGTTATTTTTTATTTTTGTTATTTTTTTTCATTCTTGTAGGTCTACGGTGATTCCTACATTCTCCAATTGCAAAAATTTGTAGCCTATACATCGCATAATTTTAAAAAATTATTTCAATCAACCAAAATGTGCGTCACCTACAGCCTGGTGCCTTATCCTCTAGTTTTGCCCAACCTCAATAGCTCAATAGGCTAGCTATGGATTCTAAATCCCGAAAAAGAAAAGTCTCGGTGGAAAATAGAGAATTTAATAGTGCGTGGACAGATTCGACAACAAAAAAAGTAATTGAAAGACATTTCGAGAACAAGCACACTGGATTTGCTGAAAAGCCAGCAGCAGCTTCCAGCCAAATGTCCTGAGATGTTTCTTCAATGTCCTGCCACTCCCCACTGCATTACACTTAATAGGCTGTGTCACCTTCATGACAATGCTCAAATGTTTTGCAGCCTCAGACAGATTTTTTTTTATTTTATTTGGCCTAAAATTGCTTTTTGGATAGTAAAGGTTGCTGACCCCTGTCTTATAGGCAGGGCACGGTGTGTGGTGGCTGTGGGGCTGAGCCTGCCAGAAGACCATAGGAGGTTTGAATAAAGAGCAGTGAGGGTGCCACAGCTATGTTGGAGACGTGTTTTGTTACGAGCATATGTCTTAGTCAAGAGCCATTGGGCTTGGCAGACACTCTACTGTGTCAATCCATTAGCACTTTTCTCAGTGCACTTCCCCCTCCGACTCTCACCACCCACTGCCCCGCTGACTCTGGCACTCTGGCAGCTCAGAGGGTGACCAAATGTGGTATGAATAATATATTGTGATGCATATCAGTTCTGATTTACAAAATTTATCTGGTTGAAAAAAAAAACGCTACATGTTGCTCAATTGATTACTGGTTTTATGTTGGCTTGTAGCCCTCAAATAACAGCGGTTGACTTTGTCATACAAGATAATGTTTCACAGCAGATGGGCACAGTTACAAGGTAGTATAAAAGTACACTATGTCTTTAATATTTTAGTACGAAAAATTCTATTCTACCGTTCCTGCCCCTCCCTACTGTGAGACCAATTAACCAATTTGAGGAAATGACTATTTTGTGGCTGAATGAAGACTTCTGGCTCTGCCCTAGGCCCTGCTGGCTATTAAAGCCACCGCTGCTCACTGACATCAGCAGATCCAGCTCTTTTTTTGCCTGAAATACAAAGGTTTAAACATCAAACTCTCTCACTCTGGCATTTGTGCATGTTAATACGAAACTATACATTTAATGCACAAGATCTAAATACGTCATGGCTTTACTGTTTTTGCAAAAAGTGCTCAAAATGTAAGAGGTAACCATCCACCTTATACCGGACCAATTGTCTCATTCCAGGGTTGTAAGAATTAACAGAGAGCTCTATTCGTTGTCCTCCTCTCTGCCCTCTGGGCCTTTATATGCAGCCACAAATGAGAACCCACAAACACGCTATTTCTTCAAACTACCCCTCTCTCTCCGGGGATATTGACCCTGCCAGTTAAGTTCTGCTTGGCTGCGCTCCGCAGAGATGTTGGGACTGTCAGAGGAAATATACGGTCCTTGTCTGGAACCCAGGTGTGCTGAGGCAAAGTGTTAAATTTGGTCATTACTCTTGTAATAGTGCTTTTATGTTTCGTTCGCAAAGGGGGTCATGTGTGCAACCCGCCACAGAGGGTCTTTGCGGAAAGGTCTGCAGACAGAGACGTAGTCATCAGTTGTCAGGAGGATCATGTTAAAAACAAGCTTTCAATGTCCGTGACGAAGGCTAATGGTGAATGTCAGGCAGACGTCTGAAAGGACCCCGTTGTATAGAGCTGAAAGATTTGAAGGAACACTGATGAAAATAGAAATTAATCCTGGATGTGAAAATATGGAGATAAGATACGTCAAAGCTTTTTGAGGCATGTCAGACAAATCATTTGTATGTGTGTGTGTGCTCGCTTGCAGCAACATATGCATGCATGTGTTGATTTGTATGTGCCGACTGGGCTGGAGGCAGGGCCAGGGGGAGGAGACGGCCATTCTAACGGCTTTTTGATGTAGATAAATGGCTTACAGATGGCTCACTCAATATATTCAAATGAGGTATAAAAATAGGGGAGGGGCTATCAATAGAGGGACGGTCTGCAGGTGTAGCATCATGTGACGAGAATGCATTGATCAGTCTACCAACTAGACACATTTTGAGTGCCACATTTTCAAAATAATGTGTATAAGTGAGTTGGAAAACAGATTTCCCATTTGTGCCCAAAGACAATTTTTTATTATGATAATGAAAAATGCCACAACATTTGTTCTGGTACAGACATACTTTGGGCAAGTATCTTGAAATTTTGTACAAACATACTTTGGGCAAGTATCTTAAAGTACAAATCACACTTTTATTAATATTCAAAGTCAGGATTGAGTCAAGATGAGGAAAAATGCTAACATTGTGTTCATGTTTTCCATATAAAATATTTTTTTACATTACATATGACTGTATATATTTGATATTCAATTTGTTATGAGTTCATAGATACCAAATACATGATTATGCTCCTTGTAGTTTCTGAAATACAGCTATTTTCTTCTCATATCTAGTATTTGGGCGCATGGGAATACCGTTTTTTCCTAAAATACATTGCAAAAACAGTCGTTTTTCGTAGTTTATTTTGAAAATTTCTTCACATTGACAATGATCTGAACAAGTTTATTCTGAAACTGATTTCTGAATGGCTGTGATAACATGGAAAGTGGTATAATACTGAATTCTGGTCTTGTGATAGCTCATTCTGTACGTTGAATGAAATCTGTCATTTCATACAAATTGTAGCCTCTTGGAATGATATATTAACAAAGATTAAATGAACTGATTATTTATTATTAGGCTGCATGTTGTTGGTTGTGTGACACCTCTACCTTGTGAAGCTTTTGTGAAAATGAAAAAAAAAAAACAATCAGGACAATTCAAATACATCAGCTTGTAAATGTGTACTGCTTAATTAGTCCCATAAAAAAAAAAATTCATGCTGTAATTAGGTATTTTGGTGGTGACAGTTACACTGTAAGAGATCAATACAAAACATGAATATACAATGAATATAAAACCATCAAATAACAAAGGATAATGCCAGGATATCCACCACTGAAATCAGCCCCCGGCGGTGGTATTACAACTCTCTAAGATCCAGCAGTCTGGACAGTTTTATGTTTGAAGAGATAATCCTCTTCATTCAGCCATCTCAGTCTGCAGACAATATCCCGGAGGTAACACATTCCATACTATAATGTACCACCGGTAGAAATTGTATTTACCCACATTCCACCTTTAACACTGGGCTGGAAAAGAAGCCCAAAAATGCGATTACGCACATGAAGAATTAATCCGGAGATGAGCACAGGGTAATGTATGGTAATTATCCAACAGGATATTCTTACATAGCGATTAGCATATCTGGGAGGCCAGACAGGGATGGGAGGGCAGTCTGAGAGGAAGGAAAGGACACAGCTGCTGATAAGAAGCCCAGTTTGTTGGTTTGGTGTTTTTTATGTTGATTAGAAATGTGGATAGTCTGGCTACAGGCATGTACGCGCTCCCTTCTCTCTGTTCCTCTCTATCTCATGTGCACATACACAGATGAGAATGGACATGTGGAGGTACTTGCACACATGCACACACACTCACACACACACACACACACTCAATCACAACACTCTATTAGTGAGAAGAGGAGCTCAAATTGAGAAGGGAAACACTGGATTTGAGAAATGAACACTGCTCACTGCCAGCTAGGAAGAGGCACTTGTGTTGTATGTTTGTGTGCTATGTACGGAAGGTTTGTACATAATGCACTGCTTAATTATAGACCAACAGGTGCATTCAAAATAAACTGTTTAATAATTAGTAAGAAGTCAATTCACAATGTCTGGATTCTTCTACAATCCATGCAATAATGTGGCAGGTATAATAGTTAAAGGTGCTATTGATAACATTGATAACATTCAGCAAATAGATGTCACGTTCTCCCTCCACCGTTCCATTGCATTTACTTCACAACAAGTCGTTGCCAGACACTCAATCTCAGCCATGTATCCGTTTTTTTACACACTAACTGACGACCCAGAGATACCACGTGATACCAACGTCGTTTTACTGTTGACTCACAAGCCTTGTTAGAAGTGAGCACCAAACGTCATATATCTTCACATATATAAACAAAAAAATTATTTTGGACCTGTCAAAATGTTTAAAATGTTTAACTCACATTCATAATACATTTTTTTCAGGAAAAGCCATACTTTTATTCGGCACATTTCTAAAAGCTCTGTGGATGTATTCATATTTTTTTAAATATCTGTCTGTTATTAATAACAATGGAAATACTCAAGTACAATTTTGAGGTACTTGTACTTTACTTTAGTACAATACTTGAGTAAATGTACTTTGTTGTGATTTATGATTTCTGCTGTCTGAATTTAAAGACACAGCCCTGTCACTTACATTGTTATTGGATAGTTGGATTTATCATTGGTAAGAAATTGTTGCCTTTACATTTCCCCCCCTTTTTTGTCATTTGAAGAGCACCTAAAACATAATTTTACCTGTATTCAACCAATACATGCTCTGTTACCAGCACTGTGGTATAAAACATTTTTTTTAAGCAAATGAAATATCAATATTGCTGGTTTCTACTGTTGATTTCTATGCATACTGTGTTCTTCTTTGGAAATTATATGTGATATATTGTCAGTCTTCCAGCAGCTCCGAAATCCCTTATCTCTCTCTGGTAGCAGTAGCTGCAGTATTAATGAATATTTGCCAACAACACAGACAGGTTTCCACCTACATTACCTTTTGTTTTCGTTCTGTCTGCCCTGTAACCCCATTACACAACGTGACCACGAGCCACTGTATCAATCCTGGCTTTGGTATTTAGGTGTAATCAGCCATGTAGGACACCAGCTTGCCAAGAAGCGCGGCCCTTTGTGAGACGCCCATCTGTTTAGTGCATTGGGACGAGCCCGATCCCAAAGAGCTACTGGAATGAAAGGGTGAGCATGAGAAGGCCCAGCTGAAAAGACAAGGGTGGGCGGCAGCATCGGGACACAGTCTGTCTGCGGCACTTCTGCAGTCTTATTCTAATGCAGCGGCTATGACTCCCCTGCTTGCATACAACTCGGAGATCAGAGAATGACAGATGCACCAAGGGGAAGCAGACTGCGATGTCTGACACATCCATGCTTTCATGCATGCGATGTCTGTGTGTCCCCCCCCCCCCTCTCTCCCTCTCTGTTAAGCCGTTTGGCTAATATTTTCCTATTGACTCGGCAGTGTACATATTACCCAGCCTTGGTGACCTCTTAGCGGGACATATCTGTGTGAGCGCAGATCGATTCATACAGTGGGCTCCCCCCTCCTTGTTGTCAGTATTCAGTGGATGGGCTGGGCAGAGCAAAGGGATAAGCTGCTATAGGCCAGTCAAACCACTCCAGCAAGAGTCGTGACCCTACTGCAGTGGGGCTGATTACACCTCACCCGGGGGGTGCTGGGTCTGAGAATCAAGCCTCTACACTCCAGCCTGAAACACATCGCCCCTGACTGAGATCACAGTAGCAACATAGGAGATGATAATTACCAGATAGCAAACAGTGGGCAGGCCGTTGTCATACACCGTCCATAGCTATACCTACGAAAAGTAATGCAAAGTAATTTGTATATATCCCACAAAATCAATAATCTACGTAATCGTGAACCAGGAAGTATAAAGAGCGACAAACGGCATGTAAGGAGTAGGTCGGGTTGATAGGTGGGTCCAAAAACACCAGACTTTTGCCGGTGTTCGTACCCCGTGTGAAACCAGCAATAAATCAACATTGATTTATTGATGATGTAAGTTCTGTGCTTAAGTAACGCCATTTCCTGAGTTATTTTAACCCAAACCAGGATATTTTATTAAACATAACTCTTTTTTGTTGCCTAAACCTAACCAAGTTGTGAAAATTGAAGTTTATTTTGAAAAGACTGTATGCATGTAACAAGCGGAAATTGACAAGTGTTCTGGACATTCGTATAGGAAAACACACAAAAAATGAGAAATAACTTTTCGTAAGATATCATACGAACCGTTGTATGAGGATACGTTGCCGAAACCTAACCAAGTTGTTTCCTGTGAAGACAGAGGTTTATTTTTGAAAAGACTGCATGCATAGAAAGAGCGGAAATTGACGTTTTGTCGCTGGACATTCGTAGGAAAACCCACGATAAATGAGAAATAACTTTTCATAAGATATCATACATACCAATGTATAAGGAAACGTTGCAGATTAATGGTACTGTGTGTTGTTATTATTATTATTATTATTATTATTATTAGGCATTATTATTATAAACCAAATATTAAACTCATGCACAGTGGCTGTTGACTGTCATGTACATTGATGTGTACTTTCATTCTGAATTATAGAAAAAAGGGGATCAAAATATATGTCTGTTGTTTTGAGATTATTGAGTATTATTTCAATCAATTTTGTTTTCTTTTTGTCATTATTTTTTATTCTAAATTATTACTTTCACTGTCAGAAATGCACAGTAGTTGTTGACTATCATGTATAATTAGAACTTTTATTTTGAATTGATAAAAAAAATAAAAAAAATAAAACCATTTCAAATGTTTCCTCTGAGATGTGAGGCAGGTGACCTGCTTGTGAGAGATTTGGCATGTGTTGCGTGCAAAAGAGCTCTTTTCCTCGGGGTAGTATAGGACCATATGCCCCCAAAAGCTCCAACAATCCCCCCGTCCCCTAGCTGCCCCTCCACTCTCCCCCCCC
The DNA here is from genome assembly GCF_015220745.1 of Sebastes umbrosus. NCBI lineage: Eukaryota > Metazoa > Chordata > Actinopteri > Perciformes > Sebastidae > Sebastes > Sebastes umbrosus. The sequence goes on from NC_051285.1 coordinate 20,966,180, forward strand.
CCGCCCCCAAACTTCCACACAAGCACGCTCCTTTCTATCAACGCAGCCTGCACGCTCCCCACCCCCGGCCCCACTGTGCCTCCTTCTTGCAAACACATCCTGATAACTGACAGCAGCTGCGGTGATGAGCACAATGCGTGGGCCAGGGCAGCTCAGCTGGCCTCACTCCCCACTTGACACCGGTTTGACCTCTGGCATGTGAGCCGTCCTCCCCGAAGGCTGCTCTCTCTGCCTCCAGCCTGACACGGCCTGTCTCTCTATCTCCTCTCCCCACACACACCCGGCGACGTACGGGTGCATCCTCAGGTCAGCTGGGTCAATTAAATTCAAATTGAGGATAAATGATTTGTAAATGATGTACAGATAAGGAGGAGGGAGGAAGCGCTGCTGCTGCTTTCACTCCTGGATGAGAAGTTTTAAAAAAAATATTCATACCAAGATCCCCATTGGATGCTTCATCAATATTTGCTTGTTGACTTTCATCTACAGTCTCTCTTGTGTATGGATCCATATTTACCCTCCCTCCAGCACACTCATACTCACTCCCATATGTGCACAAGCAGCATCAGCGGTGCGGTATGAGTGAGCGTGAAAGGCTTGTAATAGCTCTCCTCCCTAAGGGACTGATGACACCAAGGAAGCCAAACAGAAGCTGATGGTGTGACAGAGCAGAGGAGGTGAACGGGGTATAGGAGAGGGGGGCGGCTCATCGCTCCCCTTTGCCATTCTGCTCCTTTACAACTTTACAAAATAGCCTTTTAATTTGCTGCAGCGTCTGGGGTGTCTGAATTGTGCCTGCATCAATCACCATCATCGCCGCGGGGCCGTGGGCACTCGGGTCCCCAGGGCCCTCTCGCTGAACGGCCCCCTCAGGCAGATCACTCTCTGTCCCCTCATGTGGGGTAGGTTTCCCCCCCTATTTTTGCTCGCCTGTACTCTTCCTCACACCCACTCGTGCACACAACGTGATACTGCTTGAAACCCCACCGGTCGCTGCACTCGGCGCTGCTATCATTTTACTAGCTCCTCCTGTGCATGCAAGTCACAAACACAGCTTTGACCAATTGAGAATTATTTTTAATGGTGTATTCTAACAGAAAATAACTGTAATTGAGTTCCACAATAGCTGTTTGATTGGAGTGTTTTTTTTTACATTACCTCAGTATGGACTACTCTCTCTGGGAGGATATACAGGAATGAGTCCTAAAACACGGAAATGAGTTAGCATTTTAGCACTTCCGGTTCTCTCGTCTGGAAGTCAGTGGGTTTTTTGAATTGGTTTTCAGTTAGATGCCTGATATAAGGTCTGTAGTTGCTTGTGAGATTTTAACGCTTTGTTCTACAACATAAAATACATCAATAATGACTCCACTTGTGAATTTGGAAGCTTTTCTGTGCCTTAAAAAAGGCGGTTGCTCACAAGTGGCTAAATGATACTACTAAATGTCGTCACACTGATTCGTCCGCCTTACACCCTCGTTGTGTATTCTCGCACTCGTGTGACCGTGGTGTATAGCCTAACGTAAGAGCTTTTAACTTCTGGTGATTGCATTTACACTTCAAAAGTGGTGTTCATTTGTGAAGATTATCTTGCTGAACAAAACGTTTAAGGATCATAAACGTGTATTTGCCACAGAGCTTATTTTCTGCAATAATCCAAAACTAAATGGAAAAATCCCATTGGCTTTTTGTCGAGGGAACCCAGAGCGATGCTAACTTCCTGGTCGGACTACAAAAGTACGTCATCCCTGGAGCACTCTTTGTGAAAATGATCCCTCTGTGCCACTACTGCTTTAATGATGCCAGCGAAAACCATCAGTAATATCTATTTATAGGTGTTACACTGATGAGGATGTGTGTGTGTGTGTGTGTGTGTGTGTGTGTGTGTGTGTGTGTGTGTGTGTGTGTGTGTATGTGTGTGAATGAGACAAATCCCTGATATGATTTGGCAGGTCAGTGTAGAGGTGGTCAATATGGATTACCCTTCACTCTGTGTGGCTGTCAGCGCTGCATTGATGGGTTTTCCTGCTTTAGTAATGTGTGTTTTTGTGTGGAGGAGCTGCCTTTCTGGCAGAGTGCACATTTTGTTACCTCTATATATTGATATCTCTTCAACCCATACTGTATGGCAGTTGCATGTCTCTGTGCTACCTGTATTATGCTAATTCAGTCCAGCACAGTACCTCTGTGTTGTATGCTGAACGCTGCAAATGTCACGCCAAGCTGTTCCACTTCTCAGCCCTAAAAAACTCTGAAGGCAGGGGGTCAGTTGACTCAGAGCAGAAAGGGTGCAGATGGTATTTTCTTTAGCCAGAAATGGATATTAAACTGTGCTTAACGCCAGCTACAGACACCACCACACATACGCTGTCACCAGTTTGTTTAGCACACCTGGTTAAAAACTAATGTATGAGTGTTTTTAATATATCAATGAGAGTAAACGAATATTAGAAACAGTTCTCAGTATTACACAATATAGGTAGGTAAGTCATTATTGGATAAACACTTTAATAGTCCCACCCGGAAAGAAAATAACAATGGAAATGTAATTATTTTGCATTTCTCAGTTTCTTTGGATCTAACAACTTTTTTTATCATCTGACCACACATTCTTTAATTATGAGCCTCTATACCAAACGGCTGAGATGTCTGTTTACAGCAAAAATACACTTTCAAAAACGAGTTTTCTTCATTAAAGTGAAATAAAACACGTTTTTATTTCACAATACAAATATTTTACATATCACATAAACAAGAAACATTTATTAAGGAATAGTGTGGGAGATTTGGATGTTACAGTTGCTCCTGAATAAACATAAGGAAATGTAAGAAAATAGTAATAAAAAAGTATGTAACATGTAGATTATGTACATAATGCTACAATGTGTAAATAATGCTACGATATAAAAACAATATATGTAAAGAAATATAAGTTAGTAATAATAAGTGAGTAATTAATAGTAAAAGTTAAAAATAAAATGAGAATAGAAAAATTAAATATGTACAAATATTTGCACTAAGACGTGCAATAAATAGCATATAACCACAGTGTAAATAAGTAAATACAAAATGCTGAGAAGTGGATTTAGTGGGGATCTATTGGCAGAAATGGAATATCATATTAATATGTTTTCTTTAAATCAACTGCAAATAAGAATCATTGTGTTTTTGTTACCTTAGAATGAGCCATTTATATCTACATACAGAGCCTGTCCTCTCCCCGGAGTCCACCATGTTGCACCGCCATGTTTCTACAGTAGCCCAGAACGGACAAACCAAACACTGGCTCTAGATAGGGCCATTCGCGTTTTAACATTTTCATGTCGGCCACCGTAGTTCTACACGCTTGGCAGATGAGAGAAGTTTCAGTTGGTTGCAATCTGCAACCTCGCCGCTAGATGTCGCCAGATCTTACACACTGCACCTTTAAAGATGAATCTTAAAACTTACATAATATGCTGTGCAATCTTTGTAGAACTAGATCAGAATAACTTGCATAATTCTGTTCAGAGAACCAAACTAAAAATATAATTACCTATGAAAAGTCTAAACATGCCATATGCTGAGACCGATTTTTCTGCCAGTAACTTCCTGGGGAAAAAAGCCATTTGAGAACAAATTTGTAGTGCTCCCCTGATTTTTTATATTTTTTGTCATGGGGTTGTTTTTTTATCTATACCGAGCACTAGAGATGCTCAATCAAGCTGAGTTAAATACCACTTTTTTTCCAACCAAATATCACAACTCAAACTATGCTATACCAAACGGTACAGAAGACCATTAAAGGAGGTAAAACTCAATTGCACCTTTAATGTTAAACTGATAGAATAGAAGGAGCGAGTAAATGAGGCTGACAATGAGTCTGAGTCTTCTTGATTGAACTTTTGCCAAGTGCAATCCTCATCCTATTACCATGTTATCACTTTCCTTATAGGTGAGATTGTGATTGAACAAAGGAGGCGTTCAGCACATATAGGGACTGAATGGGTAAAGGCCATCCTGTTTCACAGTAGGGAGCTCCGTGCCAGATGGATTTGTCATGTCATAGTGTGTGTTGCCAGGTATTTTCCTCCCATCTCTAACTTTCCCATTCCACCACTACCTAATCAGCTTTAATTGACTTTAATTAGCATCTAGTAATTAATTTTGTTTTCTCCAAATTATTTGTATGAACGGTCCCAGCGGGTGGCCTGTTCATCTCGTTAGGGCCAATTAGCTGCAATTAACAAACACTAATGACATGCTCTTTTTTTCCATTCCAAAACAAACAGCGTGCACCCTGCCAGAATTCCAGTGCTGCACAGAGACCTCTTGTGTGTTGGAGTGATGCAGGGGGCCAGCTCACTGGGCTAGGCTTCTAATCAACACCTCTAATGGAGAAACACAAACCCAGAAGGAGACACTTATCCACACAACTCACACTTAGGATACAACAGAGATAATTACTTTCCCCTCTGGTCTTTCCCATGTCACCCCACTGTTACATTTAGGCAACTGAGATCAGGTTGGCGGAACAGAATAGATGTATAGTAGAAGTCTTCAGCATTTATTCTGATTAGTATTAGTAGTCTATAGGTCTATGCTCAGAGCATCATTTATCCATTTATTAGAAAGGGCACCAATTAGAGGCAAGTCAAGATTTCTTAAGATAACAGCCATTTAAAAAATATATATAATAATAATCAATCTGACTGTGAGCAAACTGTGAGGAAACAAGAGGATATTCCTGGGTCCCATTTTTCTTTTACTTGACAGAGCTGTTGATATTCTTGATTATTCTTTATCAAAGGATGTCTGAACTTTATACAAGTCTCAGCCACTAGATTACTACTCACATTGCAAACATCAGGGCAGAAATTGTGACATCATCCTGGCAGGGATTTGTGCACCACCATAGTTTATAGTTTTCATAAAGCAATGCATTCAACACAGTTGGGTTTGAATGAATAAAAGCATGTTTGACTGACATTAGAAAATGTTCATTTTAATTTTTAATAATTCACCAAAATAGGCAAGGTCACACAGATTTTATTTCACAGATTTTTCTCTTCATGCTATAGTAATTTCTGTAGCCTACTTTTAGCATCCAAGAGTGCATTGAGGTATTTCCCATGCTTTAAGGGCATGCTCAAATCACCCACTGTTGGCATAAACTGGTGCATTTTCAAAAAATATATTTTTATAATATTTGAGCCCATTTTTTTATTATGAGTTTACACAGAAATGTATATCTAATAAAAAGAAAAATCTGTATGAATTTAAGTCATCAAAAGGTCTTTTGCTGTATACAGTAGGCTCAGTTTGGCAACTTTCTCTAATTGACAAATACATTGCTGATGTGGAATAAAAACCTTGTAATGTCAAACAATTTTGGAAGATAAGAAAATTATTATTTTTCATGGTCACATTCAAAAGGAACATTTAAGCAAATGTTAAAATAGGACATAGGAGGTTCAATGAATAATAAAAAAAACTTCCATATATAGATTGATTGTTTCTAACTAAGTGCTGGAGCTAGATCTATTCAAAGCAAAATAATATAATAAAAAAAAAATAGACAGAAACTGGCAGAGGCATGGGCACACATGCAACCACCAACACTCTTTTTTATCTTAGCAATGAGCTGCCAAACAAAACAACTAATTACAGTGAGAGAGAAAGAAATTGCTGATGTAGGCCTATATATTTTTTTTTCATGTGTGAGCTGTTGATGTGGCCTGCCAAAAACAAAACAAAAAAATGGGAGGAAAAAAAATCTGACGCATTTTTTAGCTTCAAGAAAAATGTTGCAACTCTTTCTCTCACGTTTAATGTTTATAGTGTTGGGAGCTGAGATATCAGGCACTGGCAGAGCTGGGAGCCTGTATGGAGAAATGCGCTATCTCCTTCCACAGCGCACCAACACGGTGAGATAACATCTAGCAGAGACAGCCTATCGCCACAGATTAGAACCATTAGTGATCCGTGTCCTTTCAAACCAAATGAAGTATAATGCTGGGGCACAACATTAATCCATGTGAAAAGCTTGTGTTCATCTGTCCTCTCTCTCTCCCTATACTGCAGGGGTAGTAGGCCTATATACTGATAATATGTCATCTGCTGCTCCTGATGCAGTCTTATACTCCCACACAACCCGGGGAATAATTTATTCATATGATATCATCATTGACCCTCGGCAGGCTATCCTTGAGAGAGAAAATGTCTGAGAAAAAAATAAATAGAAAATGGTTATTATTATAATGAGAAACGATGTTGGAGGGTGGAGATATTTTTGCATTTCTTATTATTTCTTATTATTTATTTTTTTTACAGTTCAGCTCCTCGGGCTGCCAGTATTATCAGTCACACTCAAAAACAAATTGTTTTATTTTTTATTTATTTATTGTATTTAAAAGGTTTAAAACTACACTGAGTCCTATACTCAGTTTTGCATCTTGGCACTAATTTGACTTATTCAAATTAATTTTATTGTATTTATCTATTTATTTATTGTATTTATTTATTTATTTACTTATCTATTTATCTATTTATTTATTTATTTATTTATTTATCTATAAATATCTATAAGTACTTTCTTTACATAATAGTGAAGTACATGTGGTGGAGTGAAATAAAAAGGCAGGTTTTATTTTTTATTTATTTATTGTATTTAAAAGGTTTAAAACTACAGTGAGTCCTATACTCAGTTTTGCATATTGGCACTAATTTGACTTATTTAAATTAATTTTATTGTATTTATTTATTTATTTATTGTATTTATTTTTCGATTTACTTATCTATTTATCTATTTATTTATTTATTTATGTATTTATTTATATATTTATTTATTTATTTATTTATCTTTTTATTTATTTATTTATTTATCCATTTATCTATCCATTTATCCATTCATCCATTCATCCATTTCATTTTCTAACTTATTTTGTTTTATTTTATAACCGTATAGTATTGTACTTTCTTTACATAATAGTTAGGTACATGTGGTGGAGTGAAATGAAAAGGCTGCTGATTGGCTCCTCCTGGAGCTGACGTCACAGCTCCGTTAATAGGCAATAGGCTGCGCTTTAAGAGGTGCGCGCTCATTACGGCGTCTCTCTCTCACACCGAGACTTCATCAGAGGAAAAATGGGACACAATTGACCAGACTGAGACGCATCGACAGCATTTTAACATGATTTTTTAGACACCTCTCAGGATATACACCTACACAGTGGGCAGGCTATTGTTTTTCTGTGCTTACCCAAAAATCCTCCTCACACTCCGGATGATCTTTGACGGGCCCTGCGATGATCTCCAGTCTCTAATTCTGTTTCAGAAATGCTGTTTTTTCACCAGTTCACCTGTCGTTTGGAGCCGTCGGCCACATGTGGATTGTTGCCCTGTGGAACACAAGAAGAAGAGCTGCATTTAACCTCACGGATGGTGATGTAATTCTTCCCATTCATTTGGATACATTTGGATACATTGGATCTTACCCAAGCACGTTGGAGAAAGACAACAAGCAGAGTATATTTGTCCCACACACACAGTGGGCTGCTGGGAAGAAGAAGTCCAGACGATGCTTCAGTGTTCCAGCTGTGAGAAGCCTATCCTCGATAGGTTCCTGCTCAAAGTTTTGGACAGACCGTGGCACATCAAATGTGTCCAGTGCTGCGAATGCAAATGCACTTTGACCGAGAAGTGTTTCTCACGAGAAGGGAAACTGTATTGTAAGAACGACTTCTTTAGGTAAGCATCCAAAAAGTGGTTGTGGTTCAGAATTTATTTAGAAAAGAAAACTGTTGTCAAATGTAATCTTTTTGAGCCAATAAAAATAAATACATGTAATTTCATAGTCAAAGGTAAAAAAAAAAAAAAAAGAAATACTATATTAAATCTGATATTATTAAAACTACTGGACCATGTTGTGCCAGGGGTCTTTGTTTACACTGAGGGAGCTGCTACTTCCTACAGATGTTGCAATTGTCAGTTTTTTATTTATTTGATTTGTGTTTTGGTTGTGATTTTTTTTTCGAGAATCAAATATGAAACTGAAAATTGTGAAAAAATATATATTTTAGAAAAGAAACAGTATGATATAATTTTTTTCCCCCTCCACAGTAGGCATATTAGACTATAATATAGCAGCTAAACAGGGCTAACCCATTGTGTTTGCTATGATGGACTTGCACTCATAATGATATTATATTACAAATATAGGCCTACTTACTGTATATTAGGTATTATGATATTTTTTTCATATTTTACTTTATAAGCAATTAGACATTATTTCTGAATATTGAAATACATTACACAGCTTATTTCTTTGTGGACTATTATCCTGTTTTAAACCCATCATTCATTTACTTATCTAAACATAAGTCTAGACAGGCACTCATCTCAGACATTATTCTACTGAAACTTCCCCCTGTCTGTCTGACTGACTGACTGTTGCTGTCCCTCTTCAACAGGACATTTGGGACCAAGTGTGACGGTTGCGCCCAGGGGATTTTACCCAGTGATCTGGTCCGCAGGGCCAAGAGCAAAGTGTTTCACCTGAACTGTTTCACCTGTGTGATGTGTAACAAGCAGCTGTCCACCGGAGAGGAACTGTACATCCTGGACGAATTCAAGTTCGTCTGTAAGGAGGACTATCAAAACAACAATGGGAAAGACACCATCCTCCTTGCAGGTGATTACAGCCTGATAATCAAGCCAATCACACACTTATTATTGTTTATTGTTTTAAAACAATAATGCCATAAATCATAAATAATAATAATTATTGTTATTATTATTATTATTATTATTATTATTATTATTATTATCATTATCATTATCATTATCATTATTATTATTATTTTTATTATTATTATTATTATTATTATTATTATTATTATTATTATCATCATTATTATTATTAGTATTATTATCATTATTAGTATTATTAGTATTATTATTATTATGTTAGCAGCATATTTTAATTTATTATTTATTTTCTTTCAAAAATATATATTTTTCCATTCTAAATTGGCTGGTGTATTTGATTTATAGTGATACATAATAATAATATAATACCACATATATCTTATTCTCATGATGACAGTCACGACGTGCAGTGACCCGAGTCTGTCTCCAGACTCTCAGGACCCGCAGGACGACGGCAAGGACTCTGAAACAGGACATTTATCCGATAAAGACAACAACAACGAGAACGAGGAGACGACCGCCGTCGGGAAGCGACGCGGGCCTCGGACCACCATCAAAGCCAAACAGCTGGAGGTCCTGAAGGCGGCTTTCGCGGCCACGCCGAAACCCACCAGACACATCCGGGAGCAGCTGTCGAGGGAGACCGGCCTCACCATGAGAGTCATCCAGGTAAATGGAGGAGAAAGTAAAAAAAGAACCAAATATAAAAATCAAGTTAGTGTATCCATTATCGGACACCTGAGTGCCATCCACATCTGGACAGTCCTCGGTGTTCAACAGTGTAGATTAAGGGCTATATGCTATACCTAAAAAAAGCTTTTATGGACACAAAAATGCAATTGTGATTGGGGACTTTTTGGGCAGTTTTGGACACACACCCTTTGGGGAATTGTCCTTAATGCTCTCCTGATTTTTTTTTTTTTTTTTTCAGATAGGCTATAGGGTTTCCAAACCAATTTTGTCCATAATCTTTACTCCCAGTGCGCTCCTAAAACCCTTAAAAGCAGGATTCACTTAGCACTCATGGCCATGGACATATTTTAAAAAGCTCCCTTGATGAAATTTCCAGGTGGATTGACGAGTCGAAAATGCATTAATTGTGTGTTCAGTGGGCTGATTAGTCATGATTATGACATGCCCAACTTTTACGCATTTTACGCATTTAAAAAAAAAAATCCTTATTCCAACTTCCAAACAGCATATTCATATTTTTTTATCAGGACAGCATTTTCATTTTGGTGGCAAGAAGTGCAAGGTAATTTTAAATTAAATTTTAAGGAGTCGTTCTTATAATTTCGATCTTTAAGTTATCGAAATATTCAATTTCCACGGACCTGGCAACCCAGAAATGTTGCTACTTTAAGGCCCTGCTGCGTCATAAGCAGGTTTAGGATGACATATTTTTTCTTGTGGTATATGTCTGCTCTGCTGCTTTCCTGTTTGCGTCATTTTCACGCTGCTCATCTAATCAAATGTTTTGTCGTAAAAAAAAAAAAAAGGTTTGGTTCCAAAATCGGAGGTCCAAAGAGAGACGCATGAAGCAGCTGAGCTCTCTGGGCGGCCGGAGACACGTGTTCTTCCGCGGCCAGAGGAGGATGAGGGCGCTGGGAGAGAGGCTGGAAGCAGAGGAGCTGGGACACTTCTCTTATTATGGAGGTGAGCTGTGGATGTACACTGTTCAGAATATCCCAGTAAAATAACAGTAAAGAACTGGCAGCAGGGTTGCCTTTACGTTACTGTAAAATTAACATTATTATACTGTCGCTGAAATTTACAGCTTTGTACTGTGAATGAAAAATACAGTTTGAACTGTTTTTTTTTATTAATCTCACAGTATTTTACAGGTAATTTACTGTTTAAAGATACATTATATAGCTGTTTTTCCACCTTTCTTTTACATTATCTCACTGATTTGTTTTAATGCACTATTTAGGTTGTATTTTTTACATACATTTTAATAAACAGTATTTTTGCCTAGATGAATAGACTTAGCAGGTTACAGAGTAGTCACACTAAATACAATTAAAGGCACTTGTTAGGAAAAAGGCTATAATATATAAGACTTGTTGACACTTTTCCCAAAATGTATGTCTATAGCTGGCTACAAGCACAAAATGCAAACCATAACAAAATGTGAGTGAAGAACAATAAAGCTAATTCACTGTTTTTCCAATCATGTACAATGTACAAGCCTCACATGAGCAGATCAGGTCCCAGAATTAAAAAAAAGACTGCATGAAACTGTTACCTATGATACTTTAGACAGTTGATCAGCAGTAAAGTGCTGTTTTTTAAGAATGCATTATAGTTCAGTTAAAAAACGGCCTATGAGCGTAATTTAACAGGTTTTCTTTTGTATTAACAGTAAAGCACTGTTTTTTAGCAATAACAGGTTAATACTGTTGAAATCCTGCTGTAAATTAACAGCAATTGTTTACAGTGTAGGATTGATCTTTATCCTCTTTTGATGAACTGAAGGAGCTCCTCAAGTCATTATAATGTCTTCAGTCTATCTTGTATTGAGTTTTGGGTCTGGTTATTTGACTAAAAGCTCAAAAAGAAAAACATTTAAAAAAAAAAATCTAATATTTTTTCTTTAAATTCTGATATATTCTGTGCACTAATCCATCTATATTTCTTTGAACACAGATTATCCCAGTGAATACTATAGCTCAGGAGGGAACTATGAGTACTACCAAGGCCCACCCTCATCCCATGGCCAGACTCCAGCAGACCTGGGTTTCGTGCCCTCCTCCATCCCTGCTGGCACCCCATTGGGAGCACTAGACCACCACCATCCAGGGCATCACTGTCCAGGAGAGGTGCACTGTTTCTCTGACACAGTATCTCACCATCCCGCGGACTCACCCAGTCCGGAGCCCAACATGCCGGGCTCAATGCACAGCATCTCCAGTGAGATGTGTGGCCCCAGCACGCCCTACACGACTGTGTCCCTCAGTGACAACGGATACACCAACCAGCTGTCACAACCATCCTCAGAAATGAGTGAAGGCACTGTGTGGTAATCCAGCCCACACCCAACCACAAGGCACACTTTTTGATTTTGAAGGCAAAATCAATGCTTTTTTGTTTGTTTGTTTATTTAAATGTATATTTATTTATTTATTTATTTATCTATTTGTGTATGTATTTATTTATTTATTTGCTTGCATTTCTGTTAAGCTCTATTTATAAATCTCTATATTTGTATGTCAGTATAATTGTTTATTGACTAGTCAATCAATAGATTGTTTTGGACTCATTACTACATTCACAATGCTGGGCCTCATTGATCAAGCAATAAACCAACACATTTATATGCTGCAGAAAGTGTTTTTTTTAATGTTTACAAAACCATTTTCTGCCACATATTGTCCTTAAAATGGTAATGTGAAAGTGCATGACAGCATTTTCTTATCACCTTTCATCCATGGAGTTCACGTGTAATACAAGATTTTATCATTTAATAACAGAATATGATTGTGATGTTCAATACATTTGACCAAATACCTCTCTCAGGACCGTGGGAACATTGTTTTTGTTTGTCTTTATTTGTCAGGCATTTCCTTTTTTTAATTTATTTCATTGCCGACACATATTTGCCTTCAAAAGGATATCTTTATAAATTTTATATGTAACAAAAAATGATTTGACTTTAGTCCAATGTTATATATAGAAATGATGGACAACTGTACAGAGCAGTCAACTGTTTACCTAAAGCTCCAGTGTTCAGGGGTTTGAATATCAGCATTGTATAAAACCGATGGACGGACCGTTTATTGCAAACAAACCAAACTTTTGTAGCCCTTCTATTAATGTGGTCACTCACTGTGCTATAGTTTGTACTATGTCCTCATTTAAAAAAACAAAAAACAACAGAAAACACTAATAAACCGTTGCCAAATTGAATGCACAGCAAAATCCTGCAGCTTTTAGTTGTGAGACGTAGCGTTTCTTCACTTTCTCTTTTAATTATTTGAGTCATTTTGCAGCTCAGTTATAGCCGGACAGCCGAGACTCAGACTGGTTTTGTCTTAATGGATCAAAATGTCAAATTATTCCCATTAATGGTCTCATACACTGCCAGCAGCAGAAGCAATGTTGTTTTTATGAGACATACTTGATTGTTCCAATTAAGTTTATGAGGCCGATGTTTACGACCATTCACTGTATAATAAAACACAGATTGATCATTTTTTATTTGTTAATTATTTTTGGGGGAAAATATAGTACTTGTTCTTTCAAGTAGCCAAGGAGTGATTCTTTAATTTGTGATGAACAGGGATTTTAAGATAAGTTATCTTTTGACATGATATTTTAAACAGAGCAAAATGATTGTTAGGGGGTCCATTAAGGAAACAAACAGACAGTGTTGTAAATTTCATCTAGTACATACATTCTCTATACACAGCAACTTTGACAACATGCCCAGTATTTGTGGTTTTGAATGGGAAAGGCGCTGTCTGAGAGACACACTCTGCAACTGCATGGTGGAGCTTTGACTACAAATCATTATTCTGACAGCCTGATGTTGTTAGATACAGTTGACTGTGATTGTGACTGTCAAAGTTAACAGAATAATAACGCGTTAACGCAAATTTGTTTTAACGCCACTAATTTATTTAACGCATTAATGCAACTTGCGATTTTTAGATTGTTGCAGGCTCAGTTTTAAGGTACTGGCATCATATGAAACTAGAAAACCATGTCATACTTGCTAGTCATGAAGGAGGCTATAACGCTCCAAACTTAAGCTGAATTTTGTCGAGGAAAAAACTGACATGACCATTTTCAAAGGGGTCTCTTGACCTCTGACCTCAAGACATTTGAATGAAAATAGGTTCTATGGGTACCCACGAGTCTCCCCTTTCACAGACATGCCCACATTATGATAATCATATGCAGTTTGGGGCAAGTCATAGTCAAGTCAGCACACTGAAAGCTCAGTTTGCCATGTTATGATTTGAGCATATTTTTTTATGCTAAATGCAGTACCTGTGAGGGTTTCTGGACAATATTTGTCATTGTTTTGTGTTGTTAATTGATTTCCAATAATAAATATATACATACATTTACATAAAGCAAGCATATTTGCCCACTCCCATGTTGATAAGAGTATTAAATACTTGACAAATCTTCTTTAAGGTACATTTTGAACAGATACAAAAAAGTTAAATTTTGCAATTTGCGATTAACAATGGACAATCATGCGATTAATCACGATTAAATATTTTAATCGATTGACAGCCATAGTTTTCTCATAGAGAATTTCTCCATCATTTCAAAAACATTTTGTTGATGCAATTTCTGGGTTAAAATTAGGTCCTATGAGCTGACATACAAAATTACCATTTTTTTTTATCTATGTGTAATTGCTGTAACATTGAGTATTGCTAAATGATGGCTCTTTATCCAGAATTCTGATAGTGCAAAATCTTGAAAAGGAGATTTAGGACTTTTAAATGAAATTTCATGTAGAGTAGAGTTGCAGCACCGTCAACATAGCTGGAGTTGCTCATTGTGGTGTTACTGACAGTGTTGGCAAATCCAGACGAAACATCTAGCCAGCAATCAATAAACTTTCAAATCCAGGAGCAATCGGTCAGCGTTCTCTTTCAGATCACTTTACAAAGGTTAGTGAGCTGTCGAGTTTATAAAGTGGCTCATGTCTGCTGAGTATTGTGAGGGAAGAACACACAACACCACAGTGACGTTTAAATACTATTTGTACCTGGTTTATTTGCCTGTTTTCTTCTTGATTTATCCCAATATAGTTCACGATAATGTTCAAACACTAAGAGCAAACCAAAACAAAGTCATTCTAAGAGACATCTCAGAGACAAGTTGTTTCACTGAAAAGTTATCAATACATAAAATATACTACGTGGATGTGTGTGTCTGTGTGCATGTGTGTGTTTACGTTATGCAAAGAGGCTTCTTCATCTATTTGTGAATTGTACATAAGCTTGTCTGGACTGTTAAGTCATACTTTGAGGCATCCTTGTTGGTAGTGAAGAAGAGGCTGATGACAGAGTGAATATTTTAGAGTCAGGGAAAGGTGAGAGCAGCACAAAGGAGGACGGGACAAGCGCTGAATATCGAACTGCTGAGCAGTGAAGCAGGAGGCTGAAGGAGCAGATCAGTGGAGCTGTTTCGGGGGAGGGGCAGGAAAATCTGTTATTCCTCCCATAGGTTTTTATAGGGATGTTTTAAAGACTCACTTTGGGTTTGATATCAGCAGTTGGTCACAACATCTAAACTTGATCGAAGGAGGGCAAGTATGATGTTGGACGAGCAAGCTGATACCTATCATTGAAGCCAAAGCACTCTTCCCTGTAAGCCTTAACACACCCTTAATGAACACATACATAAGAGGTGAAATTAAAGGATAAAGCTGGTGATACTCTATATTTTTGTTATTATCATCAAATCACATGAAAAGACCAAAACCAATCTATCTCATACTTTCCATCTTCCTTAATTTGTCTGTGTCTCTCGGCCCCAAGCCCATTTGTCATATTGAAGACTTTAAAAAGCTCAAGTACACTTGGGTACTCTAGTTTTTAGTAAACATTACTCAAACTGGAGTAAATAATGCATTTGTTGGGGTCTATTTTCAGTCATGGATTAGGTGTGCTACTGAGTATGAGTACAAATAGATAGAGCCAGAGCAACACAACCTCCTCTCCACGCCAAATAGATAGAACCAGAGCAACACAACCTCCTCTCCATGCCAAATAGATACAGCCAGAGCAACACAACCTCCCCTCCATGCCAAATAGATAGAGCCAGAGCAACATGACCTCCTCTCCACACCAAATAAATAGAGCCAGAGCAACACAACCCCCCCTCCTCGCCAAATAGATAGAGCCAGAGCAACACGACCTTCTCTCCACGCCAAATAGATAGAGCCAGAGCAACACAACCTCCCCTCCATGCCAAATAGATAGAGCCAGAGCAACACGACCTCCCCTCCATGCCTAAAAGATAGAGGCAGAGCAACATGACCTCCTCTCCACACCAAATAGATAGAGCCAGAGCAACACGACCTCCTCTCCATCATGGAACCTAGAGAGAGTACCAGATTTTTTTTTTTTTTAATTCACAGTTGCTTGTTAATGTAAACGTATGTTTCCCATGCAAATAAGCCCCTTTGGACTGAATTAAATAATGATAGAGAGGTTAAATCTCCTAGAAGAGTGGTGGAGCGTGGCTCATTGATGGGTTTTAACAATGGAGCTCTATGGCACAGAGGAATAAAGATATCAGGCTTTGGATACACAGTCAATATTTGCTAGAAGAATTGATTCATTGTTTTTTTTCATGGGATTTGTTGACAACAAAAAAATATATAAATGTCATTAGACTCATCTAATTTCCTCTGGAAATAAGATCATTTTGTTGTTGAGAGATAAATTCTGAGCAGAGTCCAGTCTGGGGCCAGCTGCTAATGGGGGGGAAGCTTCAGGCACCATTTCCTTCATCAGCTGGTGGTTGTTACTCTAGACAGTCCCATCCCACTCCTGAATTAGTATCTGTTCCACATGGCTTCCTTTCACACTGCATTTCTGCGTTACATCGACGTTTCTCAAAAGTGGATTGTTTGTTCAACAATGGTTATTTGTATTCGGTTTACTTTCTAAGCTGTATCTACTACCTGCTCCTTGCTATTTTACTTTGAAATATAGAAGCAATTTGATTAAACAACTACAATTCCCATGGAGTTTTGAAAGCATGTCAAAGATCGAAGCTGTAGTAGGAACTTTGGGAATCAGTGGAAATTAGTTTTTTAGATAATATAGATAATACAGTAACAAGTGAAACTGACAAAAGAGGGTGTGAAAAGGTTGGCTTTCTCCCTTTTCACTGGGCCCTGTTCTCCAAAATTACTAATATTTTGTGTCTGCTTAATTGTTGATTTCGGTCCAGTGTTTCAGTTTATTTGCTACAGTGTCAAGTGTGTGTGGATCACACTGGCTTGTTTTGTTTGTTTTATTGCTTCATAGGATTTTGTTGTCCTGCATGGGATGGAGGGGTAGATTAGCTGTTTGCAGCAGCTCAATCAAGGAAAGTGCAAACAGGTTTGCCTCATTATGTCCTCTTAGAGGGGAGGGGCTGGGCTCTGCTAAAATGCAGGAGAATATAGATAAGATCGTTCTGCAGTAAATTACATTATATAATGGTTGGTGTGCTCATTGGTATGTGTGAGTGGCCCTAGATAGATTTAGATGTCAGCAGTAACTTAAAGATATTGTATTAATAGTCTGTTCATTATTCTGTGTGAATTTGGATGCTTGCTCGGTTTAGCTCCCCCTACACTTACCTGGTCAGGTGGTAGGTTCCAGTTAGGTGAGGCTGAGGAGATAAAAGCCCATCACTGGAGGTGGCAGCTTGCTGTGAGGCTGCAGCTTTCTTTTGTTTGGTGTTCTTTTGGTTCAATTTAAATGTAGTTTTGTTGAATTTCCTGGGTTTAATTTTTGCACTTTGTTTCAGTGAACTTTTTGTTAATAGATGCCATTTTTTTGGTACTACTCCTGCTTATCAACCTCGTTCTTCCACATCCCTTTTTTAAGTTTTCCAGTGCCAAACCACCTCATCTGCCGTTTATATGGGGTGGCGGCGCTATACAGAGGGACTTTTGGAGGCATTTCAAAGAAGAGTGCTTGGTCAGGACAGTAAAATGTGAATTTTAACATAAACTGGTCTGTTTAGCATTCTTCAGTTCTTAAAAATGAAATCAAACTTGAGATTTCTATTCCCCATATCTCAGAAGAAATATAGTCACCCTAAACTAACATAACATTCTTGGTTACTTGTCCACATCATTAACTTAAATGTCACAGGAAAATGACAGTGTGGTAGGATATGGTGATTAAATATATAACATGAAATGACATCAAATCTGTTATTTAAATAATGTTGATGGATACCAAAGATCACAAGTATAGCTGTACTATTTCGAATTCAATTTTAAAAAGAAGAATTTGAAATAAAATATTTGTAAAAATGCAAAAATATATCTAATATTTTAAATGGTGTCATATTATGTTAATTAAAGCCCACCATGTTTAAATGTTTGGCGGTAATGCTATGCTGTTAATCAAACTAATCCCTGTTTATCTGAGCAAAATGCCGCGATTAAGTGAGAGATTTGCATGTCAAACAGGAGGCCAGTGAATCAATTTAAATCTAGCTGACAGTGGTGACTGTTGGATAAACCATGCACAATAATCTGTCCTCTGAGGTGTGATGGCATTGTTTTACTGCAAAACTAATTTAACTGTGTCCAAATGTATGTACATATTTTGTACATATTATACACCCAAAGCCGAGAACAGTTGTCAAACAAATGACTGATCATTCAGAAGTGAAAAGACTAAATTCAGCCAGCTGAGTGCTAATCACTACCACGTTTGGCCAGATGGACACTTTGACTTGGCTGACAGCTACTTGGTTAGTTGCCTGCAGTTAGTTTCTTTATTGTTCTTCACAAAACATGACAGTAAGCTCAGTTTGTTGGATCATTTACCCCCCCAAAAAAGTCTGTTTACAGTCTGTTGTCGGGTTTTAAAGGGGACATATCATGTTCATTTCCAAGTTCATACTTGTATTTTGTGTTTCTACTAGAACATGTTTACATGCAAGAAAAATGTGGTGCACCTTTGCCAAGGTTGTTCTCAAGCTGTGGTCGATTATATTCTAATGAGCCTGCATGTGACATAGGAAGGGGAGCCAAATCTGAATGGCTTGTTGAATCACATGTTTTCTGATCTAGGCAGCCCACAACAACTGACAAGGTTGTCTTATTTTACTCAGTTTGTGGGTTGGTAGGCACTCCAGATACCCAAATGTATGTGCACAATCACTTAGAAAAAAAGTGAGTTTTTCATGATACGTCCCCTTTAAATGTCATTTTGTTCAATTGTTTTTTAGAAAAATGAGCGTATAATGCATAAAAGCTCTTTCTATGACGACTTGTCATAATCTTTTTGCCACTCTTCATCATGATGTAGAGTGGAAAAATGTCAACTATCTTACAGAGGAGAGTCCATTAGGGCGCCACTATAATGGACTTGACTTCGATGGAATTGAATAAAAAAATGACATCCTGTGCCCCATTCTCCTCTAGGTTGCCTTATGAGCTTAAACACCAGTGAGAAAGGGAAGATCTAAAACCTGAGAATAGTATAGCCTAAATCTTGAATGTAAGTTAAATGCAGTTAAACATTACAATTGGACAACTATTATGATTGGATAATACGTTATTGTGATTTGAGATAGAAATCCTTTTCATTTTCTAATCTAAATCTTATTTGAACTCAGATTTGCCCTTTTTGTTTCCTTTGAGTCACTTGCAAAATGTGGCCCCTATTCGCTAATTTGACTCTTTCTCCACTTTTTGCTCCAGGCTTGGCAGTCCACTTTCTGCATGAAAATCATTCACACATACAATTTTATAATCAATGCCCACAGTAATAGGATTCCTCTGGCCATGGGCAATTAATACAGTTTTTCCCTTTTTTTTTTTCTTCCTCCCCGCGCTGATCTCAAAGCTACGAGACATTGGCTTCTCCTCATTTACATATTTATTGCATTGGACTCAAATCTGGCGAGTGATTGATGTGGAGCCTGCCTCCTGAATTTTTAGCGGCCCATTATTATGAAAGAGAGGGAGGGGGCTGCAGCACGTCAGTGTACTTTTGATTAAAGTTGAAGAGGACAGAATCATGAGTGTTCCCCACCTACTTTCTTTTTTCCTGCAGTGCTTAATCTGCGAGGCCAAGTGCCGAGAAGATTTCAGCATGTTGGAGATATTGACAAGTCATTCACTCACAAAAGCCGAGGCAGATATGCCCGTTATGATTTGAATCAGTGTTTCACTTGCTGTCCATTTTTAGAGAGTATAATGACAATAAAATGCATTTAAATTCAACATCAGTTATTCTATGATCTACCCTGGCAAAGCTAGGTATTATTATTGTTTCCCATGCATAAAAAATGTTAATTTCAAATTGATGAGACACTAGAACTCCCCTACCAACTCATCATGATCTCGCTTTTGACAAAAGACGTCACAAAGTATTTTACATAGCAAACAAAAAGGATCCCAAAAAACCACATGCAAAATAATCATGTGAAATATCATGCCACATGGAGGCATGAAGAGGTATTTGGTCCCCAATTGATTTTACGCAATGCTATACATTCTCCCTGCTGAATTCCTCCACATCGCTGTGCTGTGTTGTAATTGTGGTTTATAAGGAACACTGAGACAAAGACATGACAAAGACACATAGAAGGTTGCTGCTGCTTCCCTCATTTGCAATCAAGCGCGTAATGTTCAAGAGTGAAAAGGCTCTGCGCTGCAAAATGTATGTGTGTGTGTGTAATGGGGTTGATGACCAGGGTGGAGGCGAGGAAGGGAGGAGGGAGGGAGGGTTCGTCAGTTATATAGCGTCTCTGCCTCTGCTTTGTACTCCTGTTTCTCTGAACCATCGGGATAAATACGCCGAGTTTTGAGTCAGTGTTTGATGAAGCGTTGCAGGTATCTTCTTCAGTGTTGTTTTTTTTAGCTTTTAAAGCACACAAGTGAAGGAAATGCATTGAATCTAAACACGTATAAGAGCACATTCTCCTCAGATGGAGGCTTTCTTGCAGCCAAAGCGTTCAAAGCCACACCATAGGTCAGATACATTACAGACAAGAAGCAGTTTTTGCAGCAGAGTATGACCATGCTCAGCAATACTGCCATCTCCCTTCCCAGCAGTCTTCACCACCCTTCAGGAGGTGGGACAGCTTCTCGAGTTCTTACAAACATCTTCATCAGTCTGATTTAAATGTTTCAAACCAACGCTGTCAGATGACACTACTGTACGCGACGTTGTCAAGCGCGATGATTTCCCTGGTTGGCTGCCTTTGTCCTTCAGAGCCAGAGGACACTGGTCACGAATAAACCCTTCCACATCAGGCCCTAGGAGAAGCAGTAAACCAACATTTCCATAGGGACTTGGCTTTCCACGCTCCGCTGATATGCCTGTAATGCATGCATTTTAATGTGGCGCCCCTCTCAAACAGTATACCACCGCTGCTTCACTTGGTGTTTGCATTCAGCTAAACTATTTTAGTCAGCACCTCTGTGCGTACCGTATAACTTCTAATGAGCATGCCGTGCATGTGTGTAGCAGACTGCGTGTTCTTCAGTGTAGCCATCAGTCAATAAATATTTTCATCCTGACATAAAACTTTGCATTATAATAGCACGCTGTTAAAGTGCATGTACTGTTTGTATTTTGAAGTCGACGACACAGATTTATTTGCTTTTTAAAATTCAAACTAGCATCAGTAAACTGCAGATCCTTGCATTCATAAGAGGAGGTGATGCTGAAGTCTTGGGAACATGAATATGATCCATAGAAGTACCACTATACATGCATGCTGAGTAAACTACAAGTAGAAATGTCTGCTAGCCTTCATATACCAGGAAATGATTATTGTGATCGTGAAAGTTAGGGAGCAAAAATAGCCTACATCTATATATATAGGCTAAGTGAAAATTTCTGTACTTCTATTTTTACAGATGAGTCAAATAGATGTCAAACAGAGAATATAAAATCAAAGAATGCTTACTTAAAGGAACAGTGTATAACATTTCTGGGGATCTATTACCAGAAATGGAATATAATATAAAAAGTTTTCATGACTGTATAATCAACTGAAACTAAGAATCGTTGTGTTTTCGTTAGCTTAGAATGAACCCTTCATATCTACATAGGGAGCGGCTCCTCTTCACAGAGTCCGCCATGTTTCTACAGTAGCACACAACAGACAAACCAAACACTGGTTACCTGAAGGCCACCATAGTTCTCCAACATGCTTGTGAAACTGCGAAAACTTGATCCACACAGAGGGCAAAACCATGGTACCGTAGTCGCCGTCTGACTTCCGTTGCTCCTTAAGTAGTGTTATTATGGTAAGGATGGCATCTGAGCGAGGTGAACGGCGTTACACGGTTTTGCACTCGGTGGCTCACATTACTGCAGTCTTGGAAAAGGATGAGTAAATGGAGGGGTATTCAGTTGGTTGCAATCTGCAACCACACCACTAGATGCCGCCAAATCCTACACACTGTACTTGTAAACAAGAGTTTACCTGTTCTTAGGCACAGCAGTGCTTTGAGCTAACATGCTCACCATGACAATGGTGAGCATGTTGATGTTTAGACGCAGTGGAGGGTATATGCAGGTATACCCACCTCTTTTTCTGGCAGTTTACAGTATACCCACTTCCTCCTTCGTAACCTATACCCATCTACCTACATCCACCTCATCAATGACGGTGACTTCTTACTGTCCTGGCCTTGCCCACTCTTCCAGCATATGCCACGTGGACCTGTCATCGCTCCTCTAATTTCCATACCAGTCAATGACCCACAGTAATAATTGTGATATATGGCCAAAGACGCAGCACCTTGGTTGCTGACCTTTCCCACAATCCCATACTGGGCAACCTTCACTACTACACCCCCCTCCTCTTCTTCAAACAGCCCTATTCAGGGGGGCCCTCCATCCTCCATCCTCCCTTCTCCCCCTCTACCCCATCACCTCTGCATCTCGTCGCTGGCTCGATGTACGCGGCTCGCCACACTCCAGTGGCTCCATGAATGTTAATGTCGGGACTGGGGGGAGGGAAGGAGGGAGGTGTGGCTGCGTGGCACAGGGAGCCGCTTCACCTGGTCCACAATGCACAGCTACGTATAAGGAGCTTTTTGCATATTATTGTTCATATTAGTGGAGCTGTGTTTCTCCCATATTGTAAAAAGTGAGATTTCCATGTCTTTTATATTACAAAGCAGGTTTAAGTAATATATAAATACTGTGAAAGTATCAAAACACTCAATCCATGGAGAAATACACACAGCTGTCCATTTGTGATGTCACAAATCTACAATATTTAGACCATTTCGCAGTTTTAAATGTAAACATACTAAATGTGCCCCAATTTATTCCAGTTGCAGTATATGTGAATGACATCAGCTGACAGGATGTAAACATGGACCCAAGCTGTTTTCTAGCAACGCAATTCTGTTGCCATTCCGTTGAAATGCGCTAAAACGGAGTGTTTCAGACATAGTATGAATACAGGTATATTCAGACAGACAGTATGAGAAAAATAATGTGTTTTTTGAACATTAAAGCATGTAAACATGTTCTAGTAGAAACCCAAAATACAAACATGAACCTGAAAATGAGCATGATATGTCCCCTTTAAATTGCAGTAATATCAGTGACAGTCTGGTGCATGAGTATCAGTATTAGGAGAAATAGAAACCTAGTTATTATATACTCAACTACAGCATTATTGATTTCCTCCTGAAGATGAAAAACAGACATTTGATAAAATAGTTTTGTTAGTGGATCTGTTTATTGTTGTATTTTTCAGTGAAGTCAAGATTAAAACATTTAGTTGGAGCTTTTAACTTGAAGTCCTCTGTCTCGTTCTGATTCCTCTTCTGTCTGCAGCACTTTTGTCTGCTTGCGAATTAGCCCTCCTCTCCGTCGTCCCGGCGTTCGGCTAGTCACCGATGTTTACTAAGCTCTGACAGAATCAGAATGTATGCATTATGTGGTGATGATCACACAGTGTTGTAATCTTTGACCCCTGTGGCACGTTCCGAACGCAGATTGGAGATTAAGCCTCTCGTGCAGCTGGCTGACAGGCTGCCTCGCTGCCCCTGGAGAGATTCACTGCCTGGCTGTAACTCTGCAGACTGGCCTCTCTGCATTAAAGATACAATACGTCATTCATTTTAATTTTTTTGATCTACAGATGGAAATTGCATTTCATAAATTCCGTTCGCCCTTCATCATTTAAGTCTATCAAACATTATAAATCATGAAAGCCTTGAAATGCATACTGTAGGGAAATCTCACTCAGAAGCACTAGCATCATAAAACTATATGCAAACAAAGCCAGCAGTGTTTTACCTCCCATTAGAGATTCAGCTTAAACCCACCTAGACCGGGAGTCATGTACTGTTTGATCAAACTATATGGCAGCATGTTCTGGGTACTAAATTTAATGGAAATGGACTGCTTTTATGACTTATGCCCTTTTGCTTCACCATATGAATAAATTGCTATTAATGCATGTGAATTTATGTGTACATTTTAGTTGAAAATCAAGTATATATATTTACCAGTTCTAACCACTACTTCATAAGAACTTTTGTTTTATGGGCTTTCACTGAATTCTAATGAAGAATGTAGGCTACCTTTAATAAGTGGTACTTAAACTAACTTTACAGAAGTACAGGTATTATAAGACTTGTGGAAAATACACTTAAAGGAACAGTGTGTAGCATTAAAGGGGATCTATTGGTAGAAATGGAATATATTATTAATATGTTTTCTTTAGTGTATAATCACCTGAAAATAAGAATCGTGTTTTGGTTATCATAGAATGAGCCATTTATATCTACACACGAACCGGGTCCTCTTCATGGAGCCAGCCGCCATGTTTCTACAGTAGCCCACAACGGACAAACCAAACACTGGCTCTAGAGACGGCCAATCACGTTTGTGCGTCGGCCACCGTAGTTCTTCTAAACGCTTCGGACATGGGAGATGTTTCAGTTGGTTGCAACCTCACAGCTAGCTGCCGCCAAATCCTACACACTGCACCTTTAAGCAAAATAAAAAAATGTGTTTAAAATTAGCACACATTTAATAGGCACACTAACATGCAGCTTTAGTTAAATCCAAATTAAATTATACTTGCTGTTTATGTTGTAGAATGATTTCATTTTAGTTATTATTATTTATTAAGAATTCAATTTTAAAAAGGAGTGCTTAAAGTAAACTTTACCTAAACACAAGCTTTATCACACTTATGGAAAATGCACCTAGGCACACTTAGCAGTATATTTCAAAATACAACGTATACACATTTACAACTTGAAAAATATTGATATGTTAATATACTTAGTAGTAGTCCACTAAAATAGATTTAAACCATATTGAAAATATTGCTAAATAGAAAGGTAGGTTACTTCTAATATGGTACAAGAAATACACACGTTTACTCATACAGTATATTAGGAAAATATACTTGATCAAGCATTTAACATGCATCTTAGTATACGTATGGAAATATATACTTCTATTTTTATTTGAGACGGTAAATTGTATAATTCATCAGTTTTGCTTCATTTGGATATTAAAGAGGACCTATTATGCTTTTGTGCTTTTTCCCTTTCCTTTAGTGTGTTATATCGTTTTTTGTACATGCAAAATGTCTGCAAAGTTACAAATCCCAAAGTCCACTCCAAAGGGAGTTACTCTCCCCTACAGAAACACTGCTCCTGAACTGCCTGAAATGCCTTGCTTGAAGTCTTGCCTTTTCTTCCGTAACATGGTGATGTCACCAAGTAACACTTTTGCATAATACCTGACTAGCGGCTAGTTTGGTATGCCCTCAAACAAAGCTAGTTACAGCGGAGTCTGAAAAGTTTGGATCGGTTTATCAATCACAGCAGTGGGCCAGCTGACCAACTAGAGCAGACTGGGCTTTTCAGGAGGGCAGGGCAGGACCTCAAACGGAGCATTTCAGACAGAGGATGAAAAGAGGTGCGGCAGCACAGCCGGAATGAGAAAAGTAAAGCGTTTTTTGAACATTAAAGCATGTAAACATGTTCTAGTAGAAACCCAAAAAACAAGTATGCACCTGAAAGTAAGCATAATAGGTCCTCTTTAAACATATTTTGTAGACAGGCCACAACTATGCTCATGTAAAACAACAGGCATTCTACATATGAGGTTGCCTTGATGTGACAGATGCTGGCTTATCCAGAGGTCACCTATTTCTATTCAGGACGGGCAAGAAAAAAAAATCTACTGACAGTTACTCAACTCATAAGACACATATAAAAAGTGTCTTAGTGTGGCTTGCCTGCTATACACTCTCCAACATGGTTGAAATGTAAAAAGGCAGGCAGGCAAGCAGAGATGAGATGAGCTCTTCAGAATCCTCAGCCTGGAGAGAATGAGAACAGCTGGGGCCTGGCACTCCCTCTGTGCCGCTCTACTCTTTGTCACGGCCAAAAGACTCTTGTTTTCAGGCAGTAATCAGACAGCCCTGGGGCTCTGTAAAGACCCTGTTCTCTTTTCATCTCAACTGTTGCACACACCCTGCTAATTGGAATCCTGCAACTGGGTCACAGGCATTGTCTCTCAAGTGCCGTCAAGTCATTGAGACGCGTGAATGTGGAATTATGGTTGCCTCAGATGCATGATTGAGTCCCCCCCCCCCCTGCGCTATCTTAATGCCTCCATTTCAATCTCATCGCAGACACTGATTTTCTCCTTTTTTTTCCATTAATATTTCTTGCTGTTCCCTGTTCTGTTTTTGTCACAGTTCACCGTCACTGGGGCTTGGCAATTGGGAAGTAAAATAAATGAAATTCTGTAAATATCAGCTGAGTTCCTCTATTAAACGTAGGTATTTCTTTTGACTAACAAAAGGCAAACAAAGCCTTCAAGACTGTTGATGTAACTAAATGTATTTTATAGGAATGTCAAAGTTAACGCGTTAACGCAAAATTGTTATCACGCCATTCATTTCTTTAACACATTAACGCAATTGATCTTTCAGAGGTTGTAGCGGGCTCAGTTTTAAAGCTAGAGTGAAGATACTGGTATATGAAACTAGGGAAGGAATCCATTGGTACCAACCATGTATTGTATATGAAATGGAAGAAGGACTTAATGTACATGTTTAATGTTTTGGGTTTGGTTTTTGTTATCAATCTTTCATGAAATGGCTTAAAAACCACTGACATATTTTGTTCTACGGATGATAAAAGATGGGAATGGCTGTTTCATTTTGATATCTTCAACTAAGCTGACTTTATTTTAAAGCCATGGAAAAGAAGGCTAGATACTAGGGCTGTCAAAGTTAACGCAATAACGCAAATTAGTTTTACCGCCATGCATTAAGGCAAATTGCGATTTTTAGGTTGTAGCAGGCTCAGTTTTAAAGCTAGAGCGAAGGTACTGGCATCATAAGAAACTACAAAAAAACAAGGAATCCACTGGTACCAACCATGCATACTAGCATGTCGCAAAGAACGTAAAATATGGCTCCAAACGTATGCTAAATTTTGGTGAGGAAAAACTGGCACGGCCATTTTCAAAGGGGTCCTTTGACCTCTGACCTCAAGATATGTGAATTAAAATGGGTTCTATGGGTACCCACGAGTCTCCCCTTTACAGACATGCCCACTTTATGATAATCACATGCAGTTTGGGGCAAGCTATTGTTGCCTGTTGGGCTTGAGTTTGTCATGTTATGATTTGAGCATATTTTTTTATGCTAAAATGCAGTACCTTTGAGGGTTTCTGGACAATATTTGTTATTGTTTTGTGTTGTTAATTGATTTCCAATAATAAATATATACATACATTTACATAAAACAAGCATATTTGCCCACTCCCATGTTGATGAGAGTGTTAAATAATTGACAGATCTCCCTTTAAGGTGCATTTTGAACTGATAAAAGAAAAGTGTGATTAATCATGGACAATCATGCGATTAATCACGATTAAATATTTTAATCTATCGACAGCTCTAGTATTTTATTATAAATCAACACTTCTTATCCACATTGTAAATAGAAAAAAGGACAACATTAAGTCGCTTCCTGCAAGCTTCCCTCCATTCCAGTGGTTGAGGAGGAACCCGATTCCGCAGTTTGCCGGTGATTAAAAGAAGAATTAGCCGGCCTTCGCATGGCACCACAAATGAGCAAAACCCTCTGGGAGGCCAGAGAGACCAAGCAAGGCACATTTCCAATTATAGCACCAAATGACTCATTTTCTTATTGGGCCTCCTATAATTGTGGTGGGTATTGGGTGCATGCAACTCAATTTGTCTTACATATTTGTTGGTGGGATTGTAAAAGAGTTGACGGAGCCAAGGGGGATGATATGAAAGAATGAGACAAAATAAAATAAAAAAAAAGGATGAGACAGATCCCTCAATATTTGTTTGATCTGCTTCATCCTCCTTAATACTGTTGAAGTTTTAAAAGCCAGGGAGAAAATGCCACTTTAATCATCAGTGGATTGGGAAGACTATCATTTTCGAGTAATCAGAAAATGCCTCTCCAGAGTAATGGACTTTGTTCTGACTGCTGGAATTAATGAGGCTTCCAGTGATGCGATTATCTGTCCCGAGGATCATCAATATATAAAAATAATTGACAAATTAAATTACTGCAAATTCTTGGAAACTTGAGTTTTAAAACGGCCCTTTTTTATGTAACAAAAATAGAAAGTTTTTGCACACAAACTAAGTTGGGTAAGCTTTATTAAATTTGCAGACACATTAAATTCTTCTCCATCCTTGTATAGGAAACAACCAGTTACTTATAAAGCAACTGGACTACAGGTCAATACAGTCACATTAAAAAGGCACAGCAGCACTGACCACGATGCCGTTTCACATTGCTGACGTTGCATTTTTCTGCAGAGCATTATGACACGATGATCTATTAGGACTGAGTTCAACATTATGGTGCCGTTTTCCCCGACTATTATGCACTCTATTCTCACACAATTCGCCTGTCTATTGGTACCAAACTCAAGTAGAGGAGCAATATGCGATTCAAACACGTTTTTCACAAAAAATTAATATTAAAAAATAAGTAACATTACACACACATGAGGTACAAAGTTATGAAAAAACTTGAGATTAACTTTAAATAGAACAGTTGAGTGTGGATTACAGTGAAAATTAGACACCCTATTTGACATGTAACAGTGCACATTAGTCTTTGTTCTTTCACAGACATTTAATGATTTATACATCTGGTTAGAGCAAATTCAAAAATATTTTTTTAGTTAAAAAACAAACAAAAAAAAAAACTCAAAAAATTGTAATAATTGGTTTTAGGAGAAAACTAGTTGTCAAAAAAAAAAAAAAAAAAACCCAAGAGAGAACAGACTATTTTTCGAAAACAAGCACGCTATTATCCACTCTGCTCATTTAAACTATTATCACCTCTGTATTTCTTACTGTTTGTACCACTTTTGTGCGTGTATGTGTTTAATGCACCACTTTAAACTGCAGGTTTGACTCTGGGTGCGATGTGAGGGAACAGTAAGCAGTAAAGTGCATCTTAAAGCAGCATGTGTTGTACTGTGCGAGCGAGAACAGAAGGGACAGCTGTGGTTTTTGTTGCGAGGCGAGCTGCCCGTCGCTCGCTGCAGGGTAACTGTGAAACAGTCGGGGTCTAAAAGGGACCCCGTCCCCGCTCCCTGCTGGGCTCTCCTGTCCAGATCTGTTGTAGTGTTCCCCCTCTGTCTTTATTCAGTAACTAAGTGCTCCCTACTTAGGAGTGTAAAACCCCCTTTTTTCACGCTAATGCCCCCAGCAATGTGTTGTCATTGTCAAGTTGGTCATCAAAACACTTGCGTATCTTTAACAAGCATATGTCACAAACCACGGTGCGTTTTAATATGACAACATTTTTTCTAAATGTATTGTTGTTGTGTTTGATTATCATGGAATCATCAACATCAGCTTGGGCCGACTGTGTAAACTCCAATTACATATTAGATATTTCTTTAGTCAGTTTTTTCAATTGCACTTGAATACAAAACAACAGATTTATCTTAAACACAACACGCAAGACAATTTACAAAATGTCATAATTGATGTCAGTCAATCTGAAACTCCTGCTTAGTTGAGAATCATAGCCAACGATTCATCAGTAACCTCGGCAGCTGCCGAGGCCCATCACGTTGGCTCCTCCAGCCTCTCGGTTTCCAGCCCAGGTCTCAGCCGAGAGGAGGTCTGGCTGAGCCGGGGCTCCTTTTGGCGCTCGTTTGCGGGGCCTGAGCTGAGCGTCAGCCAGGCAGGGGGGGAGGGGAGGGGGCTAGGTGGAGGCCGACGTCTCCATTGTGGACAGGATGCGGACCACCTCGGCTCTCTGCGTGGGCGATATGTGCTGGGTCATGTGCACGATGGAATCCATGGCGACCTCTGGGTTGGCTTGAACGAGGCTGAAAAAATAAAAGGAAAACTGTCATAATCATGCAAGGAAAGCTGGATTTCACATGTGTTTACCAGGTGGGCGGATGGATGTGGGGGTGGGGGGTAATGACAGGTAATAATGAGTTGCACTGTATAACTCTTCACCGCTGAACCTGCATTGTTTACAATCATCACCTGCGTATCTGCTTGAGGATGTGATCTCGGCGGATGTACTTGATGTTCTCGTCGACGACGGACCTCGCGCCCTCTTCTTCAGCTAGTTGCCTCTCCAGCCATGCCACCACCTCCTCATTATTATCCCACAGATAGGCCTGTATGATGCAGGGGGGGGGGTGTTAAAGGAGTGGAGATGAATCATTGTGAGCAAGATTCAATGTATTTTTCGATGAATAAGGCCTAGAAATCACGTTTTTCTGATGGTTAGGGCTGTCAAGGGACATTTGTCAAGTATTTATTAACATGGGAGTGGGTAAATATGCTTGCTTTATGCAAATGTATGTATATATTTATTACTGGAAATCAATTAACAACACATAAAAATGACAAATATTGTCCAGAAACCCTCACAGGTACTGCATTTAGCATAAAAAAAATATGCTCAAATCATAACATGGCAAACTCAAGCCCAACAGGCAACGAGACTCGTGGGTACCCATAGAACCAGTATCTTCATTCTAGCATTAAAACTGAGCCCGCTACAACTTCAATAAAGATTGATTGCGTTAAAATTAGTGGTGTTAAAACAAATTTGCGCATTATTGTGGCGTTAACTTTGACAGCCCTAGCAGCAACATTCTCTTAAAATTGTTTTATATTTTCTCTTAATCTGAATTTTTTAAGAGAAAAAAATAAGAGAAGTCAACTCTAGATGCACCAAACGTTCCTTACCATCCAAATAGGCTCTTAACTAGGTGTTCTACGATGAATCCCACTTGATCGTAAATTGGAGGCGTGTGGCCGATTGTTTATTATTAGCATAGATAACGTGCCTTAAACACTATATAAGAGCAGGTGTTGTGCCGTGTGCGAATACCCTGACACATGCTTAAGACTTGAAGAGAAAAAAAATGCTGTAACAAGAGGAAGAACTTAGATAAGATAAGATAGATGAATAGATATGGATAATAGATATTGGTCCAATATCAATACAAATAGTATTTATTTAGTCCACAAATGTAATAATCCAATCATTACCAATCATCAAAATAAAAAAACCCATAATAATCTAAATTTGATTATATGATATTCATGCTTTTTTTGTTGTTGTTGTTCCTCAAATTTAAAACATATGTTTCCTTCAATTGATCAATTTGTGGACTGTGAAAACAAGATTTTTTTTTCTTGTCTTGGTCGGAGTGCTCTCGACCATTCGTAAAATTTGTAATCTTTCCTAAGAGAAGAGCAAAAGTAAGAAACTCCCAGAAATCAATGGGAACGAACAAAATAAATACAACTCGTGAATACAAACAAAACTAAGAGAAAATTTGTTTGTATATGGCTTCCTGCATGAGGCCCAATGTGTGCAAGATTCAAAGTATTTCTGGATAAATAAACCCTACTAATCACACCTTTTCTTATGGTTATTGGGAATTAAAGGAAACAGTTACATGACAACATGACATGAGAAACGTACATACTGTATGAACGGATTAAAATGTATAACATATCATGAATCAACAAATAATATCAACAACAAAAGAGATGGACAGGCACAAAGTGAGGGCCGGATGTCTTGTTGACTGGACCCCGATAGGAAAATTAGTATTCATGAGTGCTGGCATCTCTGATCCTAAACAAAGCCAGGCTGGAGGGCTTAGCAAAAAGATTTTGGGGGGCTGAAGGGGGTTTAATGGGCTCTTGCCTTTTTTTTTTTATGAACAGTCCTGCTTGAGGTCCACAAGAACATTTAATGCCCCTTATTAATCATTTTTAATCTGTTTGCTTTTAATTAAGAAACAGCGTGTTGCTCTCCTATCTGCACGTGCCAGGGCTGTGATTAATTGTGGCTTAAGACAGCCAGTCCTGATTGGGATAATATATTAGCTAACAAGAAGGCCACTTCTTAGGAGATCTCCAAACGCCGGGGCCGGCTCCTGTCGCCCCTACGGCTGGTCCGCCGAGCCTGAGACCGAGCCCGAGACCGGGCCCGGAAGGGATGGCATTTATGGATCACTGAAGGATGTTTATTTTCATTAACTACCAGTTATCAGACCATCTGTATTTCATCATGATGCTTTAATAGGAATGCTTACTACTTCTTTATCTGGTGCACTTTGAGGAGAAGGAATAGGAGCTTCAGGATAAAACCTCTAATAGTAATTATTCCTCGAGGCTAAGAGAGCGTTTACTTGAGCATATATACACTTCCCTGAAATGAAGTAAACCTCTGAGTTTAGTGGCGACAATCAGTCAAAGACTCTCTCCATAATTCATCACAGAACACTGGATATGATGACTTCGGTTATATGATAAACTATAGAATCTAAAAATAAAATTGTAAAAACTATAGGGCTGTCAAAGTTAATGCGATAATGTGTTAACGCAAATTTGTTTTAACGCCACTAAATGTCTTTAATGCATTTACGCAACTTACGATTTTTAGGTTTAGGTGGCGGGCTCAGTTTTAAAGCTAGATACTGGCGTCATATGAAACTAGAAAAACCTAAGGAATCCATTGGTACAAACCATGTCATACTAGCTCGTCGCAAAGGAGCGGAAATAATGCTCAAAATTTACGCAAAATTTTGGCGAGGAAAAACTGGCATGGCCATTTTCAAAGGCGTCCCTTGACCTCTGACCTCAAGATATGTGACTAAAATGGGTACCCACGAGTCTCCCCTTTACAGACATGCTCACTTTATGATAATCAAATGTAGTTTAAGGCAAGTCATAGTCAAGTCAGCACACTGACAGCTGTTGTTGTGTGTTGGGCTTCAGTTTGCCTTGTTATGATTTGAGCATATTTTTTTACGCTATATGCAGTACCTGTGAGGGTTTCTAGACAATATTTGTCATTGTTTTGTGTTGTTAATTGATTTCCAATAATAAATATATACATAGATTTGCATGAAGCAGCATATTTGCCCACTTCCATGTTGATAAGAGTATTAAATTCTTGACAAATCTGACTTTAGGGTGCATTTTGAACAGATAAAAAATGTGTGAGTATTCTATACTGTTTTGCCCTCATTTTAATCTCTTGGGTTTTATATTGCAAGATGTTTGGAGTAAATATATGGTAATTTTTGCACTTTTTAAAGCTCTAAAGAACTACAAACTGACCACTCAAATGAAGCTGTACTGGCTAACCGACATAATTTTCATTTATAAATATGTATTTAAAATTAAAAAAGTAAAAACTCAATTAAAAGTCCTTTAAGTCCTTAAAATTAACCTCCAGTTTACAAACTATGTAGGTCTATGAGATATTAATTATCTAGTTTTCTACATTTTCCACTCCGTGACTATAGAACAAATCCTGTAAGTCTGTGGTGGGGTTTTACCTTGACGGCCCCCTCGGCCTCCACAAACCAGCGGCGCAGCATGGCCTGGATCTGGCCGTCTGTCAGCTCGCTGTTGGCCTCTTGGATCTTCCTCTTCACCGTGTCCTCCAGCAGCAGACGCCGCAGGCGCCAGTAAAAGAACTGACGGGACGTGGGCCATTCGAGGATATCCTGAGATGAGCAAAAGACAAAAATAAATAATGTAAATGCAGCTACTGTTATTAGAAGCTACTATCGCCTACATTTTACAATTTACATACAAGTCGGTGTATTTCATTTAAAGGGGAATAAGAATCATTTTCTGCCTGTCTCACCCCATTCCTTGGATGTCACAATGACATAGAACTCATTAAGGAAATCGGAACACCTCCGAAGTCAACGCCAAATTGAGTCACTCTCCCCCACAGAAACACTGCTCCTAAACTGCCTGAAACGCCTTGTTTGAAGTCCCGCCTTTTCTTCCGTAACATGGTGATGTCACCAAGTAACACCTTTGCATAATACCTGACTAGCAGCTAGTTTGGTACACCCTCAAACAAAGCTAGTTAGAGCGGAGCTTGAGCGTAGTCTGAAGAGTTCGGTTCCAATCAGAAAATACAAGAATGCACCTGAAAATAAGCATAATAGGTCCTCTTTAAGTATTCATCGCAGTTAACTGAAGATCACTGATTTCTCTGCAGATGAACTTGAGTTGAACGTGCAGACCACTGCAGATGGTAAAGTCTTTACAGTGTGGACAAAATACACTGCTCACATGACCAGAGGGGTCTTTCACAGATGGATGGCAGTCAAAGTGAGTGTGTGTATGTTTGTATGTGAAATATGGGACTGCGAAGGCACAGGATGAGACGGGGCCTGCCTGAGGCTGCTCTGTGGTTTCTAAAGGTGATTGACCAGGGTCATCATGAGATAATTATGAGGACGAGTCTCGCAGCCTGGTGCGACCACACATTATTCACTAGGCAGGTGCAGCAGCAGCTAGACTGATTCACTCCCCTGTGGGCTTTTCAGGTTATTCACATACTGCACACACTCGCACTGTAGCAAATACACGCCCGCAAGAAGCGCTCACCGTTATTACGCCTTTCTCTTGCATGCGACCTGGGGTGTCGTGGAGGTCCGCAAACTGCACAGCCACCTGGTGGTAGATGGGCAGGAGGAACTCCTCGCGCTCCTTCAGCTTGGTCTCCAACTCTTTACGATCAGGGGGGCTCAGCTCTGGCGTTCCTGTTGGAAAACAATACCGTAAAAACACTGCAAAAAACATGATTTGCCAAAAACTGACTGCCGGCAGATTTTTATGGAGGACGGAACCTGCCAAAATCAAAAATAAATAAATAAATGACTCGATAAATAAATAAATATGCCATCAGATGTAGCAAAAATAATATTAAAAATAAATGTAGCCATTAATTAATTAATAAATAAAATGTGACATAAATTGATAATTCTGTTTTAATCTCCTTCTTTATTTATTTATCTTTGTATTTTATATATATTTTTTTATTATTTTATATCAATCAATCAATTAATGGCTACACTTATCTTTAATATTATTTTGCTGCATTTAATGACATATTTATTTATCTTTGTATTAATTCCCTTATTTATTTACTCTTCTGTTTAACTTTCCCTTTTATTTATTCATGTATTTATTAGGGCAAGAATCTGGCGATACGATACGCATCATGACACAGGGGTTGCGATTCAATATATTAGGATACTGTAAGCAAGGCCATGTATTGCAATTCTTTTTTTAAATCTAAATATAGGAAAACTGTCATAGTATAAAGAACACAGGTAAAATAGTATTGAGCTAATCTTTGCATGTAAACTACTAAAATCAATATAGAGTTTACAGTAACACTAAAAAAAATATCGCGATACTCAATATTTTTGATATTTTCTTACACCCCTAGTATTTATGGCTA
The DNA here is from genome assembly GCF_015220745.1 of Sebastes umbrosus. Lineage (NCBI taxonomy): Eukaryota > Metazoa > Chordata > Actinopteri > Perciformes > Sebastidae > Sebastes > Sebastes umbrosus. The sequence goes on from NC_051285.1 coordinate 21,001,356, forward strand.
CATTTATTTTTAATATTATTTTTGCTGCATTTAATGACATATTTATTTATCGAGTCGCTTATTTATTTATTTATATATTATTTTATTTATATATTCATTTATTTTTGTTTTTTGCAAGTTCCCTCCTCCATAGGTTTTGGTTACAAGCCGTGTATATAGACAAGGAATCACAGTTAATGCTAATGGGCACAAGAAATACAATGTACAAGGTACTGAGCCAAGAATCCTGTCCTCACATAGTAGCATTATAGTTGGCTTTCCCTTATAGTCCCGTTACCATCAAATCAGCTTCTACATGAGCATGCAGCGGGGAATTAACTCCTGCTAACAGCGTTTTGTTTTAGAGCTCCCCCAAACCCCTGGCTGCTGTCACCAAAGACTGATTTCTGTCAATTCCAATCTGTAAGCCTCCCCAACAAACCCCTCCATTCCACCAGTTTCGCCCACAGCGCCCCACACAGCAACATTGGACCACAGTTGCTCTCTGAGCCTGGAGGAAAATCAATAGGCTGTGCAGGAGAGACAGGAGAGCTGGTGATTGATCTGAGCAGGCTGTGATTGACACGTCTCCCCTGGGGGAGTGCGGTGAAGATGATACAATCAACCCCAGATAAAGAACGACTGAAAGCGCACATGCTCCCACCTGATATATTGCTCCTTACTAAAACGAGGGCGAGGCCGTGGGGCGACAAAGATGCCAGTTAAGAGCTATAATTAGAATCGAAGTGGAGGACTCACCCAGTCTTTCAGACAAGCCCGTGTAGATCGGATCCACTCTTCTCATGGTCTTCACCAAATCCTTCCTCCTGAATTTGATCTCCACCGTTCCTTCGGGCTCCAAAACTCCACCTCTGGAGACGAGAACGATTTAAGTGAACAAAAGGTGGTTTGATAATGATGATGCTCCCTTTTTATCAGTCCAACTCACCGGCTGTCCTTGTCGGCGTACATCTCCATGTGACGTGGGTTGATGGTGGGATCTATGACCACCCAGGATCCTCCCCTCAGCTCGGCCTGGGGGGGGATATAAACCAGCACCGGCTGCTTGTACTCCCTCAGCCCGTCCACGATGTAGGCCCCGAACTTCAGCACCTGGTCGTACATGTCTAAGAAGGAGAGTTTCATGTGAGACGCTGAATGGTTTTAAATCCCAGATTGGCTGATTACCGGTTGAGACGGACGTACCTTTCATTCCTCCAGAAAAGCCCCTCCAGTTGGAAAACACCATAAGAGGTAGGCCCTCTCTGTTCAGGTCCTTGATGGCCTGGGCTGTTTTGAAAGCAGAGTCTGGGAACCACACCTGCCCTGCCTGCTGGATGATCTAAATATACAAATCAGAGAAATCAGCATCAGCACCTGGGGGTAACCATTCAATATATTGCGATATATTACGATACTGTAAGCAAAGCGATATATTGCGATTTTTTAAAATCTAATTACACTCAATCGTCAATTTGGTTTACCTTTCATATTATTATATATTTATAATATATTATTATATATTATATATTTTCTTACACCCCTACTGTAAATGGTTGCCAGTTCACGCTTTAGTATATGCGCTTGAGCGACCCCTTACCTTCGCCTCTGAGTCCAGATTGGCTGGATCGGCTGGGATCGACAGCTCCACTGACCTGGTTTCCACGGCGACCACCCCGGTAGGTATCCCGCCCAGTCTGTGGAAGAGAGGCTATTCAGCGCTTGACATCTACAAAATACCTTGACTGCATTTATAGTGCGAACAAATTCATTATTGGCGGTGTGTCATCATGTTTTAGTGCTCTGTTGGGGAGTCTTACCTGGCTCTGCCTACCACCACGCTCTGAGCCCACGGCTGCATGATCTCCATGAAGGAGCCCTGGTCAAAAAAGCCACTCTGCCAGGAACCCTTTGGAGCTGTATACACAGAGAGGGGTGAAGGAGAGTAGTGTGATGATAGTGAGTGCAGAATGGTTAAAAAAAAAAAAAAAGAGTGAAAGAGGAAAGAAAGTGGAGTTGATAATTGCAAATTGGAAACTGAATCTCTTTCCATAGCGTTTTCAAGAACTCTGGCTTCATTCCTCCCGCAGTCCGAGGTTGCGTGTTTCTTTCCCTCCGAATCTGTAATCTTGGCAGCAAACCATGATGGATGACTGCAGGAGGAGGCTTATTCAGCTCTTTTTCTGCCTGCACACCCAGAGAAACATGCCCGGCCTGCGAGGTTACCATTCAATTAAGCCTCGCTGCTCGTCACTACCAGAGACGTTGACTGGCTTCCCACACAGTCCCCCAATCTCTTTGGCTGTCCCGAGCTGTAATTACACTGATGTGGAACCTGCTCAGTCCTGACCTGCAGTGTAAAACACGCTGGATCCATTTCGCTGCTATCTTGATGTTGTTGCCTTTAGCAACATGACGCTAGGCTTCACTGTTTCTCTATTAGTTTCTTAATAGTCTCTCCAGTAATGAATTTTTCCAACCTTTAACCAAGGGGATATTAGGATTAAATGATGAATATTATTTATTTTATAAATAACACACACAAAAAATGGGGAGTGTGACTCTTTACAACTGCTGATAAAGCATTTTGAATAAAAATGATTAGTAGAGGAAATGAGCAAAAGTGAAAGTGTATAAATCATCATCATCGTAGTTAACAACCAGGATTCTATAAGAGGCAATACAACTTTCAGTGCAACTCAGTATTGGATGCAGCCCATTATCCCATTTCTGGAGTAGAGAATGGCTGTAAGGCTGAATGTACAGTATGAATTGTGGGCTGCAACTAGCAATTGTTTTCATTATGGATTAAATCAGATGATTATTTAGTTATTAATATTGAACATTTTGGTGTCAAAACTGGTGAAAAATGGCAGCCAGTTTCCCATAGCCATATTTGATGTCACAGAATTGCCTGTTTTTCCAAATCAACAATCACAAATGTATAAGATAAGATATTTAATTTACAGTCATATAAAAATGAAAAGAAAAGCAGGAAAGCCGAACAATGGAGAAGCTTAACAGGCAAATATTTGGCATTTTTGCTTAATAATTGATAAATTCCTTAAATTCATATGCAGAATTTGTAGGCAACGGGACAAGATTTTAGCATTGGAAGCGTTCTGGTTCCCATTTTTAGTCCGAGTAGTAGTGACCGATTCATGTTCGAGCAGGCTTTGGTTGAATGCAGGCAAACAGTCCATGTGGACAGCAAAAGAGGTAGAACGTATTGGCCGAAATGCAATCTGGGAACCCATCAGCTATCGTCTGACGATGATTACGCTTTTTATTGGTTTAAAATTAGTTTGTAAATTTGTGAAACAATCCGGTCGCGCACGTCGTCTCTCAAGCTCCAGTCTTGCATCTCAAGTTGCTAATTTGACTGTAAACAACGAGCAGCGCACAGAAAAGGAAGTCTTGGCCCGGATATTAGCTGGCTACACCGGAAACGCCAAAAATATAGAGGCTTATCCGTCGTCAGAGAGATAACTGATGGGTTCTGAGATTGAATAGTAGTTGAATGTGAGGAATAAGGACGACACCGGGGTTAATCAAAATGTTTTTTTTTGTTTGTTTTTTTAAAATCCTGCTCACTTAATATTTACTTATTTATTAAATATCTGGCATCACAGAACCACCACCTGAACAGTATCTATTGGAACTACAGTCGCCTACACTATTCTGTATCAACCTACCTGGCAACAAAAATGAGCAATTAAAAGATCTCACTGGACACCCAGTCTTGGACACTCACTCTGGCTGGGACGTCCTGCTAGCATCCAGCGAGGGTCATAGGGAGTCTTTGTAGGTATAAAATCCACTAGCCGATCTATGGGATCCTTGGCATTGAGGATGGGCACTGGACTGGATTTACACTGAAGAAAAAAAGGAAATGTCTTTAGTTTTACGATGACAAAAAAAACACACAGCTCTTAACATTTGGATGAGTTCATTTATCACACGGATATATATAGGATGCAGCATCCTATTCAAAACGATAGCTAAACATTTACCATGGGCATGTAGGACAGCCACTGCAGGAGCGCGAAGACTCCCTCAAAGTCATCGCAAACAGTAGTATGGGTCACGCCATTGTTGTGCATGATTTGAATGCCGCCGAGTTGGTTGTTGGACGTGTACACTTCTCTGCCCAGCACCTGTAGTGGGAAAAAGATGACAGGTATGGATTTTATTAGGGCTGCAACTAACGATTATTTTCATTGTTGATTATTTTCTCGATTAATCGATTGGTTGTTCAGTCTATAAAATGTCAGAAAATGGTTAGAAATATCCATCAGTGTTTCCCAAAACCCAAGACGGCATCTTCATATGTCTTGTTTTCAGTTGAATCCCAGATTGTGTGACATTTAATTTTGGCTTTTAAAAAGGTATGTACTGTGGAAGCACTGCTCTTGAGACCTGCTTGAAAACTGGAGCAGCGATTTTCTGCCCAATTTAATTTAGTGTGGATTCCCCCTTTAAAAAAGCCTCCTCTCTCTGGTCTCCAATGGAGGCAACAGGGCTAATCCGCTGCTCATGTTGCGCAACCATGGCTGACAACAGGAGGTGTTGTCACCGGGCTTCTGGTGGTGTGGGGGTGGGCTGTGGATCATTGAGATCGCACACAGACATGCCGGGTAACTAAAGCCCCGTTTCCACCAAGAAGTTCCCGGTAATTTTAGTCCCTGGAACTACTTTTCAAGGAAGTAAAAGGTTCTTTCAGCCCACTGTTGTCTGTGTTTCCACCGCGGTCTAAAGACCTGCAAAGATTAGGCAAATTAGACTCCCGTTTCATCTAAAATACATGTTAAAAAAAAATAAACGTTTGGTTTTGTCTCACTGCGACGACATTTACCGCTGCATATATTTACCGATGCAATGAATGAAATACAGAAGAGGAAAATGAAACTAAGAGCGTTTGTATCCACAGTACATCCGTTGAGTGTTTGATGGTTATTTATTTGTGCTTTAGAACGTAACCGATATGAAACAATCAGAAAATAACTTTGGCACCACCACACTGTCTACCTCCTCTAACGTTACTGCTGGCCCTCGCGATCTCGCTCTTTTTTTTTAATGAGTCAGGAGGCTGACATCAGAGCCTAACTTTACTTTAATGTTATCAGAAAAAAAGGGAAATGTTCTCCCCTCGTCCTAAATCGATACTAGAGTACTTCCTTGTTTATGAATGAAGCAGTACAGGAGTTGAAGCCATTGAAGCAGTGTGTGTGTTATAACAATCAGCGAAGGTCATCCCTGCAAACTCCACCCGGAAAGTCAGATAAAATGAGATAATCCTTTATTAGTACCACAGCGGGGAAATTACAGTAGCAAGGGGGGACAGTGCAAACAACTAGTTTCATACTTTAAGAAAGTACTACCTCCTTAACAGGGCCTTTTTTCGGGGTAACAAGGCCCCGTAAAATGTCCCCGAAATTTAATTTAGAACCTGGTCCCTGCGGTCGAAACGCAATGGGCTCCTCAAAAGGTTCTGGGGCAAAGTTCCTGCGGTGAAAACGGGGCTTAACAGCATGGGGCCTTGCATTACATGCCCCACTGCCTCGTCAATACAGGTGATCAGCAGCCAGAAATCCCTCTACCACGGCGGTCACAGGTGGGTGGCAGCACGTGTCCAATTTTCTAACATCCAGAGTGAATTACCACATGCCCTTTCTCATCCAAGAAACACTCAATTAATTCAAAAGGCTTACATCCCTTTTTGTTGTCATGTGTATTCTGAATCTATATCCCTCATCTTCCAGTTGTGATAGATGTTTCTCTTGTATAAGGGTGATATGGAAGCCACCAAACGACTTTTTACCTGCCAAACTGCCCCCTATGCCAACCGGAAGCCATAAAATCTCACTCCCCCAGCCCACCCTATTTTCATAAGCAGCCTAGAACAGGTGGCAGGGCCCTGACATGGTTCCATAAAAATCAGAGAGGAGCTCAATCCCTACCCTCGGCTCTCACCTTTTCAGCCATCATTTACTTTCTTTATTACCATTAATGGTTATGTATCTGGCTACAAATCTAGGGCGCTCTCCTAAAGCTGTCAGGAAAGCCAGCGGCCCCGAGAAACATTGCAGTCACCTTGACATACACAAAACCCCCGGTGCCTCCGGCCATCGCCGGCTTCATTAAGATTCCACAGCAGAGAGGAGGGGATGGAGGAGGAGGAGGAGGAGGAGGAGGAACAGAGGGAGATGACTGGGAGGAAGAAAATGAGGGGCCAACTGGATGTAACAGCTCACTGGGGTATTTACGCTCGTAGTTACTATCCACTCCCCATGAAAATATGAGAGCTTTCCAGCAGCTAATGGAATGATGATCTCTGGGTGGCAGCCTCCTGCTCTCCATTAAGTCTCAGTTAATAACCAGGAAACCACATGATAAACAGGCAGACAAAACTATCCTATTTCTAGCACGTGTTTCTAGTAAAATCAGTGCTATTTTAAAACGCAATCAATTGTAGACAAATGATATACTGCAATACATCACCTGCGCATTGTTGACACTTGTCAGAAAACATTACCACTCCCAAATAGAGCTAAACAGCGGGGCCATCTAAAAAACAATTGGAGCTCCCAGCAAATAGGTGTGCCATCATGGGGCCATTTGCATGATCTGTCATGTTCGCGATCTGTCATCAAATTTGAAATGGAGTCATCTTAATTCACTGACAAGGACGGAGAATGGAAAGCCAAGACAAGAGGAGGGTGGTGAAGCGTGACACACACACGTGCATCCACACACACACACACCAATCAACTGCGCGCAGAAAACAATCTGCCTCAGCAAAAACTTTTCGTTTTTGATTAAAAACAAATGATATGGGTGTCCTGCGCCGCAGCCTCCGGCATGTCGCTCTATTTCTATGCAAATACAACTTCATGGTTCGCTTTCAATTATTCCGCTCATGAGTGGCAGGCGGGCCTGTGGCTGGGATCGGAGGGGGGAATCCTAGTAGAACAGGAGGAGTCGGAAAGGAGGCTTGATCGCCGAGTTGAAACTGCACCAAAGTACATTTTTCTAATTTCTTTTCTTTGATATATATAAACACTAGGGTTGTCAATCGATTCAAATATTTAATCGCATGATTGTCCATAGTTAAGCACGATTAATCACTAATTTTTTATCTGTTCAAAATGTACCTTAAAGGGGGATTTGTCAAGTATTTAATACCCTTATCAACATGGGAGTGGGTAAATATGCTTGTTTTATGCAAATGTATGTATATATTTATTATTGGAAATCAATTAGCAACACAAAACAATGACAAATATTGTCCAGAAACCCTCACAGGTACTACATTTAGCATAAAAATATGTTCAAATCATAACAAACTCAAGCCCAACAGGCAACAACAACTGTCAGTGTGCTGACTTAACTATGACTTGCCTAAAACTGCATGTGATTATCATAAAGTGGGCATGTCTGTAAAGGGGAGACTCGTGGGTACCTATAGAACCCATTTTCATTCACATATCTTGAGGTCAGAGGTCAAGGGACCCCTTTGAAAAAGGCCATGCCAGTTTTTCCTCACTAAAATTTAGCGCAAGTTTGGAGCGTTATTTAGCCTCCTTTGCGACATGCAAGTATGACATGGTTGGTACCAATGGATTCCTTAGGTTTTTTAATTTCATATGATGCCAGTGCATTCACTATAGCTTGAAAACTGAGTCCGCTACAACCTCCGAAAGGTCGGCGGGCCCTTGGATTTTTAAGAGCTTTATTTAATATCGCAAGTTGTGTTAATGCGTTAAAGAAATTAGTGGCAAATTTTGCGTTATTATCGCGTTAATTTTGACAGTCCTAAAAAAACACACACAGCTCCCTTCCGGATCTGTTTGCTCTTACTCCCATATTAGCTGAAAAACTTAATAGAGAGCTAATGAGTATTTATAGTGAATTCCTCATTAAAATGCAAATTGTGTGAATTTAGAGAGAGAACACATTTGGTGCTTATTCAGTGTTTCAGTGCACACAATCACACAATGGCATCATTGTTTTCAATTAAAAAAAAACAGTTTTTGTGTTGTACTGAAATTACGCATTTACATAGTAGATCATTTATTTTACCTTGTTGAGTGCTCCAGCTCCAGTGAGGATAATGTGAGAGTTGTCCACTTGAATGGTTCTCTGTCCGAGCCTCACCAGATAGGCCCCGATCCCTATGGCTCTGCATGTGACCTGTAGGTCAAGACAATCACGTCAAGGCTTGCAAGCCAATCACGACTCTTTGTGTCGAGCGAGTCTTTGTTCTCGCGCAGCTCCAGGCTAAGGAGGAGGAGGAGGCTACACATGTATGCGTGGTGCTTGTTGTGCACAAGTGCGGCCACTTCAGTCTTACCAGGTTCATGGTGATGATCTCATCGTAAGCCAGAGAGGATTCTCCAGCAATCATCCCAGACCCTTTCAGGTTCTCCACGCCCAGCCCTTCATCTTTTCCAATGATGTCAGTGATCTTGTACCTGCATGGCAACACACGTATTAACTCAAAAGCCAGACGTGACGCTCCAATAGCTTTCCCCTTCCATCGTCACCTCTCTGTTGTAGTCTCATGAGCTTTAAACCGTGAAGACGTGCATACTTGACTGATACTACAGCATCTTGTAGATTAATTTCCTCACATACAAAGTTAGACACTAAGGTGTGATAAAAAAAAAGATGTACCTGGATTCTCCCTCATCCTCCACGTGTTCGCAATGCACAGAGTTCAGGGCTGAAACTTTCTTGTAATCCTGAGGTGTGAGGTAGAGATACTTGAAACCCTGTAGGGAGATATAGCAACGACTGCTTAGTTATGAAAGACAACGGTACAGATGCAAACCACAAAAACAGGGATAAGATAATCAAATACCATGATAAAGAAATACACTAATATATGCGGTATATACAAATAAATAAACACCCACAAATAAAATACTGTGTGACTGACCTTATACGGATCAGCTGGATCTTGCCAGGCCACGTGGAACATGTGCCTGATTTCCTCCGCCAGCCCGATGCGGGCGCCGCTGTTTGCTGCAATGTAGATCCGGGGGATGCGGCTCTCTCGGGCCATCTCGGAGGCCCGCAGGAACAAGACGTCCTCCTGCGGCCCAAACGAGCCGATCTTGTGCGTGATGTCGTTGCTTATGACGATGATCTCGCGTCCCGCTGGGTATTCTGGCGTGCGCAGAGTCATCCGCCATGCCACCATGCCAATCTGTATAGACAGAACAGAGGCACTTCAACACACTAAATACTTCATAAATATAATGTCCCATAAATATACTGTGAATACTCTATATTTATTTAATTGTAGCATTTTATCCTTGGCATAAATAGAATTACTAGACATAGCTATTTTGTCTTAATGCACTTTCAATGATGCATTAATCATTGCCATAAAACAATAAAGTATTTAAAAAGCACTCGAGAACACAGCCAAAGAAACACAGAGACACCTACAGAGTGAAAGGGAAATTGCACATCTAAAAAGAGGAGGTAGAGAGACAAAGAAAAAGGTCATGTAAAAGCATGACTGTATTCATGTAAAGAGAAATCTATTTTAGTATGGGCCTTGGTCCTGGAATGATCTTCAGGCTAGGCTCAACCTGGAGTCCCTCATCTCGCTAGCCAGTTGAAAACAAAAGTTATCAGAAGTTTTAAATCACAAACTGTTCTTGCAAAAACGCATCAAAATTGTTGTTGCCTTATTGTCTATATATATATATATATATATATATATATATATATATATATATCATACAGTTTCTGTGACTATCTAACCTCTTCTGTTGATGAGTGGACAGTTTTTACTCGGTAATGTATTGTTTGGTTTTTGTTTTTGTTTTATTGTATGTATGAAATCGACATGCATTCGACTTTTAACTTCACTGCCTTCTTGGCCAGATCGCCGTCGTGAAATAATTTTTTTCTCAGTGGATTTTATCTGGTAAAATAAAGGTCAAAGGTTATATTGATAACATTTTTATGTAGACAAATAATACAAAAAAATAATAATAATGGCTTTTCCAAAAAAGAATATAATTGTATTATGAATGTGAATTAAACATTTAAAAAATGTTGGTGGGTCCAAAATGAATGTTTTGGTTATCTCTGTGGAAGATATCTGACGTTTGGTTCCCACTTCTAGTACAGCTTGTGAGCCAATAGTATTAGTATGTAGTAATAGTTTACCGAACTCGCAACCACTTGTTGTGAAGGGAACGCAATGGAACGGGTGGAGGAAAAATGTGACATCTAGTGGCTAAATGTTATCAGTTGCAACTTTAAATAAAATAAAGAAATCAAAGTAAAAAGACTGACCTCGTTGCCCCCTGGCAGCCTGTTCATCTGCACCAGCTGACCTTGGGCGTCAAGAACCAGCTCTGTGAAGGTGAGCAGCTCATTAGGAAGAGGGCACTTGGGTAAGTGGGCGAAGGTCTGGTAAGAGTGCCACAGCTTTTTCAGAGCCTGCATAGAAAAAAAATCAGAATAAAGTTATTCCATCAACATTATTTGGCCAATCTAAGCCCAATGGCCAAGATGTGAGATATTAGTTTCTGTATTGTACCTGTCTGAACATCTCTGGAAAGTCATAGACATAGGTGGTGCCCAGAGACTGCGCCTGGAAGCGCTTTGACTGCAGCAGGTCCTTGGTCACGTAGGGGGTGTTGATGAGCATGCCGTGCAGCGGACCCTGCTTGTCTCCGTAAGCTTGGAACATGATCTGAGCCAAGAGGGACAAAGACAGAGTCACTTTATAGATATACTGACATCTTCTGCAACCTTGCCAAAACATCATGGATTTGAGAATGATGATGATAATGAGCGTAGGTCATACCCACTGCTACAGCATTAACCAATACAAAGTATATGATGCAACAAAAAAAAAACTAATTCTATACACTATGAACACATTCACACAGAAGCACAACTCAGATGTTAAAGAGCAATGTACACACAGGAAGTGGTAACCGCCTAGAGAGGACATCAGGCTTTGTCATCATACGTTATCAGGGCCATCAGACAGACAGAAACATTCACTTGTGCTACAATGTTGTTAAGTGCAGGTATGTTTGATGCAGGCCCGTCCAATCAGATGTTTTGCTGAATTAGGCCCACAACCCCATAAAAAAGGATCAGCAGCATGTCTTTGTATGCCAAAAGCATCCAACTCCAAACTAAAGCCCTGTTTCCACCCAGAACTTCCTGGTAATTTTTGTCCCGGGACTACTTTTCAAGAAACTAAAAGGTTTTTTTGGGGGGGTAAAAAGTCTCCGGAAAATGTCCCTGGAAATTAATTTAGACCCTGGTTTCTGCGGTTAAAACGCAATGAGTTCCTCAAAAGGTTACTAGTTCCGGGGTAAAGTTCCTGAAGTCGAAACGGGGCTTAACACCCACATTATCTTGCAACTAGATTATAAAGTGAAGTTCAATCATTTTTATAAATGATGCAAGAAATGCAGCAGGTTTTGTTCCTCAACCGTGTTTAGACTCAATGACTCTCCCATTCACTATTATGGATGGTTGATGAATGGCTGGATGAAGGGTAACTTACCTGATCAGCTGCGAGGTAAAAGGATACTGCTGAAAGAATTGTCCACCTGGCTAAGGGCACGACACCATACTGGATCTTTATTTCAACTCAATAAAGCCAGAATGTTTATATTCTACTGTATAAAAAAAAAAGACCAACCCCATCTTTAACTTTACAAGAGAGGTTGTCAAATTGCATTCTGGGAGCTGAAGCCCTTTTGCCAGCGACCGGACAATAAAGCAGGTGAGATGGAAAATGTGTGAGTGCCCCACCTGTCGGTCTTTGGGCCCCACCTGTCCCGTTCGGGAGTCAGTGACCTCCTTGTACAGGCTGATGTCCAGGTAGTAGCCCGATTCATTGGTGAGGAAGAGGCGGATGGGGATTTGCTTTCCCGTCGGGGTGAGGCGGATGTTGATTTTCAGCTCGGCCTGAAGGACGCGCAGCTTCCACAGACGGCTGCCGTAGCGCATCACCATGGAGCGCACGGACTCCTCGATCTGGAGTTGGTAGAGGAGGCAAACTCATTAATAACACTGTGAGCTGTATCAGAGATATGTGTGTGTGTGTGTGTGAGAGTGTGTGATAGTTTCACAAACCTTTGATGGGTCCATGATGACTGTGGGGACAAAATTGAGGAAGATGTGGTTGCAGTCGGTTCGTACGGTCGTGTTGTTGAAAGCCACCTCCAGCTCATCCATGGCTTCCAGCAGTAGACGCTCTGCCTCATTGTGAAGGTATTCAAAAGAGGCCTCCTAGTGAAGGAACAGATAAAAAAAAACAGACGTTTAATATGTAAAATCCAACAAAAGGACTTAAAGAATTGTGTTTGAGAATCCAAAACCTCGGAAAAGTGCAAAGGTTGTGCCTCCCTTGTCTCACCTTTGTGACCAGATCGGAGTGGCGGATAATGGCTCGCACAAAGAAGCGGTAGTCCGTCACCTCTATGCCCACCTCCACACGGGCCGCACCCAGGTACAAGTGCATCTTGTGGTTGGCACATGGGATGGCGGAGAGGGCAAAATTGCGCATGCGGTTGAGCTCCAACTGGAAAGCTAGTGCCGGCTCCAAATGACGGTAGATCCTGTCCTCCTCAAACTATTGAGAAACCGGCACAATCACAAACATTTTAAATACTCAAAGACTTTCCTGAACTTTTTTTTCCCTTTAAAAGTTTTAGGCGTCCCTGCCATCATCTCCTCCATTAACAGAAGTAGTTCAAATTGGCAATTTCAGGAGTTGATGTAAGAGTAAAAAAAAAAAAGATGCCTGTGAGCCGCACGCTGTATTAAGTAAATGAAATTATGGGCAATCTCCATCTCAGAAAGCTTGCTAATGGGTGTCATTTCTCTTAAATGGGAGACATAATTAAAGAGTTCATTACTTTAATGAGTTTTGGTGGTGTCATTGTGGTGAAACTATCAGGGGTAACGGAGAGGAAGAGCCATCGCTGATTGTGATAGAGTGAAATTCAGGGCTGCCAGGGGGGTGGAAAGTTGTTTCCTATAACCACAACACAGTTTTGAACCGGTCTCCCAGACAAAGGAAAGTCAAACTGTTTTATTTTGAAATTTGTAGGTTAATTTGCAATGTCACAATAATCTGATGCATACATATATCCCTTCATCTTTTCAAGATGCGGTCATTTCTACATGAGCAAACACCAATTTGGCCATTAAAAGGTACAGTGTGCGGGATTTGGCGGCATCTAGTGATGTGGTTGCAGATTGCATCCAACTGAGTACCCCTCCGCTCACTCCTACCTTTCCAAGACTGCGATAATGTGAGCCGCAGAGTGCAAAACCGTGGTAACGTCGTTCCCCTCGCTCAGAGGCCATCGTTACCATAATAAGACTACTTTTGGAGTAGTCAGACGGTGGCTGGCGGTACCACAGTTTGGCACTCTGTGGCTCACGTTACTGCAGTTTCACGAGCGTTTCCGAGAACTACGGTTGCCTTCAGGTAACGTAAAAATACGAAAAGGCTCTCTCTAGAGCCAGTGTTTGCTTTGTCCATTCTGGGCTAGTGTAGAAACATGGCGGAGCAACATTGCGGGCTCCATGAAGAGGACACGCTCCCTATGTAGATATGAAAGGCTCATTCTAAGCTAACGAAAACACAACGATTCTCAATTTCAGGTGTTTATACACTCATGAAGACATAGTTATGAATATTATATTCCATTTTTGCTAATAGATCCCCTTGAAATGTTACAAACTGTTACTTTAAGAAAACATTTAAAAGTTAAAAGTGATGATTTGACACATGGTTTGTAATATGTAGACACCCACCTTGTCTCTCGCACGGAATGTGAAAAATTTGGGGAATTCCCTCTGTGTGGAAGATAATGAGACACAAATAGAAAGAACAAAATAAATCAATAATGTCTGTATAACAGAAAAAAACATGCTTGTAAGCACAGAAATGTTAAGAATACAAAATCAGTTAGACATGTACTAACTAGAAACCTACAGTAATCACAGCAGGCGACAATAAGCTAAGCTGGGCTTTGCTACGACGGTAAGTATGGAGTATTATGCAGTGATGATCAGGACCTTGTTCTACATGTCATTTATCTATCAGGGAATCACTGTGTATTCACTCAGACAGCGAGCTCACATAATAATGGTAATAGGGCTGTGTGTATATATATAGCACCACTCACTACGCTAATGAATAAAACATTTCCTTTTTTCAGAGACATTTGATCCTCTGAATAATGCGCGGCGGTAGCCCTGTTTGACGCTATCAGATGAAGTGTCCCACTTGCCAAAACAATGCCAGACCGATTGGGGATGCTCTCATCGGCTCGCAGCCTACACAATAACAAGGGGACTGGAATAGTACACACATACACACTGGCCATGATTTGACACTGTGATTACACAACATATTTTACAATATAGTTACGATGAGCGTGCAGAATAGTGCAGGGTACTGAAAAACCCCTCCGTGTATCAAGGGCTGCATAATGACGGTGACGCGAGTCGTCGTGATTAGCTCTCATCAGAGACTGTGGTGCCATCAAAAGAAAAATCAAAGCCCATTGTAAAAGAAAATGACAGCGGAAAGCGAAAAGAACGGGGCATTTTCTCAAAAGCTAATCCTGTTCTAAATCCCTGTCATTATCATCCATATGCTAAGTGGGTGATCTGTTGATAATGGGTCAAACCCTGGGAACACAAACTGTGTACTGCAGCACAATCGACGGAGCGTATCGCAAAACTGCCGTGATTGAGGGGTTTCAATTCATACTTTGCTATACATGCTGAAAAATGTGTGCTCACATTACAGCAAGGCACAAACAACTGATATTTCATGGTGACAAAATCTGGTCAGTGAGTTCATGTCTTTAAGCTCTAAAAACTAACCCAAACATATATTGAGTCAGTACAATGTTGTGATAGGTTTCTTTTATTTATGCTGGTGTAACAGAGATGAACAACCTTCCTCTTGAGATCAGGGAGTTGCAGAATCCCATGGCTTGTAATGGATCAAGCAGTCACTGCTGGATAAAATCCATGTAGGAATATTTGTACCCTCTGTGGATCATCTACAGCAGTTTTTCCCCAAAGACTGCGTCGGGACCCAAAGGTGGGTCGCGGGAGATTTTTTAGTCTTTTAAGATATATATCTGCAGTATACCTTTGAGCCTATTATTAATAATTATTAAATCTAATATGAAAGGCTAGCGTACATTCTGTTTGTTTTACTGATGTGAGGAAATGAAAAGAATGAGATAGCCCCTTAACTCTGCATAAATGCATTTATTTGGTCTCATTTATAAAGTATTTATGTATATGTTTTCAATAACACGTGCATAAAATGAAGTTGTGGTTTATCAAACGTATATATCTCTTCGAAATGGCCTGTTTATCTATTCAAGATAGTCTAAGGTGATGTGGAAATGGCAGTAAAAATGGTCAGGAACGTTCATTTACGCACAAAACTCTTCTCACGATTTATAAATAAGGCCTATTGTTAATTGGGTTGCGATGGTTTGTCATTTTTAAAACGTGGGTCCAGAGTATTTTATAACCGTTATACTGCAACTAGCTGTCTGGATTTAATGTGTAAGGCATGTTTGAACCAAATGTATTAATACTTTGTCCCATAAATCAAATCAAAGAGCCACCCATCCTCATTTCCTTCGTCTCCCTCTACTCACATGAAACCTTTGGTCCACCTCACAGTTGACTTGCTTCCTGAAATCCTGTCATCATAAATGCAGCAAAAAGCAAAGGCATGCAAGAAAGAGAGATACAGAGACAAACAGGAAAAATAAGCTAGATTTCAAATTATTACCACATCATGTCATTCCATATATAAACAAAGTATTAGTAATTACAAAAAGAGAGATGCGGAACAATTCGTTTAAAAAAAAAAAATTTGAGACATGCTATTCAGAACTGCTGAATTGGTGGCATGCACGGCAGCTGATTGTGGAGACAGGTAGTTGTAAAAAAAAGTAGGATGGGCTCTCACCTTCTGGGCCACAAGGAAAGTCAGCCTACGGATGCCATGTTCAAACAGCAGAGATTTCTGGAATGGGAAAAATATCAGGATGAGATCTTTCTGAGGCTTCTAAAAGATAGAATTACCGCCTCACTGCTGTACCAGTGAAGTTGCAGTTTACATCAATGTCCGTCCAAAATGCCATCACTTCATCATTGTATCCTGTTAAACATTTGTATGAAATTGTCATAATTAGAGTATGAATTCTTGAGGTATGGCCAAAAATGTGTTTTGTGAGGTCATGACCTTGACCATTGACCTTTGGTCACCAAATTCTAATCAGTTCATCCTTGATTCCACTGAATCAAGGACATTTGTGCCAGATTTAAAGAAATTCCCTCCAGGCGTTCCTGAAATATCACGAGAATGGGACAGACGTGAGGTCACATTGACCTTGACGGTCTAGAACGGAGTCCACAAATAGCGAAATCTGATCTTCAATCGGCAAAAACACGCAAAAACTCTCGCGAGACTCGCTGACCCGACGACCTATCCTAACCTTAACCATTCAAGATCAATGCCTAACCTTTAACAATCTTGCAAGAGTTTCCCCCGTTTATCTCCCATCTAGCCACTACCAACCTTGATCTTTGACCACCAAATTCTAATCAGTTCATCCTAAATCCAAGTGGACGTTTTTTCCCAAATTTGAAGAATGTCCCTCCATGTGTTCCTGAGATATCGCGTTCACAAGAATGGGTCGTACTGACGGACAACCCGAAAACATCGGCGGTGCGGAGGCATAAAAATAACTCTCACTGCTGAAATCAAGAGAAACAAAGGCCTTGTTGTCGACCGCTCCCACCTTCGACTGAGTAAACTCTCGGAACACGGCTGCCAGGCCGTCGTCATCAATGTCGCTGTCTGTCTTAATGGCCACATTCAGGATATGGATAGGCTCGTCGAGGATGATCTGGAGGACAAAGCAATTGCACATTTCATTCTAAGGTACACAGACAGTCACACAGGTCAATGAGCAGCAATCAGTTTCCCCTCACCTTGTTGTCCTCTTCGCCGTACAGGACGGGATTACCTCCCTCCGGGAAGGTCGGACTTGACGGAGGAGAGTCAGAGAAGCAGCTCAACACGTCGTTTATGTTCCTGCAGCGGAGGAAAAAAATCATACGTGCAATTAATCACACTTGAAAATATCATCTTCACCTATCAATCAAAAACATCAAAGTTATTTTATACAAAAAAGGGACTGACCTGGTGAACTCCTGGAAGGAGCGGAAAGCGACCATGGCTCCCATGCGCTGACAAGGCGGCGTAAAGGACGTGTCGAGCAGAACGTCGTTGACGCTGTTCATGTGCAGCATGCCGTAGTGGTTTAGGTTGGATGAGAATGACATCCTAGAGTGTCGACACAGAGCGATTAACAATGGTAATCTGACCCACCACTAGAAATGACTGAAGATTTTCCCCATCCACCTTTAAGAACCTCACGACAGTTTTGATCCCTCAGTTTTTCGGCAGTTTGAGATGGAACACAATTATGTGTTCATTGTAGGAGACTCTTTATTTTAAAAACTGAATGAGGTTCAAATTTTTGAAAAAAAAGCAAGTAGGAACACCATTGCTTGTGAACACAGACCACATGTTAGTCAAATTAAACCAAAAAATATTCCTTGCACAGGAACAAGGAAACACCAGAAAGACCCTTTAAATATTCACTTTGTTGGGTGTTAGTCCTTTCGGTTGCAAGAAGCCGTCCCAGAAGTTACCACCCGCTGAAAGCACTCAAGATGTTTTTTGTGTGTCAAACCTGTCGTCAGACTCTGAATCGGAGGCATTTTTCTTTTCAGGGTTATCATCCTTAGATTTACTATCTTGTGCTTTAAGGTCCCGGGGTTTCTTTTCCTGTAATCTAGTGTCGGCAGCTTTTATAAAGTCCAGGATGGGAGCAGACATTCTCCTGGCAGGACAGTCACAGTCACAAGTTTCAGTTCGGGAGATTTTTTTGCACTGGTGTACATCATGTCATTTGAATTATCTTACACCACTTTATATCCCAAGATATTCCAAATCTCAACTATATTGAAGTACACACACAATAGTTTGGAATATAACACTCTTTCACAAAGACACAAACACACAGACTCAACAAAATGCTTGACACAGAGGCTGAATGCCAAGGGCCATGCTGTTGTCAGCAAGATTAAGAATCATTGTGTTTCTCAATCAGACGAAATTCCAGTTGCTAAATCTGTTTCATTTGGAGATTTTTTAAAAAGTTGCACAACTTAACAATTTGTTGACTTTATCACCAGATGAATTAATTGTATCATGAATTACTGCTTTGACCATGCAGCTAGCTAGTCACTATTAGTCTATGCAATGAAAGGAATGTTTACAATACCTGTTTAGAGTGGGGATGTTCCCTCTGCAATCAAACAACATTGATTACAACGTGGTTAGTTGCAGGCATCAGGAGAGGGAGACAGTCAAAGGTGTAGCAATGTGTGTGTGTGTGCCCCTTTAACATCATGAATTTGCACTGATCAATATTATGGCTGACCCGAATGCTTCGAAGCTTTGACTGTTGCCATGGTAATCAACCTCCAAATCATTATTCAAATGCTTTTTTTTTTATGTAATAATGTATAAATCCTCAAATAGCCCATGAAATAAGGAATAATCCCACAACATTATTCATTATTCATATTAAACATGAATAATTATTTTAGACAGATATCACTATTTGTTGTGTGTAGAGGTGCGTACAGTAGTGCGGCTGCGGCACTGTCATTGAAATGGGGGCGATGGAGACAGACAGATAAACATGTCAGCCTGCTGCGTTTGAATATTTCTCATCGAAGCCCCAAAAATGGTGTCCGGGACAGCCCTAATCAATATCTAAATGAATCCAATGAATGTAAAAATGGAGGATAAAGTGAATATACACACATAAACACACATTTCACTTCCTGACTGCTCCCTTTACAACATGCATTATGAGATCCTAAAGGCACTCCTTGTCCTGAGGTATACCCCCTGAACAAAGACGGTGATTCATTTCACACACACTCATGCTGTCTTTAGTTCACAGTGATGAGATAAACATCAAGGTTAATTCAGACACAAGGGTGACCAGACGTCCTGAAAAATTCGGGACAGTCCACGAACTTGTACAGTAGTGCCACGAGTTGATAAACAAATACGCATAGGAGGAGTCGGGAGGGAAATACCCATGGATCATTGCTGCCTTACGAGATCCAAACAAAGCGTTTTGCAAAGTCTGCAAGTAAGAATACTGCCATTCATATTACTACTGTTCATTGACACTGAGTTTAATGTACTGGAGGCCACGCCCATCCCCAACTGTCCCGAATTTCACCCATTCTCATCTGGTCACCCTATCACACACATACAATTACAAGCATGCAATCAAATGTGCGTATGAAAAACGATTGGACTGCGAAGCGATAACAAGCAAAATACACCGGAACACACTCACAGGCAGACAACCCGGACACGATCACACACGTGGGATGCAACAGAAAAAATGCCACAGTACTACTTAGAGTTTGTCTATTCGGATTCTTAAGTTTAAGCACCCTGGTGTTTTGCCAGGACTTAACAAAGAAGAGGGACTGACATGAGACTCTTGGAAGTTGGAAGCCTTTTTTGCTCACACATTTGTTGACAAACCAAGAAAAGTATTTTTTCAAAATACCTTCTTTTGCACATGAGGAGCATTATTTACATGGAGAACAACGATGAACAATGAACATGTAGCTGGGAAGGTGGGAGGGGAACCGTGGCACCATGGATGACATCAGATTGTGAAGTAAACTGATTTTAAAAGTAACTTATTTATCATCAGCACCTTCGATATTTACCTTATAGTAATAGGCATTGGAGTGTTATGTTTTGTGTAACCACAGCACACCTCCACCTATGCTACAAACACGTAGACAATTGAATAACACAGTGGTCTGTGAGGCAGGAGATACAAATATAGAAGGAGCCACCGAATGATGCTGATAATTCTGAGGAAGAAGGCAGTGCGATGACCAAATAAATGCTCTTTCCACTGATGTAAAATTCAATATCCATCCCTTTCCATAGTGCCGTTTAAGGGGGGGGGAGCAATGGGAAAGGTGATGCACAGCATGTGAGCATTGCGGGAATTTTGTGTGCGTGATACCTGTTGGGGTGCGAGGTGGGAAGCATGAACTGGAACTCCACTATACACGTGTTGTCCCTCAGCTGCCGATGCTGAACGCTGTTGAGCTCATAGGCGATGTAGGCTCTGCGGACATACACCTGCGGTTGTTAGAGATAAGAAAATATTAGTTTGATAATGATGTGAATCGCCTGCATTTTAACATTCGATCAAATGAAGTAAAAGGTTAAAATAGAGATTATTCCTCTCACCTCAAGGGCAGCCATCCTGACTACCTGATTACTGTGGTAGAAGAAGTTGGGCAGAACGTCAAAGATGGACGTTTCTGACAGGATCAGTTTCTAGAAACAAAAACAAAAAAAGGAAAATAAGTCATCTTTAACACTTTCTCACATTTTAAGAGCATTAGATAAATCCAGTGGGTGACATCGTCCACGTCTTATATACAGTCTATGGATAAACCCAACTCCTTTATTGCTTACCTGCAGGTTCTCGATGCAGAATTGGTGTCCGTACATATCAATGGCAGAGAGGAAGATGGACTCCACCTGGTTGTGTCGGAGCTCGTAAGAGGGGAGGTGGGAGGCTATCAACACCTGGGTAGAAAGGATGAATGGAATACTGTCAACTCATTTATTTATTATTAAACGATTAGTTATTATAGCACACTTTTCCCTTCGTAGTTTGTAAAAGTGTCCGTCTCTTTACAGTTCTCTTTGCTATTTATTCTAATTTTTCACCCATAAAAATGAAAAAGAGTAGATAGCGAAACTCTCACCGGAGATCATGGATAAAAACTTTGGTCTAATGTTGAAAAGTAGATGTTCAATAACACAGGTTTCCTACGTATTTTCCATTTCAAAATTCCATACTTTTCCAGACTCAAATTTCTAGTCTTCTTGATAGATTTTTAAAACCATATTTGACTTTGTGACTTTGTGACTCGGGGAGGATACTGTGACAAGATTTTACACAAAGTTTGCATCCAGCTCTCTTTTTCCCCATCTGGAATTGTTAACCAACCAGGCTTTATATTTGGGATTGTCAAGCCAGCCTTCAGAAAACTTGCCTTTACCCATTGTGGCTGTTCATTCCCTACACAGAAAGATGGTTGATGTTCCACTGTCAAACATCTTGCACCTTGCAGGAAATGATCAGGCCTGGCACATGCAATTCTGCTGATCTAGGTGAAAAACAATTATGCCACCTCTCCATTAGCAACAAGGACAGAAATCCATCCTGGGCCTTTGAGATGGCGTTTTATGTGAGCGCGAGCTGAAGAATTTGGGGCAGTAATTTTAACACTAATATAGTTGTTGTGGTATAAAGAGAATCTGATGATGCTGAAGACCTTCAAGACTCTTCGTAGTGGATGACACCTCCTCAGATTGTATAAGCACGTCTTAAAGTAGCAGTAGGCACTATATTTTTGGCATCATTGGGCAAAAATGCCGTTATAACCTTTCAGCATATTGTAATTCAAGTGCTCTGAGAGATAACTAGACTTCTGCACCTCCTCATGGCTCTGTTTTCAGGCTTTAATAAATCTAGCCGGTGACGGGAGACTTTGGCCAATCACAGGGCATTTCAGAGTTCCTACTGAGCGTTCCTATTGGCTGTGTTCCGGCTGGTGGGGGTGCTTGGTATTTCCTCAACTGATCTCAACATGGCTGCCGGGTCACATACTTTCTCATTTTACAGCTAAACAGTACACTACAATGTTCCTGAAAACATTTGAGGAGAGAAATATTTTGCTATTTTGCTCATGATGAATAGTTGGCCCACATTTCACCTCCCTTGCCATAGTGCAGTTGCCTAGTTCGCCTATATGCCGGCCCTGGCTGCTTGTATGATCAATTTATTTTTTAGAAATTCTGAATATTATATTTTAGAAAACAGAATAGGTGCAACAGTCTGGAAACATAAGTTTTTTTCCATACTCTCTTTTCTTCCATACTTATCCAGGCCTGGAAATGACTAAAATCTAATTATTTTCCATACTGCGTAGGAACCCTGACAACATCCCTACCTAATGCATCTCTGCAAACACGGGTAACCCTTCAGATGGGTTTAGTTTGAGCCTATCCATATTTATAATACATTTGACCTTACCTAATAATATTCATAACTTTAACCAAATAGTCAATCCCTACATTTGATGTTAGTAAAAAGGGCAAATATGAATGTGAACTGGTGGGGATGCGACGCTGTAATCTTATGTAGCTCCACTTTGTTATGGGAGCTCATGACAGTATTTTTCATGAAAATCCCACATAAAGCAGCTTTAACCGCTTCAAAAGGATGTACAGACCGTTTCAATGGAATTGCATTGCTAGGCAACAGCTTGGGGCCATGTTTACTTCCTGTTAGCTTCTGTCATTCACAAACGCTGCGTACGAAATCGCATACTATGCACTACATACCCAATAGGTGTCATTCAAAATACTTTTGTGTGAATAAACAATAGTATGTATCTTTTCGGACGCGCTGAGCTGCAATTTATGTCGTCACTTTCTGAGAGCCTCCTTGCCGGTTGGAGACATGTAACCATGGTAACCGGTGCCAACCTCATGTGACCACAACGACATCTGTGAGAATCAAAGTCTGAACTAATTTAAAAACTATATTACCCCTAGCAAAGTGAAATCTTATACTTACACTTAAATTGCTTTAATAGCTTTAATGGTGTTACAGAGCTGTCCGTCAATGTCTGTCATCACTACCGCATTGCATCGTGGGATATTTGTGTGGCCGTAGTGTCTAGCGTTGCAAATTGTAATATTTCACCAGAAATAGTATGTAATCTGCGTACTATTGGTTTCATCCTAAGGTTTCGGACATACTAAACAATCTCACATACTGTTTTAGCGTACTAATTTAGCATGTTAGTATGGAATTGCAAGGAGAAATAAACTGGGACACATTTTTTAAATAAATTTGTTAACAAAAATTCAAAATCCCCATCTGACCTGCCGGGCACGCAGCGCCACCTTGGCGTTGGTCGTCTTGCTGAGCTGGGTGAGTTCAGTCAAGATAGCCATCAGTTCGTCCGTCAGCGTGGGATCACGGCCACACAGCTGATCCTAGACACAGGAGGTGATAACGTTACATAACATCACCGACTGGATGTCTTACAACTCTTTAGTTCCTACTCAAGCAAGGACGGACACTTACAATGAGCATAGTAACCAGCAGGTTCTTCTTGGTGACTTGAGCGTGGGAGAAGATGTAGTTGAGCACGTTGGCCATGTCGCCTTTGTTTTCCTCACGCAGTGCGAACACACATTTGTCATAGTGTCCTGTCAAGAGGTGTAAGAGCTTTGATAAATACAGCACGAGGGAATCAAAGTAAAACAAATGGTGAGGTGTTTATTGTGAAAGAGCTCCACCAAGTGGACAGAATGATCTCTCGCATGTGGCAACATGTCACCACAATGAACCCTTGAAACCAATTATTAAGTGTGTTGATGGTGCTGTCCCTCACCATTCTGAAACTGGATCTCTACTTTCAGGTACTGTCTGAGCAAGTCCATCACCACCGCCTTCATGTGACCTCTGATGCCACTGCGATACCTGTTGGAGACAAACACAGTCTGGTCAGACACAAAGAAAAACGCAGCATTACAAATAAGATCATGTCATGCAGCAAATTATGGTATGAGCCTTCTGAAGTTTACCAGGGAGGTTGTTCCAGACCAATTATGTTCAACAAGCTGGTCTGTGCAATCTGCCACTTTGGGTCATAGGCTGTACTGTAAATCCAAGTGATCAATGTGTTATATAGAGATAGATAGATAGAAAGTATCATACTCACTTCTGCACAAGCTGAACGATGCTTTGTGTGTTCATAAAGAAGACCTCTCTCTCGGATTTCTTGTTAAGAGTAGCAGCATGACTGTCCAGGATGTTTGCAATCTGGAAAGATCAACAATATAAGAAGTTAATCCGGCAGTGCAAGGCTATAATAGTTTTGAATTTTTATTTTATTTTAGTTTTGACTTTTCAATTTCATTTTGTTAGGGCCAGGCATAATGTCTCTGAAGCATGTAGCTACATATACATATAAAATACATGGTTGGAGAACTGTTTAGGAATGGTCATAATGTTTCATGTTTGATCTTCACACTATATTTGTGAAGCAATTGCGGTGTAGCGCCATCTCCTGGAATGTCAAGTCCGTTCAATATCTGTGGTTCAATGTCACGAGAGTTGAAGGAAATTCATGCCGTCTCCTTTTATTGGTTGTGATATACAGTATTATAACTGGAAAAACTAGAACTGAAACTACTATTACTATAATAACTTTGCAGCAGTGGAGACTTAACTGATGACCCCCCTCAGTTAGCTTTCTCCCGTTATATCAAGAGGTCCTAACTGGGTGTGAAATGTGTGAATAAACTAGAGATGAGTATCATTAGAGTTGTGTGATAACACCCTTTCACTACAGCTCACATCAGTGTACTAGCCTTTCTTTGCTCTTCATAAATTCTGCATGTTTTAACAGTAATAAAATAAATAAATAAATAATAATAAAAAGTGTTTAAATAATCCAGCAACTTGTTGTAAGACAAAATTATTTTCTCATTACATTTCACATCGAGAAACTCTGAGTGAATCCAATTATATGTGTAAACACGATTCCTTATGCACACACAGACAGAGACAGTACTTGCATTCTGCTTACCCTTTTGCAGATATGCAAATATATTTTGAAATGATTCGTTTGCACAAGAAACTGTACAAAAAGTCATGAGGAGGAGTGTTTTTCTGGCTGACTGGAAAATTACTGTGCACTATGGTTGAGAAATCCCACTGCCAAACTAACACAACTTTTAGAAGAAAATCAATCACTGTGGAAACCAATACAACCCAATTATTATAACGGGCTTTTACTGCTGTTTTGTAGATGATCTAATGTGGCAGCATTAGAAATGTGATATTTATCTATACATAACTAATTACTCTGTTCTCTGGGGGGTTACCGTGGAAACCAAACATTATTATTTAGTGCTCAACAGGAGTTTTACTGTTATCGGCGAGGTACGTTTAAGAAGAATTCTGTGGGCGTAGTAAGCGTGGTGTGTTGGGGCACCTGCTGGCTGGGAAACTGGCAGAGCACGGAGGTGATGTTGCTGGCATACTGAGCCATCTCCTTCTTGATGCACTTCTCCACAGCGGGGGGGATGCGGCCCGACACGCTGGTCATGATGTCCTGAAGCTCCAGCAGCGGCAAAGAGGGATCGCGCATTGTTTTCATCAACCTCTCCACGCACTCTTTCAACTAGGACAGACACAAGGGGCAGATATTTAAAAGGAACTGCTTATAGTTGATGTTGCCGTGTACCCGGGTGTGTATGAATTCTTACTTTAGTGCTGAAGAAAGGCTCGGGAAGACAGTAGCCGTTCATTATGTGAACAAGGTGATCCAGTGTGTTGTGGAAGACTCTGTGTAGCTTCTCCCCTCTCAGAGCTACTGCTTGGATAATAGGCAGGGGCCCGGTGTGCAGCTCTGCCTGTAAGACAAATACTTAGAATTATGCACATTTTACAACATTGTTGTGCATATGCTGGTGCTCATGGTGTAGTCTAGAAGGAAGTAGTGTGCATACTTTGAAATAAACAAGGTATTCTGTCTAAATGCAAGTTGAAGAAAACAATATCCTGAATAATGTTTGTACAAAAAAGTAGTCCAACATGTGTAGTTCACACTTTGTTCTTCTGTGGGCATTACTTTCTAACCAGTAGTGACATTTACCAGAACTGGGCTCCTTCTCTACCGCTAAGTCTGCCTCACTGTTTATGCAGACACCCGTTTCCTTGAGGTAATTGAGCCTTCATCTTCGTTGGCAGCCTCAATTTCCTGCCTCATTGATGTTTGGACTTCATAACATACACAAAAATGCACACACCCAAACAACTGATATATAGGCTAAGAGTAAGTAGAGTGCATCTTGTGTGTATGAAGATGTAGACCCCTGCCATTATGACAGCCTGTTACTTTTCATAATAGAAAGAGCTGAAAGCTAAACTGTATGGCCTAACTTGAAATGCAAACTTGAACTAAACAAAGAAATATTAGTAATGTTATAGTCCATTTAGCTGGTCCCACTCAGAGTGAAATTGATACTTTTGGTTCGTTTTCTATTTAGTCTGGTACGGTTTCAGAGTGCACAAATTAAAGCAGACGAAGTTAAAAATTAATTAGCTGAGAGGTGTGTACAAAGTAGTGAAGGTATCTTTTAGGTATAAGGTAGAGCTGCCACTTCTATGCAGGGAATCGCGGACTTTGACATATTGCTGTCAACGTTTTTCGGCACTGCTCTACTGTGCGTTCGAATCCCTTCTCCTCCAGTTTATCCCCAATGACTTGATAGACGTCACTATTTTTGTGGACTTTATTTAACATATTCCGTGTGTTGCCTTTGGCCCGGATGTCGAGCAAACATCAGACTTCTGCGGAAGTACAGGTCCATCCTCTCTCACTCATGTTAACCTGTCATTTACTTATGGTCATCTCAACAAATGCCGGCACAGGCAGCCTTCATTTTGGTTCTCTTGGACCACTTTTCGCAAGCGGTCTCGAACCAGTTGTTTTGGTCCGAACCAAAGTACGATTACTGTGTTCGCAACTGCCCAAATGAACCGTACCAGAGTTTGATTAAAACGGAATAACGTTGGCTTGTGAAAGCGCCCTTACATAGTATTTTGTAGCAGGCATATGAGAATTCCTACCTAGCATACAGTACACCTGCGTAGATTACATTAGTCAGACACACGGTACCTGTTGCACTCTGCTTGGGTCGTCCAGTTGCAGCTTGGCTATGACACAGCCAGGCTCCAGTGCTGCTCCAGCCCTCTTCACATAGTGAATGCAACCAGACTCTGCAGCTGTCAATGTCATTACCATCTTCATCACCTGGAATTTACAAGTACAAAGATTATATCTGTACAACTCAAACAAAACTAAAGTGAAAATTTTTAACTGATTCCATCTTTCTTGTGGACAACATACAAACATACTGTACCTCTATTTCAGCGTAGCACTGGCCAGAAAACACATGTCCGCCATCCTCGACTGTGTACTGGATCAGTTTTCCTGCTGAAGGAGATCGCAGCAGCGAAGGGTCGTTCTCCCTTTCAAAAACGCAGGTCTTGTTCCCAATTGTGATGCGATACCTGCAGGGGGAAAAAAAAAGATACTTTGTCTCAACAGAAATCAGAAGTCTTAAGTGCATCAAGTAGTTTCTGTAAAGTTGTTAACGGAGTCAAGATATTTCCATGCAACTATTTAGCAAATTAAAACATGTGTTTCATTTCATTATCTTTTCATTCAATGTCATTCTAAAGCTTCGTCGCCTCTTACCTGTCCACCTCTTCTTTCATGTACGTAGTGTAGCTGCTTCCATCATAAGACATCAAAAGACCTCCATCGCTGAGCCGATGGACGTCCACTTCAGCGGAGGAGTGGTTCATGATGACCACGTAGGAGTTGGGACACTGGCGCGTCACTGTCAGGACGTACTTAGTGCCTTCGTAGATCAGTTCCACATCCACAGTGTTGAGTAGTGTGTGTGCTGGCAGCACCTGGCCCCTGGTCGGAGAGTAAAGAGCGTCTCATATTTTCTATTCTATTTTCTTTTTCCGGTAGTATCTACTGCTTGGAATGGATTAATATGACATGCCATATGTTTTTTACCTTTCCAGAGAATGCAGAAAGTTGGACACACTGTTCCTTAGATTGACATCTGCCACATGAAGAGCCCCACTCACAATTCCCAGCATGGTATCTGGACGCTCCGCCTGCACACAACATACACTCATTACTTCTTAGCCAGGGAAAAAGCTTCAAGTCAAAAGCTTTGACGTTTTAGTTTGGCTCACGTCCAGTGGCGGCTGGTGGAATTGTTTCTAGGTAGGGCTGTGCCACATCCAATCAATTTCAGCAAACATCCCGGTATGATTTAATGCAAAAAAAGTGAGGGTATCAAATACACATTACTACTTTTCAGTTAAATAACCAACAATTATTTTATTCCAACAGGAGCAGTAAAGAATGCTTAGAAAAACATAACAGTACAATATGTACTCAGTGGTGGAAAGTAACTAAGTACATTTACTCAAGTACAATTTTGAGGTACTTGTACTTTACTTGAATATTTCCATGTTGTGATACTTTCTACTTCTACTCCACTATATTGTACTTTTTACTACACTACATTGATTTAATAACTTCACTTACTTTACAGATTCAGATTATTAATACAAAATAAAATCAACGAATACATGATGTATTATTATAGATTAACAGTAGAACATGAAACAGGTAACGTGAAAGAAATCATGTTTCTCTGTGTCCTCCGGTTTCCTCCGGTGCTCCTAACGGCATCTGCTGCCTAGCAACCGTCTATGAGAGCCGGCTGTCAATCACTCCGAACTACGACCAAACGGTCAAACTAGACAGCGCTGATCAAATATGAATACATTTTCTGTTACGTTAATGACTATTTCTCGCCTCAGATGTCTTCAGAATCATCTTGTAGTTCACGGTTTAGCTGTAAAATGAGAAAGTTTGTGACGCCGCCGCTTTTGTGAAATCTGGTGAAGGAACGCCGAGTTCTGGTCACATGACCGGAGCACAGCCAATAGGAATGCTCTCTCTCAATGTACTGACCTGTGATTGGTCAAAGTCTCCCGTCACAGGCTAGACGTTCTAAAGCTTGACGTCATCAGTAGCTGCTTCGGGCGATAAAATAATCGCCCATCTCGTATCAGATTTGAGGACGCTGATTGGCTAAATTTAATGTCAATCGTTCAGAGCTTGAATCAGCTATTGGCTAAGCTGCTGCGTAGACCCGCCTGCCCGGGGCAATTTTTTCAGTCGCCCCAGAGCTGAACTTCAGAAATACAGAGAGGAGGAGGAGAGACAGGGGACGTGCAGGAAAACCATATATTTTGCACAGATGATTTTCTATCATATTTTACACATATTACTGGGTGCATTCCATATTTTAAACACAAATATCGACAATTTGTATAATTTATTATTATTAGTAGTAGTGGTAATGGTTTTTTTTGTGTGTGGCTGTCTGGCTCAGGGGGGTTGGCGCCCTAGCGCCCTATATTGACCAGCCGCCACTGCCCACGTCCCATTCGCTAACATGGAGGGGGCGGGATTAATGACCTATACTGCAGCCAGCCACCAGGAGGCGATCGAGATGTTTCGGCTTCATTTTTGGGGAGCCGTCATGTCAGCAATCTTTATATACAGTCTATGGTCTCAACACTTAGACGTAGTGTGGTTTCAGCACGGACATTATAACATGGGTCAGTATATCAAACACATCTTTTCTCATTATAGTTTTCCATAATATCTCTACATACCTGCATCTTCTCTGAGATGAGCCTGTCCAGCCAGCCTGTGTCGATGGTGTTGTGCTGAAAGCTTTCAGTCTCCAGCAGCTTAATGAGGTATTCCACTGTGGTCCTGAAGTCTCCTCTGATAGACAGCTCCTTCAGAGCCACCACCATGTTGCTAGAAAGAGATTAAAACGTAACCAAATATGTCAACGATAAAAACCTCTGATTGGACAAATGTTTTTTTTTTATTTTCTGTGTACTCACGAGATGGCTTCTTCCCGATTCTCTCCCCAAGAGAAACAGTGTCCAAACTGTGAGTCGGCGAACTCGTGCAGCCCTCCAGCCGCTGCGACGCTGAAGTAGCCCCACACGTTCTTATTGCTGCGGAAATTCAGCTCTTGCACTGTTCCCGAGCTCGGCTTGAAACCCTGCAATCGCACCACATTTCACCTTCTCATGAACTGAACCAGCTTATTTGACATTAAGAGAATGGTAACATCCAGACGTAACAACAATAGCCTTTATTTATGGTACAACAGCATTACAATTATTTTGTGTACCGAGACGCAGTGAGGCTTACCTCATCGGGGTTTTCACTGGTGATACGTGCTGCAATGACGTGACCCCGTGGGGAGGGGGCTGTCGACAGACCCTCAAAGTCAATGGGAGAGTCTCCCCAGGGCTGGACCCCGTAAAGCATCCTGATGTCTTTGATCCTTTGAAGAGGAATACCCATAGCAATCTGACAGAAGATAGATGTATTAGTAGGGGGATGAGAAAATATCGAGTATCACAATATTCTGTTTTATGATACTGTATTGATTCACCAAAACACTATTGATTTTTAATTAATAGTTTACAAGCAAAGATTAATTAGTCAATACTTTATTTTATTTCCAAAGAAATGTTCCCTCTCAGTGTATGTGCCCTCTCAAAGTAGTGCTATGATGTTGGATGTTACAGGGACTGTGATAAATGCAAATACAGATCCTACTGTTCGGATTGCATAAGAAAGTCAACTTTTTTTTCTCTGATTTTATGCATATGGTGGGGTTGTTCTTTATACTATGACAGTTTCCCTAAAATTAGATTAAAAAAACCCCCGCAATATATCACCTTTACAGACATGCCCACGTTATGATACTTGCATGCAGTTTGGGGCAAAAACCATGCAGTTTTTTTGAGTGCAGTTCAAATGTGTTATTTTAACCTATTCTAAAATGGTGTATTTTAATATTTCTGCATACTGGAGTCCCTAAACAGTCTTGGAATTACATAAATTGGGTATCACTGTAAAGCTGAGACTCTTGTGGATCCAATGAGTCCCATTGTATTCATGTATAATGATGTTGGTCCTCACAGTAGCTAATTCACATAGTGTTAGTTCTGTTTTTACTCAGATGTTATACATATGGCGGTGTGTTCTTTATACTATGACAGTTTTCCTAAAATTATATTTGAAAAAATTGCAATATATCACCTTGCTTAGAGTCTTTCAATATATTGCAATATATTGAATCGTTACCCCTGTATCGTGATACGTATTGTTTTGCCAGATTCTTGCCAATGCACAGCTAGGTATCAGTACAAAATATGTTTATGCATACGTACATAGATATATAGAACTGGCTCACAGGCCCTGAACCAAAAATGTAAACAACACATTATAGCACATAATATAGACTTTGATTGTATTATCTTTGAATGAACCACATAAGTTGTCCCCTGCGTGCTTTCTGACAGTTGTCAACATCATGTTCTCTAGACAACCGATAAGCACCATCTTTCTTACAAATAGTGAGTCCTGTTGCCTGGAAAAAAAAAAGATCCTCATCCTTTGTGCCAGAGTCAGTGTGTCACTCCCTCAGTAACATCCAATCAGCTTGGCTACAAAGCTTTCCCAGCAACACTGCCCTTCAGCTTGACTGCCGCTGACCTATTTACACACGATCCTAAACACTGCTGAACACATCACGTGATGAGTGCTGCTACAACCACTAGATCTACCACACGGGTTCCTGCCTCCTTCTTTTGCAGTCCGTTGTCATGGAGACAGGGGGCCCCGTCTAGTGCAAAGCGTTGAAGCGTGCTAACTTTGTCTGCTGCAGGACGGTCCCAGACTCAAACTGTACAGTATGTGATGTAAAGTGTGCTCTTTGTAACACTGAAGGGTGGGGTGTCTGGGTGGGACTGACCTGCAGTTGGGCAGCAGGCAAGTTGACGTCAGCCACCATCTCAGTACAGGGGTGCTCCACCTGTAGACGAGGGTTGAGCTCCAGGAAGTAGAAGCTGCCGTCCTGGCTGTACAGGTACTCCACTGTACCTGCACTGACGTAGCCCACCATCTTAGCCAGCTTCACCGCACACTGAGGAGGGAAAACAACTCAGGTTCAAATGTGTTAAATAAATCTGAATTTACTTAGTTGGTGTGAGATCTCCATTTATCATCTATATACTAGTACAAACAATGCTAGATGGGTTGTACCCTTTCCATATCCTCAAACACATCAGAAGTGGCGATGGTAGCGGGAGCCTCCTCTATAATTTTCTGGTGCCGTCGCTGCACAGAACAGTCTCTACCAAACAGGGATATGGCATTGCCATATTGATCGGCCAAGATCTGGACCTCCAGGTGGCGGGCGTGCTTGGCGAGCTGCATGACGAAAATAGGCGATCCTGGAACTTCTGCCTGGACCTGGAGAACCAAAGAGAAAGTAAATCCCCTGCAGCCAAAAAATGCCCAAACATCCTGTTCTAAATGTCCGTACTTTTTCCCGCACTTTGGTGCAGCCACATTTTCCCATTTGGATCTCTAAAGTGGCTTCAGACCTTATTCTATAATGTGTTACGTCCTGCATGGTGTTTCAAATTGAAAGCTGGATTTTTAGCCTGAGTTTCCACGTACCTGTCTGAAGAGATTGGGGAAATCATCAGCAGAGTTGACTTTACGGATGCCTTTTCCTCCGCCTCCCTCCGAGGCCTTCACCATGACGGGGTAGCCGACCTTCTCTGAAGCCTGGAAAGCGACGGAAATATACAGCTTTCAAGCACGCATGCACAGTATACTGCAGCACACATGCAACATTCATTTGGCATTATGAACCTTCAGTTAAAATTAAATGATTACCTTCATGCCATCCTCCACATCCTGGATGCAGCCAAGCTCGTACACGTCAGTCGGAACATTGACGATTTTCTTCTTTTGGTGGTTTTCCGACCATTCTACTGTCAGGCCTGAGAAAACAAACGAATTGATAACATATTCAGCATACAAGCAAACACCCACTACACAGAGATGGGACCAAGTCATTGTTTTCATTTGTTTTTCACAAGTAAGTCTCAAGTCTTTGTACTCATTCCCAAGTCCTAACCTTTGAGTTTCGAGTCCTAAACAAGTCATAATGCGCTCTTGAGCCAATGTAACAACAGAGTAACTGGCGCCAACTGGCGCTCAATAACGTAACATTAGTTCTTCTCCTGCAAATTGATTGGATGCTGTCGGATTGGTACAAACATAGTGGATCTGGGGAATTAAGTGTAATATAATCAAATGTAAATCCCGAGATTATTCACAAAAATAAAGAGTCCAGAGTTCAACCAAAAAAAAAAAGAAGCTTTTCAAGGATTCAGCAATAAACAACAAAAGATAGTTTGTTCAGTTCACTTTTTACCCCCAAGAATAAATCATCCTCCTAAAACATTCCATAAAGGATCTCTCGAAAAGTAAATAAAGCCAACATCTCCGACGCTTGAGTTACCTCCAGTACCGGGCAGTTGATCGTCTTCATGCACACACTTTTTAAATAACATACTTTTTTAATCTTTGGGCTTTGAGGAAGATATCACGTATTTTCAAGTCAAAAGACTCAAGTCCAAGTGAAGTCACGAGTCACTGGTGTTAAAGTCCAAGTCAAGATGCAAGTCTTTTTTATTTTTTTCAAGTCGAGTCTAAAGCCATCAAATTTGTGACTCAAGTCCACACCCCTGTTACTACATGAAGTTTAAATCTGATCCTAAACAGCCTTAACAAAAGACTATGTTTGGACCCGACACAAACTGCACCCTACCTTCGCCGCTCCAGGGAAGGGTTGGAATGCCAGCTGTCTGAGCCACGATAGACGAGGCGATCTTGTCTCCCAGAGCCCACATAGCTTGACTTGGGGGACCTGAAAAAAAAAGCATTTTAATTGAGTGGACTGATAATGTGAAGGGTCAAAGGGATGGACAACGTAAGAAGCTTCTCTTACCCATGAAAGCAATGCCATTCTTGTGAAGCAGCTCTGGTAGTTTGGGGTTCTCGGAGGCATGACCCCATCCAGCCCACACTGCCTGTAAGAACCGAGAGAATGACAACGAGTATTCAATCAATGATACAAGTGTTAATTGCTGTGGGAAAACTATAGATATATTAAGTGTGAGGTCGTACCTGAACAGGTATGCGTTTAGCAATGTCCAGAATGAGCTCGACATTGGCGTAGTTGTTGTTATTAGTTCCTCCTGGCACCGGCACGTAATGATCTGCCATTTTGATGTACTCTGAGAAAGACAGAATCACATAAAAACCTCTTTGTTTTCCCCATCTTGCTGCAGTCACATCTACAAAATCCCTCTCACTGGGTGCCAGTGCACTGTCTTCTGAATTAGCTAAGGTGTTTGGATGCACTGCAAAAGAGCTGAGGGTGGTGTTTTGCCATGATATATCAAACTAAAGCTCACCTGCGTTGGCCTTCAGGTCCTCCGGGGTCACCATCACAACAAAGCGGATTGCCCTTTCATTGCGAAACATCTCGTAGGCCCAGCGGCGGATAGAGCGCATGCATTTGACCGCTGCAATGCCATTGTTGGCGATGAGCACCTGGAGAAGCAAAAATAGTTTAGTTATCAATGTTGATTTGCACACATAAGTTAAAATACTTCACTAGTAATGGCTGATCTAATCTTGTCACAGATAGTAAATTACATTTCGTGGGGCTGTGTGATGCAGAAACACACAATTTGTTCTGTTTTAGAGTTCTTCACTGGTTTGTTTTTCATCATTAAAGAAGTCGTGCTAAATAAAAAAATCATCACCTTCTCGATGACCTTGTTGCCGCCGAAGCGGGTGACGAACTCAGCAGGAGAAGCCACGGTGAAGTCCCTCTGGAGATCAATACGCCGCCGGTCTCTGCCCTGCTTCACCAGGTGCAGCCCTGACATGCTCGGCCTGTTTTAAGAAATACAAGGAATGCATGAGACAGCCATTCATATGACACCTCCAGTTTCGGAAAGAACAGTGTGTTATGTAGCTATAATAACAAGCAGATAACTCATTTTTTTCCAGTGTGCAAAACACAAGACAAGAATTTCGATATTAAACTTCCAGGGGGAAACTGTTGTGCGAGTGTTTCGCACAACAGTTTATGTGTTTTTAAAGCAGCTGTGCTTTAAAAACAGTTTATGTTTATAGCCCAGAAGATAAAAAAGTCACTGATATCACCTCATATTGATAAGAAGCTGACTGGTCTAAGGAGCAGAGGATGTGACTACTGTCTCTTATCTTAAATTGTATAGCTTGTGGGTGAGTTACAGCTTAATCAATCAGAACATGTACTTATGATGAATGATAGGAATGATTTGGGAAAGTGTTAGAAAAGCAAAAATAAAGGGTCAAACAATATCTTTACGAAGCTTACAGTATAACCACAGAGAGAGCAGAACATATTCTGCATAGCAGGACACTTTACAGTCCTCAAATATGTTTACATTGTGCTTTGGCAGAGCTCTTTAAATCAAGCTCCACCCCAAGGGGAACCATAGGGGGAGTGGGTAGTACAGGGGGAGGGACATATATGACAATCAGCTGGAGGGTGTGGCTGCACTATGTGGCCTGATACTGCATTATTATTGCATAACTGTAGGGGTTACTGACAAGAGGCAAATGAGCCCCTTCTCTACTGAATGGAGGCCCTGATTTCAATCCAGCTGTGGAGCTGCTAGAGTTCGCTCTGTCCTATGAGAGAGACAATTATAGGGGGGGTGTAGGAGGCGGACACCCCCATCCAGTATTTCCAGTTCTAAAATAGCTGTTCCAAGTTCTTTCAGCTAAAGCCCCACTTCTCTCGTCCCTGTTTGTCCCCGTGAAACTGATCAGACAAAACCAGACTGGGCAAAGCAATGACCTCCATGTCTTGTGTACAGCAGATAATGTGATTCTAAAATGTGCAAGCTGCAAGCAAAATCAAACTTTCCTGACAATATTTACAAACCAAATTTACAGATAAACATGTATAAAATCAGTTTTTAACCCATTGGAAAAGGACAAAAGCATGTCTATGAGAGAAGATATTGTGTACATCAGCACGTGTATCTCATTTGAATCTCAAATCTTCTGTGAGGCTTTAGAGGAAAATGTGATTTACAAGCCGTCGTCTGTGAAAGCGACAGTGAAATGCAAGGTCTAGGCAGCCCCAGTAAAAGAAAACTGGGGCCGGCAGACGGACTAAAGACTGCTGCAAGCTTTTAAATGAAGTTCTGTCAGTGCTGAAAAGCTCCTTTTCGGCCGTCGGATTGGAAATTTCTGTGTGTAAACATTTTTTCAACTTTCCCAAACCAACATTTCTGAAGTCTATGCGTACTTTCCAGGCCTACCACCCAGACTCACGACACAAAGAAAGCCTTTACAAGTGTACAGCTAGTGAAACCACATTTTTTTCACATGTGCTGTAGAAGGATCTACACAGGAGTACATAGTTTGAACAGAGTGTCATTTGGACTACAGGGGTAGTCTCATAGAGAGAGCATTTGAAGATGCAAATTCCCTGTGTTGTATTTGCAAGCCACTCAGAAATAATGGGATTCAAGGCTGCTAGATTAATGTCTTCCGTAATATGTAAATTTATGCACCACTATGGGTACAATTTACAAACGACGGAACAAAAGTAAATCATCCAAAAAAATCTTCAATTGAAACAGTGATTTTCTTAAACCCTAAAGAACCAGTAATATTTTCCAAGTAAACATGATACAATATTGATAAAAATTGGTCTGCATGCCTGAGAAAAAGACACACTTTAGAATACCTGAATTAATCATAACAGTAAAAACCAGACCAGGTTTGCATTCTGACCTCAGATTTTGTATGGGCCCATCAATGTGGTCGAATCCCATTTCAAACGTGCTGCTCGAGCTATCAGAGGACGGCGACGAGGAGCGAGTCTCCTTCTCCTCCAGCTGCAAGTCAGGCTTCCCGGGGATCTCATCCTCCGAGTTCTCCTCCGACACCGATCCCACGATGAAGTGAGAGTTCAACACCGCGATGGCTGGGTTCTTCTTGGCAGCACCGTCCTGCTGTGCCATGGCTGGACGACACGAACAGGCTGCAAATACTGCAGGAAAGAGACAAAACAGTGGCAGCAAACAGTTATAAAGGAGATATGGAGTCCAAATATCACGGTACAGTGTGTTTCACAAGATCGTCGTGATTCTGTTTGTCATATTGCAAAAGTGGGTTACATAATCTGAAGTATCTTGAACTGATATTGCAAAACTTGGACTCACTCCGGGAGCATCAGTACATTTTGTGCAGGCTCTGCAAAAACGTGCCTTTATTGAACATGCCCAAACAGTTGTAGGTCAGAATACAAGAAGGGATTAAATAATGACACGTGCATGCAACGCTGTTCACACTGTCATCAGTTAACCACACAGCCAGAAGCATATGAAGCATTGTTTCAGCCCCAAATAACTGCAACCCCCATATAAAAACACTGATTACCATGTGAAAAGCATATATTAAACAGTCTATAAAACATGTAGAAATCCTGCCTGCATGTGAGATAAAGTGTGCCTGCTACTTAGGACTGGGCAATATATTGATATTATATTGATATTGTGATATGAGAATAGATATTGTCTTTTTTTGTTTATCATAATATGCCATAAGTGTTCCTGGTTTTAAATAGATAATTCATACGACACCTTCTCACACAAAAATATATCTTATACTGTATATACTGTATATGTTCTTAATGTATATGTTCTTAATATGCCCTTGTACAAAGTATTTCCTTTTATAATTGTAATATAACTTATTATTTTAATGGAGCTTCCCAGCAAAAAGCATTTCACAAGATTGTACCTGTATAACCGGCGTGACAATAAACATCTTGAATCTTGAATCTTGGTTTTAAAGGCTACATTACAGTAAAATTATGTCATTTTCTGAACTTACTAGACTGTTCTAACTGCTCTGTTATTTGCCTTTACCCACTTAGTGATTATATCCACATTACTGATGGTTATTTATCAAAAATAACGTTGTCTAAATAGTTTGTGAAATATCGTCGCAATACTGATATATCGAGGTAATTGGTAAAGAAAAATATTGTGATATTTTATTTTTTCTCCATATCACCCTACTGCCAATAGAAAGAAACAAAAGAACACTTGTAGCCAATGTAATACAACGAGACAGTTGTATGACTACAACTGGATGTTGCATACATTGATTTCAGGGCCCATTTAACTGAAAAGACTAACAGTAACTCCTCTAGTATTCAAGCAGTCTTCTCCTTCCCTTCCTCGTTTAATAAGTTACTAAGGACGTGCTATATACAATGTTAATTAACACCACTATGGAAACAACGAGATGTGGTGCTGTCAAACCTAACACTTTCTGTGGCTCAGAGGGTAGAGCAGGTTGCCCACCAAATCGGAAGGCCGCGGGTTCGATCCCCGCCTTGAGCAAGACACTTAACCCCAAATTGCTCCCGAAGGCATAGCCATCGGTGGGTGAATCAGTATTTAGATTAGAACCTGATGGGCAAATTGGCACCTTAGCAGCCTCTGACATCTGTGTGTGAATGTTGACATGTAGTGTAAAGAGCTTTGAGTGGTCGGAAGACTAGAAAAGCGCTATATAAATACAAGTCCATCTGTTCCTTTACGTTGCTACAATAAAGTTGTCTCCAACTGCTGCTGCTCGGGCAGGTGGCCGACTCCCAGGTATGGCACACCTTACCTACCTAGCGTTAGCTGCTTGCAGGACCAGAAAAACAAGCCGAGCACTGCAGCCAGACCCGCTGCAACCGTGAGCCAGGAGAACATCACACAATGATACAGAGAGCTGCATTAAACGGAGCGAAACTTCAGGCTAAAACCATATTATTTAATGTCGTAGCTGATCAAGTGCTTCCTAGCTAGCTCCTGTCAGCGTTAACTCAACTAATAAGGTAGTTGTCAAGTGAAAGCTAGCTTCATATAAACTCACCAGCAGCCACAGATAAGCTGCTAATAGCTTACCGGCAGCAGCTAATACAGTTATAATGCCACAGTTAGTGGCTCTAATACAGTGACTGTCTGTCTGCAGGTGCGCTGTACTGCAGAGTGAGCGGAACTAAACCACAGACAGACAGGACTAATGTGAGATAAACATGTCGACTCACCGTGGGAGATGCACCGAAACGTAATCCTGAAAAAAAGTTGAGTCCAAAAGATCAATGAATTAGTTGTGTCTGTCGGTCAGACATCTCTGTGTTCCAGTGATGATGAAAGAAACAAATCACATCATGATGCGGTAGCAGACGGTTTAACAGCAGAGAGTGGGGTGATGTGATGATGTGATGATGCGCAGTAGGCAGGTTACTATTGGACGTTGACCTCTGACCGCAACTTCCGCTATAGAAATAGAGTAAAGTAGAAAAGACGCCACACTATGGATGGATTCTGCTTTACACCCCAAGATGGCTGCAGCAAAAGGTATGTGGGAAGTACAATAAAAATAGTATTCATATTATGTATTGTGTATATAAATATATATATATATATATATATATATACATATATTATGTATTATATATTTTATGTTATGTATGATACATAGTGTTAAATGGTATGTGGAAAGTAAAATAAAAATAGTATTAATATTATACATTGTGTGTGTATATATATATATATATATATATATATATATATATATATATATATATATATATATTATGTATTATATATGTTATATTATGTATGATACATAGTGTTAAATGGTATGTGGGAAAAAGGTTTGTGGGAAGTTAAATAAAAATAGTATTAATATTATATATTGTGTATATATATATATATACAT
The DNA here is from genome assembly GCF_015220745.1 of Sebastes umbrosus. Taxonomy (NCBI): domain Eukaryota; kingdom Metazoa; phylum Chordata; class Actinopteri; order Perciformes; family Sebastidae; genus Sebastes; species Sebastes umbrosus. The sequence continues at coordinate 21,040,962 of NC_051285.1, forward strand.
ATATATTATGTTTTATATATGTCATATTATGTATGATACATAGTGTTAAATGGTATGTGGGAAGTAAAATAAAAATAGTATTAATATTATACATTGTGTGTGTATATATATATATATATATATATATATATATATATATATTATGTATTATATATGTTATATTATGTATGATACATAGTGTTAAATGGTATGTGGGAAAAAGGTTTGTGGGAAGTTAAATAAAAATAGTATTAATATTATATATTGTGTATATATATGTATTATATATGTTATATTATGTATAATACATAGTGTTAAATAAAGAGAAATAGTGGAGTTAAAAGAAATACACCTTCTTCAGCTGAAACAAAATGACCAGACTCATTTACTATTATTATTTTTTTTCCTTACACATTATTTAACCATTCGACAAGTGTTGTAGAAATAGCAACGTTCCCAACTATGCATATAAAGTCCCTCTTTTGTGTTGTGTTAAATGAAATTATTAAAACAATATCAAATGTGTGAACAGCTAACCCTAACACTAAAACAATTCACAAAGTGAAGCTGAAGGGAAAAAAGAAGTTAGCTGTGATTTGATGAGCACAATGCACTAACAATTTCAAAACGCACTAGACTTCCACTGCGTGTACTGCAAAAAAAGATTAATTCAAGATTCAAGATTCTTTTCTATCTATTTCGCCTAGATCTAGGAAGGTGTCGTTCGCACAGAACCAATCAGATTCAAGAGCGGCTTTATGGGCGGGTCTAAGAGGGTGATGGGAGGGGCGGGTGCCGGAAGAGGTTGTCTCTCTGTGCATGTGCTGTCTGTGTGCCGCACAACACTGCTGATGTCTGACACTTCACGTGTGTTTTGTTCTCAGAAAACGTTTCACAGTTTCAGGTCTTTGTTATCGCATGTGCTTGAAACCACACTTATCTGACAGACCGCTGTTAGAATTGCAGGACCATTTCTAATCAGGCATTTATGACAACAATAAAGCAGTAGGACAACGCCTCGAGTCTATACCTTGTAGGCAGATGCCATTTCGTGTCCAGGAAGCAATGTGGGATGAACCTTGATGAACCTATTTGATACAGTGTAGTGTATGGGATGAACCCAGAACACTGATCCTGGCTGCTAATGACATAAGGGTGTCAGTCTCTTGGTATTTGAATACAACAACCATATCATGACTCTGCAACATTATATTTAAAAGTATTCAATTATTATTTGCATAATAACAGTGCGATGTAAACACTAGCTGAAATCACTAAAATGCACACCCAGCTAAGTTATCGATTAAAGTCATAAAATGATCCCTAGGCCACGCAGACCAAGAATTGAATGGCCATCTATTTAATTTCAATAAACCCAACTCTCTATTTAAATCAAAATTTTGCGATCACCGACTTGCTGCATCATTTTGCCTGTACCTTGAGCTTGTTTAAAGTACAATTATGTACCGTTGGTGTGATTTTGTACCTTTTTAAAGCTGCAGTAGGCAGAATATTTTTGGCATCATTGGGCAAAAATTCCATAATAACCTTTCAGCATATTGTAACTCAAGTGCTCTGAGATATAACTAGACTTTGCACCTCCTAATGGCTCTGTTTTCATGCTTTAGAAAATCTAGCCATGTGACAGAAAACTTTGGCCAATCACAGGTCATTTCAGAGAGAGCGTTTCCTATTGGCTGTGCTCTGGCTAGTGGGCGGTGCTTGGTATTTCCTCAACAGATCTCAACATGGATGCCGGGTCACAAACTTTCTCATTTTACAGCTAAATAGTACACTACAAGATGTTTCTGAAAAAAATTGAGACGAGAAATATTATATTACAGTAACAGAATATTGATTCATATTTGATCAACGCTGCCTAGTTTGATCGGAGTTCCCAAGTGATTGACAGCAGCTCAGAGACGACAGCTGGGCGGCAGGCTCCAGCTCGTCTCTGATTGGTTGTTTTCCTCCGGTCTGTGAAATCTTGTAGATGCCGTTAGGAGCACTGGAGGAAACCGGAGGACACAGAGAGGCACACGATTTTTTTCAGATTACCCGTCTCATGCACTAATGTCAGGATATAGCAACCGTTTTATAAATTTGTTTTTAATCATATTTGCTCCAATTCTACGCACTGCAGCTTATAAAATAAGATCAAATTGATTCCTGGAGGGAATTCACAATAAGCTACCCAGCAGTAGCCTATAAAGAAGATCTTGAAATGAGGTCTACCAGTTGCAACATTTATGTGACGTATACACGTTAATGCATCACTAATTTTAATCCAATAATATTATCTTGAAATGGGCCATTCTGCATAATGAGTAGGCTAATTTTACTTTTGGTACTTTGAGTATATTTTAATGCTTCTACTTTTGTACTTTTACTGAAGCAAAATTTTGAATGCAGCACTTTTTACTTGTAACAGAGTATTTCTACATTGTGGTATTTCTACTTTCAAAGTGTCAAAAATAGTAAATGTGAAAGGATCTGTATCTGCACCAGCTCAGCTTCCAAAAATCAGCCCCTGTGCTGCAAAGGATCAGATTAGTACGGTGTGAAAAGTCACCCAATTGATTTTTATACTTATGGAACGAAATGAAGACTTCTCATTCTTTTATTTCCTGACTGTTTTGTTGTTGCATGGTAGCCTATATTTTCAGCTGCAGGGGTTTTAAGACACAAAATAAGAACAGAACAGTCGATTAGAAGGCCTAAATAAAATGGGAACTATAAAGATGTGAGCTCAGTGCTGTAATGAAACCAATGTCATAAACTGTGATTTAAATTGCGTGAAATAACCTCTCGGTGCCAGTTTTTCCCAATCATATCTTTATAGATTAATTCCACTATCTAAGCTGTCTTTGAATAGTGATATAAAAAAAAATGTGGTGTTAATGCAATTGTGATCCACTAGATGGCCTCAGAGGCCATTAGTTTGCCATCTCTAAGTACAGTAAATTAAAGAACAAACCGTCTCGACAAGCAGGTGTTTTTTTTAAGTTAAAATTGTAGCCTTATGTATCATATAGTTCAACATTGCATTAATATCATTAAACAAATTAAAGATCTATATATTTTTACTCTTATCTTTTTTCTATATTTGGCCCTCAAAGCTAACAACAAGAAAACTGAGATATACTGTATAAGACATTCCTCCATATATAGGTTAAAGGGAGGGATGAAATCTGTTGTATTTATTATCTGTTATATTTATTTATTCCATACAAAGAACAGCACATGTAAACAAACTTGACATAAGAATATTTGCTATTCATCTATCTAACATTCTATCTTATTTGTAATTTGTTTTTGGGTGTACAGAGACTTTATCTATTTGAATTAGGGCTGTCAATCAATTCAAATATTTAATCGCTATAAATAGCATGATTGTCCATGATTAATCACAAATTAATCACAAATTTTTCTCTGTTTAAAATGTCCATTAAAGGCAAATTTGTCAAGTATTTAATAATCTTATCAACGTGAGTAGGTAAATATGCTTGCATTATGCAAATGTATCTATATATTTATGATTGGAAGTCAATTAACAACACAAAACAATGACAAATATTGTCCAGAAACCCTCACAGGTACTGCATTTAGCATAAAAAATATGCTCAAATCATAACATCGCAAACTCAAGCCCAACGGGCAACAACAGCTGTCAGTGTGTCAGTGTGCTGACTTGACTATGACTTGCCCCACACTGCATGTGATTATCATAAAGTGGGCATGTCTGTAAAGGGCAGACTCGTGGGTACCCATAGAACCCATTTTCATTCACACATCTTGAGGTCCGAGGTCAAGGGACCCCTTTGAAAATGACCATGCCAGTTTTTCCTTGCCAAAATTTAGCGCAAGTTTGGCGCGTTATTTAGCCTCTTTCAGGACAAGTATGACATGTTGGTACCAACCAAAAATTAGTGCCGTTAAAACAAATTTGCGTTAACTTTGACAGCCCTAATTTGAATGCATTTGCTGAGAAAATCCACAATACAACTGCAAACAGTCAGAGGAAGTTATCTCACTGATCACCGTTGACCTTCCCTTTCCAAACCTATGTATAGTTAGTGTTTATGGCATATTTTTACACAACTGTCCATCTGCTCCCCTTTTTTAATGGTTTAGCTATTTGATTCATACTTCAAGCATCACCTTTCTGTATCCGCACTCTAACCGAGTCCCCGCAAGACCCACTCTAGTGCTTTATTCATGATAACACAGGCTTTTGGATGATATCCCTGTTAAGAGCATTATTCATATTGTATGCTACAGACGACTATCTAGTCCCTTTAAGCCATCTGTGTTGACATTTTTTATCACGGCACTTACTTTCAGAGGAGATTTAGAGCACCAATATGCTGAATATTCTTCCAGGAATATGTGATGCAACCGTGTCATGCGGAGGATAATAATTAATTTATAAATCCCATCTGAGCTTTACAGACCTGAGAACGTGTATCGCTTCTCTTGACACATTCCAGATCACTTATAGATGGGCAGCACCTTGTGGTTGAAATATTAACTTATCTGTGAGTTAATAGTTTTCAAGTTTTCTATTCAATGTGAGATAACTACCCCACACCTATGCTATTGCTTGCCCTTCAACTAGACCTAAAAAAGAGGAATATGGGTGCAGGGTGAGGCAGGATGTTGTTGACCTTTCCTTTTGGTGCATCTCTCCCAACAACCGCCCAAAACTATCCAGCACTGCAGGGAGTACTTTTCTGCTGTCTGCAAAACTTTGCCGTTGACCTCCTCGCCACGTTGTTGAGCCAGGGGAGATGTTCTTTCGGTATAACGCCATACGCTCAGCCAAGGAGAAAATGCACACAATAGAGGTTTTGACGGGAGCCCAGCACAGCGGGAAATCTTTCAGATCAATTTTCCTCCTGGGAGACCACCTGAATTTTTCACACCAGCAGCTACCGTACAGTGAAAAAGTTTTGTTATGGAGTGCCATGCCACGTTTATTTTGTCATGGTTGAGAAACTAGTACAAAGACATTTTAGATGATAGCTGTCTTCATCATACTGACGTTTGAAATACGACTTACAGAATTAACTTTTAAGAGGTATATCTGTGAATTGATTCCATTGGATAACTATAGCTAAGCGATGCAATATTTGTCTCCACAATGAACAGAATGTGAAGTGAAACACATTTTTTTTTCTTTTATTTACTTATAAGTGAAAATATTAGTAGTGCTAATAGTCTTATATTTGGGGTTTATTAGGGCATTTGACTGGTTTGCATTGATAATTCAAGCATTGCAGTTTGTGGTTTATGTTTCCTGTGGCTTTTCCCTTTGAAAGTTCTCCCTCCACACTGGGCTATGTCAGGCAGATAGATGACATCATCATCAGCAAAACTAGCGGCCTTTTAACACCCGCTGTGTGTGACGGCCTTAATGATGACCATGGTGGATTTACCCTGCTGTATCCATTGTGATAATGTACCATGGTGAACTCACACTCCTTTTCTCCAAGTGTAAATATAGCCTGAACCATCTCTGTTGCATACATATGCAGCTATACAGTTTACATGAATGGACTATAGCTTATACTGTATATCCAGAAGTGACATGACCCTTTGTCACAATGTACCACTACTCTCTAATGCCTTCAGCAGGGTTACATTGCTCTCTCTGTGAAGCTTTCCAGGGGGTCATTTTTCTCCCTGTCCTTAATCAACAATGTTATCCTGCCAGCTCTTATATGTGTGAACCACTGTTAGTTTACTTATAGTAAAGATTTCATAACGTGAGGCTGAAATATAAGCAGTATTTCCTTCCAGAGGCCTATTGTAGCCATTCCTTATCTCCTCTTAAAGGTCCAATGTGTAGTATCTCGTGGTGAGGTGAGGAGATTGCAACCAACCAAGCCTCTCCCAAGCATGTCGGAGAGCTACGGTGGCCGACGCAAACATGCAAATGTCCCTCTCTAGAGTCATTTAGAGCACAGCCAGTGCGTAGAGTGTGTGTGTACGTGGGAAGTGAGTGATGAAGAGAGAGAGGGAGAGAGCGGCGGCGACAGGAGCAAATAACGTTATCGACTCCGGGCCTAACAGGAAAAGTTAACGAAGTTTAGTTTGTCCATTCTGGGTTACTGTTGAAACATGGCGGTGCAACATGGCAGACTCCATTGAGAGGTTCTTATTATCAGGTGATTATACGCTAAAGAAAACATACTTATTAATATCATATTCCATTTCTGCCAGTAGATCTCCCTAATTGTTACACACTGGTCATTTAAAGGGGAATTCAGAGCATTGCTATTGCCTCCGCACGGCTCTCAACAAGCCGACGGCTGAGCCAATGGTTCACAGCTAACAGTGCCCCCCATGTTTGAAAGAAACGAAGCAAAAGTGCCCTCTTGGATACCCTTATGTAGATAAAACATGATGAAGTGCCCTCTATGGGGCCATTCCAGTAGAGAAAACAAGATGCAGTTCATTAATAGGTGCCCTTAAATGGAGAAAATTTGATGCAGTGCCATATAGGCTGCCCACATGCTAGAAAACGTTCTGTGCTGGTGCCTCAAAGCATGCAGCTGGTGACCTCTTTATTTATTCATTTTCGCCCCTGCTCCTAAAACAGCCTAAGTCCGCCACTATATCTTTACATAGCAAATAGTTGTTTGCTGCTATATTAATGCTCTGAATCCCATCATATAGAGAACCTTTAATGTTCAGATAAAATGTGTTCATCTTTGTGAGCCCTATATACATGAACATATCATAAAATATGCACTTACACTGTTTGCGTGTTAGCAAACTTGTGTGAAAGCTCAGGTGTGTGGAAAGGTCATATACTTCTAAATACCCAAGAAATATTTCAACAAAACATCCTACATCGACCACATGAATCAATATTTAATTTCTGTATTCAGAAAAAAAAAGTATTTTTCTGTGCAGCTTGAGCAGATGTACGAGCAGAGCGGATTAACAACTCAAGTGTAGCTTTGCTGTCACAAGCAGAGATGTTTTGGGAATTGCCCCGGCAAGCAGTGAGCTGCACTCATGCATATGGAATGAAGTGCACAGGACCGCTCATTCACCTTTATTGCTCAGCCACCATTACTATGGCCAAGGGCATGGCAGCAGCAGCAGCAGCTGTTGCACAGAGCCACTTTTAGCTTGCTGCGAAGCTTCAACAAGCGATAATATGAAGTTGCAATTCCCCCCCAAAAATTAAATACTTAAGTGACACATTTTTAATTCACTTGCTATTATTGATTCTTGGAGAGTGGGAGCAGCAGTACCAAGATGTACTATCCTAAGATTGCTTTCCAAAACCATTACTGCAGACTTAAGATCATTAGGTTCCCATCAATCTTTGCCTTACAATGCATTTAACTGTCAGATGATGAGAGTGAGTAATTTGGTTAGAAGGTCAGCCAGGGCCACGGTGCCATACTCCTAACAAACATGGAAAATTGAGGACAGGCCAGAAAAGAAAAGCACGAGGGCTGATCTTGCCAAAACAGTATTCGGAAGTACAATCGAAATTTAGTTTAGTCAAATTAACTTAAAGGATTATAGGCCTAACATCCAGACAGATCCTGATCCACGCCGGATGAGCTGGTTTCATTGAATCCAGCTCTTGAATCCAGTCCAACTCTTGACACGTCTGTGTAGCTTTGTAGACATTGATCTTTGATGGTCTAGTGGCCAACAACCTTTTATATATAATTTGTTTTTGTTAATCAGTGTGCCACGTCAACATTAAAGTTAACATTACATTTAATTATGACACCTCATCAAAATTTTAATCTCCAACGGATCTGTAATTTTATTCCATCCATATAGGCAACATGCATAGCATTAATCCAACCAAACTTAGAGGCAGTGTAGGGTGGGTCTTTGTGGAATGCGGGTTGTAAAAAAAATCAATCAAACTACCGTAAATAACAGGCTGCACAACTGCCAATGGCTGTGCTAATCTGGCATGCATATGAGAGCACTTCAACATTTACAAAAACTCCCTTGCACACTTATTGCTAGTGTGCCATTGGTTAAGCTACCGCGTGCCAATGGTGGCACCCAAGGTCGCCTGGTCTATAACATAAAATAATGACAAATGATTACTGATCTATGCTTCAGTATTTTTCAGCTTCATATAGTATTTATTAACACAAAAGAAAGACAAATGCTTAGCTGTTAGAGTCTAGACCTTTAATTACCTCTGTTTTAAGCACCATCCATGACAATGTGCTATACTTGGTTGGGTTAGCTTGTGTGGAGAAATCAATCACAAATTATGGTGAGTTATCTTATTTAAGATGTACATAGTGATGCGACAGCAGAGGTAATGTGATATCTGACCTGTTTCTCATACTAGACATCTGGATATTTAATGTGCAATGTAACATCAACGATACTATATAAACATATCAAGACAACTGCATGAAATGTGAACATCTTTATTTAAATTGTGGAAAAACAATTCACCTGAATAATTTGGCAGACAACCTGCCAGATTACTGAAGACATTTTTCTTAAGTGCTGGTTTAAAAAAAAAAAAAAAAATCCTGAGTTTTTCCCTCCAAGTTCATGGTGCGGCTTTGATACATGTGAAACTGTGAACAGGTGGTTTCCTCATATCTCAATGGCAGGTTTAACAGTGATCAGTTACAGTATTCAGTCTCAGAAGGCTTTGATTTGTCATGTTTTATATAGTATGTGAAAACTAGAACAAAATATTTACACCATCATACAGAATAAAGGAGTGTTTTATTCATATTTAAAGCACATTATTGTCCTACTGTAAAGCATTCCACTTTGGGCATTGAGTTTTGCTTAGCTCGTTTCCCCCCAAAGGAATTCCAATGAACATATTTTTAATAGTGTTTCTATTACTATAGAACCTCCAGTAAGCATTGATTTGGTGTTTTTGCAAATCAAAAAGACACCCAGATGTCTAGGTTAAAACTGGGCAAAATTTGGTTGAAGCAGTCAAAGACTTTTTTAGACATCTAGGTTGCATTTAAAGGAACATAAAATACTTAAAACTTTTAAGTTTAATATTGAAGAAGTTTCAGATAGGGCCATTATCTTTCAGTCGGTTGCAATCTGCAACCTCACCGTTAGATGTCACCAGATCCTACACACTGCACCTTTTAATGGTTGTTACAAATGACTATATATCAACATGTCGTGAGAACCTCCTTCACACTGATAAATATAATTAAGCCTAGTGTTAACATAAATGTCTGGGTGTCTTTTGACCTGTAAATCACCAAATCAGTGTTTATTAGGCAGGTTTATTGATGATATAATGACAAGTTGAATAGCAGCAACACATGCAGTTTCTGACAAAATATGTATTTAAGGTGATTATTATGTGCAACTTCATAAACATGTTTGTGTCACTCCGTATCCACCACGTGTAGGATGAAAAACAACATACAGGAGAGTCTATTGTGGAGGAAGTGGCTTATCAAGTCCTCTAACCGGATTATGCGTGTTTGGTAGTTCATTAATGTTTTTCGGTGAAGCAGTTTTCTGCTTGGCCTTGGTTTTGTGACTGTGATTGTCAGACACTGGGCTCGACTCTCTGCTGCCCCCAGATTTGGACACCTCAGACTGTGAGTTTGTACTGCCGGGTGATCTGGTTGTCAGCAGGTTTTGGCCTGAGGTGACCGAGGTGGTGGGGATCTGATAAGGGCTGAATCGCAACCAGGGCCGAGAGCTGCGGAAACAGTGGTTTCTGGCCAGCGTGGAGGTCGCAGAACAGGTGGGGAGTGCTGGCGCTGCCATGTAGCCGTATGGATAGGAGAACAGTCCTCCGAAGGGTGACAGCGAGATTCCCTGTGCGAAAGAATAAGATTGTTAATTGTTAAACACCATAGATTTTCTGATGTTCAAACTTTTTGTGAAACAAGCACAGTTGCTCAAACTGATTGTCCCTTGTCACAGGTTGCATGTCTGAGTTTTTAACTCAGCTTAGGAGTGGTATAGAGAAAATTCTGAAAAATTAGCAGAATTTTGTAAAGCATTTTTTTTTTTTCTTCTATTATTTCCTACCCTGGTAATCATCTTGCACCCCTTAAGATTCTTCTCTTGACCCCTTGTAGGTTGGTAACCACTGGCCCTGATTAGCATAGGCCTAATGGTGTGGAAAATGTATAGACTTTATATAAGAAGTGGACGTAGTCGCCGTGACGTCACCCATTGGTTTATGGATGGCCTTTTTGAAGCCTTGAGTTTAGCATTTTGGCTGTCGCCATCTTGGTTTTTGGCCGTCGCCATTCTTGTTTTTTTGCAACCAGAAGTGACATTAGAGGGTGGAGCTAAGTACAACCTGTACAAATGCTGAATAAGACATTTTTAGGCAACCAAAGTGTTACAATTAACTTTCATGAATTGAAAACACCCAGATCGGACAACGCCGTGGTAGTGACCTGTCAATCACAAGGTAGACACGCCCTAAAGCATACCCTGCTTTATTGTCTATTTGACTATAAATGGGACCATAATTTATGGTCCCAATTATGCTGTATTGAAGAAGACTTGAAACTAGCAATTGAGACCATAAACTCATGTTTACAATGTTTACTGAGGTAATAAATCAAGTGAGAAATAGGGTCATTTTCTCATAGACTTCTATACAATCTGACTTCTTCTTGTAACCAGAGGAATTGCCCCCTGCTGGATATTAAAAAGAATGCACGTTTAAGGCACTTCCGCATTGGCTTCACTTTTCAGAACTGGAGGTTGCTTACTGGGAAAATGCCATATCATTTGAGGCTTGCACTGCAGCAACAAATTCACCTTGCAGATTTGCACAGTGTAACATTTGTCAATTCAGATTTCTTTCACCAAACGAGCACCTCATCTTAGTTTTGCTGGCCGAACTTCAAATCAGCCTCCCATTACACACCCTCTCACCACCCCTACCTTACTGCCCAATTGGCTCTCCTTTTCTTAAACCAAGGAAAGGAGAGTTACAGTATAGGATACTGTATGCATTTTCTCCACTTGCCATCCAGTCCAGCAAAGAGAGTTTTGCATTGTTGTGCCATAAAGAAGTTTATTAACAATTTTCGGATCAGTCTTTCCACTCAATGATATCATATGATTTTTCTTCTTTACCTATTTTGCAAGCACTTTTTTTTATAAAGAAAACTGTTCTTTCATTAGAGGAATATTGGAAGGAAGGTCGCTAAGATCCCCCAACTGCTTGGGGCGCCTGTCCATGGACAGCTCCCTCGCTCTGACATCACTCCAGTAATGCACGTGCGTAAGTCCTGTTTGTGCAAGTGTGTTTATTTCGGGCTAATGTGTAAAAATAACAAAGGACTTGAAAAAATTGAATTTCCCCTCGGGGATAAATAAAGTATGTCTTCTTCTTCTTTTAAGACCCGACTGCACTTCCTGTTTAATGGTTGCTTGGTCAATTTGGCGATCAAGGACTGTATTAACCTAAATATAATTCCCGAAAGTATAATTATCTCAGTTGTATAGTCTCAGACATACAGAAATTGCATTTCATAATTTTTTAAACATTGAATTTGAAGTATTTAGAGCTCATAACGAGCATGATCTTATTGGCTGGAGGTTGATAACATTACTTCATCCAGGACTAGAAACATATACAGTTCCATTTAAAGGGTCAGTTCACCTGAATTACAAAAATATTTTTTTTTACTTTTTCCTAGAGGGACTATAGAGATATCATCACTATATGCATGTTTTTGGAATGACACCTTCAATGGGATCTTTAAGTGCTTTGATGGAGTAGTGGCAGATGTTTCTGTGAGGAAATACATGTGAATGGACCCTTTAAGGAGCCAACATCCTGAGCCTCCGATATCTGGTCATTATAAGAATATGTGTGATATAAGGAATAGCGTGCTTCTGCTGAACCCTACCTGAGATGCCAGCATGTGCTGCGACAGGTGAAACATGAAGGGAGATGGACAGGTGATGCTCTGAGAAGATAGGCCTCCGTTTTCTACTCCAGGCAAAGAAGACAACAGATGTCCCACACCATCTGGCTTCACCGATAACTGTCCCGGATGAAACAACAAAGGTGCTCCGAGCTTGAGAAACTGTTGATTGTGCGCACTTGAGAAATCCAAAGTCTGAAGGTGTCCAGAGCCGAGGGACAACGAGCTCTGCGTTTGAGACGTCATAGGCAGGGCACCGTCTTTGATTTCGCTCATGTGCTTTTTTGAAGAATCAATCTCTGTAGAGTACAAATCATCTAATGTCCTAAACACTGTCCTCTCTTTTGTAGTGTCCTGATTGTCGTCGCTCCTGCTGAGAGCAGGCTGGTTCCACGGTATCCCCTCGCTCTTCTGACTCAAAGTAGACACATGTTCAGTCCTGGAACAGCTGGCTTCAGCAATGTCCTCATCTTGTAGATCGATATCTGAATCACTTCCAATATTGTTGTCATCTGTGGGGAAAAAAACATTATATTCAATAACTGTATGTGCAGCTAAAAGTAAAACAAGCATAGTTCTGCCTTGTGCCCTTATTAGAACCGTAGACCGTATATATAGATGGAAGACGCGTCTCTACTTCCTCCCACTGCACAAAAGTGAAGCCAAAATATCCCAGATACGGGAGCTGCAATCTTGAGATTTTGACGTCATTTGGAGCCAGAATCTGCACAGTAGTGATCGGGACACAACATCGGGAACATGGAGGGGGTGGGATTTATGACCTATACTGCAGCCAGCCACCAGGGGGGCGATCAAGATATTTTGGCTTCACTTTTGGAGAGCTGTCATGTCGTCCATCTCTATATACAGTCTATGATTAGAACACAGTGGGGACAGAGATGACTTAGGGCAAACATTTTGAGCCATGAGCGAGACCGTGTTCATGTGTGACTAACCTCAAAAGGTTAAAGCAAAGCTATTTTTTGTTTTGCCAGATTGAGTCATACAGTACTTTGAGGTTGAGATCTACAGATCACAATTTCCACCCTATTGTGTTTTCTGGCCACCTCATTAGTGAAAGTGTATTGTTGACCTTGAAAATAGGACAAAACTAAAATCCTAATTCAAGGTTCACTTACTACTAGCTGATGAAGACCATGATATGTGGTTGAAAGCTAATGAAAAGAGCTAGTATGTAGACCCCGAGTGTTAAGATTTGTTTTGTTACTGTAGTACATATAAAGACAAAATATTTGAAACGCCCATCTTATCCTCTCGGAAGGCATCATCTCCAGTGAGCTTAGTTAACACGTCACAAAGCCAACAATAGGGTATTTTTCATTTTTCATTTTTTAACACATTTTGATGTGTCACAGTAAGAAAAGCACAGGTGTAAATAATAAAATGAATGAAGGCTGGATTTCATTTTAGCTGCTTCAGTGTCAGGGTCCTGCTATTATGCATGCTGGCACACTGTCATGGATTACTCATGGATTACAAATCACCTATACTCAGATCTCTTCATTGGCTCCCTGTAGCGTATAGGATCCACTTTAAAATTCTCACTCTCACTTACAGAGCATTACAGGGTGAGACTCCTGCATATGTGGCTGAACTACTTCACCCTTACTCATCAGCTCATCTCTTATGTCTGACAATGCATTTCTCTATGTCTTGTGTTTTATTTGTTAATTTCTTAACCACGTTGCTTGTGTGGTCACCTCATTTTATATGAGCTCTTGGTGACACTTCATTTTACAGGTCCGCAAATTTCATGATAATTAGGTCATTTTTGATAAATTTTGAGGTAAATATTGGGGTAATTTTGCAGTAATTCCAAAGAAATTTCAAATAGGTTACTTGCTAATTATCACCTAATTACTATGAAATTTGCAGACCTGTAAAATGAAGAGTTACCGAGCTCTTTCTTGTATGTTTGCATATTGATCTTGTCAATCACTTTGTGATGTATGTCTGTGACAAGCACTTTATAAATACTTTTTACTTACTAATTCATTTTCACATACATTGTTTATCTCATACTGTCTGTCTGAATATACCTGTATTCACGCTCTGTCTGAAGCCGTTTTAGCGTCTGTCTCTTTAAGCCCCCCTCCTGAAAAAGCCCAGTCTGCTCTGATTGGCTTGTGAGAAAAATATGGTGCACCTTTGCAAAGGTAGTTCTCAAGCCGTGGGTGGAGATACTCAGAAGGGTATTATTTCACATTTTGTGGGTTGATATGCACTCCAGATACCCAGATGTATGTGCACAAGCACTTAAAAAGTGAGTTTTTCATGGTATGTCCCCTTTAAGATCCACATTTGAATTCTGATTTAATATGTGCATATGTAAAGAAAAGTTTCATAAAAAAATCTTTGTGGCTCCAGAGGGAGCTGCTTGAAATCTGATTAATTGCCTAAAGGATGTTGCATGAGTCAGCTTCGATTGGGACACACCCAAATCTCCACCAAACCATTGGTGGTCGAGTTGCATTGTGGGCAATGTAGGCGCCAGATTTTGATAAGGAAGAATGATGTTTAGTGACTGCACGTTTAACACTTAGTCCTATTAAAAAAACTATGTGGGTTCATTGAAACATTGTCATAAAGTCAGTTTAATGACATAATAGACTGCTAGTTAACCCACCTTGACAGGTTGGTGTGGACATCAGAGGGCTGCTCACCAGCTCCCGAGGAGAATAAAACGGATCACTGGTACTGGGCTGTTCACACGAGTCATCAGAATCAGCACAGTCCGCTTTGCTTTGGTTCTCGTGCATTGAAGAAACAGTTAACTGCTTACTCCTGCAGGATCACAAATTCAGATTAGGTCAACATATATACCCATATGGGTATATGCCCTTTAATATTATGATGAATCATGATGGCAAAACAAATACCTCTTTTCTCGCCTCCCATTTCCAGTGTCTCTGAATCCTTTGGCGAAGGGATTGTTGTCGATTTTTAGCTGTGTAATCTTATAAAGAAAAGGAAAAAATCAGCAAGGGGCAAAAATAGAGATCCTTGCACAGCATCCACAAAGCTCATATGTGGCACTAATGATGGAGCCTCTTTTTTAGGCCCTATATGACCTTAAAATTGACCTTTCCAAACCATCCCCATAGGCACCATGTTTCTCTTTTAATTTGACATACAAATAAAATCCACATCACTGCAAAATCATTGCCAGGGGCATCTGGTGTATAATGCATGCATATGACTAGATTAGGAGTGGGTGTGGAGGGAGGGAGGATGGAGGTTACCTTTTCATTCTGATAAGCAGTGACAGCAATGAACTCTGTCTCCGGGAAAACATAAGTCCGGAAGGTGCTGTAGGGAAGCTTCATTATGTCGTTGGCTCTCACAATATGAAATCTGGGTTGGTATTTATGCATCGAATTCAAAATTGTCTGGGAAAAAATGAATACAAAGAAAGAATATGAATGGTGTGGAGAGTAAATTACATAATTGACTAGAATGACTCATAGAAGTTCAATTTAAAAATAAATTAATACTGCAATAATTAAAGATAGAATAATTGCTATAGGATACTTACAAATCCATGCTTATCCGAAATATTATTGGTGAGTTTGAGTTTATGGAAAGCGACTGGCTTGCTCATCCACTGCTCTCCTTTGGACGGGCTGTCCGGGTGGATGTACATGCGCTTTGGCATCTCCGGGTCAGCTTTTCCCGCCACCACCCAGCGGGAGTTGTGAAACTTGTAGCGGCAGTCATCAACAGCGACAATGTCCATCAGCAGGATGTACTTTGCTGTTTCAACCAGCCCGTCTACACGCACTTTGAAAGCCGGGAACATCCTCCTGTGGCAGAGAGAGAATTAATTCGAATCTTTAATTTGGACTTTTTTGCATGCATTAGAGAATTTTTTCGTTAATATATAAAAAAAAATGAGTTTGGATGATGGAAAAATGTAATAATCTAATTTTTTTTTTTTTTATTATAGTTGGCTAATTGAGCATTGATTGAACTGGATCCCTGGAACTATAAGTGATCAAAGGGCCCTGATCAGAAGGACTGATGTATTGGCTTCTTAAAAAATTACAAACAGCAGCTAAATCCCTAAAAATCAATCCCATAATAATAAAAACAAGTTATAACTTAGAATAAAATGATGGCATTTAAACACCCATGACTTTACGTCCCATAATGGCACTTTCAATATTCACATTCACCTATTTTTTCTTTTTTCTTTATTTATTTGCACATATATAAAACTTCACAAAATCCAGTCAATGAAAAAAACAAAACAAGAAATGTGTCAGGAGGAGTCAAGAAGCCAAATGCTTATTTATACAAAGAACCCCCCCACCACCACCACCACCAACCCCAGGAGAAAAAAAAAAACAATAACAAAAAATGAAGATCTAAGCTAACATAATTTTAAAAATACAACAAAAGTTAAACAACAACAAGAAGTACACAAAATGTGCAGGAAAAACCTAACCAAAAACACATCCAAACAATCCAATAAAAACAATGAAATACATACAAAAAAAACAGTACAGAAGAAAAGAAAATATATCTAAACATATCAAAAGATAATTAGACATCATGAATTAAATGTGATGATAATTTCATTTTTTTTTTAAATGTTCTAAGGATAACCTACCTTCCTGATTTTGTAATAACCATCTCAGTTCCCATTTTGTGAAATTCATTCCATAAAGTCTTTGACTCCAGCGTGACTTTGGGGTCGTCTTCCAGCCCTTCTTCGTCCGCCTGCAGGCTCTTAAAGGACCGCGGCGGATGAACCGGCTGCTGCTGCCGCTGTTGACCCAGAGCCGTGCGTAAAAGCCCCGCGTCAGAGGCGGCGCGCTCCGGCAGAGGCTCGACCAGGGAGGCGGCGACGTCTGGGAAAGAGAGCGCGGCGGGGAAAAACGATGGCTGAGCGGCGGTAAAGAAGGCTGACAAGGGCAAGGCACCTGGTCGATGAGCTTGGAAAGGGTGGTAAGCCATGGCAGCCGCTGCTGTGTCGACTGGATCTCTCATCTGGGCATCCGATCTGACAGGTCGATACTACATAAAGTCTCACTTGCTGCTGCTGCTGCTGCTGCAGGCGCGCAAATTGCAACAACCTTTTTGGAGAGTTTGTGAGTTTTGTAGCATGACCAAGAGATCAAATGTCCAGAAGTCTCCAGTCAAGATATTGAGATGCAATGATGGTCCTTTTTTTGCAGTCTAGATCCACTTTGGCACCATGCATGCGCAAAGCTGGTTAAAAACTGCAGTGGCACCGAGGAATGTGGACCAAGAGGGTGATAAAAAAAGATGGTGTTTTTACTCTGTCACACGTCTGTCCTCTCCTCTCCGGCACGCCACACTAATGAGCCAAATATCTTCACTGTCCCTACCAATTACACACAGGCTGGGCGTGGTTTCTACCGCTCACACTACAGGGACATAGTGGGATTTTAGTGGGTTAGACAGCAGCATGCATAACAACATTAATAAGTAGTAGCACAGCATGAATGAATGATTATTAAAGTACTTTATCAACTTTGTTTTTTATATATATATCTTAATATATTATAATACCTATTAATAAGAATGAGAATAAAATGTATCATTATTATTATTACTATTACTGTATTTTTGATTTATATATTTTGTTTGTTTATTTTGTGTGAAATCTCCATATATGAAATGCAAATTAGTATTATTATTATTATTATTATTATTATTATTATTAATAATAATAATAATAATAATAATAATAATAATTAGAAATTAATTATGTATATAGAATGCAGTCAATTGAAAATACATTGACGCAAGGGTGTAATAAATTGTGATTATGACAGCATTCATTAGAGATGTTTTAATTTGGAGGATGCCATCATCTGGAAAAAGTTTAACAGTTTGAATCCCAAATACAAAAGGTTTTTTTGTGACAATAACACGATTTTTTTTTTCGAAATACTATACTATGACATACTATACTATGGCATTTTTATGTATTTTTTTTTTTTTTTTACATATTATACTACGATATTGGAGAAAGAAATAAAAGAAGAAGAATATACAGGTGATGATCGTCATGCCATATAGGCCTATTCCCACAAGTGACATTCAAAACATTCTCTAAATGTGTCTGAACTTCTGGATGGCTGGCTGACTCATTCGCTCCTCTATTATCCATCTTTTGAATACAGCCCAGGTTTTTGATGAAGTGCATGGATCTGTTAATTAAGGCGGACTTGGGCGCCAGTTTGCTGGCGTCCCGCAAAGAGCCGAGGGCTCTCTCCTGTCACTTCACATTTAGGCAACTCTCCAAATCCTCAAGTTGCCTGCTCCAGTTTTTCCTTCCAGTGCAGCCTGCAGGGCTACTTTGGCTTTTTGTGAACAGGAGAGAACCTGAGTTAAGGAATGAACATGACTGCAAGGATCTGAATGAAAGCAGCACTTGTCTAATGAAAGACGAGATAAAAACGTGGGACAATTTGGCTCTTCAGTGATGGCAAGGCATAAGAGCTTTTTTTTTTTTCTTTTTACTCATTTTCTTTTTTGTAATCTCCCTTGTAGACCAATCTAAGACTATAGGCATTGAACAAACTAGGAGTGAAAGGTTTTCAATAATTCATCCATTAATTATAACTGTAGAGGAGGCTAGAGTCTAGACTTTTCAGAAAAAAAACATAATTTAAATGAAGTTCAGGTTTTCTTCCTAAGTTACAAAGTGTTGTGAAGTGTTACTTTTCACTGATAGGCTATCCTTTGTTATATTAGGCTTATACAAAAGATGAATCTGATGTAGATTCAACAGGTTCCCTGGTAACATTAAAGGCTGTATTAATATTAAAGGCAATATTAATATTGCAAGGCTCTAGTGAAACATCAAAACAGCAGTGAAAACAATGTTTCCCTTTCAGCAATGTGATCTAGTAGTGTGTTTGCACATTTAAAAAAAACAAACATATATCTAATTTATTTATCAATTTATTCATTTATTGTCTTCCTCATATTACATATCAATATCAGCACAATGTCTACAGAAAACACAACTTACACCAAGTCCCATAAAAAGATGAGGAGGAAAGTTGAACTCAATCGGCCACTGAATTTAAAGCTTTTATTTATACATTTAGAATTTTCTTATCCTGATCAAGATGGGTTGTGTTTTATATTCATATTTCTCTGGTTGACAGAATTGAAGCAGAGACATTTCCTTAAACGAAAATACAAGGTTGACCACTGATGTGGTCTCTCTCTCTCTCTCTCTCTCTCTCTCTCTCTCTCTCTCTCTCTCTCTCTCTCTCTCTCTCTTTCATTTCTTTTCTTTTCTAGGTGGAATTTGTAATCATATTACAATTTCTTCAATGATACCTCTGTTTCCTTGCATTAATTTAAAAAAAAAAATGTTGCATTTTTCTTTATTGAAGTCTTCAAAATGTATTTGTGCAATATTGCACACAAATTAGAATATCACAAGCCACTTATTAAGAATGCAGTCATACAGAGAAAGGGACATGAAAACAAAAATGTTACATTACTTTGTAAGAATTACTGATAATATAAGGACGATAGTTTGTTAATTTACAGGATCTTGGAGGAAAGGTTCCATATACCATCACTTAAAACAGAATATATAACTCTCACAATAATGATTGTTTACTTTTAATCAGTCCTTTTCTCCTGAAAGAATAAAAAAAAGTGCTGTTTTTTCTCTTTGCTGCACCGAGGGCTGGACCACAATGAGTGCAAGGTGAAGTGGAGTGCTGCTTGACAGTTACAAGGCAGGAAAGGCTCGGGATAGGAAGTGATCTCACAGGTCCCACAAATGATCAATGGCTCCCGAGATAGAGAAGGGTAATAACTTGTAATCAAAGCCATGAGAGGAGTTCAGAGAAGCACGATCGAGAGTAGACGGGTGGGAAGACATCACTCACCACTCCTTTCTGTAGACTTTCACAGAAATGGCGTGCATGCCATGAGGTTGCCTCTCTAACACAGCCAATGACAACACTAGAAAAAAAGTTTGCGGTTGAAGAAGGGAGCTGGCTGTGGTTGGGTCTGCTTTTCCTCACTCAGCGCTACTGAGAGGGATGGTCTGATATGCCACCATTTTTCCTCTGGTGCAGCTCCAAGCCGACGACGGCTTGAGAGAAGCGCCAGAACAGGAAGGAGGCAATCAATCTGAGTGATGGTGCATGAATTTCACCTCAGAGGTCACAGTCCACACCTGGGACAAATTCAGAAGAATGTTAGGCCACTGAGGGTTCCTGGCAAAGTCATCCAAAGGGCAAGCCAGTAAAGAACGTATCACATCTGAGGGTTGGGAGAGCACTCTTAAATGACAAACGGGAGGAAGAGGACAGGAAGATAAACTTAAGCGTGGACTTAAGGCCAAGCAGAGAGGTCAAAGGAAGCGGTCACCTCAAGTGTTGTCTGGGCTCTGTAGGGCCTTGTTTTAATCATGACATCATATTGGTAACATAATAGACACAACACATGGATCTGTTTATCCTGATTGTAAGCTCTAGACGCTGGGATTAGTGTTGCTCCGCAAGCAGGGAGCTGCATTACCACAAAAATGGCGCATTTATGGATTCAATTAAGAGTATCTTTCCTGTAATGCGCAAGGAAGATATTTGTATCCTCTGCCTCCATTTATTTTTCATTACACATGAATCACATGTTTATTTGTTGTTGCATTAAAAATGTCTGTCCATGCTTATCTGAGGGTGATTCACGATGATATCACTTTCCAAAGCTCAGACTTCGGTGTACTTTCCGAGCTCCAGCAGAGTGGAATGTGGCACATTAAAGAGGTTGAGATGATGAACTCCATTAGAGAGCTGAACACTTTGTGCTGCATCTTAAAGGTCCCACATGTGTTTTGTTTTACTTTTTGTTTCCAGACCATTTCACTTTTGTGCCAGATTTTGCATGTTTTGACAGCATACTGTGTACACTGCTTAATTCTCCATACACTCTAAAAGGAAAGGAGAAACAGTCTTACTAAATATTTATGCCCGAATGACACCATATTGTAGATAAATGCTGAGTTTGCGCTTTACTTACACTTTCTTAAAGGTGCCGTGTGTAGGATCTGGCAGCATCTAGTGGTGAGGTTGCAGATTGCAACTAACTAAAACTTCTACCATGTGCCAAGCATGTAGGAGAACTACCGTGGCCGACGCGAAAATGTGAAAATGCGAATGGCCCTATCTAGAGCCAGTGTGTGGTTTGTCCGTTCTGGGCTGCTGTAGAAACATGGCTGCCACCTCCATGAAAAGGATCTTTGCCGTATGAAGATATAAACGGCTCATTCTAAAGTAACAAAAACACAACGATTCATATTTTCAGATGATTATACCACTAAAGAAAACATAATATTATATTCCATTTCCGCTAATAGATCCACCTAAATGTTACACACCGTTCCTTTAATTTACTGGGTCATCACAGAACTTGCACAAGACAATGGACTGTAACGCTTTAAAGGATTAATGGTATAGCTAATGAATGTACTTGTACTATTGGACATTTGTATTCCATGCCAGTATGGGGTGGTGGCCTTTACTGTTAGGGCACTATGATGCAGCTGTAGTTGCTGTGTTTTGATGGAACTGCAAGACTGTGCTACAAGCACTGGGCAACTTGGTCGTAAAAGTGAAGCCAATGTGGAAGTGCTTTAAACTTGCATTTTTTCTAATAGCCAGCAGGGGGCGACTTCTCTGGTTGCAAAAAGAAGTCTGATTGTATAGAAGTCTATGAGAAAATGACCCTACTTCTCACTTGATTTATTACCTCAGAAAACATTGTAAATATGAGTTTATGGTCTCAATCTCTAGTTTCAAGTCTTCTTCAATATACAGCATGATATTCATTTTGTAAATTATGGTCCCATTTGGAGTAAAATAGACGATAAACAGGATATGCTTTAGGGTGTGGCTAACTTGTGATTGACAAGTTGCTACCACGGTGTTGTCTGGTCTGAGTGTTGTCTGTGTTTTTGTCTTACAACTTTAACCTTTTCACAGTGTGTTACCAGTTCATGAAAGTTAATTATAACCTTTTTGGTTGCCTAAAAATGCCTTAATCAGTGTTCGGTTGTACTTAGCTCCACCCTCTTGTGTCGCTTCTGGTTGCAAAAAAAAATATGGCGACGGCCAAAAACCAAGATGACAACAGCCAAAATGCCGAACTCAAGGCTTCGAGTCCACAAACCAATGGGTGACGTCACAGTGACTACGTCCACTTCTTATATAGCATACAGTCTATGGTTTGGATGGAACCACATGTCAAACTTCAAGTCCATGGCAAGTCCTCTGCAACTCAGCACGAGAAATCGTCTACCTCAGGTTAATGTTTGTCAGGAAAAGAATTTACTCAAACCATCCATTTTCCATTGTTCAGTTGCCTAGCTTAGCGCTAAACTTGTTTGTTGCCAATTAGGCACCACCATTAGGTTGCAAATCAATTGCAGTTGATGCCCGAACGAAGGCACTGACGTTGTCATTGACCCACAGACATCAGGAGACACTTGGTATCTTCCCTGGCCTGTACTGCAATCTACTTTAATCATCTCTGACAGACCTTATTGATAAAGTAGATGGATTTCATGCCTCGGGGTACTGTGAACTTGGATAGCTTAGCTTCATACGCAACTGACCCATTAGTTTTCACATGCACACTGTATAGCCATGCGCACACACTTACCCTTTGTACAGGACTGAAAGCCACCAGTCTGCTTGAAGCACAGTATTATCAGCCCTGTCTAAAAGGTCATTAACACAGATGCAGACTGGTTGATATTACTCTCGCTCGACCTCCCCCCTTACAAGCATCACTTGAGCTATACCTATTTGGCTCAATGGCAGAGTGAAAGAGGACATGAACGCTAACAATAAAAGCAGAATGGATGTATAGAAATGGGCAGGCGATGTGTCACTCTGTTACAGAGATGTGTTCTTTCTTTTCTTACTATATTGTAGGGTTTCTAGCCAGGCAGTGTGCCTTTATGGATGGTAATGTTGGTCAGTATGCCTCAACAAATGCTGTATGGATTGCCATCCATGCCAATCTTTTTATAGACATTCATGTTCCTCAGAGGATGAATTGTGACTTTGGTGAACCCATGTCTTACCCTCTAGAGCCACAATGAGTTTAACATTTGTAGAAATGTCTCACCAATTATTGGATGGATTGTCAAGAAAAGTATGCATTGTCATAACTTTGAAGATCACTTAACTTTTTATCCAGCACCCACATCAAGTCTTAGTTTTATTTTGTCCAACAGTGTCCAATACTCATTTGTCAAATACCAAATAGGCTATCCGCAAAACTAATGACATTACCATCTTCCTCAGCTTGTGTTTTGTGCTAATTAACAAGTGTTAGAAGATAGTAGGCTAGATGTTGAAGCCAATGAGGAAGTGCCTTAAACTTGCATTCTTTGTATAGAAGTCTGAGAAAATGACCCTACTTCTCACTTGATTTATTACAAATGTTATTATTATTAGTAAACATTGTAAACATGAGTTTATGGTCTCAATCGCTAGTTTCAAGTCTTCTTCAATTCAGCATGATGTTCATTTAGTAAATTATGGTCCCATTTAGAGTCAAATAGACAATAAAGAAAAAGCAGGGGATGCTTTAGGGCGTGGCTACCTTGTGATTGACAGGTCGCTACCACAGCGTTGTCCGGTCTGGGTGTTGTCCGCGTCTTCGTCGTAGAACTTTAACCCTTTCACTATGTGTTTTCAGTTCATGGAAGTTAATTGTAACCTTTTCGATCGCCTACAATTCTTATTCAGCGTTCAGTTGCACTTAGCTCCACCCTCTCGTGTCACTTCTGGTTGCAAAAAAACAAGATGGTGGCGGCCAAATTGTCAAACTCAAGGCTGCAAAAGGGCAGTCCACTAATGGGTGACGTCACGGTAACTATGTCCACTTCTTACAGTATATACAGTCTATGGTTAACACACTGAACTCATGATCGTGAATATGATAAATATCATACCTGCTAAACATCATAACATTAGCGTTGTCATTGTGAGCATGTTAGCATTTGTCTACAGCCTCAAGAGCCGCTAGCGTGGCTGTAGACTCTTTCGTCTTGTTCTAACATTGTTGCTTCTGCATATATGTAAATAAGGTAGACAAAGCATTGATTCAGTCCAGTACATTATTACAATACAGTCTCAAGAAACACAGAACTGATTCAACACACAAAAAACTGAAGTAGTCTCAACAAATAAGTAACATTTAAATTAAGTTTGTATTTATTGCAGAGCTATTGTATTGCATTGCATCCCACCGTACAGGTAGGCCTATTTTTCCGGTTACTCAAGCAAATATGTGTAGTGATCCAAGATGGATTGAATTTGAGGAAATTCATCCAAGCATTAGCTTTGCTAAACACCACAGCAGACTAAGTGAGTTGGTTCATGTGAGTTCAGTGAATGATATGAATAGAATGGTTTGATAGCTTTGAACTTAAAGGTTGCGATAAAGACAGAGAGAGACGGCTCTTACAGCATTTGTATGCAATTTAGTGTGAATGGCTCGCATGTGGATCAACTGACCTCTTAGAAAGAGAGACGGGTTGTCTATGAGATAAACTTAATGTTGTAGTAATGAATTTTGGGTTGCATTAACCCATTTGTGGTGGTGTTTCAAGCGCAGACTCTGAGCGTCTGGGATTCCAACTTAATCTAATGACAGAGAGGCAGAGACACAGCTAATTATAAAGAGAGGGCCATGTCATTGTTCTTGCTGCGGGGACTATAAATATATAGCCCCAAATTGAATCAGGGCATAATAGACACGCTGTAAGAGACGCCATGTCAATTCTAACCATCTTAAAGCCTTGTGAACTCCCAGTGCAAAGTGGCACTGCTCACAAAACGTCCAATGGGCTTTGGAAAAAAGCATCTTTTGTTCACTTAATGGAATTAGGAAATATTTTTGCTTCCTAAACAAGGTAAACATACGACTCAATGGCATGGCAGACAGACTTCTTATTTTGGAAATAGGCCTAATGCTTAATAGAGTTGACTCCCTGTTGAGGCACCGTTGCACCAGTATAACTTTGTTTTTTTAGATTAATTGGATTTACAGGAAGACGTGTTTACTTCAAATTCATTTAGCAGGCTTTCAGAGGGACTGACTGATGGTGGCTCAACTTTGAAAGCTTCTTGCATACATGTTCTTGATATAGTAGTATTCAAGATGACAGGGCTTTCTCACTTCTTGTGTTAAATCAAATACATCGACATTAAATTGCAAGTGTAATACAGTAAATGCCAATTTAGTTTTGATCTTAGATCAAAACATAATAAAGAAAGCCTTGTCAGGACCACATAGATGTGATTCGCTTGCTTCTGTCATATAGAGCAGTAGTTCCTAACCTTTTTCCTTAGGGACACCTTTTCTATCATTGAGTAAACTGATGACTCCCATCTAAGTGACATATTTTATGGATATTTCATATTATATTCAATGCATAACAATAACGGTACAGAACAACTGATGAACTGTACAATTAACCCAATGCAATAACTGCAGGAAGTTTGTCTGTAGGTCCTCACCGTGCACTTATCCTGTTTCCTCATTGGCCGTTGAGTGTTGGAGTTTTCTCATTGGCCATTGAGTGTGGAGTTTTCTCATTGGCCATTGAGTGTTGGGAGTTTCCTCACTGGCTGTTGAGTGTTGGAGTTTCCTCATTGGCTGTTGAGTGTTGGAGTTTTCTCATTGGCCATTGAGTGTTGGGAGTTTCCTGATTGACCGTTGAGTGTTTGAGTTTCCTCATTGGCCGTTGAGTGTTGGAGTTTCCTCATTGCCCGTTAAGTGTTAGAGGTTCCTCATTGGCCATTGCTCTTTCAAAATGAAAAGGCGGTAACAGTCCTTTGTTTACATCTTCACAGGGGTGCAGTGGTTCCACTCACCTTCGCAAGTGATTGCCTCGCTTCCCAGCATGGCTGCCACTAGACACAAGGCGCTAGGCATCTAATTGGATGAACGCTTTCCCTCATGGCAAAGAGTATCAATATATGTTCATTGCTCGTGGGCTGCTGCTCCCAGATTTCAAACCAAAACCATCATGGCGACTCGTTTGGAAACTTTCTTCTCTTATATCACAGAAATAGTTCATCGAAATGTGTTTCTGAAAACATTTTATGCGAGAAATAAGCCATGCATTTGTCTTTATTTTCAGTCGACAACGGTTAGTTTAAAAGTTTCTAGGGAGTTTCTGGAGGCGGCAAGTCGCGCCGGTTGCCTAGACCTCAACTTTATGCAAATGAGGAGTGGCCAACGGCTGCTTACATAGACAATGGGAAGCGTGGAAAGAGGCTGTGAACATGTACCATTACTGGATTTAACATTATAGACATGACCACTGACTATTTGTGTGACAATTTAGCCCCAAAATCACAGACTGACCTTACACGGTCCAGACATATACTCGGTTTTGACCGAGTCTTTTTTTAAAAGTTAAAAAAGTTGTCTTACACCCCTTAAAATCAAGAAGGTCTTGCGACCCTCCGTTAAAGCTTTGGTGACCCCTAGTGGGGGTCGTGACCCTTAGGTTTGGAACCAGTCTTATAAAGTAACTATCATAGA
Source organism: Sebastes umbrosus (assembly GCF_015220745.1). Lineage (NCBI taxonomy): Eukaryota > Metazoa > Chordata > Actinopteri > Perciformes > Sebastidae > Sebastes > Sebastes umbrosus. Next base: position 21,067,430 of record NC_051285.1, read on the forward strand.
ATGTCTAACCTTCTCACGATAAAACCTGTTTAGAGTATTTATGCATGCAATATACAGACAGTTGGACATATTAAATATTGAAATATTGGCTTGTACTTTGGATGAACTGTTTTAAGGCCATGATACTCATTGGGACAAAAACATGTTAAAAAGAAGAAGAGAATAAAACAGGTCATGTCTGACTGAGGATATTATTCATTACAAAGGTTTAGACCTTTATCCTGTGGGATGCCGCATCTCTCCGGTTGCTTTGCTGCATCAGATTTGCTATTAAATCATTTACAACATCATGTCTCTCTAAGCCTGCAACTCCTGTGCATTTCCTGGTATCCGAAACGTCAGAAATACCATCAGAGAGACAGAGACAGCCAGCAGAAGGCTTTTGTACAGCTGCCTTTTTAACGCATCTCTACTCTGCCTCACCTGAAAGTCTTTTTGGAGCGTCGTCTTTCAGTTCTTTTGGAACCCCTGGTAGCAGTACGAGGGCCCAAAGTGTCTACTAAGGGACCTTTCATAGCCAAATAAGGCTGCCTCCATGCCTGAGGGCATGTGACAGTGGTGGATGGGACCTGAGAGGACAAGAGGGCTCCACAGTACTCAATATTACATGACAGTCTGTGTAGCTGCGTGGCACTGCAGCTCACTTTAAAGAGAAAAGCTACAATGTAACAGTGTCTGATTATGCTGTACAGGTTTTGCAACACATAACTGCTGTGTATTCTTTTGAACCTTCCTGGTGTCTCACATTATTTTTTTGTGAAAATACAAAGAGTTACAACTGGGTTATCATTGAGAGACCTGGCCAGCTGACATATAGAAATAGCAATGTATAAGCTGCTACTGCATGGACAACGAAGTTTCCAACCCTCAGTGAGAATAATGATTTGTTAGGGGTGTGTTTCATTTCAAGTGATTGTGGAACATTACTTGTTGCAGTAATGTTTTGCATCAATAGCTAAAATCTTAATGATGATTGCCTGGAACAGCACCACATTGTTCGCTGTGCACGCCATTTTCACTCCTCATCTATCTATCTATCTATCTATCTATCTAACCTTTCTATCATGTTGTGTTGCCAAACCTAAGGAAGGGTTTTGTTTAATTCATAACGTTAAGCATGTGTTTACTACGACTGAAAAGAGATGCCAAGGGATCCGACAAAGCGTGAGTATGTGACGAGTAGAGCCATGTCGCGGGCATGGTCAGAATAATGAAATCAAGGAAGGAAATGAAATCAAAGGCGGAAAAAAAATCTATATTAGACTTTATAAATAATATCACATGGTACAAAAAGTGCTCCTTTGTTGTGTTGCGAGTTGCAGCGTGCAGCAGAATCTCTGCCGGCAAATTAGAGAATCGAATAGCACGTTTTACTCCTTTATGGGTGAAGTGACTTTGGAATGTAATTGGTTGCTGTGCCGTTTTTGACAGTTTTGACCTGGATCCAGGTCTGTATGAATCTCCCCTCCAGTCTTTCTTATCTTACCAAAGCTGAACAACTGTGAGCCCATGACCACACAAATAAACTATATAGGTAAGGCGTAACTAAGGTTACTCCCCAGTGAGTTTGTGTCCAATGAATTGGTCAGTTGCGCTAAAGAATTCTGGGATAACACATGGGGTGACCCGCACCACCCCGGGCCACCCACCGAGCTCTGCTCTTGGAAAAATCTAGTCTTTCCTTGAATTTCAATTTAACAGAACAGTTAATTAGCTAATCCCCCTTGCTGGCATACCCATTGTAATGTCTATTAAGCTTGACATCGTTGCTTGCATGGCTGTATGCGTGTGTTAGTGCATGTGTGTTTGCTTTTCACCTGTTGGCTGGGTAATGGTGTTAGCAGTGCAGATGTTACTGAGAGATTGGGGAAGTGCCAACATAATGACAGGCTGAAGGACTGCAGCAATATAGGCTATATGGGTTTGGATGAAAAAAGTCACAACCAACTCCCCACAAAATAATCCAATATGCATTTTACCACGCAAAGGAACAAATTCTTAAGATATAATTTATTAAGTGTTCTTAAAGGTACAGTGTGTAGGATTTCGCGACATCTAGTGGTGTGGTTGCAGATTGCAACCAACTGAGTACCCCTTCGCTCACTCCTCCCTCTCACGGAAATGTGAGCCGCCGAGTGCAAAACCATGGTAAAGCTCACTCAGAGTCCATCCTTACCATAATAACACTATACTTTAGGAGTAACGGAAGTCAGACGGTGGCTAGCAGTACGACAGTTTTGCACTCTGCAGCTCACATTACCACAGTTTCACAAGCGTATCGGAGAACTACGGTGGCCTTCAGGTAACGTAAAAACGTGGAAGGCTCTCTCTAGAGCCAGTGTTTGGTTTGTCCATTCTGGGCTACTGTAGAAACATGGCGGAGCAACATGGCAGACTCAGGACCCACTCCCTATGTAGATATGAAGGGCTCATTCTAAGCTAACAAAAACACGATTCTTATTTTCGTTAACACATAGTTATGAATATTTTATTACATTTCTGCTAATAGATCCCCCGAAATGTTACACTGTGTTCCTTTAAGGTGTCACCTCATTCTATTGTGTAAAAGTGGTCTTGTAATAATGAATAAATGATTCATGCATTATTGCTAATGACTTCATCTAAGTGTTTCCCACAGCTTTGCCAAGTCCTATCAGAGGCTAATCGAAGCTAATTACAATGGGTCCCGAGATTAGTGCTGGTGGGATAGAAAAAGCTGAGCCAAGCATTCGGACTTGGATGCAATGAGATCGCAAACACAGGCGGCTAAATTGATGTGCTCCTGGTCTATTACAGGATGAAGAGCTCAGTGACCTGAAAGGACTTCAGAGTTGAGTTGTTGTCCTCAAGTTTGAGATTGTGAATAGCCTATTTGTTCGTGTTTGATTGTGAATTGGGCTGATACACTTTTCAGTTATGAGTTGTAAGTGTTGCGTCAGATGATTTGTGTCTTGTCAGACCGAATATCTGTCATGTGATGACCCTTCTTAACTTTGTTCCGTGATTCAGTCTGCATTTGCGCTCCGGGGATTGACCATTGGCGACCTTGCATTCTCCCGACAAGATTATCTTGAGATTCACGAGAAAAACTATTTCTACTCGGTCATCCTTTGAGGATGTAATGTACAGCCAAAGCACACTGGCGAAAACAACATTTTATTTTTGTTTGACTTTATCACAAAGCACTCAAGGGTGTACTTTAAAATGCAGTAGATTTAATATGTAGTTTGGTGAAAGTTCAAAGAAGAACATTACTTTTCAGCATCTTGCTCTCCGCAATTCAATCTGATTTTGTCACGTCTGTCCAACTCCTGTTAAATGATCTTGTTGCTGCTCAGACCTAGTCCAATTAGCTTCTCAGGAATCCACACTGTGAAAGGGTTAAAGTTCTAAGAAGAAAACACAGACAACATCCAGACCGGACAACGCTGTGGTAGCGACCTGTCAATCACAAGGTATCCACACCCTTAAGCAAACCCTGCTTTATGGTCTATTTGACTCTAAATGGGACCATAATTTACTAAATGAACATCATGCTGTATTGAAGAAGACTTGAAACTAGTCATTGAGACCATAAACTCATTTTTACAATGTTTACTGAGGTAATAAATCAAGTGAGAAGTAGGCTCATTTTCTCCAACTTCTATACAATCGGACTTCTTTTTGCAACCAGAGGAGTCGCCCCCTGCTGGCTATTACAAAGAATGCAAGTTTAAGGCACTTCTGCATTGGCTTCACTTTTCAGAATCAGAGGTTGCCGCCTGTTCTAGACTGATGAGACTCTTTAATACTGTTTAATGTAGTGATAATAATTTCATGTTGTCAAGGAATGGACAAAATAGATAATATCATGTTTGCTTATGGTATAGGCTACTGTATATTGTGATATAATACTTTTTTTAATTGTTTTCGCTCACGCTTCATTTTACAGGTCCACATTAGGTGATAATTAGCAGGTAACCTATTTGAAATTTCTTTGAAATTACTGCCAAATTACCCCAATATTTACCTAAGTGTTACCTATATGTATATCAGATACATTTATGTCGCTTCAATACACAGGTCCTAGTACACAAGCAGTAACGCCTTTTTCAGTGTAATCTCCATGCAATAGTGGGAAACCTAATTGTCACCAAAAGCATTTTTATGCAAACATACACAATCCACTGTCCTTGTCATCTAGTATTATCTACCAGTGTGCTAAGATCATGCGTGAAGGCACGGTGGCACCGGACTGCAGTTCCTATTCAGTCGCACCCTGTCACCAACTCTTGGGCTACTCTGCAAAAGGCTGTGCCAATGTCAACAGCGTGATAGTCTTTACAGGTTAGCCGGAGTTGTGTGTGTGTGTGTGTGTATACGTGTTGTTTGGCTCTGTGCAGCTGGAATCTGCTTTCCTTTGCTGGCCGATGTGTTGAGTATGTGAAAGTGTTGCCGTTAAAAGCTGCAGATGCGTGCTGGCAGTGACAGAGGAGGCGTTGGACAGCTCCCAGGCTCCAGCACGTCCTCCTGACTTCACCCTCACCTTAATCCAAACTGAAAAGACAACACATTTCTAGCAACACAAATTCAGTGACTTGAGAGCTGCCTCCATTGCCAGCAGGGAATTAGGAATGAGATGAGTCAACTGTTTCTTTTCACATCTCCCCTCTGTGTTTTTGCATCTGTGAGCATCCGTGTGTGTTTCTGCACATATACCCAGATTTGGCATGAACAAAAACAGTAAAGGACAAACAGCAGTAGCAAGGAAGAACAGACACTCCTGTCTTATCAAATGAGTTCCTTTGTGCAAGCATTTACCAAAAAAAGGCTTTTAAGAATTAGAGTGACTAGTACCCGAAAACATGCCTGTTCAGAACGGGCTGAATGCTTGGCCTGTGGTGTTGCTTGAGAGCTGCTCATACACTCGACACTGCATTTCCTTGGGGTCTGAGCAATACACCTGCCATGGCATAGCGTCACACACCCAAGTCGCGGTTAGAGACATCAGTGAAATACACTCTGGACAGAGTATTAGGGCCACATTGAGGAAAAAATAAATAAATCTGAGATTTTGAGAATAAAGTCATAATATTACGAGAATAAAGTAATACATTTACGAGAAAAAAAAGTTGTATTATGAGAATAAAGTCATAAGTTTATGAGAAAAAAGTTGTGGTATTATGAGAATAAAGTCATAATATTATAAAGTAGCAATTTTACGTGTTATTTTAGAGGGGAAATAGAGCAGCGTGCCGCCTGTGTGAAAATGAGAAATGTGGAACATCTTGTGAAGTTATACTTTAGTATAACTTCACAAGATGTTATACTAGATGTCTTTATTTGCCAAGTATTTCTTCACAAATAAAGAAATACTTGGCACATCAGCACCACATTATCATAAGCATCAGGACCTTGAAAAGATTGTGTAAGAAACTGCATTTATTCCAAAGAAATAACCACACAAACCTAGGACCTCTTTTTTCTCGTAAAGTTATGTCTTTATTCTCGTAATAATAAAATGTTTCTTTCTTGTAAAGTTATGACTTTATTCTCTTAATATTGCGACTTTTTTTTCTTGAAATATTATGACTTTATTCTCGAAATCTCCGATTTTTTTTTCCCTCAATGTGGTCCTTATACTCCGTTGTAAAAAAATACACCCCGTTTCTCGTGGTCAGAAACATTGGTGAAATACACTAAGCAGAGGTAATTTCCAAATAGGTGTATTAGTCACTTGTTTTGATATAACTATTGCGGTTATAAAGTAAAACATGGATTTAATTAGCGGAGGTATTTTGCTGGCGGTAACGTTAGGCTTTTAGTGTTATAAGTTAGTATCAAGTCATACGCCGGGGAAATACAGTCTTCCTCACGATGGAAAAACTTAGCTTCCAGATGGCTATCTGCTCGTGTTGACTCCAGGGAAGTGAAGAAGAGTCCGGTTGTAATGTTTTATTCAGCATCCATGTAATGTTAGAATATCCAGCACCCATGTGACATTAGCTTTGTCCAACATCCAGCAGCAAAAGGAAGTGGAGTGAATGTAAGTCAGGCCCGCTGTGGACGACATGCTGGACTCAGTAGATAGAGCCCTGAAGCCCGGCCCTCGCTGCTGCATAGAGCGCTGTGTTTGTTTATTAATATTAAACGTGTTGCATGTCCAAATTGTACCAAACGTGATCAGAGCACCCCCTTGGGTCCCCAGCAATACACCGGCCAAATGTGAAGTAGATCGGATGAACGGTTGTCGAGATATGCAAAGGACATACAGACAGACAGAGATTCCTTGCTTTATAGTTGACTATGTGATTTGTCTGTTTCTTGCCAGATTTTTTTTTGCTCACATTTTCATTCAGATTTATTTTTTCATTCAGATAGGCTATGTGCAATTTATATTTTAAGAAATTTCTGTATACTCCCTTTTTTTCTTTTCCTTTAAGACTAAGGCCCCTATTCAAATCGCAGCGACAAGTGCAAACCGATAGTTCTTGGGCGGATCATGGCCTGTTTGGGCATCTCCAAACGAACCTGTTATATTGGTCCATGTGTAGGTGCAGCAGCACAAAGTTCAAAAGGGCTGGTGGAAGTTGAATATAAATCGAAGGGTGTGGTGATTAATAAATATGCTCTCAGTCAGATAAATCATTGGTCTCATCGCCCTGAAACAGCTGTGCAAATCACAGTAATAGAAAGAGCTTCCTCAGGAAATCATAGCCTATTGTTGTCTGGGTGGTGCAGAGGCAGGATGTGTATGTGCGGGTTTTTAACATTTGATTAGTACAATGATGATAAAAAGGAATAATACAAATGTTTGGTAAAGCCGTTCATATGATCGCATTTATCCAATGCTATTTCAGTCACAATTGTAGGCTTTTCACATTGTAAATGACTACTTCATATCTTAAAATGTAACACAGTACCATGTGCTTAGTAATGCATTCCATGAATGCATGATTTTTTGCAATTCTTTTTCAATTGGAAAGAAGGCGCTGATGCACAGGATCCGGTAAGCCAATGTCTGCCACATGAAAAGAATACAGAGTTATAATGGACCGGTCTGATGTGTGTAGAGGTGTGTTATCAGTTGTAACCGCCGTACAGCCGGTCCGGCTATGTCAACAAGCAAAGAGAAGCTCAAATTACAACACACAAGGAGGTAGAGGGACTTCATTCTCTGCTCAGGTAGACATTACTCCTCTATATCTTTACATTGCAAATAGTTGTTTGTTGCTATGTTAATACACATTGTATAGAGAAACTTTATGAAAGTAAAACAGAGTGGACAGCTGCACATAATGGCACTGAATCAATCGAATTTCAAGGACAGGAAAATACCAAATGGTCGGTGTGCTGCCATGAAAATAGAGCCTCTAGAGTTGCAAACTTAATTTTGTTGCACTTGAAGTGAATAAAGACAGCATACTACTGTATATTTACCAACCGCGACAGTGACGTTGGTATTGTTTCCATCTTGTGAGTCTGTATTAGTCATCATGGCAAAATGTGTTCTTAGAGACACCTACTGTAGCGAGAACTACCACAGAGGCGGTTTTGAGTACTTTGCCAGGTGTTTATATTTCTGTCTGTGTGTGGACAGATTTTGTCACCATGATAGCATTACAACCGTGCAAGATGCAGTCACAAAACTTTTCAGGTATGTAGTTGAGATCAAAATGAAGGCAGAGTACAAAGACGGGTGTGGTCCGAGAAAGGGCGCCGGAAATTTTGGGGTAGGAATTGGGTGCTATTTGGCGTCGCGGCTGGTGTGATCCCAATGCAACATGGTCTCTAGTTTAGCTTTTGTATTCATTTTGTGTTTGCATTAGGACTGCAACTAATGATTATTTTCGTTGTTGATAAATCTGTCAATGATTTTCTCAATCAATCGATTAGTTGTTTGGTCTAGAAAATGTCAGAAAATGGCGAAAAATGTTGATCAGTTTTTCCCAAAGCCCAAGACGACATCTGCAAATGTCTTGTTTTGTTCGCAACTCAAAGATATTCAGTTTACTGTCATAGAGGAGTAAAGAAACCAGAAAATATTCACATTTAAGAAGCTGGAATCAGAGATTTTTTTTCTTAAACAATTACTCAAACTGATTAATCAATTAACAAAATAGTTGGTGATTCATTTAATAGTTAGATATCTAATCGATTAATCGTTGCAGCTCTATTTTGCATCAATCTATCAGCAAAAAGCATGGCACCACTGCATATAAACCTCGTTTGAGGTATGATTCTAGATGCGGCACAGGAACCATAGCTGACACTAATCTTGACCCTAACTGGAAAAATTTAATTTGTTGATGCTCAGCCACATCAACTTGATCCCCGGCCACACACTGCTTAATCAGTTCAGTGGGGTTACTAATTGACCTTCTCACAAAACCTAGTCAGCACTGTGTTTGCTGTAAGCGCTGGGTGTCAGGCGGGATAACACTTTTCACCTGTGGTTCACAGCGATGACCCTCGATGGCGTTATAATCCCGGCTTCAGAGGTTTGATCAGAGTAAGAGCATTATAAGCTATGGCAGGTCAGATGGCCGCCTTAAAGCAATGATGGCCCACAAGGACACATTAGCGGAGGATTAAACACAGTGGTTACATATGGTGACAAAACTGCTTTAACAAAAAGAAGAGCACACCATTAACTTCTCAGCACGTCATCTTGGCGAGCTAATCATTGTGTCACACTATTCCCCACGAAATCACCTTAGGTTTGACAGCTGTAAACTTAACCCTCCTCGATGTTTTCAGTTCAAACATTTTAACGAATTTTCTCCAAAATGTGTAAGCCTCTTCGCTTTTGTTGTAACTTTTGTATGATTTTGTCCCATCCTTTGTTAGATATAATATATTATACATAATATATTATATATATATATATATATATATATATATATATATATTATATATATATTACGAGCAATATTTGTGTAATCGCGTGTTCGCTCGACACCGATTGATAGATTACTAACACCATCCTTACATCATGCCAATCTGCCTTAAACCTTCCGCTTATGTGTGTGAGGTGAAACAGATTTTTTTCAGGGAAACAGCCACAGGACTTAAAGGCAGCTAAGAATCTTAACCTCAACAAACCTCTAAATCCAGCTCCAAAATGACAACATACAATGGCGGGTCACATCTGTCGCTTTATAACGACACGCTCATTGTCACAGCAATTAAAATGGTGTAAGATGCAAAGAATAGTGTAGGCGTTTCTGCCGTTTCTTGCTGCAGTCAAAATGTCTAGTGTGAGAAAGTCCAGAGTTGCAGTTTATTTTGACATAAGTCATTACTATATAGAGACATTGCAGGTGAAATTGTCAAATGTAGTTAATTTAATTTATTTGATGTAACATTTCTTATTTAAAATTGACCATTTCACAGATGTCGTAGTAACCACTATACACTTTCATTTCAGCCAAATCCCATCTGGCCGTAACGTGATGACAGCATTACTTGTAGTAGGCTAACGTGGCACCTGAGCATGTTGACCCCTGGCTCCAAATTAAATGGATTTAATGATCAGAGGACAAACCTTCTCTGACGGTCTACTTGTTCCTGGAAAACTTGCCTAGAGAGCCCGAGGAAAGCAAATTAGCCACTTGAATCCATCTGTATCGTGCTTTTTGGGTGTCTCATTTCAACATATCGTCATACAACAGTTTGTATCTTCTGAAAAGTGATTCCTCATTTTTCATGCGTTTTCCTATGAATGTCTTTTCAAAATAAAACTAGTATGAGAACAGCAATGTATCCTCATACAACGGTTCATATGATTTTTTTACAAAAAGTTATTCCTCGTTTTTTGTACGTTTTCCTACGAATGTGCAGCAACACATGAGGCGCATCTCAATTTCCACTCCAGTCTTTTCAAAATAAAACTACTATGATAATAGCAATGTATCCACATACAACGGTTTGTATGATTTCTCACAAACACTGGTCTCCTGGGCGAATTTCTGTGTTTTTTTTCACATACACATTCATCCCGATCTCCTCCCTATGTGGTGTTTGTCACTCTTTATACTTTCTGGTTCACGATTTCGTGGATTACATATTAATTGATTTTGTGGGATATATATGAATTACAGTGCATTTCTTTTTTGTAGGTATAGCTATGCACGGTGTATGAGATCAGCCTGCTCATTTAAGAACAGCAATCCATCCGCTTTTGACATCAGTTGCCTGCGAAGTAGTAAAGCATCAAGTATCAGTCCGTGTTGAGCTTTACAAAATGATGCATGTAGTAGAATGTTTTAATTGTAGAGTTAATACTCACCAATCTGTGTATGAAATGATTTCACATACACAATCATTTATTACGTTTATTCACAAGGTTTTCACAAGCTTTATGTGGAGTTTTAACTAACTGAGTAACACACTGCCAGAGGCAATGGCATCAACAAACTACATTGTGCTGGTATGACAGCCGACTAGACTGTTGTCAGGCTATTAAATAGGCACTCTCAGTCGCTATAAGCCCCATAGATGTGGGTCAATAAGGGCCTACTACACCTACTAGTAGGTTTTATCATCTATTCACATGGTAGATCACCAAAAGAAGGTATAAAACAACAAAGCAGCAACCTCTAGTGACGGAGCAGAAGTCAGGCGTCTTTGTGTTCATAGTTATTTTAACCCAAAACATGATGTTTTTCCCTAAACTTAACTGTTTGTTTGTTTTGCCTAAACCTAAATAAGTCGAAATTTGATTGCCTAAATCTAAAAAAGCCTTTTTGTTTGTGGTCAAAACGTGACGTTTCATTCAATTTTACAACATGTTAAATGTGTTGCTTTTAAGTCTCACTTTCAGTTTTACAACATAGTAGGCGTAGTAGGCCTCTAATGACCCACATGTATGGCATTTATAGCGACTGATAATGCCTATTTAATGGCCTGATAACAGTTGAATCGATTGCCAAGATATTAGGTTGCAGAACAGTGTGAAATGAGTGCTGAGAAGTGAATTTGACTAAGGAGAAATGCTGTTCAAAAATAACAAAACAAAAAAATGACCATGTAACATAAAATATAACATAAAAAACGTTAAGGTCCTTTTTGTTGGACATAAGGTGGACTTTAAGTTCATTCCATGACACTTTCTCAGATTATGTTCACTCTGTGCACATGTGCTGCAATGGGCAGAAAAGAGTGACTTTGAGCTGCAGGCGTTTTGGTTGAGTGTCCCTGTGAGTTTTTGTCTATGAGCAAGAGAGTGACCGATGGAGGCGCTGGACCGTGATGGAGCAGAAAGGGACGGTGATGATGACTGTATCAGGGGTGAGGGTGCAATCCGTCTAAATGAGTGACTCTTGTCTGAAGTGCTGTCGGGAAGGTTCCATGTGATCCTGGTCAACAACACACACCATCCAGTTGGGAGGCGTCGACGTGGTGCCAGACCTCATGACCTACCACAAAGGGAAGCCATTGTGTTGCAACAAGCCCCCCTATTCAGGAACCGTCGTCAATATCAGCTACTGTAATGAGCATAACTAGAAACATTCTGATTCATCACAAGATGCATGTAAACCACATCAGTGGTGCCACAAAGCAGAACCAGAAAGGCAGAGTTTGATTACAACATGACATAAATAAGATAATAATGAAAGGAGGAATGTGAGTTGGGGAAAGTCCGAGTCCTATCTTGTGTGAGCGAAACATACAAAGAATCATTTTTATGACGAAAGCAGTATTTGATCACGATCCTGCCTGCTGTCTTTGAGTCAGAGCAAGGGGCGGGGGGGAGAAAAGGAGGGCACGTCACCTCCCATCATCTGGAGAAGTCTTTCTCCTCATAGCACTTACTCTGGAGCCTCCCAAGAGTGGCAGAGGGCAAGCCATTAAAGGCCTGCTGAAACACTACCGATACTGTCACAAGGAGACAGGAGACATGGAAAGAAACAAGTAAGGCAGGCTGTGACACTCTTCCTCTCACGGCTCTCGCTGCTCCTGTCCATACTAAGAGAGGAACAGCGGTTTAATTTAATAATGAAAATTTCATAGGCCACTGATGCAAGGTATGAAGCTACAAATACAGAAATAAAGTGCGAGGGTAGCAGTCAGAACAGGTGGGTGACAAATTAAAGGCGAGTAAGTCTGGTCTACCACAAACTGCCAACACAGCTTAAGTTTCAGGTCTGTGAGCCATCATTCCCTGTATGGAAGCACCATGTTTCTACACTCATTTACTCAGGTTTTTCCTTAAATCTGTCTGTATCTGCTTGACTGTCCCAGTAAACATGGTTTGGGTGATTAGAGGATGAAAGGGAATGACATCTATGTTACATCTTGTTTCTTCAACGCGTAGCAGATTCTATAACAGATCTACTGCACATTGAAATATAGTAAATAGGGCTGTAAATCTATTAAAATATTTATTTGCGATTAATGACATGATTGTCCATAGTTAATCGCAATTAATCGCAAATGAATTGCTAATTTTTTTTTATCTGTTCAAAATGCACCTTAAAGGATTTGTCAAGTATTTAATACACTTATCAACATGGGAGTGGGCAAATATGCTGCTTTATGCAAATATATGTATATATTCATTAGTGGAAATCAATTAACAACACAAAACAATGACAAAATATTGTCCAGAAATCCTCACAGGTACTGCATTTAGCATAAAAATAATAAATCATAACATGGCAAACTGAAGCCCAACAGGCAACAACAGCTGTCAGTGTGTCAGTGGGCTGACTTGACTATGACTTGCCCCAAACTGCATGTGATTATCATAAAGTGGGCATGAATGTAAAGGGGAGACTCGTGGGTACCCATAGAACCCATTTTCATGAACATATCTTGAGGTCAGAGGTCAACGGAACCCCAAAATTTTGCATCAAATTTTCAAATGTAGTAGTTTTAAGCCCAACCATGTAGTTCTTTCCTAAACGTAACTAAGTGGTTTTGTTGCCTAAACCTAAAGTGACGCCAAGGGTAGTGGTTTTGATGCGGCGGTATGTGATGAGTTGGGATAAGAACATGTTGGTTGGCAATGTAAAGAATGGGAAGTATGTATTTGCTCTCTGCGCCCCCCCCCCCAGTTTGCTGTGATGATGCTTATTTGTAGGAAATACGAGGAGGGGGAGTAGAGGGAGAGGTGGTGGACAATGATACGCTCCACTGGCTGATGTACAGTGACAGACTGTCTGCAGTAAGAGGGGAATGTTGCATGTTTGGCAGGTCAGCAGATGCTGGGCTGACAGTCAATGAAATATTCAAGTCAAGACACAATCATGGATCTGATGTCTGTAATGTCTCAGAAACAGACCCTGTGTAAGGACAGGAAATGTGTTCCTAAAGTACAGTATATGGCACAGGGACAAGATATCACAAGAAAAAATGACCAGCGATGTTTTTCATTTACCTTTATGTGAGTCTGGCTTTCAAGCCCACAATACTGCAGGGATGGAAAGGCTGGTCATTTTTTTCAATCTACCTATAGTATAAAGTAATAGCCAATGACACCGCCATTCTCTATTGAATGAGTAAAGCTTAAAGCAGACATTGGAGTGTCCCAGGAGCTGCTGCTTATGCTCACTCGTAGGGACGTGGCAAATCATAAAGATCAATTATTGTTGCCAAAACTGCCATCCATATACTTAACATTCAGCATAAATCAAATATGGCAAACCATTTTTCCTATTTAAAGGACCAGTGTGTATCAATTAGGGGGTTCTATAGGCAGAAATGGAATAATATATTAATGAATAAGTATGTTTTGTTTAGTGTATAATCACATGATGATAAGAATCGTTGTGTTTTCGTTACCTTAGAATGAGCCGTTTATATCTACATAGTGAGCTAGTCCTCTCCACGGAGTCCGCCACCGTCATGTTTCTACAGTCGCCCAGAACGGACAAACCAAACACTCTTAACTTTTCCTGCTCGCGCCTGTCGCCACCGCTCTCTCTCTCTTGCTTCACCACTCACTTCCCACGTACACACACACACACACACACACACACACACACTGGCTCTGCTCCAAATGACTCAAGATAGGGCCATTTGCGTTTTCGCATCAGCCACTGTAGCTCTCCAACATGGCTTGGCACACTTGGGAGAGGCTTCATTTGGTTGCAATCTCCTCAACTCACCGCTATAGATACCACCAGATCCTACACACTGGACCTTTAAGTGGCTATATTCAAACAGTCTAGTCACATTAATAGGAGTGATTTCTTTATTGAGCATGTGTTATTATTATTCTCTTCTGTGTTGGTTTACAAGTTAAGCTTGACATGTCATTTTTGAGTTTGGAAACAGCAGTTGACATAACAACTCAAGGTCCACTTGCTTGTTGAAAAAAAGAAAAAAAAAGTGACTGAAATTACTAAATATTCTGTCATTTTTAACCATATTTTATACAAAAAAAAGTCAAGATGTTATGTATGTTACTGATCCATACATGTGGAATTTGAATTGTAGACATCAGATTTTCTGATTTAAAAAAAAAAGTGTGTAATAAGATATTGAAGAGACTACTGTAAAGATGCAACTGTTTAATCCTTTTACATCACTGCCATCTACTGGAACAAAATGCCAGTGCACCCTTTACAAACATGAGCATAAGTATTCCCCCTTATATTCAAGCTACACAGTAGCTGAAGGCAATATAGACACGCTTTTATTAACAAAGTTGGTTTACTTTTACGAAACAGAAACATGCTAAAGTCATTAAATATAGTCATGATAACAGCTCCACACACTGGGCTATAGATATTGTCGTTTGAACAACACCGCAACAACAGACATAACGGCACCGATTGGAAAATGAGAACTTTATTACAACACACAGACACTGTATATCCAGTCACTTTCAACGCACGTAGCTTATACAGTTAGTCCTGAAAATGTGCAGGTTGTAGTGGATGTGAAGCCAGACCTAGAAGTATTGTCATTGTCAAGAAAACAAACCACATGCCCATTAACATTCATGACCTCTGGACACTTACACAACATACAGAGTAGATCCGAGCATGCCAGACTCCTGAAAAAAACCCAATAACTTTGCATAATAATGTACTGTACAAACTTCTATTGCATATTGACGTACTGTACAAAACCAAAAAACTGCTCTGAAAAAAACCAAAAACATTAACCAGGTTTAGGAGCAGGTTTAGTATGCTGTAGTGTGGATGGTAAAATGGCAATGACTGCAGGTTGCATGATAAATCCCAAATATCAAAACCTGTGAAAAGCACCTCTGACTCATTTGTGCTAAGGCAACCATGACACTTTTTTATGGAAAAGGAAGGCAAAACACATCAGCTAAAACAGTGACCGAGCTGCCATGTTGTTAACACAAGTTAGAGCTTTTAAAATCTACACCTTGAAACGGATCCTTCCTGCGTTCGCACATAAGGTGTTTTATGTGCAGATTAAAACACACAAGTTATGGGAGTAAAGCACACACACAAGGATACAATATATGAAAACAAATAGAAAGGCCTATGGAGTGCTCCGGGGATGACGTTTTGTTGTAGGCCAACCAGGAGGTTAGCATCGCCCTGGGTTCCCATTGGGTTTTTGGATTATTGCAGAAAATAAACTCTGTGGTGAACAAACATTTATGATACTTAAGTTTTGTTCAGCAAGATAATCTCCACAATTTAACACTACTTCTATGATTTTTGAAGCGGGAATGCAATCACCAGAAGTAACGTTAGGTTATAAACAGCTACACCTTGGTCGCATGAACGCCACTTGTTAGCAACTGTCTATTTTAAGACCTATAAAAGCTTCAAAATTCACGAGTGAAATATTTGTTGATGTATTTTATGCTGTAGAACTAAAAGTTAAATTCTCTTAAGCTTGTGTCAACCACAGACCTTATTTCAGGCATCTAACTAAAAACCCATTGACTTCCAGACGAGGGAACTAAAAGGGCTAAAATGTGAACTCATTTCCAGGTTTTGGACTCATTCCTATAGCACTCTATTGAAATGGTGTTAGTGCCTATAGTGGACACTTAAAAATTAACTGGATGTTATAGAAAGAAAAGCAGACTCCTAGCCACCTCCCAGTGAGGCACAGGTATTGATATAGGCTTTCACATCAGCACCCAACACAGTACCAATACCCATTGGGCCAAATCATAAATGGAGATGCCAAAAAAAATGTCAAGCAAAGTACCATCAAAGGGTCAATTCACTAAAACCACACATATGTACATGGATAGATACCACGAGGGAGAGTTTGTTTTTTCTGATTTGATGAACAGACCAAGCGATGCATAAGATACACCAATTAGCTGAGGAGCAATTGGGATCATAACAGTACATAATTAGCCACTGGTGACCATAAAACAAATAATAGACTTAAAAATCAATACCCTCATCATAATTACCTCAGACCATTGCGTGTCAAATTTTCCCATTATTTTTGCATGCTACATTAACGGTATTAAAAAATGCCAGAGGTTTCTATTGCACCCAATTAAACAATAAAAGAAACCTCTAACAGTTAATGATGTTCCGATACCGAGTACCGATCCGATACCAGCGTGATAAAGATTGTTGTTGTTATCGTCACGACAAACTCCCAGCCATCAGTTCTTCTTCGCTGCTCTAAAACAGTAGTTGCCAGTGGCAGCCATGATACATCCAGGGCGACAGCACAGTGAAGGTTTTGGAGCGGCGGAGGAAAATTGATTTCCAGTTAAACAAGTTGATTTCTTTCTGGTTCAATAAATTAGGGTATCGGATCGGTGCATAGACTCGTCGATACCAATCCCGAATTTTGGGCAGTATCTGACATTATCGGACAGTATCGGAACAACTCAACAGTGGCATAGTAGCACATTTCATCTAAGAGGAAAGATTCCAAACAACTGGTCTGAGGTATTGAACCCAATGAAGGAAAGACTGGCATGTTAAAAAGTAAAAATTGTGAATTCATTTGATAAAAATCTAAACTGGAAGCTTGCATGTGTCACAATTTTATCTCAGATCGTAGTGATCCATCTTCTTCAAAATACGTCTTTTTGATATACTATACATACTTCTACGTATGAAAATAGATTGAATGGATCTAAAATTTTCAAATTTCCACGAACACTCAAATTTAAAGAGGCGGGCAGGAAGAAGAGCAAGAAGCAAAAAGGTTAAAACAGCAACACATTTACAGTCTCATTTCTCACATATTTACAAAAACAAGACTTTGTATAAAAAAGTATACATCTAGGAATAGACCTGATACATGAGCAAAGTTGACACGATGCAGATTATCCTTCCGGCCTCAGGGCAAAAAACACTGTTTCTATACGAGACGAGGTTCAGCACACGCACAAGGCAGCGTTGCGGTGCTGTGGTAGGATACCGCTTTCCTCGGAGGAGCTTCTCGTTTGACGGGATTGTTCACTTTGTACATTGCTGCGAGGCGTCTCCCGGGGGAAGCTTTCGCCGGAGGACCGACCGGGGCGACGGGGAGGACCTCTGAGTTCAGGGGGGGTGTGCGGAGAACGGCGAGACCTTTTTGACGGAGGAGCAGGAGCAGCAGCAGCGCAGTCCATTTGGGTTGTCGAGTCTTGCTTTTCGAAGACATTCGCAGAACCGTCCGAGGGGGGCAGCGTGGCCCTCGCGGAGTCAACGTCGGGTAAAAGCTGTGCGGCGGCACAGGAAGCCGCCTCGTACAGCCCAAATGCCTGCTCCAGAGCTGTGGAACTGTCTTTGAACGGGGAGGAATCACTCCGCTGAAAAAAAACAAATCATAAAATGTAATTAAAATTTGATAATTTATTATCACATTATATTATAATACACATTTATTTATACATTTAAATCAATTCTGTTTCTTTTTGTCAAGAAAAAATGCTATTCATTAATCTAAAATAAATAAATGAGACACACAGATGGAAGCTGTTACAAATGGGACATAGACTAAAAGCATGGAAATAAACAACAGTTTGACAAACAATATTGGATTAAGATGTTTTCAGATGGTTCTATGTTGAGTTTTAGGAATGTAGAGAGTGAATATAGATCTATGACTTACAATTGATAGAATACTGACACTGTGTAATTCAGGAGGTAGAAGCATGCTCAGTGCTCTAGTAGCTATTCACTTTTTAAAAAAACATAATGCTCTGTTCAAAAGTATTATTACTTGGTGTTCTCTCACCAAATACTTCACTGCCTGTCTACTGGTGTGACTTTTTTTTTTGGCTGATGTACTTCATTTCATGAAGCTAGAGAAAATCAGACACACACTACGTTGCTCCATCTCCAAATCTGAACGAGTTTAGCAGCCCTTCCTTAGACATATTTCTTCCTATATGACCAAGATGACCCATATATTTATTTTTAGTAATCGTTCCACACTCCGAACCATTTTTTGTTATTTGTCTCTCTTTATTTTTAATTCTTTTTTCTTAATTTTGATTTGGCTTTTGCAAGTAGTCAATCATTTTTTTAAAACACATTATTCTTATTATTTTTTTTTTCAATTTTGTCCCTTTTTTTGTCTTTAGGCTTCTTGACTCTGCTATAACTTGCTGATATTCCTATATATTGGGAGGATTTATACAGTATGTATTGTATCATATGTCATTGCCCAATGATATGTTGTGTATAAGAAAATTCAAATAAACAGACCGCAATCAAAAAACTATGATTGAGGGAAAATAAGAAAGAGCAAATGATCATCTTCTTCTCGCAAAGAAAATCCCTCTCCTATTTAAAAGAGTTATGGAAAGTAGGCCGAATATATATATATATATATATATATTAAGACTGAATAGAAGAAGCTATAAAGGGTGTGATATCCAGTATACTGTAATTAGCGTTGGCACTGTGAACTGTCTGTTCAACATGTTGTAAATACCTTTTAATAAGCCATTTTGAGTTCACTGTCTCCCTCTACTGGCTAAAGGAGGAACAAGGTTTAATGTGGTACTGGTGATGGCAACCATCATTTAAGTAATGTTTTTGAATTGGTTATTTCACTTTTCTTTTCAATACTGGCCAACACATTTAAAGAAATACGTGATCTACAGCTCTCTTATAGCAGTACAATATCAATACCAGGGTAATCTATACTCCCAAGCAGAGAGGACCAGCCTCATTTTGATATCCAAATAGCAGATTTTTTTTGCCACCAGTTTCAACAACAGAAGCCTGGCTATTCAGCTAATAGATCATAAAAAATCATTGGCTGGTCATATTTGCTGACACTTTGATACATTTGTTTTCATAACTGAGCAGTCACCTCACTACCACTCCAGGCACGGCCATCCCTCATGTTCTTCTCCATATATCTCATCTTCTTCAAAAAACATGTCATCCTCATTCTCCTCCTGTTGGCCCCGGAAACAAAGAGTGATTTGTTGAAACTGACGGTCCACCGATTAAAAAACGGCCGGTATGACCTTACGTCAACAGCCATCGGTGACCACAAACTTTTGATATTTGAACTGGTGAGAGTATTAAACAAAATGACAATAAAAAAATGGACTGGAATATATAAAAAGGACAATACAGTGAACAGCAAGCAACAAACAAACACAGAAATATTCAGTATACTTTTCCATTGTCAGAGTGGTCGTGAGGTGCATTCCCTGACTCTGCATTTTGGAAAATATACAATATGTAATTTTGCTGTATGATTTATATGGTTCATCCTAATGAAAGAGGATGCAACAAAGTTATGGCACTAACCGTTGGGATCGCACATGTGTTATAAGTTGTTCCCGGAAAGGGAACATGGTCCATTCCTGTAGACATGTCGACGACGATCTCATCTCGATGCATAGGGATAGGCGGGCCTCCGCGCTCCTGTAGCGCCAGGACAATAACTGTTGTGTTGTCTGCACGGAGCATGCGCTCTTTCCAAAACAGTAGGGCTGTGCATCCCAGCCGGCGGGCGCAAGACATTCCCTTTGGTCCCTAAAAGCAAAAAGAGAAGTTAATATAATCCTGGTAATTCTAAAGCTTCCAGGCTCCAACAAGTGTGAAGATAATTACTACGACTACTTTCATCCTGCCAAAATTACAACTATTTAAAATTTTGTGTATTCAGGCCGTTACACACCGGCGGCCTTTTTTTTTTTTTTGCATGATTAATTCACGTGAATATATATTTTTTTCGAACTGTTGTTTTTGTCATGAAGACTTTCACACAGAATGTGAATGTTACGCGGCCAAAAATGTACACTTTCTTTCGAAACAAGGTTGATTTTCTGAGCGTTCGCACCGCAAATTAAGGCATCAACCAATCCCGTTGTGCAGAACGGGTTGAGCTGCACCTATATTTATGAAACAGTAACAGAGGCTCTGTAGTCCGAACCAGGATGGCAAACTTAATTGCTCCTTTCAACCTTGACAACAAAGTCATTGCACACCGGATTCCACTCCTTCCGTTCTTACCTTTCACAATAAAAGCCCTAGACAAACAGACATAGTATTTTTGCATTTTCGTGTCGTTAATTTGTTATGCCCGCCTTTAGTTGCACAATTACGTACCACCATTTTGTCGTGGCTAGAACACATGTTGACGGCGTTCTTCGGCGGCATCATATTCCACAGTCCGTCGCTGCCGAGGATGATGTAGCGATGCCGGTTGGGGTCGAGGGTCATCACGGTGGTGTCGGGCTCCGGGGAAACCACAAACTCCCCGCTGTAGAAATCGTAGCTCCAGAGGTCACCTTTTCAAAAGATAACAAAAACATAGTATCACTTTTAGAGGAATAATTAAACAAAAAAATACCAATACACAATATAATTTTATGGATTTTACTAATTTTTACCGAGGGATCGGGCCACAGCCAGGAAGGGGATCTGGTCGATGACTGTGCTCCTCCTCACGGGGCCGTTATGAGTCAGCCTGGGCCTCTTCCAAACAACACGGTTCACCCCAGATTTCTTCATTACACTACAGTTACAAGAACACACTTCAATACAAAGGCAAGCTTAGAAGATTGACAGGAAATACAGCAATGTTGAAAGGAACAAGTGCAAGAAACCATCTGCCCCCTCTGTGTGATGTTATTTGGCTGTTTGACATAGCCCCTGCCCTTATAATACAACTCAATCTATGTCTTCTATGAGGTCCTGTTCGATCAACTCACCTGCCACCCAGTCGCTCGATCCTTTCTTTTTCTTTAGGAAGTTCAGGTTTATGGTCTTGTGTTATTTCCAGCGCCTGGAGCGTGATATCAGAGGCGTTTTCTTGCACTCCGACAACCACTGCCGAATCCCCTACATGGGCGACGTACATGTGAACTCCGCGGATCACAATCACGCTGGCGGTGGTGCCTGATGTACTGGGCAGGCCGGTAATGGTCTTTGGCCACTCTGCTGTAAGGGAGAAAAGAGAAATAACATGTTACTCACTGATATGGTCAAAAGTTTGGAAAGGAAACACTGTTGGTAGTATCAGTGAGGGCAATAAAACAAAGCCAAAATGTTGTTAATTAAGAAAAAAATTGTTGTGATTCATCTGAAACTGCAACATACAGGCTACTTAAATGCTGCATGAGTAGGGTTTGTTTTTAAAAACAATATGCTTTCTCAGATTTTTTGACAAAAAGTAACACTTAAACACTAAAAACAAAAGTATCACTGACAACAACTAGTGAAGAGAGTATATTGAAGCCAAGTAGAAAGTAGATTGAAGATGGAAATACCTTACTGGACTTATGTCTGATTTCCACTATACACCAATGGAGCCATAAGAGGATTATGAACATACGGAATAATACAGTGAGGAAGCCTTTCCATCTGGCATAAAGGTGTTAATATTGTCTACCAAGGTCAGGACGCCTCTACCACAAGATATGTTAGTTTGCATGTAAACAAACATGTAAATTGTAGTTCAGCCTGCAAGCAAGTCTGAAGAAAAATGTGCACTTCAAACCTGCTTAACTTCAGTTTTGCAGCAGCTAAACAGCCCATGGCCTTAAGAGCAACCATGTATGGGGAATTATTTGGCTCTGTATGCTCAGTGTTTGTGCTCTACACAGCGTCTTACTGCATCAACACAATTAAAACAATTGTTATGTTTCTCAATTTGCCAACATAGAGTTTTAGACTCCAGGAAAACAAGCCAAATTAAAAGAATGTTCTTCAATTTGATGAACTGCAAAACTCTATCACTATCCCACAGCACTGGTGATGAAGATAGACTCTGTTAGTAACGGATCAGAGAGCTGTTTCATAAAGCATGACGACCACATAAGCCAGGCTTAACCCGAGTAAATCTGTCTTATTTTGGAGAAATTTAGTTTCATAACTCAGGATTAAATAGGTTTGACCCATGTTACCATAGAAACACATCCCTCTGCAGGGTAACCTCATGCTGTTTAGGCGACTTTTTTTAGACTTCAGCTCAGGCTTAACCAGTATTTCACTTTAATATTTAATCATTCATATCATAGGTTTAATATGTGCTGCTCTGTGGCTGCGAACATCACGGTTTGCTTTACTTCTCTCTCCATTAGTGAATTGATCTGAACTTCATATTTCAGGCTTGTGTTTTACGGTTGTTACTCAAGACTACTTTTCACAATAAGTCCTGCTTCTCGTAGCTTTCTTTATAAACCTGAATCTTGATTCAGCACCACTTCATGCAGAAATATGTGTATATTATCTAGAGATGCAGCGATCCGACTTTTTCAGTCCAGATAGCGATACCTGGGCTTTGGGTGTCGGCCGATACCGAGTACCGCTATTTGAGTCAGTATTTGCCTGATATCTGATCCGGTATCGGATAACCTCTCTCTCTCTCTTACTTACTTCACAGTGAATTGATATGATCTGAGCATCATGTCTCAGGTTTGTGTTTTACTGTTGTTACTCAAGAATACTTTTCACAATAAGTCATACTTCTCTGTAGCTGACTTTATGAAACCATTTCTGCAGAAATATGTGTGGATTATTCAGAGAATTTTATATTAAAGGGGAAAGACATTGTATTTCTGTCAAATTGAGAGACGGATGAACAAAATACACATGAAAGAAAAACATGCTTTCAATAACAGGGATGTTGAAACTGATTAATACAAACATGCTACTGCACTTTTAAAAGGGACAATCTGTGAGGGTTAACACAAGTGCAGCGTTAAAAGTAAAAGCATAGATTTTAACCTGATGACCAAATTGACAGAAATAGGGTTTTATAATGTACAACTAAAATTAAATTATTTAGGTTTTCTGACAAATTTCAGGTTAGCATGATGCTTTTTTCCCCTCTTTTAACCCTTAACCCACTTCTAATGCTGTGATGACACCTTTCACCAGAGCTATATTTTAGGCAGGGTCTGAAATTAACCTTTTTCCTCACCTGCCACTGTGGCAGGTCACTGAACATTTCTATACTGGCCACTCAATTTTCTGCCACTTCTGAAATCTAGGTGGAACGCTTTAAAAAATTGTAAACACTGAGTCAGTGGTACCAGACTGTAGAATTTTGGAATATATCATGTAACCTTAATCCATGACTATATTTAATTTAGGCTTAAGAATTGCTTTTTAAAAATAACATTTCTTAATATAAGAGAAAACCTGTCTGCCATGGTGGCAGGTGACCTGACATTTCTACCTGCCACAGCCAACATTTACTCTGTTATTTGGCAGGTGGCAGGTGCTAATTTCATTCCCTGATTGTAGGGGGTTGTGCTAAATCTGAGAGCTGTGTGTTGTGGTCAGATGACAGCTCACTGTGTTCATGTGTAATGGGATGGACCAGTCGCCAGAGGAGATTGTGGACATCATCATCACACCAGCTGAGTAGGATGCTGCTGCTGCTGCTGCCTCATCATGTGACACAGTTTTGTTGCTGAAACTGTGACAACAGCAGGAATTATGAGCAAAAAAGCAGCAATAAACATGAGGAAGAGCTTAACTTTGATGAATTACATAGCTCTTCCACATTGCATGGTGACAACCTGCAACCTGATGACCAAATTGACAGAAATAGGGTTTTATAATGTACAATTTGACAGCCTTCTATCACCTGGAGAATATAGCAAGAATTAGAGGACTGATGTCTCAGCAGGATTTGGAAAAACTAGTCCATGCATTTATCTTCAGCCGACTTGACTACTGAGTCCTCACTAAGACCAAGAAAGTGGATCATATCAGTCCAGTTCTGAGGTCTCTACACAGGCTCCCTGTCTCTCAGAGAATTGATTTCAAAATACTGCTGCTGGTTTACAAAGCACTAAATGGTTTAGGGCCAAAATACATTTCAGATCTTCTGCTATGTTATGAACCATCCAGACCTCTCAGTTCATCTGGATCAGGTCTGCTTAGTGTCCCCCAGAGTCAGAACTAAACATGCAGAAGCAGCGTTCAGTTTTTATGCACCAAATATTTGGAACAAGCTCCCAGAAGCCTGCAGGACCAACTCCAACTCTGAGTTTTGCTTTTAAATCAAAGCTTAAAACTTTCCTGGTTTATTTTTAGCTTGTTTTTATTTTCTAATCTTTAATGTTTTAATGTTTTTATAACTGTTTTAATTATGTCTTAATGTTCTTTTGCACTTTGTTGCAATGTTCTTGAATGTTTATGTTAAGGACTTTGAATTGCCCTTTTGCTGAAATGTGCTATACAAATAAAGCTGCCTTGCCTTGCCTTACTACTAAAATTAAATTATTTAGGTTTTCTGACAGGTTTCAGGTTTAGCATGATGTTTTTTCTTTTCCTTTTAACCCTTAACCAACTTATAATGCTGTGATGAAACCGTTCATCAGAGCTCTACATTGTAGCTGGGTTGTGTGTTGTGGTCAGATGACAGCTCACTGTGTTCATGTGTAATGGGATGGGCCAGTCGCCAGAGGGGATTGTGGACATCATCATCACACCAGCTGAGTAGGATGCTGCTGCTGCTGCCTCATCATGTGACACAGTTTTGTTGCTGAAACTGTGAACTGTGACAGCAGGAATTATGAGCAAAAAAGCAGCAATAACAATGAACTTTGATGACTTACGTAGCTCTTTCCACATCGCATGGTGACAGGCGATGAAGCCCTTCTTCAGAGCAGCACACACTTCACTGTGATCCTTGGACCAGAACCCCCGCTGCCTTTTCAATAAATCCCACAGATTCTCTCTGGCGAAGTGTGCCGCTTCTCGGCCTCCGTGGCCGTCAAACACAGCGAAAAACGCCACAGACCTCCGAGTGTCGACTGCATGCTCTGCGACTTTCCCCTCCGACGACACCGGTGCAGCGTTGTTGCCACCACTGTCCTCGTTTGATAGGTTCTCTACCCACATTGCAGAAGCTGGGCCGGATTCGGCAGCAACGTTATTATGACCGTGTGTCTCATTTTCAGTCTGTTTTGTTGGTTCACTCTCAGCTTTCCCCTGTCCTCCCTGTCCTCCTTGTCCTCCATGTCCCTGCGACTTCGGATAATCTTCGCCTGGCGACGGCTCGTACTCGATTCTGATCTCGACAACATCCTCCATGTATTTCCTCCCCCCTTGCTCGGAGAATGCACTCATGCGAAATATAATCCCCTCGTCCATGATTAGTGAACGCCTACTGGTTATTATCTAAGCAATAAAAGGGGGTACATGTAGTTTGCTAATTGTAGCTTCCAAAGCTACAAATTTTTTGAACCGATTTTGCCGCGATTGTATGGCCGAAGGCTTCCTTCCTTTTTGTTTATCTTCTCCGGAGACGTCCCCGCTGTACGTAATGACGTCATTTTTCTCTCCCCACCTATCAAGTTTGCAACTACGCATGGCACGCCATGCTGCCTTTAGGGGCTGCTCGACAAAATTGGAATGACATTAGTAGATTAGTACAGACCACAACAAAACTGCAAAATAGTCTTGAATATGGTTCTTTTCATGACTCGCTTGATGATATCATCCTCAATTTGTCATTGACGGATCCCAGCTGCCGTGCTTTCGCATTAGTATGACAACTCAAGAGAACTTTCTAAAAAGGACTCTTAAAGAAATGAGGGGAAGTGAACGTCGCAAAGTTTGCACAGAATTCACCCCAACTATGGCACAACGACAGCCTAAGTAAGCAAACTGTTTCAATATGTTTCTGTTGTGTGACCATATTTTGACAGCAATGGGTCTATCATCCACACATATATCCATATTTTCAGAAGCAATATTACAGCTTGCATGCAGCTTTCACATATTGGGAAAATGGTCATTAACTTGACAGAGAACAGGTATAAACACTTTATTCAGCAAAACCTTATTGCCTTTTTAGCTTTTTAAAATATTTAACACCCCAGACTTGAATTAACACCGTGAGTGATTAACACCGATTCATTTCTATGTATGGCCAATCGTTTATATTTGCTTAGTGACCCCTCAGCAATCATCATGCCAAATTTGGCGCTTGTATCACTATTTGCACGATTTGATTGAAAAATGGATGTTATCCGCTCCACTAATTAAACTAATGATGGCTTAATTCCATTTAGCTGCTTTGTTTTCAGGAGCCTGGTGTTGTGTATGCTGTCTCACTGTCACAATAACATGGCTTACCAAGGGACATTGCAATATGATGAAGCCAGAATGTTATCAGAGCTGTTCTTTTTCGGCAATGCCAAGTCACACTTCTGTTGTGAAAAAGGCCTATCCTGCTCCTCAGTGTCAGGGACAGCAATCTCCATCACACCCCAGCTGTTGTGGAGGTGTGTCAGCGTGTCAGCCTTATACTCTTAGATATTGAATGTGGCTTATAAAGATATTTTTCATTTGCTTGTTGTATCATGAAACATTTTCTCTACAGCCCACTGTCAAGATGCTTTTTATTTTAAGCCTCCAGGATTTGTCTTCGTTGTGTTTGTGTCTTGTGGGAACTTGGTATAGGTGGTAAGTGTGTGTGTGCATGTGACATGTTCTGATAAAACACCCTGTGCGTTCCAATACTACCATACTATTTAGTATGCCAGAAAAACATTTAGTATGTCCCAATACATAGTATGCCAAAAACACCAGGATGTCCTATGATGATGATGATGATGCATTTTGCATTATGCAAGCCAGCATACTTTTTTGGCTATTCTAACCCACAATCCTCTGTGCAGCAGATATATGAGCAAGAGGGTCAAAGTTCAAGGCACAATGTTATGACGAAGTAGTATGTCCCACTCCCAATTGTATGCATACTGCATCCAACAGTACGTACTTTGCAAGGGCAGCTGCAGTATGTACTAAAAGTAAAAAGAAAAAATATGCAATTTGGAATGTAGCCATCTCATCTCATAGGGGAGGTGCATGAAACTCTTTACAGTCTGACCTAATGAACACTATTGTGACACTTAAGATACTGATTCTTCCCCCAAATTATTTGCAAAGCCAAGAAGTGTTTCAGCCTGATGAATTTTAAGATTCACTCAAAAATCACTGTTGCAGGCTGGGTGAATGTAATGTTGTAATAATGGTGTAGTTTAAAAAAAAAAAAAAAGAACATGGATCACATGGTAGTGTTGAAAAATTCAACGTTTTTTGTAAAAAACACACAGTTTATAAGAAAACATAATGCTATTTTGGGGTTTTATTACAGCATTGAGTGTTTGAATGAGCTCTTTATCAAGTACAGGGCTATACAGTAATGCAAGGTGGAGGCCTTAACCTTAATTCTCCACCTTCACCCCCCTTATTCACAGATATTCAATATATAGTTTAAAACAGGAATTTTCACAAACAACACGTTGACAGCACACATACATCTATTTTACTACAAGTAGAATTCTACAAGGGATTTCATATGTTGATATATGGTCTTCATATGGAAAACACTTGACATTGATTCATGGCTTGTAATCCCACCTATGGTATACATTGTTGTGCATGTTTATATATGCACTGCTGAGTAATGTGTGTGTGTGCGTGTAAGCATGCATTTATTCCTGAGGTCACAAGTGAAAGTGTGCAAGTAGTACACATTTATGCAATGTGTATGGAGATGCATACAGTATAGGCTTTTGTGTGTAATGCAATACAGACAGGCCTTCTTGGACTTGAGAATAGAGATGTGGTTGTTGTGATTGCACCGAGCTATTGCTGTTTTTTTATTCACATTCACATTCAAATCTTTGGTTTGAATGATCAATGTTAACAAGAAATTGTCTTACGAGATAAAATGCATGCATGGTAATCAAATCTCTTTCCAAATAAGGACGCATTTGTATTCAAATATGTCTCACTTTGACCTAACACACATTATATGGATTCCTCTCAAGACCTATACTCAGCTGTGAGCTTTGATGGTGGATTTCTCTGCTCCTTTCAGGGAAAATCTTTACATCGCTCTCTTGTGTATGTGAGAGAGAGAGAGAGTGAGAGAGAGAGAAGATGCACGTTTTAGGGGAGAAATAGGAATTTCCCACATTATACTTTCCCTCGGTGTCTCCATCCCCTTTTCATCCCTTAATACCCAAAGCTGTGACCTTGACTTTAACCCTCAAACCCCCAGTATCCACCATCTGCTACATTTTCTTTCTTTCTTTCTTTCTTTCTTTCTTTCTTTCGTCCTTCCTGTCTTTTCTTCCGTCATTCTCTTTGCTGTTTATGTCCATTAATAGTCTAGCCCTCTGAGAGGAACCTGTCTGCACACAGGCCACCATTACCGATGAAGAGGCAAAGTGATTTCCATGTAAATGGTGTCAGAATGTCATTTTCAAGTGAAGCCGCTGAGAAAATGAATTCCTGAAGACGAGAGAGATTACCAAGGGGCAACGACACCTGGATTGCATTCTCACAGATTCCCCATGCAGCTCTTGTATTATGGTCCATCCACAAAAATAGCTTTGTTTGGCTCCCCGACTGTGTGAATGCTGAAGTGTCAGTCAGCCCAACCAAAGAGGAGAAAGGGGAAAGCGACTCAGATATTACCATATAAATGTATGGTAATATAACCATTTTTTGATATGAGCAAATCACAGTTAAACTATACTGAGTGTAAGTGTGTGTGTGTGTGTGTGTGCTCTTATTGAAGGCATTTGTTTCCTCATCAACGTACAGTACGGTCAAAGTGTAATGATTAATTGGTGAGGGTACAATGTAAATAGATTATATTTGGACCTCAGTCGACCTCAGGGCTAGCCATTAGTCTATGTGACAGGTTGACCATACAGCTAGAGAAACAATTATTAAGACCAAGACCATTAATGGAAGGCAAAGAGAGGCTAGGACCAAGGGTTAACAGGTTTTTTGAAATCTCAGCCTCAACCCAAATCTCTTCTTTTTTCTTTTTCCAACAGAAAGAAGACACATCAGGAAAATGAATCGGCAACACATTCACAGAAGTAAGTACAGGCTTATCATCTCACTGCTACTGTGTGACTGTCCTTGAAGAAACAGTGTTGTAACATTTTGGGGGGATCTAATGGCAGAAATATAATATAATATTCATAACTATGTTTTCATTAGTGTATAACACCTGAAACTAAGAATCGTTGTGTTTTTATTAGCTTATAGATTGAGCTCACAGAGTCCGCCGTGTTGCTCCGCCAAGTTTCTACAGTAGCCCAGAACGGACAAACCAAACACTGGCTCTAGCGAGAGCCATTGGTGTTTTTTTACGTTACCTGAAGGCCACTGTAGTCCGCCGTAGAGTGCAAAACCGTTGTACTGCCAGCTTTTATTATGGTGAGGATGGCCTCTGAGCGAGGCGAACCGCGTTAAGTTTCGTCACGATATGATATTATATGGATTCTTTGGACAACGATACAATATTTGCTGATATCACAAAGTCTGCTAGATATGATTTCTATTCGATATACTGTGTAGCTGTAAAATGAGAAAATTTGCTCCGGCTGGTGGGTGGTGCTTGGTATTTCCTCAACTGATCTCAACATGGCTGCCGGGTCACAAACTTTCTCATTTTACAGCTGAACAGTGCATTACAAGATGTTTCTGACGAGAAATAGGCATTACAGTAACAGAATATTGATTCATATTTGATCAGCGCTGCCTAGTTTGACCGTATGATCGGAGTTTGCGAGTGATTGACAGCCGGCTCATAGACGGCAGGCTCCAGCTCGGCTCTGATTGGTTGTTTTCCTTCGGTCTGTGAAATCTTGTACATGTCATTAGGAGCACCGGAGGACAAAGAGGCACATGATTTTTTTCAGATTACCTCTCTCATCCACGACTGTCAGGATATAGTGTTTTATAAAAATAACCTTTTTTAATCATATTTTCTCCAATTCTACCACCTGCAGCTTTAAATAATGAATACAAGGTTGAGAACGTACATGTTAAATGTGACAAAGACCATAAATAAGTGTAATAAATTAAAGAGATAATATTGCTTCTAAATAGTTTAATGTGTCAGTGTTTAAACACGGAAGAGACGGCGTCGGAAAAGAACAAAGGGAAGTCCACAGAAAAGGAGATAATTGTCGTTTGCTTCACAACAAAGCATTTGATAGATATCCTGCATCCTCCGAATACAAAACATATTTTTTTTTATGATTGTCCGTCACATACTGTCCGTCTTTGTGTATCTCACCTCAGGTTCAAACTGCAACTGACTTGGTCATTCTGACCCAGCTGAGCAACATTTTTTTTTTCCGCTAGAGGAGACCACGTTTTCCTCTCCAGATGATTATCTTTCCAATGTCACACTCACAAGTCTGCTCCTGTCAGCGTGATAGATGACCATGATATCGACTTGAGGTTAATTCAAAACCGCACTGCTGAGTTAGATGAAGGATCTGGATAAGAGCGCTGTTGATAAGAGTGCAGTTGAAAAGAAAATTGTTTTGGGTCACATGCCTTGATGCCCCTCTATTGCAGCATCAGACTCGATACATTTCCCCATCATTTTTCTTTCCACAGAAGAATTATAGGCAAGGATACCTAAAAGCCAAACACATAAATGTTTGCCTTTATGGTGTTTGGGTATATAGTATACTGTGCAGGTCTAAGGCTTGCCTTAAGTCCCCTGATTTACTGTCAGTTAGGAATAAACATTTGCCTCAACATAGATTGATCTTTCCATAGTACAGGGTTTTTAATGCAGCAATGAAACTAAACTTGTTCTGTTTGGCTGAATTGAATACAACACAAATTTACACCTATAAAGCTCCTGTGTATTTTGCCTGATTTGTGCAAATCCACTGAGCCCATCACACTGTTACATGGTAGATTGAATAGAATAAATAGCTTGCTGAGCAATGTTGCGGATCAATTTGCCTTTTGTTGCACACATCATTACACAGAAGAAGATGCATTCATCAGTCATTGTGGACATTGTTTCCAATACAATAACATACAAAAAAAAATCAATTATTGTAAACAACATTGGATGTGAGCAAAGGTGATCTGGTCATGAAAAAAAAAATACACAAAGGGGTGCATAGTGGGAGAGAAAAAGGCACGGACATGCAAGCAAGTCATGTGGACTGGAAAAAAATCTAAAATTTCTTTTGGTGCAAATGTGTTTGTCTTTGCTATCTCCATGATGAATTGGGTGTTTTTCCTGCCTTCAGGCCTATGCATGCTAAGGTGCCAGCACCCCCACTGCTTATACCTGAATAGGAATAAGCAGGTAGCAAAAATAAATGGACAAAAACCATTTCAATTTCACCCAGTGAAAGAGAGGCAGGCTGGTTTTAGCTGCGGGTGAACGTGGACCCTGTGGGATGCTTTTCTGCAGATTGTGAACCACGACGTGTCCCCGTATTGCAACAACAACACACTGTGATTCTCTACCCATTGCTGCAAGAAGCTTTGAGCTGTGATGCTTCAAAAAGATACAGTCCATAAACAGTATATGCACACTGGACTACAAATTGTGGGTAATAACAGCTCATTTTTGCAATACTAAGTGTTATAATAAATAACGCTGTAAGAAATGTTGAAGTAGTGTTGCTATATTCAAGACAGACACTCTAGAAATATTCAAATTAGTGCTGTCAGTGGATTAAAATATTTAAATCGCGATTAATCGCACAAATCACACATTTTTTATCTGTTCAAAATGTACCTTAAAGTGAGATTGTCAGGTATTTAATACTCTTATCAACATGGGAGTGGGCAAATATGCTTGCTTTATGCAAATGTATGTATATATTTATTATTGGAATTCATTTAACAACACAAAACAATGACAAATATTGTCCAGAAATCCTCACAGGTGCTGCATTTAGCATAAAAGAAATATACTCAAATCATAACTCAAGCCCAGCAGGCAACAACAGATGTCAGTGTGCTGACTTGACTATGACTTGCCCCAAACTGCATGTGATTATCATAGTGGGCATGTGTGTAAAGGAGATTCTCGTGGGTACCCAGAGAACCCATTTTCATTCACATATCTTGAGGTCAGAGGTCAAGGGATCCGTTTGAAAATGGCCATGACAGTTTTTCCTCGCCAAAATTTAGTGTAAGTTTGGGGTGTTATTTAGCCTCCTTCAATTACATGGTTGGTACCAATGTATTCCTTAGGTTTCCTAGTTTCATATAATGCGAGTATCTTCACTAGCTTTAAAACTGAACCAGCTTCAACCTCCGAAATCGAAATTTGCGTTAATGCGTTATTATCGCGTGAGAGACTGCCTCAATTCAAATAGATTCACATTTTACTTAGAATTTACAGAACACTCTGGTTTACCAGTACACTCAATGAAAGCATTCAGAATAGTCCTTCAACTTGCCACTTATTAATTATTTAGTCCATGATGATAAAAAAGGATTGAAAATTGGAAATGGAGAAAAAAAACATGGTCTTATTTTTTGATATTCTGATCAAATAAAAATAAAAATGCTAATTCTATTGTTAAAAATCACTATTTGGTCATGTCCTTGAGTGTGTGAGGTGTCGGGCTTTAATCTGTGAGAGTAAATTGTGTGAGTGCAGCCTTAGGACCCTGAGGATATTGGACCTAGGTTGCTGCAGAGGTAGCTTTGTGATTTGTATGCACCCCATCTGATAGCGTCTCCTGGATCACAGATGGATTATTTAGGCTTTTCCTTCGGCACAGGCTCCTTCTTTTGATTTTTTCCTGCTTTTTTTTTTTTTTTACAGGTCCGCATTGTATCTCCCTTTTTCTTCCCGTCCCTGCTTTCATTGTTGGATGCCTCAAAAACGCACACTTGGCAGAGATTTGGCTTTACCAGAGAAAATGGAACAATAATGCTGGAGGAATAACCTGGAGGGGTAAGTTGTAAAGTTGTACTCATTCATATTAGTGAGACTATATCTTTAGTAATTTCACTATTGGTAGTGCGCATGTTTTTGGCATAGGTGGCTTCGGAGGGAATTGAATCCTTTCCCTGGCCATTGATTCATTCAGGAGCCGATGCTGTCCACGTGCTGCGGTGCTGAAAGTTATTCGTAGTGAATGTTATTTGTATTCTGATGATTGTATGTTGCCAAACAAGCAGTAATTGCTGAATATACCTCTTAATTCTTTAACATTTCTTCTTCCATATATTTACTTTGACTGAAGACGAGTTAAAAGTGAAGTCTATTTCATAAAATAACCATGCAATATTTTACTGTACTTTATATTAAAGGTTAAAAAATAGCTAAATTATAACTTAATTTCACTATAACATCCTAAATAATAGATACTGAAATGCATGTACCAAGAATGTATTATACATTTATATATATATATATATATAAAAAAAAGGTTAAATACCTTCATATTTTTCTTTCTTGATGCTCTCTGTTTTTTATGTTATTTCTCTGGCTTCTGGTTGTGAAAATCCTTAAGTGGTTTCCAAAACCCTAAAGGGATTAAGCTGTGGCTGCGTACAAGTAACCATTGCTAGAATTACATTCAAGCAAATCCAAACCCATATCTTAAAAGATCACTTAATCTGGTGGGTTTAGTTTATTTGGCCGTACTATCAACTCAAAAAAAGGGTTGCCCTTAACTGTATTTCCTGGCCAAATAAAGGGGAGGTATGAAGTTTTCTTTTCAGCAAATAGTGTGGAGGTACAGTATGATGACCATTCTACCGTACTGTACTATGAATGAGAGCATTGACTGAAAAATCACTTGCCAGGTCGAGTGGAGTCAGTAGGTTCATTCCCTATTAAATCCCTTAAAGCTTCAGTAGGCAGAATATTTTTAGCATCATTGGGCAACAAATCCATAATAACCTTCCAGCATATTGTAATTCAAGTGTTCTGAGAGACAACTAGACTTCTGAACCTCCTCATGGCTCTGTTTTCAGGCTTTAAAAAATTCTAGCTCGTGACGGAAGACTTTGGCCAATCACAGGTCATTTCAGAGAGAGAGAGCGTTCCTATTGGCTGTTCATTCAACGGAGGCAGCTGTCAATCACTCGCAAACAAATGGTCAAACTAGGCAGCGCTGATCAAATACGAATCGATATTCTGTTACTATAATGCCTATTTCTCAAATGTTTTCAGAATCAAAAAGTTTGCTCTTGCTGGTGGGCGGTGCTTGGTTTTGGCTCGACTGTTTTCAACAAGGCGGCGTAGTCACAAACGTTCTCATTTTACAGCTAAACAGTACACTAAAATATATTTCTGAAAACATTTTATGCCAGAAATAGGCATTACAGTAACAGAATCTTAATTCATATTTGATCAGCGCTGCCTGGTTTGACCGTTTGATCGGAGTTTGCGAGAGATTGACAGCTGCTCTGAGACGACAGGCTCCAGCTCGGCTCTGATTGGTTGTTTTTCTCCGGTCTTTGGAATCTTGCAGATGCCATTAGGAGCACCGGAGGACACAGAGACACAGTTTTTTTTTCCAGATTACCTGTCTCATGCACTACTTTCAGGATCTAGTGACAGTTTTATAAAAATAACTTTTTTTAAATCATATTTGCTCCAACTTGCCTACCCCAGCTTAAATCTATAAATGCCTTCAGGTGAGCCTGAGGTGTTAGTTCCAGTATGCACCTTGGTGTGAGGTCATTTGGGTGGCCATCAATATTTCCTCCTTTCCTCTTAAAACCTAAATTCCTTCTCAAGTGTTTACACCACACCAAACATACTTTTCGTTTAGTTGTCTAAGGTCTCGATGCTGACATATCAGTGTCGTCCATCGTCTGGGGCAAAAGGTCACTTGTCCCTGGGATCATCTGTTACCCTCAGGCCGTTTTTTCTCCTCCACAATGCAGACTCAGCCGACTATGACTTGTTACTATGAGCCCTGACAGGTCCCCAGACATCGCCTCTCATACTTTTAATATCCTTTGTCTTGCTCCGATAGCTCCCGTAATGCATTATAGCGGCAGTGATGAAAGCCTGTGTTCGTCTCCCCATCCATTTCCCCCAAAAGACACAGCCATATGTCAGCGATAACTGCCAGGTGTTGATAAGAACTCTTCAGAGGAGACGGCGAGCCTCGTACAATGTTAAAATGTGCGTTTACTTGATTGACAGTAATATATGCAGGTGGTTTGTGTGTTGTGTGTACATCAAATATTTGAATCTGTCTCTAAAAGCACCAGCCTCTTCTTCCACATACCTCCCTCTGTGGTCTTGATTTAGACTCCAGTTATTGTGCGTGAAAAAAAAAGTCAGTGAATCATACTTCCTGGTTGGTTGTGCCCCCGGCTTTCACTCTGCACCCTGGTGATGTTGTACTACAGAGCTGCTGATTAACCATCACATTTGAGCCTACAATGTGCACAGAGATACAGATTTAAACATGTCTGGCCTTATATATAAAAATTTGGTGCGTATATACCTGCAAACGCTACAGGTGCGGTACAATATGTTGGCTTTTCCTTGCAATTTGCGTCCAAAATAAATGTGCCTGTTGAATTTAAGCATCTCCCCTGCCCCTCTTGACATGACACACCTCCTATAACATATTGCATTGCACGTATCTGTCTCCATGAGTACAGGGGATTGCATTTAGGAGGGAGAAAAGATGGGCAGGGGGATGCTGAAAGCTGCTTGTGTTTACGCTCCAGTACCCTCTACAGTATGTGATCTGTCTGCTGTGATATAGGGGGAGTTCCTGTTCTGTCTTATTGACAATATGTTAGATGGTAAGCTGTGATTATTCCCCAGTAGACCGAAGAAGGAAGGGGAAATCAGCAGTCCTGTCTCCTTTGATCTGCAGGCTCTCCCCATTAGCTCACACTCCAACAGATATTTTATTGTCATTTAGTTCTGTGCGGGCAAGTTTGCGAGTGTCGGTGAATGCAGGTGTGCATGTTGTGAGGAGAGCATCTACTGTATATACCACAGTGTTATGTACCCACAGGGTATGTGCATGTTATTTCCATTATATTAATACTAATGAGACCAACACAAAGTTGAAGGTGCAGTGTGTAGGATTTGTCCGCATCTTGTGGTGTGAGATAAATCACTCTGATTGGCTGTTCAGCTTAAGCGATTCAGTGCACGAGAAGAGAAACGGAAGTGAGGAAAGCAAGCCAACAAGTAAAGTCGAGAGGGCAAACACATCTTAATCTCATCTGATCATTCCGATACACGAATATTTTCACAGCGACATGGCCATCTGGAATGAAGCCAAGTGGTGATTGAGAGTGGTGTGAAAATGGTCGGCGAACGCTGCTTTATGTCATGTACGTATCATAACAACGGCTTGTATATCAGCAGTCCTCGGTCTTCCGGTTTCCCTTGTTGAGTGGCGAATACGGACTACTGCTACCTGCTGGTAGGGAGAGTTATTTCATCTCTTGCAGGCGCAGAACTTACGTAATAGTCGGCCAATGGCTGTAGTCTCTGTGGTGTATTTGAATGCAGCTTTTTGACCAAGACACAGGCGACGTGAGGCTACGCACAGTCTGCCTTCATCGCTGCTAGTTATTTGATGTCTGGTTGGTGTGTTTGGGCCATTAGGAGCAACGGAAGTCAGATGGCGGCTGGTGGTATCACAGTTTTGCACTCTGCAGTTCACTTTACCGTAATTTCACAAACGTGTCGGAGAACTACGGTGGCCTTCAGATAACCTAAAAACACGAAAGGTTCTCTACTAGAGCCAGTGTTTGGTTTGCCCTTTCTGGGCTACTGTAGAAACATGGTGGTGCAACACGGCGGACTCAGTGAAGAGGACCCGCTCCCTATGTAGATATGAATTGCTCATTCTAAGTTAATGAAAACAATGATTTTTAGTTTCTAGGTGATTATACACCAATGAAAACATAGTTATGAATATTTGATTTCTGCTAATAGATCCCCCAAAATGTTACACACTATTCCTTTAATTGGAAATGCTCTATTCACTGAAAGCATACTGTATACAGTATAAAGCACAGAAGAGAACTATAAGTGTTGACAACACATACTGCTAATCTTTACATAGTGCACCTTGTCTTTTCACATCATGCTTTAGGTGTGAAAGTAACATTTTCCACTGCAGTTATCAGCATATTACACATACATTTAGGTGCTTTTTCTGTTTCACTCATATTTGTGTCCTTCCACTTTCATATTTTTAAATTACATCTTAGATTTATTATTGTTTTCCCTTTACACCCACTTTCTGCCATTCTCCTTTTTGTATTCCCCATATTAGATATGTTAGATAAAACTAAACAATGCCACGCTATTATTACCACCCACATTTAATATTCAGCACTCTACAAAATGCAATCTTCCTCACTCATTACGTTAGTGATATATCCTTGTGTAGCTGTTTGTGTAGATGATGTATGGCAGATTTCAATATGAATTTTATTCATATTGAATATTGTATTATATTACTGTGTAATATTGTTTCTGGCTTTCATAGCTTTTGAAACCTCAGCATCTTTACAATATTGGCCAAGGACTGTAAAATCTCATTTTACTAATCAAGTTTTTATTGCTGTGTCATGCATACAAATATGCCAAGTCCGCATTGACTTACAAGATTCCACAATTTATTATAAACCCGATCCAGAATGAAGAACAGAACAGAGCTAAAAATAAAGCAAACCTTGTATCATTAAATTTCAGACAGTCATATTTTATATATGTGTATATGTACAGATTCTAAATCTAAATAATGTATCTAGGGCTGTCAATCTATTAAAATATTTAATCGTGATTAATCGCACGATCATCCATAGTTAATCGCAATTAATCGCATATTAATCACACATTTTTTATCTGTTCAAAATGTACCTTAAAGGGAGATTTGTCAAGTATTTAATACTCTTATCAACATGGGAGTGGGCAAATATGCTAGCTTTATGTAAATGTATATGTATATTTATTATTGGAAATCAATTAACAACACAAAACAATGACAAATATTGTCCAGAAACCCTCACAGGTGCTGCATTTAGCATAAAAAAATATGCTCAAACCATAACATGGCAAACTGCAGCCCAACAGGCAACAACAGCTGTCAGTGTGTCAGTGTGCTGACTTGACTATGACTTGTCCAAAACCGCATGTAATTATCATAAAGTGGGCATGTCTGTAAAGGAGAGACTCGTGGGTACCCATAGAACCCATTTACATTCACATATCGTGAGGTCAGAGGTCAAGGGACCCCTTTGAAAATGGCCATGCCAGTTTTTCCTCGCCAAAATGTAGCGTAAGTTTGGAGCATTATTTGGTGGTTAGTACCATTGGATTCCTCAGGTTTTCTAGTTTCTTATGATGCCCTTTAATACATATTCACTCAAGCTGTAAAACTGAGCCCGCTACAACCCAAAAAATCGCAAGTTGCGTTAATGATTTTAAGAAATTAATGCCGTTAAAACGAACTTGCGTTAATGTGTCATCATCCCGTTAATTTTGACAGCCCTAGTATCTAGCCTTCTTTTACATGGTTTTAAAATAAAGTCTGCTGTGTTGAGGATATCAAAATGAAACAGCCATTCCCATCTTTTATCGTCTGTAGAACAAAATATCTGTTGTTTTTATTAGCTTTGTAGATTTCATGAAAAACTTCATGAAAGATTGATAACAAAAAACCAAACCCAGAACATTAAACATGTACAGTAACTCCTTCTTTCATTCCATATACAGAAAAGGTAGTTGCTAACAACATATCACTAGTTAGTAGATAAATCTCAATCACAAGTTTTTGGCATATTTTTTACAATGTTGGCTGTCGTTGTTGCATTTCTCAGAACAATTAACGCGGCGCATGGAGTCGGCGGCCGCAGGGTGCCAAAGCATCCCAGGAATCTGGCCGTCCATCAGACAGCTAGGATGAGTTGCAAAGCCGTTTGTACCACAGATGGCTGATCAGTACAACTGACTTCCTATTCCTCCCGCCTGGCGCTGTCACCGTGTCTCATCACCATTCCCACTTGAGAGCAAGGGTGTGTTTTATCTGTGTGTGTGTGTGTGTGTGTGTGTGTGTATTTGTTGGGGATGTGCAGCAGGTAAATGTGAGCGTGTTTGACTTGGATTATGTATGAGCACATGAAATCTTGATGGAGCACTTGAACACAAAGCGTTCACAGTTTTGCACAAAACACAGGGAGAGAGTGTTTCAGATGTACTGCAGAAGCTCAGTCGTGTGTTGGAATACGATAGGGGGAAGCATCAGTGAAGCCGTAGCGATCAGCATTCCCCTCGGTATGTGTGTGTGGATGGATCGGACTGAAACAGACAGACTTGGAGTTTGGCTGCATGCTGGGTGGTTTTCAGAGGAAAGTCCATCTGTCCTTCCTCTCTTCTTTGTAGTGGAATTTCACACGGGAACATGGTTGTGTATAGTGCTCGCCAGCAGGGTAGATGGTGGACGAGGGGTTTGTTTTGTGATTCCACTTTGTGAGAGGAATTGTATAAAAACATGTTTAGCATAATGGGACTTTATTAGGCTAATGATAGTGTAATAAAATATAATGTTATCAGCGATCCCGACCGACATTACTGTCTTTAAGAGGCTCAGTCTTAAAGAAAAAAACAAAAAACTGGCATGGCCATTTTCAAAGGGGTCCCTTGACCTCTGACCTCAAGCTATACGAATGAAAATGGGTTCTATGGGTACCCATGAGTCTCCCCTTTACAGACATGCCCACTTTATGATAATCACATGCAGTTTGGTGCAAATGCCATGCAGTTTTATTACATACAGTATACATTTTTCGTCAATTCTAAAAATGGGGTATTTGAATATTTCTTCATACTGGGGTCCCTAAACAGTCTTAGAATTGAATAAATTATATAATTCATTATTCATATCATCGTTGTATCACTGTAAAGCTGAGACTCTTGTGGATCCAATAAGCCCAATTGCATTCATGTGTGATGATGTTAGTCCCCATAGTAGCCATTTCATTGAATTGAGACCATTTTTTGAAATTTGACCTCACTGTATAAAATGACCTGTGGTGACCTCTAAGATAATCACAAGTCTTGGTGTCTTAATGTGGTATTTTAGAGGGATTATTGATTAATTCTCAAGTGGGAAAAAATGGTTAAATTCAGCACCAAATCTGTGTAATAAATGGTATCAACCCAAAAATTCTTTCACAATTTATTTTAATAAATGAATGAATGATGAATTTGTGATTCATGACTAGAACAACTTAAAACACAGTGCTGTAGCGTTGGATCACAATGTATACTGGTCATTTTATTCCTCCAGCATGTCTCAAGTTCAGCTCACGTTTGTGATAATATAATAATAATAATAAAGTGATATCTGAATAAATGATGTCCCATAAATTCTAAAGTTCACCTGTTCCTCATCTTGGTTCCAGGTTTATTAAGGCCTTGTTGAAAGCAGGCCGGGTCATTGGGAACCATGCTGGCTGTACAATCCCCCGTCACATTCCTTCTCATCAGCCTGCTCTGTATCGACCAGCTGCAGCAGGGCCATGCCTTGGACTTTTCATCAGGTGAGAATCTTTTCACTGACCAGACATATTAGCAGAACTTCAGTCAGCACCTCGTAGGTGCAGCTGTACTGTCCTCTTGTGGCTGAAAAAAGACACAGAATTCAGCATATGTATTTATAAATTATTTTCATGAAATGTCCATAAAACAGGGCATCCCCAACTTGCCTTTAGTTGAGCATAATATATTTATTCTATTCTTTAAATTGTTCTCAGTGTTACGGTAATGATCATGATGATGAGACACACAGAGGCCAGGTGTAATCTCCGTGGATGATATTTTGAGGATTAACAACCTACAGTATCATGGTTGTTTGTAAATTAAATTATGGACTTCCATATAGATATGGTCACAGTGATAGCTTTGTTATTCTGTTTTGAGCGTTCTACTGGACAAATGATAATCAGTACAGTTATGATTAAATAACTATAAATATGATTAAATAACTAAAAAAAAATTAAAATAAATTCAACACATTTTAAAACCTGCACTCCAGCATGACAATAACAAAACAGTTAGATACTTGCCTTTATTGCTGCTTATTGGTTTTAATTCCAAATGCTGTGATGAAGTGGTGGTGCCCTCTAGTGGTATATTTCTAGATAAAATCTATGACTATAAGCCACAGCCAATCACCCAGCCAGTGTGTAAAACATGGGTAAATCAATGGAAACTTTATGGTTGGTGCGTGTAAGCATTTGACTTATGAATGTTATGCATAATTCACATCTTTCAGATTGTGTTCATCGATGATATAATTTGAGTACTCTAAAGTGTACAAAATGTTTATTGCTTGCTTTCATTTCCTGTCTATAGTTATAGATGTTGTGTAGATGTAAAGTAGATTTATTTTCTGTTTACATAGAGGAGATCACATTATTCTTGCGACTAAGACGTTAATGCGTTCATACATACTTCATCTCTCTGTGACTGTGTGATTAAATTTGATCACACCTCACAGTGTTGGCGGTGCTACAATGTGCTTCCAGAGCAAAATGTATTCATCTAGTGGCAAGGGAAATATCTCTTTGCCTTCATGTATTTTGCAAACAATCACAAACTATCTTCAACTTAATGAGTCATCATCTGAATCAAATTGAGTAAAGTTTTTTTTTTTAACAATGTCAAAAAAAGTTCATAAATCTGCTCTTATGACAAAGATGGAAACCATAATAGAATATATTGCGGCAACTTATGTAACTAGTTATGTTGCTGTGACTGCTGACATTTTGCAACAGTTTTCAGCTGTATTTCATCCATAAAAAAATATGTATTTTTTTTAGGTTACATAGACACACTGTCTGATCTGGCTGATGACATTACAAGCAATAGCTGAGGTGTCTGTCTCCCCCCCGCCACCTTTTTTTATACTTTGTGATTTTTTTTTTTGGTCTAATATATTATATTATATTATTTATTTATTTATTTCATGCTCTGATATCTATTTAAGTTATTGCTTATGTATACATATGTTTGCATGTACTCTGCTCATGTTCACATGTTTTTTTTTTGTGTTGTTCCTTACTTTCTTTGGTGCAAGGTCTGGTGGGTGGGAGGGGAGGGGATGGGGGAACGATTGACTGTGTAGGATATTGGAGAGAAGATTTGTCTGCAGGAAATGTTGTATTTGTTGTTTATTTTGTTTGATTGCTCTATTCCACCACGCTCTCAATACTGAACAAATTAGCTAATAAATAAATAAATAAATGAAAAATAAAAATCTTGGAAAATGTTCTTCTTTTGTGGTTTTAAAGGTAAGTACTAAATAGAAAAAAAATAATGTGAGCCTGTGACCCATTTCTTTAGAAGTTCCACAACATTTCTCTATCAGTGAGATTTATTGACTTAGTTTCCTGTTCATGGTTAAAGTGAGGCCAGGAAGAAAAGACGTCTATGTTGCACATGGATAAGTTTGTACATTTTCGTTTTAAGTGTATTTTCCACTGTCGTCGTCCCCATGCAAACAGATGCAGTTAAACACAGAGGGAACCGTGAGGTCATCTCCCAAACACCTGCATCTGAACCAGCATCTGAACAAGACAACAACCTCGGATACAAAGGTACGCTGCCAAGTGCTAAATCTGATTTTTTTGCCATTCCGGTCGATCAGGAGCAATAATCTAACATTCCTTTAAAGGGACAGTGTGTAACACTTTGGGGGATCTATTAGCAAAGATGGAATATAATATTCATAACTATATTTTTATTAGTGTATAATCACCTGACAGTAAGAATTGTTGTGTTTTCGTTGGCTTAGAATGAGCCCTTCATATCTACATAGGGAGCGGGTCCTCTTCACGGAGTCATGTTTCTACAGTAGCCAAGAACGGACAAACCAAACACTGGCTCTAGAGATCCTTTTGCTTTTTTGTGTTACCTGAAGGCCACCGTAGTTCTCAGATACGCTTATGAAACTGTGGTAACGTGAGCCGCAGAGTGCAAAACCGTGGTATCGCCAGCCGCCGTCTGACTTCTGTTGGCGTTACCACGGTTTGACACTCGGTTGCTCACGTTACCGCAGTCTTGGAAAGGGAAGAGTGAGCAGAGTGAGGTAGAACTCCGTTGGTTGCAAACTGCAACCACACCACTAGATGCCGCCAAATCCTACACACTGTACCTTTAACAAAGCAATGCAGAGCTTTGATCATACCGCCTAGCTCTCTACACAACATATCTCTGTCATTCTTCCATCTCTTGTCGTACGCCACGTTGTTGTTACTGCAGCATACAGTATACTTGTGTTAATCCAGCAGTACACGTCGTTTAGTCTCTTGTTTTTATTCTAATCTTGTCATCAAAATATCAGATCTGTTTTATCCAATTATTTCTGAGCGGCCTATACTTTTGTCTCGGTCTTGTAAAACAGTTTGAAAGAAATGTCTGAAATAAGCCTCGACAAAGCCAGCAGTGAGTTAAGTGGTGCTCCAGATTGTGCTGATTTTGTATTTTGTCCTTTGAAAGATACGACGTTGAACCCAATTCCCAGGAAGAGGACTATGTTTCCTTTTGCTGACAAAGACTCTAATACCACTTAATGCCAGTTCAGCAGCTGCAAGACCTCAAGTGCTGTGTCCAAAGCCAACGCAGTTCAATCCCCCCTCTCCCTTCGCTTTGACATTTTACGGCGAGGGCTCTGACTTTGGTGATGTATTGGGATAGAACAAAGCTAAACGTTTAGGAGTTCTCTCCCTATGGCCTCTATGGTTTTGGAGGATGACAAAATAAGACTCTCTGACGCCTGCCGCAAATTTAAGTTAACAAGAAGAAGAAAATGAGATGCTAAAATAATGATGTTTTTGGCCCTTTTATCTTTAATGGGCAGCATAACAAAGTTTTTTTTCTTTTGTGGAATCTAAATTGGAGCTCTTACTGGCTTCCATCTGATGTAGTTTATGTGGAGCTAATGGCTGAAAGAGGGATTCTTTATCTGTCTGTTTCCTCTCTCAAGATAAGACGCCTATTTTTTTTTTTTTTTTCATACCTTAAATCTTTTGTGGCCCAGCAGGAAAGCAAAAAAAAAAGATGACAGTGAGATTGTGAGAAGTTGAAAGGATGTCCAAGTCTTAACGACTGATAAGACCAGCCGGGTAGCTGCCAGTTTGCCAATTTGGAGGGAGATCGAGGAGAGCAGAGGCACGGCTATTGCATCAGCTTTTCTCTCACAGTTTGATGGCGAAACGTGGAAGGCTGTCTCTTATTTTGCTTCGACACTTTGGTTGACCCTGAGCAACTATAGTGACGCGCAGTGAGAGGTGCTGCTGACAAATATGCAAAGGCATAAACGAGTGGCGGGAAATGACAGAGCTGTCACGCATAATAGGAAATAGGGAGAGTGGAAAATAAAAGCTAGAATGGGGAAAATAATGTAGTGAAAGTCGCTGTGCCATGTGTTACATACGCAAATATACACACAGCTCATACGGTCCACTTGCTCGCGTAATTAAAATCTGCATTTCACTCCCAATATCAGGTATAGTCTGTATTTTTTTCATGGACCAAACACTGACTAATAGAGGACTCGCCGAGGCCAAGTTTGTTGGTCCGTGGAGGATCCAAATTATTTACTCCTTCATAAATATTTTTGGGGATTTGGCTTTGTGCTTTTTTGGAGATATTTTCTCTCTCTGGCTCCGAACCAACTGGAGAGCTACTTTGGAGTGAAATAAATAAATAAAAATAGGTCTCAGTACTTGGCACCGTCTCCTTGAAACCCTTGCCATTTCATGTGCTGTGTTGCCATGAAGACGCGCTTGTCTTTGTGTCCGTTTTTTTCACCATCTGTTCCTGGAAAATATCAGTGTTGGAGTCTAGATGT
The DNA here is from genome assembly GCF_015220745.1 of Sebastes umbrosus. NCBI lineage: Eukaryota > Metazoa > Chordata > Actinopteri > Perciformes > Sebastidae > Sebastes > Sebastes umbrosus. The sequence goes on from NC_051285.1 coordinate 21,112,410, forward strand.
TTTTGGATTGTGACCAATTGCGAAATGTGCGATAGAACCCACAAGCCGTGCTTTTAGCTGTGTGCACTGCACCTGTTGTTATGTTGAGGCAACACTCGCATGAAGCAAGAGCCCCTCTGTTGAATCTCTATCCTCTTGTTATTTGTGCTTTCGCCCTACTGTGATGGCAGCTAGTTTATACCTGTCAGTGTTATAAAATGAGACTAATTGTACAGTCATTACATGACCAAGACCATATTTCCCTAAAAACAGCATTGATTCTCAAAGTGGGGTCCGTGTCAGGGGGCAAAATAATTTACTATAAATTTTTAAATTGTGCCGTACCAATTAAAAGTGCATTATCTACAGATGGGGACCATTTACGCCAATAAAAACAAGCTTATTGTGTCCATTACTCCACCGACGTTAGCTTTGAGCCAATAGAAACTCTGATAAGTTAATTATTTTAAAGTTGAAGCACTCACTGAAAGTCAGCTTTAGACTTGTAAATTTAAATATCTGCATTCATCAGTACTATGCTAGTGTTGCTGCTGTTCATTTACTGAACGTTTTTAAGATCAATTACTTGAAATTCAGACTATAAATGCTGTCAAGTTGAGTCCAAATGCAGTTTTTAATGAAATCACCCTATGTTTAAAGGTATATAAGTGGTATTAACATTCAATAACATTGCACATTTCCCCGCTGTGGGACTAATAAAAGATTTTATTTTACCTTAACATGATTCAAATTGAAATGTGTTTCTGTTCATCACTATGAAACAAGTCTGAAGCATTTAGAGTGAAAAGTTTTAGAATATAAATAGCTCCAATGTGATTTAAGAGTACAAATGTAAGCATAATAGGTGTTACGATTAAGACGGGGTCCTTGGAAAATTCTCTCCCCCAAAGTTTGAGAGCCCCTGCTCTACAGTGGTACTATTGCAGTCATTCAGTTTCAGCCCACTGAGCTGCCAGAGAGTCATATAATGGGGATAATATTGGCGGAAATAGAAAAATGTAAACAGAAACTGTCTGGTAGGGAAAAGAAACACAATTGCAATGTGCAAACAAAGAATAAAGACTTAATAATAGGGGAAATGGCAAGAAATATAGCAGTACTGTATATACCAGTGCCATTGTGTTGCTGCAAACATGTTGAATAGGGTATGGGAGAAAAAACAACCTGCGAGAAAGCAAAAGAAAAAGAGAGTGGAAGGTGTTCTTGAATGGGGGAAAAAAAAATGGAAAGAATGCTTTATAAAGGCTCGTGGTGAGACAGTAATTTCCCATATTCTACTGGTTGTTTACCAACCGTGATGGCTCAGTTTAGACTGCAGCAGGCACTCCATTCAGCAGAGCCACCCAGTGGTCCACAATGGGCAATTAAAGGATTTGAGGCGAGAGGTCACGGAGAGGGAGGGCTGAGGAAGTCAATTTAGTTCAGTCTAAATGTGACTTTAAAGACCAGGAGCATCACTTCTGTGACGTGTTAGTGAGACAGAGTGATTGAAGTTAGTCTGAATACATAATTATCCTCTCTTTTCTTCTGTTACTAATTTTGGTTGGACATGGGAAGGAATTTTTAAGCGTGTGCTTTTTATTGTAGACGTGATGCGTGCACTTAACTTGACATATTTTTGTAGTGTCATGCAGCCTGCCTTCTTATTCCACTGGACGTTCTCAGCATGGCGTGGAAAGAATTAGGGAGCAGACGGAATTTCACTTTAAAGCGACAGTAGGCAGAATATTTTTGGCATCACTGGGCAAAAATGACATAATGACCTTTCAGCATAATTCAAGTGTTTTGAGAGATAACTAGACTTCTGCACCTCATCTTGGCTCTGTTTTCAGGCTTTAGAACATCTAGCCATTGACGGGAGACTGGCCAATCACGGGTAATTTCAGAGAGAGAGCGTTCCTATTGGCTGTTCATTCAACAGGCGCAGCTGTTAATCACTCGCAAACTCTGATCAAACGGTCAAACTAGGCAGCGCTGATCAAATATTAATTAATATTCTCTTCAAATGTTTTCAGAAACATCTTGTAGTGTACTGTTTAGCTGTAAAATGAGAAAGTTTGCTCCGGCTAGTGGGCGGTGCTTGGTATTTACTCAACTGATCTCAACATGGCTACCGAATGACACATTTTTTCATTTTACAGCTAAGCAGTACACTACGAGATGTTTCTGAAAACATTTGAGGCGAGAAATAGGCATTACAGTAACAGAATATTGATTTAGTATTTGATCAGCGCTGCCTAATTTGACCGTTTGATCGGAGTTCGCGAGTGATTGACAGCTGCTCAGAGACGACAAGGCTCCAGCTTGGCTCTGATTGGTTGTTTTCCTCCGGTCTGTGAAATCTTGCAGATGCCATTAGGAGCACCGAAGGACACAGAGACACATTATTATTTTTTTTCAGATGACCTGTCTCATGCACTATACTGTAAGGATATAGTGAATGTTTCATAAAAATAACTTTTTTTTGTATCATATTTGGTCAATTTCTACCCACTGCATCTTTAAATATCAATATTTCAAAACAAAAACTATAAGCCCAGACTGTGCTGCAGCCCTGCAGCCAGCAGAGGGAGTGCTGACCTCCTTAGAAATCACAAGACATTTCTGCGGTTCACTAGGTCAGAGATATATACTGTAACTATTAACTTTAAAAGGATTAATCTTAGTTTAAATCAAAATATATTTTTATTTATCACTCAGGCAATGTGATTATTACTTCAGCATGTTTCATACCAAGACACAATATGTGAGGCATCACATTTCTAATGCACTTCAAATGCCATTTCATTTCCCAGTGGTGTGTTGAGAGGTCAGAGGGCGAAATCTTCATCGATTTTTGTCATGGAAAGAAGAACCACAATGCTCTCCGGGTGTGGAAGAAGGCACATTTTACTGGCTCATTATAGAAATACACTATTTTTTCCCCCCCTATATGTGCAGCCTGAGCTGGTTTTTGGTTTTAGGTTTTAATTAATAAGCACACAGTGAAAGTGCACGTAGTCTTCGTGGGAAGGTAAAAAAAAGTATAAATCATTCATCCAAGGTCAAATGTTCACTTTCAACTGTAGACACACTTTAAAATATTAAGTGCACTTTTTGGGTTGGGGGAATTCTGCACCTTCATAAAAAAAGTCTCTTTATTTAACATATAATGATGGACACTTAAAACAAAAGCGTTTGATTGGTGCAGCCAGTTTGGATCCTATATACTGCAGGCTTTCCAATAAGCTAGAAACAGCTTGAATCATGGGATCATCTTCTGTTGGCTATTAAAACTACATCCACATAGTTTGCAGTCATTTTTAGCCCTGGGTGTTTTTTCTTTTTCTTTTTCTTTTTTCATAAGAGGACGTGCCTTGATGCAAGTGGAGCCTCGTGTTGTGAATGTCTCCTTATGCGGTTAAATGGTGCCTGACTCGCAGGAATCTCCTCCTGCACAACAGAAAAAAAAAGCCTCTGACTGGTTTAAGGGGGGAAACCAAAGCAGCACTGAGTGCGCAAAGACGCGCGGCGCCTCATCCAACCAGGAACCAAGGGGGTCAAAAAACTACACGTTTAAACCATTAAAGCAGACTGACTGACTGCAACAGGACGACTCTCTCTTTTTTTGGGATTCTTGCTCTCCATTCAGCCGCAGAAAGCTTCTCCTCCCGACCGAAGTGGAACTAATAGCGTTTATCTGATCACAGATGAATTCCGCCAAGTTCTCTGCGTTTGGAAGTGAGGCGTTCGGGGACAATCCGAGTGGCATTGAGTGGATTACTTCTCGAGTGCCTCCGACTGATCTCAACTTTGATTCAAAATAGAAAAATCCCACTCTCCGGTGGAGCAGTTGTTGAACAGTATTATCTGTGTCATTGCGGAGTTCAGGAACTCTCTCTCTCTCCATCACCGGCTCTGCGGTATAGAAGTTGTGATTTCGATGAAATAGACAGCAAAAGCGCATTCTAACTGGATTCCCACCGTCTCCAGCTGCTCTTGAATGATGCCTGCCTGTCTGACGGGGATTTACTGTCTACTGGCACTTCTACACATTTGTTCAGGTATTATTACCACCACAGCTTTTCCTTGTTTCAGTTTTCAAGTTTATTTGTGATATGCATTTAAAAGTACAGTGTATACAGTGAAATGCAATGAAATGCATTTTACCCTGATGGCTCTCTCTCAGCCCTTAAAATCTATAAATAGTACAGTTGATAAATACTACAATAAATAAGACAATACCTGAGAATAAAATTATAAAACAACCTCCATAAAACAATCCACAGCTCTGCATTCATTTAGTGCTATACTGTTCAGTAGTTCTGTGTTTTCAGGATGGGAAGTTTAAAAAAAGAATGATTGAAATAGCAATGGTGGAATAGAGAAAGAAGTGATGCATTCGCTAAGTTTGATCCATCATGGCACCCTGCGGGTATTTCAGTCACCTTTCCTCTGTTTAGCCAGCAGCCAGTATCTATCTCTATGTGGCCCCTACTGACCCATACTGCGTCCTGCCTGGTTTGCTGAAAGTGACCCATTTATCTCTCTATGCTCTGCTGCAGCCCAGTGAAACACAAGCAGCTCTTATCACACCGGTGGAAATTAATTGCCACAGTTTAAGTGTCCAAAGAGGGGAGAAAAAAAAGAGGTTTATTGTGTGAGAGCAGGTTGTGTTATGTATATGATAAGAAATGCATGTGAGAAGTCAAACATAGCAGGGTTATCATCATCTTCAGAGCTCTTCAGTGGGTGCATACATTACAGGAGTTGCACAGGTTAATGAGAAGCAGAATGATGACTTCACTTGGGCAGTCCCTTTGCACCAATCAGACCAGTAAGGATACTTCCAATGGATGGAAAAAAAAGCTCCATGCACTGGCAATGTCATGCATGGTATTAGAGCTGCAGCAATTAATCGATGAGTTGTCAGCTTTTTAATTAATCTACAACTATTCTGATTAATCAGTTTGAGTAATTTTTTTAAGATAAAAAAAGTAAAAATTCTCTGATTCTAGCTTCTTAAAGGTGAATATTTTCTGGTTTATTTACTCCTTTATGACAGTAAGATGAATATTTTTGAGTTGTGGACAAAACAAAGACATTTGAGGATGTCATCTTAGGCTCTGGGAAACACTAAATGATAATTTTTCACCATTTTCTGACATTTTATGGATTAAGTATATTGACTAATTGAGAAAATAATCAACAGATTAATCGACAATAAAAACAACCATTTGATGCAGCCCTACATGGTAGATTCACTACTAGATTCTGGAATAAATATTTAAATACATGTTTTTTTTAGGGGGGGGGGTTGAGAGTTAGATTCCCATGTACTGTGGTATTTTTAGTTTGCTTTATATTTTTATCTAGTAATTTGTAGTAATGCCTACTCCAACCCAGCATGACACATATTGGGAAATTGTCAAACATCATCTGACTGAGACAGAGAAGAAAGCGTTGGATTATACTGTACATGTTGTGTGGTTGCTGTGTTTCTGTTGGAGGGTTCATGGTTCATTCTGGGAAAATGACCAAGCATAATATTGGTATAGCGCTGATATTGCAGGTGAAGGTTGGGGTGCACATCAGCAAGGAAAAGTTTTTGTTGGAGCGCTGACAGCATACTGACTTTCCAATAGACCGTACTGGCTCACACGTTTTTCTTTAGCCACGATCACAGCTCATATTAGCCACCGTGTTACAGTCAAGCAGCAGACCTTGCAGGTGTATCCATTGAAGGAGCATCACCTCCTCCACCCAAGGCACACTAATGTTATGCAAAATATAGTAGCAACTGTAGAGTGCTACAGGAATGAGTCCTAAAACCTGGAAATAAATTGACATTTTAGCACTTCCGGTTCCCTCATCTGGAAGTCAATGGGTTAGTTAGATGCCTGAAATAAGGTTTATTGTTAACGAGTTGTTTATGAGTTTAACGTTTTGTTCTACAATATAAAATATGTCAGTAAATATCCCACTTATGAATTCTGAAGCATAAAAAAGGCGGTTGCTGGTTGGCCAACAAAAATACGTCATCCCTGGGGCACTCTATAGTCACATAGACCAGTAGGTGGTAGCTTCAGTCCAGATATTAGATAACAACATTTTTACCTTTGCACCTGCTGTGGGACACGATTGACCGCAGCACATCAAATAGTGAATAATGACTAAATCTTACCACCGTAAATTTTATTTGACCTGTTTTAAGCTACTACTTTAAGCTATTTTTAGGTTAAAGCTTCAGCCTGATGCAGGAAGCAAACAAAAAAAAATACAAAACTAAAACTTTGTGATGATATTCACCAGTAATCATAGACATTTTCAGCGCATCTCTTCTTGTAACCACAGGCAAAGGCACATAAGAGATGTTTTTAGAAATTTCAAGAGTCCCTGAAACTCCCGACTGGCGCCAGTCTTGTTCACTCTGTAAGACAAAGACAGCTGTCAGTAACATTAGCAGTGGCCACAGACTGAAAAAAGAACAATATATTTTCAGCACTAGAGCTTTCATAAGTGTCTGTCACTGAGAGATGGGCTTTATTTAGTCCTTTCTTTGACATTGTAGAGGCATATTTTTCCAAGGTTTTTGCTCTTAACCTTCTTGGGTGTAACACCATTCTTTAAAGTCAACATATTATGAGTGTTATTTATGTCCCATTTTCCAAACCAAACATAATGCACCAAATTTTTCTTCCTTGCTTCTGTGACCAGAAGCAGAAGCTGCACAGTATCAACATGTGGATATAATATAGCCATTTACCAATGGTTTTCTTAAATTCCGGCGGTGACTCAAAAAAGGAAAACTTACTAAGGCTAGCCTGTCCACACCAAGAGCACAACAAAATGTGTATGACACCAATTTTCCAGTTCGTTGTCTCTAAATTTACAAACTGACACACTTGGTAACCACTCAATCCTGAGGAGCGTTTAAAGAGCACTCAAGGGCATTTGTGCTGTTCTATCCTTTTTAGGAAAGTTCTCTGATCCTTCAACATGATGTGAATATATTAATTTGCTTAACCTGACATGAAACTAACCCTTTATTTGAAGCTCAAAGAGTATTTATTCAATGTAAGATTTTATAAGGTGTACAGTAAATGTATATGGCAATGGCCATATTTGAACCATAGACTGTTTATATAAGAAGTGGACGTAGTTTGTGGACTGCCATTTTGAGGCCTCAAGTTCGGCATTTTGGCCATCGCCATCTTGGTTTTTGGCTGTCACCATCTTGTTTTTTTGCAACCAAAAGTGACACGAGAGGGTGGAGCAAAGTACAACGGAGCGCTGAATAAGACGTTTTTAGGCGACCAAAAAGGTTACAAATAACTTTCATGAACTGAAAACACACTGTGAAAGGGTTAAAGTTGTAAGATGAAAACACATCACCCAGACCGGACAACGCCGTGCTACCGATCTGTCAATCACAAGGTAGCCACGCCCTAAAGCATACCCTGCTTTATGGTCTATTTGACTCTAAATGGGACCATAATTTACTAAATGAACATAATGCTGCATTGATGAAGACTTGAAACTAGCGATTGAGACCATAAACTCATGTTTACAATGTTTACTGAGGTCAATTCAAGTGAGAAGTAGGCTCATTTTCTCATAGACTTCCATACAATCGGATTTCTTTTTGCAACCAGAGGAGTCGCCCCCTGCTGGCTGTTAGAAAGAATGCAAGTTTAAGGCACTTCCGCATTGGCTTCACTTTTCTGACCCTGGAGTTGCCCACTGGTTTGACCCTCTGAGTGTGTTCATCACATCCCTATCCCACCATAGATTAGATTAGACAGGGATTTTTAAACATTATATATGGGATAGCTGCCAGGCTTACATGCCTGTCCTTGAAAATTAATCACGCATTACTAATTGCAATCCAAATTATTACATGTTCTTTCCTGCCTACTTTTGTTTAATGCATACCAACTCATCCATTTGTATGGCAACTTGACTGTAGCATAAAAATGGCCCATCATTAAAACATCAAGCTCTGAAAGCTGTGCTGTGAAGTGACTGCATCTTACTCAGAACTAAAGGGAAAACCATGGAACTCTCCTTTCGTCGAGAGTTTAATCTCCGCATAATAAATCTACCCACGGTAATTGGATGATGCATAATAATCTAAATGATGGCCATTAAAAGCATATGCTCGTGTCGAGATGGCTTTGTCCCTTTCATCCCACGGATCCAAATTATGCCTCCCCAGAGTGACGCCGTTACTTGCCTCGCCATTCTACCTGCTGTGTTTGATGGCCTGTAAACACTGTCTAAAAAGGAACCATGGGAAAATAAAAGAAGGGGCTCATCCTGTTAGTCTTTGTTATGACGGTTGTCTCAACTGTGCTTTAGTACAGGATTCGAAAGCTCAGTTAACCCTCTCAGTTCTGCTGGGACTGTTAGGATTAATATCTTCATAATAGCCGCACTAGCTAAGCTAATAACTAGGCTAATTACTTGAGCAATAAGTGACCGAGGCCCTCTGAGGCTTATTTTACCTTTTATAGACCTCCTCGTATGTGTTATCAGTGGAGAAGTAAGTACAAGAGGTGCTCAGAGACCAGCAGAACACAGCCTAATCCCATCACTGGTGTGTGCAGCAGCCCCATAGGGAGCAGTTTGATTGAGACATGTGGCTGGCCTGCAGGAGTTAGTTGCACACAGGTCAGAGTTCACTTGTACCTACTCATGCTGCTTGGACAACTGACACTCGTGGCTGCAAGAGGTTGACTGTTGTGACCTAAAATACACAGCACAGCACTTGTTACAGAACGCTGGACTTTAAATAATGATGGCTTGATTGGGTGAAAGCTGGCCTGCTGTGTCGTCCCCTAAGCTAACAAGACTCCCTGTAGTCTTTGTGGTGGTGACAGTGATGAGCCGAGTCCCACTGCTAATGAGGACTTCTTTCGCTATGGATGATGGGGCTGATGGGACATCTTTGCACACTGACGGGAATTCCTTTGTTTGTTCCATGGAATTGTCAAATTCCTCCTTTCCTTCCTTAGAAGTAATGCAACTAACAAGCTTTGCCGGAGAGCAGTTTGAAAGAGCATCTTCATTAATGTTTATTTCTTGGAACACGCCAACGTGAAGGATAGGAATATGATTTTGTTTTTTTTCAAATCATTCAGGGTGTGGCCCCACTCTGCTTCATTCATGCTGTCTGAGAATCTGCAGAAACTACTCTGTTATTTTGAAGAAAGATGCACTGGTTGCTTGCTAATTTAGCAGATGTTCTGTTATTCTTTACTGCTGGCAGCGACTCTGGCACAGCTTTGAATGGCTTTAAGGCTTTCAAGCTATTTTTATTGTTGCCCATCATTGGGATCCATCAAACCTGGTTTTAAGTGTATGTCTGGACTTCTTAAGCAGTTCTTGTGTTTATTAGGGCTGTCATTCTATTAAGATATTTAATCAAGATTAATCACATGGTTACCTATAGTGATTAGTGATTAATCACAAATTAATCACTAATCACTTTTTTTATTTTTGAAATAAATAAAAACAAATTTTTAAATTAATTGCACCTATTTTATCTGTTTAAATTGTACCTTAAAGGGAGATTTGTCAAGTATTTAATTCTCTTATCAACATGGGAGTGGACAAATATGCTTGCTTTATGCAAGTATATGTATATATTTAGGCTGTTATTGGAAATCAATTAACTAAATGTCCAGAAACCCTCACAGGTACTGCATTTAGCATGACAAATATGCACAAATCATAAGCAAACTCAAGCCCAACAGTCAAAAAACAGCGGTCAATGTGTCAGTGTGCTGACTTGACTATGACTTGCCCCAAACGGCATGGGATTATTATAAATTGGGCATGTCTGTAAAGGGGAGACTCGTGGGTACCCATAGATTCATTCACATTTTCAGGTCAAGGGACCCCTTTGAAAATGGCAATGGCAGTTTTTCTCTCGCCAAAATTTAGCAAAAGTTTGGAGCATTATTGAGCCTCCTTCGTGACAAGCTAGTATGTCATTGGTTGGTACCAATGGATTCCTTAGGTTTTTCTAGTTAGCACTAAGCTTTAAAACTGACCCCGCCACAACCTCAAAATCGCAAGTTGCGTTAACGCATTAAAGAAATTAGTGGCGTTAAAATTAACGCTTTATTATTTCATTAACTTTGACAGCCCTAGTTTATATTTCGAAAGAGATGAGTCGGATAAACACATATAAATCTTAAAGAGGAGTTATTATGCTTTTGTGCTTTTTCCCTTTCCTTTGGTGTGTTATATAGTTTTTTTTGTGCATGTAAAAAGGTCCGCAAAGTTACAAAGCCCAATATCCACGCTTAAGGGAGTTCTCTCTCCCCCACAAAAACACTGTTACCGAACTGCCTGAAACGCCTTGCTAAAGTCCTGCCCTTTCTTCTGTAACGTGGTGATGTCACCAAGTAACACATTTGCATAATACCTGCCTAGCGGCTAGTTTGACACACCCTCAAGCAAAGCTAGTTAGAGCGGAGCTGGAGCAGAGTCCGAAGAGTTTGGATCGATTGACCAATCACAACAGAGTGGGCCAGCTGACCAATCAGAGAGTTGACTTTTTGGGAGGGCGGGGCAGGAGGGCGGGGCAGGAGGGCGGGGCAGGAGCTCAAACAGAGCGTTTCAGACAGAGGGTGAAAAGGTGCTGCAGAACAGCTGGTATGAGAAAAATAATGTGTTTTTTGAACATTAAAGCATGTAAACATGTCCTAGTAGAAACACAGAGTACAAGAATGCACCTGCAAATAATTATAATAGGTCCTCTTTAAATTATCTGTCCATTGTCATACAGAGCATCTACAGAGTCAGCCCATGTAAAGATGAGGTCATGCCAAAGGAATGTTGTTTGACACAGGTGTTTTTGACGTCATCATCACCTGAAAGATGCTCATGTGAACTTTGTCCCCCAGGAACTGTTCTGGCAGAGAAACTGAGACTGTATCTCTCTTGTCTCTCAAACCCCTGCAGACGTTGCTGCAATTGTTTGCCTCTGACTGAATGTGCATACATGCATATGTAATGGTGTTAGCACAAGCTTGTTTTTAGTGTGTGTTTTCGGATTGTGTGCTGAAAGCTGTGATTCGTGATTGCTTCCCTTGTTTACTCACCGGTTTCCTGTGGCGCTGCAAGGCCAAGCATGGTTGCCAACCCTGGGGATGGGAAGCTACTGAGAGCTTTAACAAGCGCCCGAGGGCCTGGAGATCACAGGTCATCACACCTTCTCACAGGCACACATATACGTACACACACACAACTCCTCCTCATTTTGAGGAGGATCGATAACTATCTGCCTGCCCCACAAAGGTAGCAGGTTCCTTGCCTGGAGGATCCTCCCACACCCATATACTACTTCCTTCAACCTTTTCTACACATCTCTGTAAAAATAGAATCACAGCAGTTCATTGGTTCAGTCAGATCGTTCAATTATTTTCATCGACACTTAAAGCACAATAATATCTTTATTAGGTGCAACAACAACTCAAACATGAGCTGAAACAAATAATATATAAATTAAATGATAAAAAATGACTTTTAATTCTAATTTTACCATGAAAGTATAAAAAGCATGAAGCTGAGCATAAAATAAAATAAAAAATATTAATTATGATGCATATATTAGCATGCAGACACTATTTGTACTAACCAAATAATTATGTAATTTAAGTAATGCGTTATTTAATGCCGTTAACACACCAGCTGTGTTTTTTTTTACACGGCAAAAAAGTGATGTAATTTTTTTTTTGGAACAAGGTTGATTTTCTGAGCATTCGCACCGCGGATAAAGGCATCAACCAATCACGGTGTGCGGAACGGGTTGAGTTGCGCCTATATTTATGAAACAACAACACAGAGGCTCCCTAGTCTGAACTAAGATGGCAAAATGTATTACTCCTTTCAACCTTGTCAAAGGCAGTGCCGACCAGATCCACTCCTTCTGTTCTTACCTTTCACAATAAAAGCCCTAGACATATACTGTAGTATTCGCAGACAAGTATTTTTCATTTTTGTGTCCTTTTTTCATCACGCACCCGGTGTGTAAAGGCCTTTAGGCTGATAAAATGTGGTAGTGCCCGCTGTGTCACAGATCTACGGCATAAGGAAAAAATGAGAGGAGAACGATTATTTTTTATTTTGCATTTCGAGAATAAAGTTGAAATTTCAGTATATGCACTAACGCTAGTAGTTTGATTTATTCTCAAAAGTTTTACGTTCATCTCGACATTTCGTCTTTATTCTAAACATTTCGACTTTATTCTTAACAGTTTGACTTTATTCTCAAAATGCCCCCCAAAAAAGAAAAAAAAAAACTTCCTCCTCTGATTTATTTTTCCTTATGCCAGGCCCTAATAGTCTTCCGTACAGATCACATCATACTACTGCGAAAACAAAATTAAGGTTGCAGACTAACACCACCCACTAAATAAGCCTAACATGGACCTTATATGGCTCTGCTAAATTATTATTTGTGAACTTGCTTTGATAAATCTTTTTGGCATTTTGTGCTGGTCACCCTCTCAGTTCCTCACAATAAACTGTGCTAAATAGTGAACCCATAGCTACGCTCATCTGGACAGACTAGCTTCTAAGATCCGAAATTCCCGTGGGTTTGTGGTTTTCTCCAGGCTGTTTGTACTCCTTTGGCCTTAGTTTCCTGTTCTGAGGTCAGTGTCCAGCCTTGGCTGTGTGCTGATCAGGCACTTTGGATAATTACTTCTGTGAATAAATCTGCTCTTAATAGTTTTGAGATTTATTTATATGTAGGCTAATTGTTAAGACATCCCACACCTGAAGTGCGTTTATGAATTCATCTTGTTTCCTACTCTGATAATTAAGATGTGCTGAGACTGGCAGAATGTGTCTCTGAAACAAATTGTTGTACATACTGTATATGGCCCTACAACTTGTCCATCCGTGCTTTAGCTAATGATTACAGTGCTGCAGTGGTTGCTTTCAGAGTGAAGCTGTATTCCTCAAGGATTTGGGTTAGAGAGTAATTGGGAGGATTAATATTTTTGAAAGGACAGCTTTAAAGGTCATAGTAATAGCATAACCTCAGAGATGCTTCTCAAGGTTACATCTCCTCTCCAGTCAGGCGGCTAATAATCAATAGGATCGATATGCTCCTAGTGACTTGGCTTATAGAATCGATAAGCCAAGTCACTGGTGCTTTCAGTTCAGTCGCCCGTTAAATAATGAATCATTTCTTGATACATTCAACTGGTTTGATTTTATGACGTTTCTTTGAAATTCTACGATTATAATTTATTCTGACAGCCTTGATCAGAACACATCTAAACCAAACCCAGTGCTCCACTTGGCTTATTAGATCCCAGTACGAATTTCAGTGATGATGAAGAGAGCGGGTGGAATCAGCAGGCCAGTATGATGCCCTCAGGACTGACCTTGTTATTACAGGGAGAGGATCTACCTAATGTTACCTTCATTAACCAGAGGTTGACGTTGGAATGTGTCTCAAAGCATCTCGAGCATTTTGACATACAGTCTCATTAGCTATAGTGGGAGAGCCAGTGGGAGATATTTGTATTACGTCGGAATGGCATGATGAAGATTTAAAGGGAGATACTGGCCAATACAGATACTCGTAGTCGTTGTATATCAGTTTGGTTTGTTATTCTTAGTGTCTAAAGCTAATTTCTCGCATTCAGCATGATTAACTGAAGAAATATTTCAATCCTGTTAAGTAGACTTGTGTGTTTAGTTTGTCTGATACAAGGATAAACATTTTTCCTTGCTACTTTTGATGTCTCGCTGACCAATTCACAAGAACACCATCATTAATCTTTTTATTTTCACCCCCACAGTCATCAAGAACCAAATTTCCCATCTGCTAAGTCAACTATAGAGTTTGTGTAAATAAGACTGACACTTGTATGGTCTAAATAGAAAAAAAAGACTCTTGGATCCAGGCTGTACTTAGTTTTTCTATTTTAGTTCACTTATTCCACTAAATTGATCTTACATTTATTGTTATTAGTATTACTTCTTATACACTTTATAGTTTTACTCTTGGTTCTATTCTTATGTTGTTGTAATTTACTTTTCTATTTTAATTTACTTATTTTTACTAGAGGTAACAACAGTTGTCAGTGTGTCAGTGTGCTGACTTGACTATGACTTGCCCCAAACTGCATGTGATTATCATAAAGTGGGCATGTCTGTAAAGGGGAGACTCGTGGGTACCCATAGAACCCATTTTCATTCACATATCTTGAGGTCAGAGGTCAAGGGACCCCTTTGAAAATGGCTATGCCAGTTTTTCCTCACCAAAATTTAGCATAAGTTTGGAGCGTTATTTACCCTCCTTCCCGACATGCAAGTATAACATGGTTGGTACCAATAGATGAGCCCGCTAAAACCTCCGAAGGCCAGAATAGTGGCCAGGTCTGCAGGCGGTCCGTCGGATTTTTAAGAGGTTAATTAAAAATCGATACATCATTTTGGAGAATCGATACAGTATCAAAAAACATAATATAGCGATTGTCATATTTATTTATACCCCAAAGATACACTTTATATTTATTGCTCTGTTGTGCTTTTTATTCTTTTGTTGTTGTAATTTTGAGCAATCTCTGGCAAAAGAATTTCCTTTGGGATTAAAGGACGGGTCCTTTTTAAAAAAAATCTTTTAGGTGTTTTATACCATTCTGTAGCTTCCCAGTGGTGTTCGTTATGTATTCAAAAATTCGCAAATTTTGGTCAAAGTATGTATGTTTTAGCTTCAAAATGCTTTTTTCCCGGAGCCTAAAAACTTTTTCCCACATGACTTCTGCAGTTTTCTGCATGATGATGCTGCTACATGTACAGTGTATACAGTATATACAGTACATCCTTATGGTTTATTAACGTTACATACAGGAACTTAGATGGCGGTCTGCATTCTCCCACTTTGGAGAAGCAGACATGTCCATATTACTAGGGGATGCAGAGTGGCATGATAGCCAATAACATCATCATGTTTTTTTTTTATGCCTCAGGTTAATTAGGGAGTAAGAAGGAAATAAAGCTTGGACAGGGATAGTGTCAAGGTGTTAGGATGAGGGAAGACATCTGCAGTCTTTAGTGGCTATGTTATGAAATACAGTAATTAACTCATGTTCAGAATATATATGTAGGAACACGGAGATAAAAGGAAACTCCAGACACTCATTAATCTCACAGACATTTTGTTCCCATAGCCTGTGATTTTCAACCGCTATAAGAACTACTTCCAATCAGCCAAATTACCTGCACTGGTTTTCCCACTTTAAACTTTGGCTTTATTGTGACCTGTGAGATTGCTATCAAGCGTGGACTGCGGCCAGATTATTAAAGCTGCTTTATTCCAAATGGTGTTGGTTTGGCAGCGAGAGGTATGACGAATTGTTGCGTTCAGCTTTTTTTTGTTCACGAATCATTGCAATTACATTTAACAGTCGAGTGGAACCTCTCTTCGACCGGCAGATCATTACAACTTTTGCCAAGATTTTCAGATTGCAAGCTAAGTTTTTGCATTCTCAAAGCACTTTATTACAACACACAAAGTAACAGTTTACCTCAGAAACACCTCGTATACCCTCAATCCTCACAACATGGCAAACAAAGCTGGGCTTTAACCCTATTCCTCACGTCAACAACCAAACCCAGAGCCCCGTGCCAACATGCGCGATCAACAGCACCACTGCGAATGGAGCCAAATAAAAAGCTGTTCATACAGATAAATTCTCGAATTACTACCAGATGAGCTGTTTTAATCACCTTTTAAAAATCAGTTGGAACAGCTTATTGAAGGGTGAGCGTTTCATAGAAAAAAAAAGAAAAAAGGATTGAAGTCTGTTCATAAACACTTCAATCCTGCACAGCAAAAACGAAGTGAAAAGCAATTTGTGTCAAGACACAGTTGAGATGATATTTGTCCAGTGGAAGTGATTGACACAAGCAGGTTTGCTGTGGAAAAAAAGAGGTCAGTATATTATGGATTTCCTAGAGCTGCTTCTTTTCCACGCTGAACTCTGACTTCTTGGCCGTGCTTTATTGCCACTTGTAGAATTGCTGCTCCCTGCAGGTACTGTTGATAGACTAGTGTCTGAACAAATATACACTGCATACTTTATAGGAGTGGATTATTTTGTCTGCACCGAGTACTGCAAGTACAGGAAGATCTAATATTTAAAATGAAGACTGTATTTCCACCAAGGTAGTAATGTGGCACCAGCAACAACAGCAGCTGTGTTTTGATAAGATTCACATTTGGCTCCTTGGCTTCACTGCTGCCAATGTGACGGACACCCGTTGGTGTTTTTCAAACAGTCTGACTGCTGCCTCAAGATCTGAAACCATTTTGAGAAACAACAAAAACACATTTGAGTGTTCTTTCTTTATAAGCAATGTCGGGTTAGAGTGTTAATTTGTGAAATAAGAAAAGTAACGTGCCACACTTTCTTAAACCTGTTTTGAGTTAGTACATTTTATTACTTCCTTTTTAATCCCAAAGTCTTATTGCAAGGGAACACAGTTAGAAACTAAAATAAGTCGTCGGTCACACTACCTGTGATGTTGACAGAGAGGCATTTTATATATGCATGCGTAAATATTCTCTATCTTGCACAGATTCTTTGTGCACAGATGTTACCAAGAAGCACACAACATGAGTGAAACAGGTGGCCGGCAGCTCACATAGCTGGACATCAGTGAGTCACAGTCAGTCACGAGAGGGTGTGATGTACTTTGCAGTCTGCATTTTGAATCAGAAAGAGGAGCCAGAGATGCGTTTAATCTTTGGATAGAGGACTTATGCTAAAATAATTTAATTGTCTCCTGGCTCTAGCTTCGTAAAGTACTTAACAGTGAGTGGTAGCAATCTTCTCATTTAACTGCAAATCTGTTTTCCAAAGTGTCAAACTATTCTTTGCAAAGTCAGATATAAATGTAATCCAACTAGAAAGAGATAGTTTGGGTGTTTTGAAGTGGCGTTGTATGAGGTAGTTATCCATAGTCAGTGTATGACCTACAGTAGATGGCAGTTGGCACGTCTCCACTTTGGAGAAGCAGACAGGAGTACCAACACGGGAGCAAAACAATGTACTGCTGTGAAAGCAAAATGTATTTTAGCCACGTAAAAGAAAAAAGGTCAATATCAGTTTAAGTGTACGCTATATCTAGAATATTTTCACTGCTTTACCTTGCCGTGAGACAGCCCTTTCCAACGGGGAACTGAAGCCGTTGTATCTATGCTCTTGCAAAGCCACCAAACTCCATTGGAAAAAAAACTAATTATTACCTTGTGCAACCGCTGGGTTGCTGGTCTACCGCTGCCTTGATTGATTGATTGTGTTATTGTGTGACTTTGGTGAATCCTAAATATCCAAAGTCACACAATAAGACAAACTAACTAACAGATCGAGGCAGCGGTAGACCAGCAACTTCCGTGTTGTGCGAGGTAAAATTACTGGGTTTTTTTTTTCAATGGAGTCTGGTTGCTTTGGCGAGAGCATAGATAACGGCTTCAGTTCCCCATCGGAAACACATAGACTGTATAAGTGTTGCACGGCAAGGTAAACCCGCAAAAATATTCTAAATCTAACATACATATAAACTTATATTGATTTTTTTAGGTGGCTAAAATACGTTTTGCTGCCGGCCCCGTCCACATCAGTACACTGCTTTGGTTCCGTGCAGTAACTTTTGTCTGCTTCTCCAAACTGGGGGCGTGCCAACAACCATCTACTGTAGGTAATACACTAGCTCTGGATAAGTACCCCATACATTCCCACTTGAAAACACCCAAACTATCCCTTTAATACCATAGAACATGTTTCTGCTTATACTCTGATACAGTGAGGCTTATTGCAGAGCTAAGTGACATCCATCTATCCCTTCTACTACACAGGTTATTAACAATGCCAGTGAAATTGGAGTGAGTCTACACAGCACTAGCCTATAATCTCCTGTGGCTGAATGCACCCTCTTATTAATGTCCTCTTGGAATGTTGCGTTAATGCTATGATTATTTTTAGTGTCAATGCAGTCCAAAAGCATTCTGCCTCTTCAATAAGAGACAGTAATTTAGAGTCGGAAGAGCGGTTTAGAGGCAATTCTGAGTTGTGTTTGAATTTCTGTCTGTCTGTCTGTTGGTATTGAGATATTGTCTAATACAGTACATGTATGCACACATTCATGAAGTGGGACCTCAGTGGGCTTCAGAGTAGTAGATGGGTTTGGTGCTCAGGGCAAATTCTCTCTCCCTTCACAGTGTGACAGTCGGTTCACATCTGGGCTGCCACTACCAGGGGCGCAATTAAGACCGAAAATAAATGTAGGTCACGCAGACATGCACTTGTGACATGAAATGACACAGCATGAAGCTAATGTAATATTAATGTATTAACTCAGTTAGTGTAGCAAAAAGCGTTTTAAATGACAGTTTTATAGCTTACAAGCCTCAAAGGAGATGAAGGAAACATGATAAAGTACAGATGGTCAAACACACATTATGCAGTCTGTTTAAGTCTACGTTGTAACTGATGAGAAGATAAGGCGACCGCGTTAAATCAGTACATGCAAGATTAACCCAAAGTGGATTTTTTATTTTCTTTAATAATAACAAACTACATCTTCAGTGTCTGTCTCTATTCATGGGAAGTTTGACTTCCAAGCGCTGCCTGAGTGATAATCAATGGCCTATACAGCCTCTTTACTTTCCACTGAACATTTAATGGAGTGATGATAAGCCTCTCGGATGGGCTGCGGCTGGCCTTTCCAGGCACTTGTGCTTCAAAGGTGTTTCTCATCGTAAATACAGGAGCTTAACCGTCCATATGGCGAAGCAATACACAGTATATAAACAGCAAAACGTGTAGAGAATTCTGACAATTTTGGCTACAATTAGGGATTAACAGACAACAGTATTAGCATAGCTGCGAATATGTCATGCGCACTTGACCAGCAAGTCAGTTTAATGTCACGATTGAGGAGCAAATCTAAATATGTGAATGAACTGATGCAACAACAACAGCATATTGTTGGATTCTAACTAACTGCAGGAATATAAGATGTGAAATGCAGACCACAGCTTGTGTGTCATTGACAGCCTGATGGATTTATTCTCCAGTTAATGTGTCCTGGTGACCTAGTTGGCTCAGATGTTTATCGTGTACCAGCAATGTTCTGGTTTGAATCTGCCCTGAGGACTTCATCGCTTGTTACCTTCCCAGTGAGCACTTAACCGCTGACAACCCAAAGCAGATTTTCTTTTTACAATATTGTATTATTGCACAGTAAAAGACAAACGCAAGGAAAACAATTTAGGACCCGACTTCACGAAATGAATACTCAAAATAAATATTTGCACACAATTCTCAATGACGGAGCTTCATAAAGTAATTAAATTAGGGCTGTCAATCGATTAAAATATTTAATTGGAATTAATCGCATGATTGTCAATGGTGATTAATCGTAAATTAATCGCACATATTTTATATGTTCAAAATGTACCTTAAAGGGAGATTTGTCAAGTATTTTATACTCAACATGGGAGTAAGCAAATTGCTTTATGCAAATGTCTGTATATATTTATAATTGGAAATTGATTAAAAACACAAAACAATGACAAATATTGTCCAGAAACCCTCACAGATACTGCATTTAGCATAAAAGATATGCTCAAATCATAACATGGCATACTGCAGTCCAACAGGTAACAACAGCTGTCAGTGTGTCAGTGTGCTGACTTGACTATGACTTGCCCCAAACTGCATGTGATTATCATAAAGTGGGCATGTCTATAAAGGGGAGACTCGTGGGTACCCATAGAACCCATTTGTATTCACATATCTTGAGGTCAGAGGTCAAGGGACCAGTTTTTCCTCGCCAAAATTTTGTCTATGTGAAATTATAGTGGACATTTTTCTCTATTTTCTGACATTTTATAGACTTAACGATTAATGGATTCCTAGTAAAAAAAATAATTGGCAGGTTAATTGATATTGAAAACATTTGCTTTTCTAATTATTTCAAAATCTTCCTCTGCATCTTGTAATAGGAATTCTTTAGCCGCTTCAGCTTGTAAGCGTATTCCCACTATCTTTCTCTGAACATCTGGGCGCTGCAGTTGGTAGGCGTTATCATGTCCATGACCTTGACTCTCCTCTCTGCAGACTGCGTTGTGCATTTTGTTGTTAGAACGGTGCCGGAAGAAAGAACCTCACGGTATTGTAATTAAAGTTTTCCCTAACTTCCATGTGATTGAAATCACCTTTTACAAATGCAATTTAAGAAGATCAAATGTGCTAGCAGCACAACGTAAGAGAGAGAGAGAGAGAGTGCGGTTGCAGACACCTTGTCCTGGCCACACACAGACAAAGAGGCACACTCGCATTCCTTCCCCCGCATACTTGAGTGAATGACAGTGTTCAACTGTTCCACTTAATTGTAGTTTATACAGCCTGAGAAAGAATGTCTGGCATTTATTGGTTCCCTGTGTTTTACTTTGCAAATGAATGAGTGTGTGGGTATGTCTGGAGTAAGTGTCTCTGAGGGATGAGCAACTCAAATGGTTTATATTCCAATGAGTCAGTTTTGCTTTTCTTTTGTTAAAGGAATAACTCAGTGTTTTGGGGAAAATGAGCTTATTCGCTGTCATGCCGAGTGTTAGATGAGAAGATCGATACCACTCTCTCTTTGCAATAAATATGACAGCCTGTTCTCATACACCGTTCGTAGCTAAACCTACGAAAAGTAATGCACTGTAATTCATATATATACACCACAAAGTCAATTTGTATGTAATCCACGTAATCGTGAACCAGCAAGTATTAGAGACCGATGTTCGTATCCTGTGTGAGTCACGTAAGTTTCGTACTTAAGTTGCACCAACGTTCCTATTTGAACCCAAACGTTGACTTATTTGTCATCTAACTTCCGTACTTAAGTAATGCCACTTCCACAGTCTTTTTCTAAACCTAACTAAGTAGATTTGTTTCCTAAACCTAACCAAGTTGTTTCCTGTAAAGACGGAAGTATATTTGAAAAGACTGTATGTATGTAACGAGCAGAAATTGACGCATGTTGCTTGACATTTTTAGGAAAACTACGTAGTAAAATGTCATACAATTATGTATGAGGATACGTTGATTATGAAGCTAAAGCCAAGACACGGGTAGCTTAGCTTAGCATAAAGACTGGAAACAGGGGGAAACTGCTAGCTTGGCTCTGTCAAAAGGTAAAAAAAAAATCCTCCCACCAGCTCCTCTAGCACTCACTCTTTAACATGTTATATCTTGTTTGTTTAATCCATACAAAAACTGAAGTGTATAAATAACACATTGTGGTTTTATGGGGGGGTTTCTGTTGGACTATTTCTTGGCCAACCACAGCTAAACTGAACTAACCGTCTCCCGGCTCGGGCTTCATATTAAACATATCCAGACATGAGAGTGATATCAGTCTTTTAATATGAAGACCTTTACACACTGGGGCGTGACGTATAAACGATACAAAAATGCAAAATACTCACCTGCACATATTTTGCATCAAAACTATTCATACCGACGGCGATGCAACTTTGCGAATGTTACAACACTTTTTCAATAAAAGATTCAAATAGATTTGCTCAGGCAGAGGACCAACTACTGGGAACCTGTTGACCCAGAGCATCTGGCAAATTTTTTCTGAGGTAAATAGTTGTATCGCCTAAGCTACTGAAAGCTGTTTTATTGAGTTTCCTTTTAATTTATCATTTCACTTTTCAATGTGAAGTGAATTGTCCTCTGGTAAACAGTTACGCAATGTATATGTCTAGGGCTTTTATTGTGAAAGGGAAGAACAGAAGGAGTGGATCTGGTATGCTCTGTTTTTCTCAAGGTTGAAAGGAGTATTAGAGTTTGCCATCCTGGTTCGGACTACGGAGGCTCTGTGTTGTTGAACACTATAGTGTATGAATATGGCCGTTCCTGCTCAACGTGATTGATTGATGGCTTTATTTGAGGTGCGAAAGCTCAGAAAAATCAACCTTGTTCGGAAAAAAAAATGGAATTGCTTTTTTGCTGCATAATAAAAAGCAAAAAAAGCCAAGTAATTTTAAATTAATTTTAAATGTAGAAATATAAAAAGTAGGTCTGTCAATCAATTAGAATATTTAATCAACCTCCGAAAGGTCAATTGCGTTAATGAAATTGGTAGCGTTAAAACAAATTTGTGTTAACGCGTTATTATCGCGTTAACTTTGACAGCCCTAATAAAAAGTAATGTTTATAATACTTATGTGTTTCAGTGCCATCATTAAAACCTTTGTTTTGATGGTCATGACAATAATCACCTAACAATAAACATACTATCCTCAACCTTGGTAGCAACAAAAGTCTTTGTGCAGTAATTGTTTTTTGATCTACCGACTGGCATTATTCCTTTTCCTTTCAAGTTATATTATTGCAAGCTGATTTATATGAATATTCACAATCAACATTTATACTGCTCATTTATTCGAGCAGCAGCGAGGATTCTGCTGAGACAGCTAATCCCCCTTAATAAACACATGCATAAGCATTAAATCTTAGTTAAGTCAACAACAGAAAACACCACATGAGGAGGTTGTGCTGGTGGAGGGAGCTTCTGCAGCAAACGGCATTGGCTTGAGCGTAATCAACACAGTAACAATAATTGTACGTTTATAATATCCGTGCTGTACACCTGCATGAATATGATTGGATGCGACTAGCCACACAGCTGTGAAAGAGCCAATTATTGTGAAGCATATTGCAAACAGCTGATGCCAATCAGCAAATACATGCCCGACTTCAGTGCTCTGCCTGAACGAACTAGTTAATTATGCTTCAGTATGGAGAAAATGTGGATGGTTTTAAAAATAAGTATTACTCTGAGCACAATTTTGTCTTTTGTGTGCGTGTAACCTTTTTATTATATAGTCTGCACAGTGTTATAGAACAGGTCCTTGGTCTCCCTTATAGCCCCTTTGATGTAGCGCTGAATCCACATTAGTCACAACTTGGCCTTGGAATAGAGGATTTGTTGGATGTTTTGCTGGCATTTCCGTATAATCAGATGTGCTTAAAATACTAAAGGTGGCGCAGTGATGCACTGCAAACACTTGCATAATATCACCCACTTGTCTCACTAATACTTTGCTGCTGCGAGTTTAAAGAGTCTGACGAGACATGTCTCGTCTGGGTCTGTAAAGTGTATTTTTGGTAGAAATGCTGACACCATTCAGTTGTTATTCAAACACAGGATTCACTGTGCAATATAAAGTCACACTTAATCCACTATTTTAGTGTAATTGTGTACTCGCACTGCATGTCAGGCCAAAGGTGGAGAAATGCCAACATCTGTGTAACGCATGCTGGCCGTCCTTATTCAAAATTACATTATACATTTCTGACCACTATCTAAATTAAGGCTGTCAATCGATTAAAATATTGAATCGCGATTAATCAACATGATTGTCCATAGTTAATCGTGATTAATCGCAAATTATTCACATTTTTTATCTGTTCAAAATGTACCTTAAAGGGAGATTTGTCAAGTATTTAACACTCTTATCAACATGGGAGTGGGCAAACATGCTTGCTTTATGCAAATGTATGTATATATTTATTATTGGAAATCAATTATCAGCACAAAAGAATGACAAATATTGTCCAGAAACCCTCACAGGTACTGCATTTAGCATAAAAAATATGCTCAAATCATAAAATGGCAAACTCAAGCCCAACAGGCAACAACAGCTGTCAGTGTGCTGACTTGACTATGACTTGCCCCAACCGGCATGTGATTATCATAAAGTGGGCATATCTGTAAAGGGGAGACTCGTGGGTACCCATAGAACCCATTTTCATTCACATATCTTGATGTCAGTGATCAAGGGAACCCTTTGAAAATAGCCATGCCACATTTTCTTTGCCAAAATTTAGCGTAAGTTTGAGCGTCATTTAGCCTCCTTCGCGACAAGCTAGTATGACATGGTTGATACCAATGGATTCCTTGCTTAAAAACTGAGCTCGCTACAACCTAAAAATCACAAGTTGCGTTAATGCGTTAAATAAATTAGTGGCGTTAAAACAAATTTGCGTTAATGTGTTATTGTCGCGTCGACTTTGACAGCACTAAACTAAATATAAAACAAGTTTGGTAGTTCATTTGAAGTTTTCACGGCATGACTCTTTGGTGCTATGGTGGTCTTTTGTGTCTCTGTGTCTTGGCTGTCTCTCAAATGCTCTCTAAGCCCCTAAATCTTGATATCCGCCTTGTTCATCTGGCCTCGGATAGTTGTCTGTTCAAACATGTGGTGTCATTTGACTTACAAGAGTGCTGCTTTGAACTCAGAAGCTTCTGGAAATCTCTGTCTCGCCATTAAAAAGTGTGGGCTGATCCGCCATCTAGCCCACGGGTCACAAAAAAAAGCAAACTAAATGACTTTTACAGACTGAAACAAAAGGGATTTCCTTAACAAGACATAGCCGTTCCATTTACTGCGCACTCTTTAAGCCTCCAACCAAATCTGCCTGCCGTTTATTATTAGCTGTGCCTGACTGCCACTCTTCCACTCGAGCACAGGTAATCCCACATGTACCTCAGGTGGAGATTTACCATTTCCACCACTGTGGGCTCTGGTAGGCTTGGTGTCGGAGTCACTGAGCAAGCTGATTGTGTCACACTGCTGTCAGCAGCACTCTACATTAATAAATGTCACCCGCTGCTTCTCTAGTACTTTGGGAAAACCACGAAGAGACAATTGTGCACATTCTTCCAGAAGTGAATTTGGAGGTTTTTGAGTCGGAGTTGACTAGTCTCCAAGTGATGCTCCGACAACATGTGTGTCAGCGTGTGCGTCTGTCAGCCCGTCTGAAGCGTTATACCTTTGGAAAGGATCGTTTTTCATGCAGAGCTGACAGATAGTGCGACCTCAGTGCACCAAGCTAATTTTGATTGTGATATTTGATATTTTTCTCTGTATATTTCTTTGGTTCCATTCCAAACAGTCATAGTAGCCTCCTTTCATGCACTCTAAATACATACAGTACTGCACTGTACATGACACCGGGGTAGGTCGACCCAAGACCACCGGCGTTGCAGTAAATTACACTCATATTTGTCACATTGTGTTATTAGAATCTCAGAGAGTATGATTTGTTGTTTCAAATCCCCTACCATCCCCCCTTTATCGCCTCTTTGTTTCCTCCTCTTTTCCTCCTGTAATTTATCCCCTCATGCCTTCTTTTCTAACTCGCATATTCACCAAACCAACTTGAATAAAATACAAAATACCTAGCTTGTTATTCCACCATGCTGTGGCTTTGTACTCTATGCTTTTCTGCACATTTTAGTTGATTCTCCAGAGAGAGACACATACTCTCTACCCACCTCGTTTCTCACTGACTGAGACAAAACTACACAGACATGCTCCTTTCTCTTTTATGCTTGTTGCTCTTCACTCCCCTTCTCTCGCTAGATCTTCACAAGACAACAGAACCGCCTCGGGGATGACTGGCAGAAAAATACATATTTGTAGGGGCACAGGTGCTACAAATGACCTTTGGTGTGTATGTATGTACTCCATTGTGCATCCGTGTGCATGGGGTTTTGCATACTGATCGTATGCTGGCTGCTGGCCCTTTGCAGATAAAGCCTGGTCTTCTGGGGGCCCACTTGTGGCGGGCTGATATTGCCTTGCTGTAATGCCAGGGAGCTTAGGGAGCTGCATGGACCCTTAGGCATCAGCCCAACACAATTAGGAAACACAGGCAGCATGTGTGTGACCGAAGGCCACAGTGGCCACCTTGTTTGTATTGTTCTGTTATAGGTTTAAATGTCTAGACCGTATGTAAAATTGTACTTAAATTAAATGTGTACGGCTATTCTTGCTCACAACGACATGGGTGGTTTTGCCTTTCTTTTCTTTTTTGGTTTTTGGAGAGCTATACATATGTGGTTTTAGATTTTTTTTCCCTCATTTTCAAGATGATTCAGAACTCTGCAACGCAACATCTAGGGGGCACAGTAATCCGTCTTAGGCGTTAGTCTTACAGGTGAGAACCTGGCTTTGTCCTGTTACCTTCCCAGGTTGTGCTATTGAAGAAATGGTTCAGTAAATTTGATTTATTTGCTCACAGTACTGAAAAAATGCCTGAAAATGTCAGTCGGTTGGCCCACCCATTTGGTGCAGACTAGTGGGCAACCTCCGGGTCTGAAAAGTGAAGCCAATGCAAAAGTGTCTTAAACTTGCATTCTTTCTAATAGCCAGCAGGGGGCGACTCCTCTGGTTGCAAAAAGTAATCAGATTGTATAGAAGTCTTTGAGAAAATTACCCTACTTCTCACTTGATTTGTTACATCAGTAAACATTGTAAACATTGGGTTTATGGTCTCAATCTCTAGTTTCAAGTTTTCTTCAATACAGCATGATGTTCATTTAGTGAATTATGGTCCCATTTAGAATACAATAGACCCGGGTATGCTTTAGGGCACGAACGGTAACATTTTGGTGGCCTAAAAATATCTTGTTCAGTGTGCGATTGTACTCCACCCTCTCGTGTCACTTCTGGTTGCAAACAACCAAGATGGCGACGGCCAAAATGCCGAACTCAATGCTTCAAAACAGCAGTCCAAAAACAAATGGGTGACGTCATGGTGACTACGTCCATTTCTTATAAACAGCCTATGGTGCAAATATTGGTGCCCAGAGGATGAATCCTAATAACTTGTAGCCGTGTTTTGAGCAAAATGTTAAAGTCAATATGCTAATAATATGCTTACAATGACAATGTTAACATGCTGATGATTAACCAGCAATGTTTACCATGGGCACCATCTTAGTTTATCATGTTAGCATGCTAACATTTGGTAATTAGCTCAATTGCGATTCTTTGTAGAGAAACTACGTTTTTCAGATCTGTCGATAAAATCAACTAATTGATTAGTGGTCTAAGATTTTCTTTGGTTGAGGACAGTCCTAATTGTAAGCATTTTAGCATGCCGCCTTCAGCATTTTTGCTCAAAACACAGCTACGGCCTCACAGTGCTGCTAGTTTGGCTGTAGACTTGGTTTAATTCAATTCCGTTCACCTCCATTATATTTGGGGTTAGAGGCAGAAATCTCAGAAGGAAATCAAAAAAACCTTGCCAAATACATCCCAAACTATCTGCGTAGCAAGGTACACTAGGGCTAAGTGAGACAATTAGATTTAATTTGTGTAAACTTCCCAACAAGGCCTGTTTATGGTGTGTACATTACCTACATTTTTGCCTGACCGATACCGTTACGGACCTTCAAGCTACATTTGCACTGTGCCGGTGCAAAGAAAGGTCCTCTTGGGGCTCTTGTTTTTCTTTTTCTTTTTTAAAGTGCTTGGGGTGTTACTGGGGAGTTTTTAGGTGGGTAATTACCCGCCTTTCCAATTCAACTTTTTGGCAGATTTTGCATTCATTAGCTTGTAGCCTTTTAGCTAGGTCGACCACTTGACAGCATTAAAGGAAAAGCAGACAAAGGAAGCAAATGGAAAGAAAGAAAAAAAAAAAAAGAAACCCTGAATGTAATAGTGAGGCAGTGGGAGGGCTTATCTCAGCAATCCACATCCATTACTGCTACCATCCAGGTAATATGGAGCTTTTTGATGCAAAAACGTACAAAATGTCAACATAAGCTTTCACACTCATCAAAGGCCTATTGTTCCCGACCTTTTGTCTAAGTGGGGTTGTACTCTACTTCTTTAATACCATCACATTTTCCTTAATAAGATTTTGGAAAAAGACAGTAAATGTAGATTATGTGCAAACACACATCCAACACATTACCCCGGCGGATAGAATTCTCACCCGTTTCACAATGTGTGAGGTGTTATCTCTCTGGGTAAACACTTGTCCGTGTGGGATTTATTGGTTGCAGCGGGAGTGTAGGAGCTCATCACTCTCTTGCACGGTGGTGATTATCTGCTTTACAGGGCCATCGGCACATTAAAGCGTGACCTGCTGAAGGCTGTGTAAGCTGGTGTTTGCAGAAGCATGAAAGAACAGGAAAAGTGTTCCCACAGCAATAAAATAGGTAAACAGTGGTGACATTAAATGCCACATTTCCTTCATATTTTCCGTCTCTCTTCACTCTCTCTCTCTGTGAATAAGCTGGTTTTTTTTAGCACAATTGCTTGT
This sequence comes from Sebastes umbrosus, assembly GCF_015220745.1. Taxonomy (NCBI): domain Eukaryota; kingdom Metazoa; phylum Chordata; class Actinopteri; order Perciformes; family Sebastidae; genus Sebastes; species Sebastes umbrosus. The sequence continues at coordinate 21,140,549 of NC_051285.1, forward strand.
GCGTTTTGGTGTAGGATTAAATTTTACATTTACTCTGTAAAATAATGACTAGCTGTTTTGTAGAAGCCACCAGATTCTCCAGCCTTCACACAATACTGGAGGGGGAAAAAAAGGAGAGAAAATGAGCGTCGGTGTGTGTGTGGACAGGGTTGGAGGTGGGCTGTTCTCGACTGTTGGGGGATTGGAAAGAGATGGAAGGAATGTAAAATGTGCAGAGGCATTGGAGTTGTGTACCTGGATCTCATTAGGGGAGGTTTGCTTTGTCCTCCGACTCACAGGGACTCATTGTTACACGGTTTCTTTGAGAAGACCAGCGTGATTGACATCTCAACAGTGTATCAGGGATTAGAGGTGATTTTGTGGTTGTTAGTGTAGAGTATGGTTGGAGGTATTGACTCGTATTTCTATGGCTGGTTTAACGATTTCAGAGGCTGTGGTGAAATTGGCTCCAAACGGTGAACCCAAAGCATAAATAAATGTATACTCCAGTAGGGTGGAGGACAGAGAGTGATGGCTCCTGTTAAGGATGGTTATCCTTTCTCTTTAGCTCAGGAACAGGCATCTATGGACAATACACAGCTGCATGAAGACGTATAAGTAGATTTTCCACCACATTTATTTCCCTATTTCACTAATAAGGGTGTAAGAAAATATCGATGCACATGAGTATTGAGATATTATGTTTTGTATCTGTATCGATTCTCCAAAACTGTATCAATTCTTAATTAACCTCTTAAAAATCCACCCGCCTACGGACCTGGCCGCAATTCGATATTTCGGAGGATGTAGTGGGCTCGGTTCTAAAGCTAGAGTGAAGATATTCATCATATGAAACTAGAACCTAAGGAATCCATTGGTGCCAACCATGTCATACTTGCATTTCCCAAAAGAGGGGAAATAACGTTACAAAATGATGCTAAATTTTGGCGAGGAAAAACTGGCATGGCAATTTTCAAAGAGGTCCCCTTGACCTCTGACCTCAATATACAGTATATGAATGAAAATGGGTTCAATATGGGTACTCACCTATACAGACATGCCCACTTTAAGCTAATTCCATGCAGTTTTGCGCAAAAACCATACAGTTTTTTGAATGCAGTATAAATGTGTGATTTTCACCTAATCTAAAATTGTGTATTTTAATATTTCTGCATACTGGGTAGGGCTGCACAATTATAGCCAAAATGATAATCCTGATTATTTTGATCAATATTGATATCACGATTATTTATCAGGATTATTCATTGATTTTGGGGACAAATATTTTATTTATCACATTTAAATATACACAGCACTGCTTTCACTGCTACATTCCTGCTAATACAAGTATTTGCATCAAAATAAGACTCATTCCTTAAGTCTTATTTAAGTCTTAGTCCTTATTCACAGTGTATCTCCTAGAACCAAAATAAAATGATACCAAAACTTTTTACCCAAATATTAAATCAACAGAGCACTGCTTTCACTTTCACATTGTGCTACAGTACATTCCTGCTAATTACCCAATATTTGCATCAAAATAAGACTTAAAATAAAGTTCTCTTCAACTGAATTCCATGCCTTTTTTGTTTTTCCCATAAAATATACTGTATATTATATTACTCATCTACTCTGCATTGCAGACGCAACATTTAGAAACGTTTTTTTACGGGCGCTGCAGGGTTTGGCTCGCAGTGGCATGACAGCTCCCCAAAAGTGAAGCCAAATCATCTTGATCGCCCCCCTGTTGGTGATCCCCCCTATGAGCGTTTTTACATTTTACATTTCAATATCGCAGGAGATCATGTTCATTTAATTGTGAGAATCCAAAATCGTGATTGCGATTAATATTTGATTAATTGTGCAGCCCTAATACTGCGGTCCCTAAACAGTCTTAGAATTGCATATATTGGGTATGACTGGAAAGCTGAGACTCTTGTGGATCCAATGACTCCAGTTGTATTCATGTGTTATGATGTTAGTCCCCATAGTAGCCATTTCACATTGTGACTTTTTTTTACTCCAATGGTGGTGTGTCTTTATACTATGACAGTTTTCCTAAAATTAGATTTAAAAAAGTCAATATATCGCCTTGCTTGCTGTTTTGCAAAATATTACAATATATTGAATCGTTACCCCTGTATCATGATACGTATCGTATCGCCAGATTCCTGCAAATACACAGCCCTAGTCACTAATTAAGTGAACTGTGCAAACAATCACAATAATACATTCGGGGATTTACTCTATTGTTACCTGTAGTAGCAGAAGTTTCAGACACGTTTAAAATATTTAAACCATTGAAATGAACACAGCCGTCGTCTATAGCATTGTGTCGTCGGAGCCACTGATAACACCATAATCCCATTAGAATTCAGCCTTGAAGCTTTTTTTTTCAAAAAAACTGCTGCATATAAATATTCCTTTGCAAAGACATGTTTTAAGGCGAGACATGTTTTGAAAGATATTACTTCCCGAGGATTTCACATGTCAGCATTGTTTTTTTTAATTTACAATGCCTCATGGGGTTCCAACTGCTGAAACAAAAGCGAAACATTTTATGAGCGACATGCAATTGTGTGCTAATTATATTGTCAAACTGGATTATTGTTAATACAAGGCGCTTGCACAGCAATAATAACGTGCCGTGTCTAATTCCTTTAGAGCTGCTGCTGTTTTGATTAGTACTACTCTTTATTGCATGGAAGGATTATTTGATGTATTCTGCTCTTTGTGTTGTGTCTTACAAATACAGTAAGTCTCGTATACTAATACGGCAGTAAAGTGTATACATGGAACCAATTCTCCTCTTTGCTTATGTCACCTTTCAATGCTTTTTTCTCTCCAGGGTCTCGTCTTCGCCAGGAAGACTTCCCTCCCCGCATTGTGGAGCACCCCTCTGACCTCATTGTGTCCAAAGGGGAACCGGCCACTCTCAACTGCAAGGCCGAGGGCCGTCCGACCCCCACGGTGGAATGGTACAAAGACGGGGAGCGCGTCGAGACGGACCGCGACAACCCCCGCTCCCACCGCATGCTGCTGCCCAGCGGGTCCCTCTTCTTCCTGCGCATCGTCCACGGGCGACGGAGCAAGCCCGACGACGGCAGCTACGTGTGCGTGGCCCGAAACTATCTGGGCCAGGCCATTAGCCACAATGCATCCCTGGAAGTAGCCAGTAAGTTCTGCTGCTGTGTGTTGGTGTTTACGTGTGCTTAGAGCTTTGAAAATTCTGTTAAAAACATCATCAGAAAAATACACCTAACATATAAATGACCACAGCCAAACATTAGAATCAAAAGTGTATCAGATCGCAAAAGTCTTTGACCAAGAATAAGCAAGAAGCTATCTCTAATACGCAGGCATAAGATGCAGATATCCAGATAATCATTGGTTCAGCTCTTTTAAGCATTTTAATTGATTTCCCAATCTCTCAATGTGCGTGATGATAGCGGGGATTTTAATATTCATCTTCAAAGAAAGTAAACAGCTTTTTGAAAAAAGTCTGGAAATTATTTCCTCAATCTAACCTTCAGATAATCCCCCTGCATAAAGTCCTGAAGCAAGAATAACTAAAGCAAACTTTATCGTACGAGGAAACACTTTGATTCTCACTAAAATATACAGTCTTTGTTGTATTACTTTACTTTGTGTCTTCTCACTTTCAACTCAACCAATTGCAGTGATCTAATTATACATGAAACCATAGATTGTATAGAGTCTAATGGACGTAGTCACTGTGACGTCACCCATTGGTTTGTTGAAGCCTCGGCATCTGGATTTTTCGGCCGTAACCATTTAGTTTTTTTGCAACCAGAAGGTTAAGGTTAAGTTAAGTTAAGGTTCTAAGACAAAAACATGGCCAACATTCAGACCGAACAACGCCGTGGTAGGGACGTGTCAATCACAAAGTAGCCACGCCCTAAAGCATCCCCTGCTTTATGGTCTGTTTGACTCTAAATGGGACCATAATTTACTAAATGAACATCATGCTCTATTGAACAAGACTTGAAACTAGCGATAAAGACCATAACCTCATGTTTACAATGTTTATTGAGGTAATAAATCAAGTGAGAAGTAGGGTCCTTTTCTCATAGACTTCTATATAATCTGATTTAGTTTTGCAGCCAGAGGAGTCGCCCCCTAATTTTAAAACACTTCCGCATTGGCTTCACGTTTCAGACCCCGGAGGTTGCCCACTGCATGAAACATAAAAGCCTGTTTTATTTTGTTGCTTTCCTACCGATATTGGTCATTTTTATGATCGAGGGACAGGTGTGAGTTCACTATGCGACCCACCTGTCAGACACGCAGCAGCTGTGCGTCTGCTTTAGTCCCCCAGGTTTAAACAAGTGCTGAGTGTGTCCCTAACAGGTGACAGTGTCAACTCGCTGAATCGTAGAGCTGTTAAGTGTCAAGTGTGTGGCGATGCCAGTTAAACAGCCTTTCACTGCAGTGCGTCTCAGGCAGGAATCTGTCAGGTTGCATGCAGCAGCCAAACGTGTCTGTGTGTATATATATGTTAGTTAGAGTGATGGAATGAAGCTTGTGGAGAAGCAGACAGAGGGCAGAGGGCAGAGGGCAAAAGGTCAAGGCTTACGACCATCAGAATAGGGTTGAATGCAGATGGTGTGTGAATCCCTATGGGACACAGGTTCTACAAGTCCAAAAACACTGGGGTCTGGTTAACAACAAGACTGCACTGAAAGAAGGAAGTGTTGGTAACAAGGGTTAACAACCGCAGCAGTGCCCTCACACACCGCATAGCTCCCCATCCCCTTACCGTCCATCCCCTGCTCTGCTCAGCTGCGTCAGCTTACTGAGCTCTCTACCCGGCCAGGCTCGGTCTCCAGGGCACATACTTCGTAAAGGGTTTTAGAATAATAATACCCCGCTAGTATCCGTTTCACCTTTTGAATTATAATGAAAGAGATGGTCAAACGGTATCACGGTAATGCTAGATCAGCACTCTAACCCCGAGAAGCTCAGCCCTCTAGGGGGAGAGTTTATTACTCGGAGTTCGCTAAATTTACCGTCAGGTTTTAAGGTCGAGGGAGAAAGGAACACAGGGAGGACTTGTTGAAGCTGCCCGGATGAGTTATGTCTCCCCCCGGTTCATCCTTCAGAGGTCACACAGATTCATGGGTCACCCTGGGGCTGGATAGTAAAACAGAACCCCCTTTGGCAAATGCTGCTGAGTTAGGGAGTTTATAAGAGGCATGAGAAGCTGGGGAGTGTTAAAAGGAGGATTGACCTCACTGTGTCAATAGCCCAACGTGTCAGATCATTTGTCTGGTCTTGTTAATGGGATACTTGTTAATCTTTTAATGACTTTAATGTAGCTTCGACTAAAGGGAACTGTATTCAAAATAATGACTGGGTTTCGAGCTGACGTGTTACTCTTTTGTGTGATACGCAGTAAGCTGATGCTTTTGAATAATTTGCTTTGACAGCCTGTGCACACACACAAAGTATCATCATGTTTCACTTATTGAGTTTGTCACTCAAAAATCACTCAGGCAATAATGCCGTGCGATGACACTCACAGTAATAGAGCGGAATCATGGATTGCAATCATTTTCCAGTATAAAGTCACAATAGCTTTCAAACTGACTCCAAAATACACTGGATGCTCACTGATCTCGTCCTGCTTCAGTTGGTACATGTCAACCAGCAACAGTGAAAACAACAGCTGTACGCAGCTCTCCAGCGCGTGCCAACGTTTTTTTGGCCGTTCTGTATCTTCCGCGCGCCACGCACAGTCGATCACACACGGGTCCACTACACAGGTAAAACACAGTCTGTTTATATCGCAGAATCACATCTGCACATGTTGAATGTAAACCAGCGTGTTACCGCTCTTCATGAACACATCTGGATGGGTGTTTGTCAGTGTAGCGGGCTGGAGGATGATCTGAGATTCACTCTGTCACTTGTCTTTTTGAAAACTGGTAGTGTAAATGCGAATCCAATTGTATTGTCAAACATTGTACATAGCACAGCACACAGTGCATTTAACCCATCCTAGTATATTAGGGGTCAGTGCCTCGAGCACCTCGGCAGTGCCCAGCTACCAGTCCACTCTCCATACTTGGTCTGTGCGGGGACTTGAACCAGCGACCCTCCGGTTCCCGAGCCATGTCCCCACGGACTGAGCTACTGCCACCTCCTGCGTAGTATAGTTGTAGTGTATTTTATTGCTAAACTGTGTCGCTGTGAACCGACCAGGTTAACATTGTGTTGATGGTCAAAACGCACACACACTCAGGTGTGCAATGCTGGACATTGGAGGGTGCATTGTCTGTGGTGCACGGCCCTTAAGAAGAAGAAGAAGAAGAAGAAAGGCACTTTATTATTCCCCGAAGGGAAATTCAATTTACCACTCTGTGTCCTGTGTTTACTGTTCTGTGTTTTACTGAACATCCAGCGTGCTAGTTAAATACTGACTGTGTCAGGTGTGTGCACATTTGGATATAAATAGGAGCTAGTACAGGCACAGCCTCATTTCCCAGATCAGTAACATTAACCACTAGCCATTAGTGCTTTATTTTAATTATGCTGATGGCTGTTCATTACCTTAAAGGGGAACACCATCTAGATTAAGAATTCCATTATGTTATTTCCATGGCCTAGGAAAGTTCAATCGATATTTGTGAACATGAGCTACTCTCTCTCAAGGCCAGAAACCAGAGAAGTAAGTCTCGAACTTGTGATGTCATAGGGTATAAAGTCTGGAGCTGTTCCATAGGCAATCAATGGGAGACTGATTTTGTGGACCCACAGAATGTTTGCTTTCTTTTTTATACCCAAATGAGCTTTATTATATTGTAGTGTTGTCAGTTGTGAAACAGAAAATGTTCCCATATACTCAGAACATTACCCTGGGTGCTCTCGGTGTCATTTGGAACATCTCTCCCCATTCATTGTCTATGGAGCAGATTCAGACTTTCTACCCTATGACATCACAAGTTTTTCACAAGAGTTTTAGCACTCTAGTTTTTAGATTTGGGAGAGAGTTGTTCATGCTTACTAATATTTTTTTGGACTGTCTTAGACCATAGGAACAACATGTATGAATTTTGAATATGGGTGTAGTTCCCCTTTAACCTTACCTTAAACCTTTTTTTGCGGGTTCCACCTACATCCCCAAAGTGAACCCTTCACTTTAGCGCTATCATTAGGTCAGCATTTTATTTGTGCAATTCTTTGAGTTATGACCAAATACCTGCACAACTAATGACCTTCCCATCAGCCTCAGCTGTTTTTAGTGTTTAGTGCTAATTGCATGCTAACATGCTAAATTAAGACTGTGAAGATGGTAAACCTTACACCTGCTTAACATCAGCATGTTAGCATTGTCATTGTGAGCAAGTTAGCATATGAATTTAGCATTTAACAGAAAGCACCGCTTCAATGAGCCAGTAGCACATTTGTAGAGTAAATTATGGACTCTCAGTGCACTGGAGATATGATGGCATTAGTCAATACAATGAATAATTTATGCTCCGCACCTGCCCCTAAAAATAAACGTTAAGAAGCCGTGGTTAATACATGATTGGCCGTCTTGAATATCTTGTCACTTTATATCTATATGATGAGTTCATGGACTTGGCTACTCAGGCAGGTACGTCGACAAAAGTCTCACGGAGCATTAGTCATTTCATCTTTCATCGACAAAGTAAATGAGAAAGCTACAGTGGAAAATTAATTACTTCTAAAAGCTTCAAGTCGATTCCAAATGAATTTACAGTATTATAACTTTTTCCTGTGCCGCTTTGATTCAAGCGAAGTAAGGGAGGGATGATGAAAAGCGGGGAGACGGCTGACAAAAGACAGGCTGGCAGGCAGAAAGCGACGGGAGCAGGAACGGAGTGACAGGGACAGACGGAAACAGAAGCGAGGGAGGAAGAAGTGTCTGTCCTTCAAGGCACAGAAGTGAAACTAGTTTGCAGAAAATTGAGGTGACGTGGTAGAGACAGTGACAGATGTAGTATGTGCTGGTGCCTGAAGCGTGACCATAGGGTTGAAATACTGTGTAAGCACACACAACATGCTCAAACACACACACACACACACACACACACACACACACACACACACACACACATGGACTAGTGGAGCCCTATCTGAAAGTGAAAGAGATGAAATAAGAGAGAAAAAAAAGACATATAACTTAGTTCCTATCCAATAAATGTCACAGAAGACACTCAGCATATTTTTTTCTCTGCCTGCAGGGACCCTAGAGGACCCTGGGAAATGAACATATGTCCTATTGACCTCAGCCACTTGATTCAATCATGGAGCGCTTTATTGAGGTGAAGGCAAAGTCACAGCCTGTGTACTCTAAAGGTTATTGGATAGTAGACCTGTTTTTAAGTTCCGTAAGGGAGAGGAATAAATGTTATTCTTAAACTAATTGGACACTGCCATTTGCTAGAGGAAAGAGAGGCTTGTGGCAGGGCTGAAGGTTAGGACACTGCAGTGATGAAGTAATGAGCTACGGGAAAAGACAACAGTACAGCTACATCACTGCTTACGCGTGAGAGTGTATGAAGCACACAAATACATTTACAAGGCACAGCTGCTAAAGTCAAAAGAAAAACATCAAACATAACATTATATTAGGGCTGTCAATCGATTAAAATATTTGATTGCATGATTGTCCATAGTTAATTGCGAATAATTGAAAATTGATTGCACATTTTTATCTGTTCAAAATGTACCTTAAAGTATTTAATACTCTTGTCAACATGGGAGTGGACAAATATGCTTGCTTTATGCAAATATATGTATATATTTATTATCATTGGAAATCAATTAACAACACAAAACAATGACAAATATTGTCCAGAAACCCTCACAGGTACTGCGTTTAGCATACAAAATATGTTTAAATCATAACATGGCAAACTCAAGCCCAACAGGCAACAACAGCTGTCAGTGTGACAGTGTGCTGACTTGACTATGACTTGCCCCAAACTGCATGTGATTATCATAAAGTGGACATGTCTGTAAAGGGGAGACTCTTGGGTACCCATAGAACCCATTTTCATTCACATATCTTGAGGTCAGAGGTCAAGGGACCCCTTTGAAAATGGCCATGCCAGTTTTTCCTTGCCAAAATGTAGCGCAACTTTGGAGCGTTATTTATCCTCCTTCATGACAAGCTAGTATGACATGGTTTGTACCAATGGATTCCTTAGATTGATACCAGTATCTTCACTCTATCTTAGCTTTAAAACTGAGCCCGCTACAACCTAAAAATTACAAGTTGCGTTAACGCATTATTATCGCGTTAACTTTGACAGCCCTTGTTAAAATATTTTATTTTGGCAGCTAAACGTATAGATATATGTAAGATGATTATAAATGGCAATAGAACAGTTTAACACAGAAAATGAAGCAGTCTTGATTAGATTTCTTGCAACTTCCAATGCATGCGACTTTAGGTATGAATCCAAATACAGACACAGATTTTTTTTTATTTAGCGAATGCAAATGCAGATAAAGTTGCATTACACCTGTTAGGTAGCATACATACATTATTTTTAAGTAGAAGACTTTATATGTTTCAATTGTGCACCACATAGCAGAGTAACCACAGTTAAGCCTGATTTGTATCCCTATAAAAGGCTTGTTTCCTCGTCTCAGGGTTTCTCCAAGTACATAAAATGTTTCATATGTGAATAGCCAACTCAGTGTTTGTGCATCCTCCATCTTTTTAACATTATGGCTAAGCGAAATATTGTTACTTCCCAATGATAAAAAGGATAATAGACAACAACAACAAAAAAGAAAAAAAATGGTATCAGTGAGATGTAATAGTGGACATATCCAGATCTCAGCTGAGCACATACAAATCTATGCTTCTTAGGTGCTTTATATAAAACATACATCTCCACACTGTATTAATATTTCATCATCCTAAATGTATGCAGTTTTGTTTTCTTTTCATAACTTGAAAAGGGAAAGCCAGAGGGAGACGTGATGGCGTGTGGTAATTGCATGAATGCATTAACGTGACGGACATGTTCATCGTAACACCGTGCTCTCTGAAGTGGATCATGGGATATGCGCGGTTCAGTCAGACTGCCAGATTGACAGCTTAAGGTGGGACCCCTGGTCTGCCTCCCTGTCCGCTCTTCTTTGATTGTAATCTTGTGTTGGGAACGAGTGGGTTCAGGAGACGTACGTGGCAGCGAAGAGAGAGAGAGAGGCGGATTCTCAGAGGTCGCATTTCCCCTCTGCCTGCCCCTATCCATTAACTAATGGCTCCCCACTTCAAATGGCTGTCACTGTCACTGACAGCATCCTGTCTGTAGTCACTCCGGATAAAAGCAATAAAAGATCCTAAGTGGCAGTGGAGCGGTATGTCTCAGGAAAGTTGTCATTTTCTCTCCACAAGGACCAGGAGTGATATTGTTTGATTGACAAACACAGACACATTGTAAATGCTCTTCATCCACAGCCACAGAGTCAGATATCAGTGTTTACTTCCAATTGCCTGTGACAGTCTGTGAATGCTGCGCTAGCCCTCTCGTTCCTCATCCTGTTTTCCGCTCCCTTGTTCTCTTCCCAGTTGGCCTATGGTTAGATCAGTCAGTGAATAAGTATCACACTCCGGGGACAGCTGGTTTGTGTTTACAGTCTGGAGACTGGGGCGAGTGCACTGCAAGTATTGTCTAAACAATTTTAGTCGCTATATTCCCCTAGGCTCAGCGTTTCCAAGAGCCAGATTTGTGCCAGAGTGTCAGGAACGCAGGGAAAGAGTTTGTTTGGCTCGCAGCGGCACGGTGAAGGGAGAAGAGAGGGGAAGTACTCAAGAGCTTCTGACAAAGACCATATGGTTCCTGGGTGTGTGGCAATATTATTTATCAGAATGTAAAGGCGGTTCCTTTCGTATGTGTCCGTGTGTGCAATGTGTCAGGACTGTGCTCTATACACGTGTGTCAACCAAACTTGAAAACCTTGAGACCTCAAAAATAGGGAGGATTTCAAAACCAAAGCAGGGGGTCTCGGGCTCCTTCCCCACAAAAAAATGTAGTTTCAGAGACTTTCCTGCATTCTGGTGACTTTTAAAAAATGAAAATAGCTAAATAAGTACACTGCAACAGTATTTTTATGTTAAACAGGCCTACTTTTAATTTTACTTTTAATTCTCAGGAAAGAAAACTGAATAATTTGCCTCTCTAAACTTGTGTGTCATTTTTTGCCCCTGCTTGAGTATTTATTTCTCTTAGTACTTCTCTCTCCGTCTTTCACTCACTGAAAATCCTTTCAGACACAGAGCGACAACAGCACCACTGCACTCTGAAACCCATTATTTCCAATGGCTTGAGCGAGCGCAGCTCAAACTCCGTTCTGTCGCAAGCAGCTCTCTTCCACCAGGGAAACGACATTTGGTGTAGCTCTGTTGTTGTCTGGGTGGGAACAGTATAGGGCTTACACATAGGGCTGCACAATTAATAGAATATTAATTGCGATCACGATTTGGACTTCCCACAATTAAATGAACAATGATCAAATGCGATATTGAAGTTTAAAAGGGCGTGCTCTGCTCATGGAGAACTCTGTCGAAACAAGCGCTTCCTAACATGAGACCATCCAGATGTGTTGGCTTCACTGTTGGGGAGCTGTCTCGCCGCTGCACGCGCCCTACAGCAGCTGCCTGTAAAAAAAATTACCTGAATGTTGCGGCTGCAGTCCAGATTAGAAGAGTAATATACTGTATATTACTTGTTATGCCAACAAGCAAAACAAACATGCACTGAATTCAGGTGAAGACAAATCTTATTTTAAGTCTTATTTTATATGCAAAGAGTTGTTAATTAGCAGGAATGTAGTACAACATGGAAGTGAAAGCAGTGCTCTGTTTATTTAAATGTGAAATACGATTAGATTAATAAGATAAGATAAGATATTTAAAAGTGCAATGACAATATTTTGTCCCTAAAATCAATGAATAATCATGATAAATAATCAGGATCTCAATATTGATCAAAATAATTGTGATTTTTATTTTGGCCATAATCGTGCAGTCCTACTTATACATGCTGTGCAGTGCTAGAAACAGGTTGAGATAAGGAAAAGGAAAACAAGGTTGGCAAAAATACATGAGTATTGTGACCCCGGCAGGAAACTTGGAGAAGGTAATGAAAAAAAGGGAGTCTCCCTGGAAAATCAGGAGGATTGGCAAGTATGGTGTCAACTGAAACAGTCGCTACTGTGACAGGAAAGATAGGAGTGACCTTCACATCTTTACATTCTTTGACAGATTACTGAATTATACCATTAATTATTTTTTTTCACACTTTCTCTGACAAAAGGGAGCTTTCATTTTGCTATAGGGATGCCTTGTAGCCATGTCAAGAAAATAAAAGAAATGTCTGCTTTACATGTGATATAATAAGCTGTCAGGCACTGTGAATTATCTGCACTGTTTAAGGTTCCTCTATTACAGACATATGAAGCCTTCTTTATTGGCATATGTTGTGTGTACACTTTTCTCTTTTCATGCATATCTTTGGAGGATAAGCCGTGGAGAGACAGACGTGCCGCAATGAGAGTCAAATCAACAAATCTGTCTGTTGAAGTTAGACTTTGTGTACAGTATGCCTCTGTGCGCCCATATGTGGGTGACATGATATGCTTTGGGTGGCTCTCCATTTCTTCTTCATGTTGGATATAATTTTGCTATGAGTAATGTATTCAGCTGTGGTTGTTGCTGGGGAGACACACTGTTTGGCTCGGCCCATTTCCCCCCCGACACTAAATCATTTCCCCCCTTTTTTCCCGCTCGGCGCTGAACCTCAGTGCTGGTGGCATTTCCCCGCAGCCTTCGAAGCAGCCAGATTTTTATCCATTTCCGATAAAACTCCATGCTCGGTGTGTCATGTTACTCTGATGTCATATGTATTTTATTCACCCATTTGCTGATTTGTAACACGGAAAGAGAAACCTCCCAGAGGGGCCAAAATAACCAGCACTCATGTGCTTAGCTGCAGAAGTGTTTCCAACAAACTGAAATTAATTAACAGTGAAAACCCATCATCAAGTCACAACTTGCAACAAACCCTGTAATGACATAAGCTATGATATGTCTAGTGTGCCCTATATTTTACTTGTGAATTTGTCAGTGTGGAAGTATTAAGGGCTTACAGTATGGTTGAGTAATCCTGCTGTCAATGAGAGAAGAGGGATGGTTGTGAATTTGCTGAGATGTTAGCCTTTTCCATCCTCCATCTGTCACTCCTTAACGCCACAGTAAACAGCACCCACCAGCCACATCTGTGCTCGGGGTTAATGCTATTTCCAGCAGGGGTCAAAGGTTGGGTCACTATTTCATCTCAACCTTGTGTCAGTTTCATTTGCCAAACATTTCCGCCTGCTCTCTCAAAATACGTGGTAACATATAAAAGTTATCAAGCTCAGTGCATCTCTGACAGTCCCTTCAGGGCGTGAGAATGAAAAATGAACAATCTCCCAGATGTGCGCTGTGTAATTGTGGTATGATGATTGTTTGTTAGTGTTTATCATTAAAATGCCAACTTTTTAGACTATCATTAAGCTAATCAAAATTCTTATGCGATCTAGAAGAGGCGGACATTCTGTTTTGTTGCTGCCAACCATAATCAAATATTCTGAATGAATACCCGACAGCCAAATTGCACAAATGTTTTGAAGCAATATAGACCAACATTCTTTCTTTGCTTAACAAAGTAAAATAATGCCTATCGATTTAAATGCTCTGCTTGCTCTTGGCTTACGGCAGTGCACTTGCTGTTGTGTCCACCACATAGGCACAGAGGCTCTTTCCTCTCATATACACAATTTAAACTCAAACTATTAATGCTAGTCTTTGAACAAGCCACATCAGCTTTCCTGCGATAGTCGCCTCCTTATCTAATTAACAAACATGAACACACGTCTTGTCCTGCACCTTAGCTCATTGTGCGAGCAACCAAACAAGCATTCACTGAGAAAAACTGCTTACGTCAGTTTGCAAGCTAGATAGATAATTAGCCGGTCAGCTGCAGCATATTAAACACAATGTAAACTGACCTACAAATGTTACTTTGGTTTGTTAAGATGTTAGTGTGGTCCTTACCCCTCACCACCACTGTTAACAGCACACATTCTGCCCATGGTTTGTAAGCTATAAGGCAAGATTACTTTTTCTCTTATTCCCCTGCTGGGGCTCTGCCTGCAAGCTGCTGTCAATCAAACACAAACACACCCCTCCAGCTGCTAAAAGATATTTCTGATATTTAGACCTTTTTTTGTTAGCTTTAATAATAAATAACTTTTGACAACAAATTGAAAATGATACAGACATTAGGCTGCTATGACCTGGCAGTCAATATAAAGTATATTGCTTAATAGAGGTGGGGGAAAATATCAACCAGCATAGTTTCGTGATATTTTGCGTGGCAATATCGTATCGATACACAGACGTCAAGTATTGATCTTTTATTATATAAACTATTACTATTGCAAATACAATAAGGCTGTTAATCGATTGAAATATTTAATTGTGATTAATTGTATGATTGTCCATGCCATACCATACCAGTATCTTCACTCTAGCTTTAAAACTGAGCACGCTACAACCTAAAAATCGCAAGTTGCGTTAATGCGTTAAAGAAATTAGTGGCATTAAAATTAATTTCCATTAACGAATTATTATCACGTTAACTTTGACAGCCCTAAAATACAAATTAAACTTTTTGCTAACAATTGCTTTTTCAGTCCACTATTGTGCTGAGTTTTTTTTTCTGGTGCAGTCATGGGTAAAGTCAGTGGGATTGGCAGGAAGTTAGTCAAAACAAAGATGGAGACATCGGAGAGAGAAATCAGAAATGCGCCGTCCGCGTTTCAATCAAACGTCTGGACTTATTTTGGATTTTTTTTGCGAGGAAGGGAAGCAGGACTTGAGTGTGACACAAAATGTGCGAGGATGGTCGTATGAAAATATTGTCACTAATATCTGATCTAGCTATTTGAGTCAGTATTGGCCCTATATCTGATCTGGTATCGGTATCAGTGCATTCCTAATCAATATTTGCTAAACAGGTATGTAGCCAACCAGCTGAAATAGTTTGGTTTACCTGAGAGGTAAAGCTAAATATCATCTGCATAGTAATGAACTGAGATGCATGCTATTATGATATGGTGAGAACCTAATATTGATAAAACATTGAAGCACACATAATCAAATCAGATCATTTTTTGAAACATTGCAGGGCAATCTGAGAGATACTACACTTTGCTGAATACTGTATCGCAATACAGTACTTCACAGAAATTACACCGCAGAGAAGCAGCCACAGACACTTGGAATCAGAGATGTGATCATTTGCCAGTGCAGCAGCAGAGTATTAGACTGTTAATGCAGTATTGTTCCTACTGCTTACCAGCCACAACCAAAGATTCTGGTATATTCTCTAATAGGCTGCAGATGTGGTGATTTATAACATGCAGTGGATTAGGGGACAAAGAGTGAGAGAGAGGGGTGGTTCCTCAATGGAAAGCAGAATAATGAGGTGAACAGTTCCAAGGCACATTCAACCATTCCTGTGCCTGCCTGGCTGTCAGTTCTGCATCCCCTATTTTCTGCCGTTTTCCTCCTCCTCCCCCTCCTCTTCCTCCTTCTGGAGCATCGCTTCATCTCTTTCTCCTGTGGGAATACTTTGGAATGTGCAGACAGGTTTCTGATGGAGCTGCTGTTGTTGAAGCTGCTTACTGAAAGCTTTGATGACCAGTGATGTGTTCCCCATTATTGTCACTACAAATTGTATGTATGTCTATCTGTGTACGGTGCGCAGTATGCAGAGGCAGACACCAAAACAAGGGTGTGTCTCTGTGTTTTCAAGTTGATGCTGCCCTATCCTTAAAACGTAGTGGTCGAAAAACATAACATTATTTAAATTAAATTGATTTTTTGAATTAAATAGTGCCAAAAATTGTGTTTGAACTTGACTTGCATCACCACACTGCCACTTTAAGGGGATGTGCTTTTTCTATCTTCTATCAACAGCCTTTTTGTTATGTTGACATTGCAAGATTCAAATTCAATATTTTGCCAATTAATTGTGTTGCTATGCGTGGTTGTGGTGATAATTAATATTCACAATCTCTGTGTTTGCTTAGCTGGCAGCTTCCTTCCACACCCAGAGACAAAATTCCCTTTTTCTCTGTGTTATCAAGGCCAATATTCAAGGTCTCAGTTTTATTATGCGAGACAGGGACAGTGAGATGAATGAGAAGCGCTCGTCTACCTAGCAGTCTAGCATAAGTATCTACAAGCACCATTACAGTAGATATTTACATGTAGACTTTCCATTGCCTACATTCTCTCAGATATGTGAAAGTATATCGTCTTCAAATGCCACAGAATATGAAAAGATGGAATATTTCATCATGCAAAACTCCCCTCTGCCAATAAAACCATCCTCTCTGTTTGCTCAATCTCCGTTTTTCTCCGTGGAAAAGTCCCTTTAACTGTTCCTCCCAGACACTTCCCAAGGCTATTGCGGAGATATAACAAAGAGGCGCAGATACAGACAGCATGAGATGAGGCACTGGGAGCTGAAGGAGTGGATAAAGCTGAGAGGTAAAGGAAAACCAAGGGACACTGAAGAGGGACTGTAGATAATTAAAAGGATCTTCAGAGCGATATAGCCCTTAGCACTGGGACTGCTCATTCATTTACGCACATATAAATGCCTCTCCACACATTAAAATCAGATAATGCAGCCAAAGATGTGTTGGTTTTACACTCTTCATGCTACATTCAGGACATAAATCTGTCTCCTCCCACCCGTATCTTTAATATGAGTTATGCAAAGCACGTTAGGATTCAACTCATTTTCATAACAGCAATCTACTGGCAATTTATCACTATCAAGCATGAAAAATATGCTATTATGCAGCTGAAATTATTTTTTTGGTTTAATATAATATATTGTGTTTCCAGGATGCAGTAATTTGCATATTCATTTTTAGGTTTAAATGTCAAATTGAAATATGTGCCTGATACTAATGAAACTGTTTCCTGTTGGAATCTAGTGGCGTTCACTTCCACTATCTATAGAGGCTCACACATGCACAAACACACCACCGATGGAAGTTTACAGCTCATCTATCAGACTAATGTGATTATAATATGTATTCATAGTTAAGAATGGCAGGGGAGTTAGCTGATATTACGTTTACTGTGCGTAGTAATCGATCAGCTTTTTTTCTAGTGACATAATTGACTTCTTTTAGGACAATGAAGGTCACGCGTGACTTAGTACCCTGCACTGTCTGGTGGAGTGGTGCTAATGGTGCTCTGCTTGTTTCTGGGGCTTGTAATCATGGCAGTTCTCTCCCGGGTCACTGAGGTCAGAGGGATGAACAGCTGATTTGACTGTTTGACAACCTGTCAGCAACTGGTCTGCCACCAGAGTAATGTGTGTGTCAGTGAAAGAATGGAAGATGAGATAAATACCACCTGTTACTATGTGAATGGAACTGTCTGTCTGACCGCTCATATTCTACTGCTTGCTTGAGGGTAAGGTAGATGGGGAAAATGCCTGCAAAAAAAACACAAGGATTTAATTATTTAAAGGGGACATATCATGCTCGTGTTCAGGTAGTGTTTGGGGTTTCTACTAGAACATGTTTACGTGCTTTAATGTTCAAAAGCACATTCTTTTTTCTCATAGTCTGTCTGAATAAACCTGAGTATTGCCCCTCTGTCTGAAATGTTCTGTTTTAGTGCCTGTATCTTTAAGGCCCCCTCCTGAAAAAGTGTGCTTTGATTCAAGCCCCCAGGAAGAGAGCCGGGCTTTGAAGTTAATTTTCGTAGTGGCCAAACGGCGGTACCACAACTTCCGTGTCCATCACGTGATGCCATTGGACCCAAAAATACTTTTTCCCTGATACTTACATTGGGAAAGAGACGTCTGTAATTCAGCGGATATTTAATTTTTTAGGTGAATCCACTTTCCAGTATGAACACTTGAATAGCCCTTATTTAAATCAGTAAGTCCTCAAATTTGTAAAATACACTAATGCTGTTTCCAGAGTTATTTCCCTTCCTCCGTTCATGTAAATGAGACCCAGATCGCGGCTGGAGCGAGGGCTTGAAGGCGGGGTTAAAGGAACCGCTACTGCGACCGCTCTATTGCTCCAATGGATGCATAAGATCGCCGGATGAGCTGGGTACTTTATCACTCGGCAGTCAAGCCATTTTGGCATGTTGCTCCACTAAGCAACTCTCATAGGAATGAACGGGAGCCCGCCTACAACGCTGTATCCAGTTCTCTTTATACATCCATGCACTTATTGGTTTGCAAGAAAATATGGTGCACCTTTGCAAAGGTAGTGCGCAAGCCGTGGCCAGTATATTCAAATGAGCCTGCATGTGACATAGGAAGGGGAGCCAAATCTTAATGCTTGTTGAATCACATGTTTTCTGATCTAGGCAGCCAAAAAAAAACTGACTGGGTTGTCTTATTTCACAGTTTGTGGGTTGGTAGGCACTCCAGATACCCAAATGTATGAGTACAAACACAGTTTTCATGATCCCCTTTAAATCTTAAAACCAAAAATGTAACATTTTTACAGTCTTTGGCAATAGGGAATCAAAGTGCTCAAATTACCAAGAATGCTTCCGTATTATTGATCAATTAGGTCACAACACTGTAACAAAAATGCAGCTTGTTAACTTTTGATTTCTCATCTAACGTATAGGCAGGTTACCCAAGTTTACTAAATGCATTTCCAGTAAGGAAAGTGTAGCAATCAAATCCATGATCAAATGTAGTCAGTAGTGATAAATGTACAAGAAGACTGAAACGAAACACAACTGAATTGAGGCAGAAGATTTTTCTAAGGATGTCATGTCTTTGTGACTGTGAAATAATGACACAAAACATCAGCATCTGTGCAAATTTAATAAGAGGAATAGCAGCTCTGTTTGCTCTCTGCTTGATGGCACCTCCATTTTCTAGCGCCACATGATGTGTAGTAGCAGATGAATGAAGGGTGTGCTCTCCTACACGAATGCACAAATTGCCCCGGCTGCAGAGTGCTAATACGGTTTGCTTTTAAGCATAACCACAAAAGTATATTTAGATTTTCCAGTAAGACAATTCATACCCAGAAAACAACACGTATGAACACCTTTGTGGTCTATTTATTAGGGCTGCCACCTCTTTGTCATTTTTTTAATGCTTTTTCATGCTGAATGACTTATTTCCAAGAAACCTAAGAGCACATCACTGGTAAACACAAGATTTAAAGTGGTGCTTTTGTGTGATTCTTTGTGGAGAAAACTCGGTTTCTATTTATTAAATCGATGAGTCGACAGATTCGTATATGAGTGTTTGTCGACTAAGAAGTTCTTTAGTCGAGGACAGCCTTGTTATTTATTGATTGTAGTAGTACCTCAGTGTCATTACATCCAGCATTTCCTTCCAGCCTCATAGTTAACAGTTGATTATTGACTGATTATTATTTGCCTACTCACTTGATGATGTGAGGAAAGACAGATAGTCCGATCTAGATCAAGTGATTTCATCATCTCTGAGTGTCAGACAGTATTTTGTTGAGATGTACATTCTGTCAGATCTCACCTTGCATTGGTACATTGTGGATCTAAACGTGTCTCATGGTACAACAGAATCAGGTTTCTATCTAGACTAGTTTATTGACCGTATAGCCTGGCAGTGCTTCTTCTCATGAAAGATTCAGAGGCATACATAAGAAGGATATTCCTTTCCAGGCACCGATCCTATATGTTATCCCAGCGGCCTCCGAGCTGAGCTGGCTAATTATAGGCTCACTGAATTCATTTGGAGTGAGTGAAGGGAACTGGATTGATCGGGTACTTGGATTGCAGCAAACTTCTCTCTTCTAGTGTGTGGTACTATGGACCTTTTTAAAGTGCAATAATCACACCAAATGTGTGAAAAGGTTTGGATGTTATGTCTGTTTGTTGGTCATGGTTTGTCAAAGCTGTAAATAAATAGCTTCAGGATTTCTGACATCCACCTCCTGTTTTATTGCCTGTCGACGTTTTTGCTACAAAACCCTCTCATGGCCTAGCAGATATATGTATGTCATAATACGGCATGAGAAATGTGTTGCTAAAGGTCTCGCACCGAAATGTCGACAGGCAATAAAACATACCCACCCACCCGCTACACATCTTTTTCGTCCACTCTGTATTTTGATGTGCGAGAAGCCTCTCAAGATGAGTGGTTGTTTAATTGACAGCTGCTTCACTTAACTGGTACCCCTCACTGACAGATGAGGAAGTTTCTACACTAATAGCCATCGGACACCTGCGTGTCTTGTCAGTTTTTCCTTGAGGTTTGTTGACGGCGTGTGCAGCAGAGACAGCGGGGTGTGATGTGGGAACGCTGTCAGTCTGATGTCTTAT
Source organism: Sebastes umbrosus (assembly GCF_015220745.1). NCBI lineage: Eukaryota > Metazoa > Chordata > Actinopteri > Perciformes > Sebastidae > Sebastes > Sebastes umbrosus. The sequence goes on from NC_051285.1 coordinate 21,160,956, forward strand.
ATTCTCGCTGTCACCTCTTCTCTCTCACTCACACGACTTGCCATTTATAAATAGAGTATGCCGAAGCCATGTGTCGTTGTTGTTGGCGTGCATTTCTTCCAGCATTTGTATCTCTGACAAACAAGCAAAAATATATATATCATGGACAGAGAGGATCAGATTTACTTCGAGGTTTTCATACATTCTTTTCATGCATTTATTTTTTGAAGCGCACTTTATTTATATTCACTTGCAGTTTTGTCATCCTGTTTTTCCTTCACTTCTTAGTACTTGGTGTGCCTTTCCCTGTATGTGTTATCTTTTTAATAAGCCGATACAGTAAATAAACCATAAAGTCTGAAGAATTCATATGAAATATACTGTACGCGGACAAGAGAATTGCAAGGTCAAGGCACTCATATTCCCCCTTTTCTTCATAGTGTATTTTCTTTCTGGGTTTTGCTTGTTTGAGTAGAACTTGGCCTTGGGTCTGCCTCTCTCCACCCTCTCTATCTGCTGCGGCTCTGTTGGCATTGATTATCTCAGACCTGAGGTATCCACTGTGTGTGTGTATGTGTGTGTGTGTGCATAATGTGTGTGTATCTGTTTCACCCTCTCCAGCTCCGTTGCATGCTGAGAAGGCAGATATATCTCTAGAGGTTCTGTAATAGAGCGTATAGTGTTGCCCGCCTCACATTGCCATGGGGGGGATGGAGGTATAGTGTTGGATAGTGGGGAGGGATAGAGAGGAAAGGAATAGGGGAGAGGGCAAAGGATGAGAGCATACATCGTTAACTTACAGATACGAATGAAATCCTGTCTGTTTGATTAGCCCTTTGACTCCACTGGTCACAAACACTCCTAGTTTTAGCTAATTGAATCGTGTTTTTATCTCCGCCAGGCGAAAGCGTGGGGGGAGATCATGCGTTCGGTCGAGTGTGTGCGTGCGTATATCTGTCTGTCCACGGCTAATCTTGCATACTACTTGACCCACCCGCCTAATACTTTTTGTGCACATATTTATGACCGTATGCTCAAGGACCTCTAATGGTTGCAGTGATTCACACTTTTTGAGAAACTTATTTTATTCACTGTTTTATACAGGGCTGACCCGAATTCTTCGATGTTTCGACCATTGCCATGACTTCCAAATCAGTATTCGAATAATTAGCATATATTTTTATACATAAATATGTAATAATAAAGTATACATCTCCAAGTAGCCCATGAAATAATGAATTATCCCACATTATTCATTATTCATATTCAACATTATTTTTTATGAGTTGTTCTCAGATAGATATCGCTGTTGGTTGTGTGTAGAGGTGTATGTGTGTACAGTAGTGTAGCAGCAGCACAGTCCCGGCCACTGAAACGGGGGAGATGGAGAAAGACAGAAGAACGTATCAGCCGGCTGCGCCGCACCCCGAAGCTTCAAATACCTTCGAATATTTCTCACCAAAACTTCAAAGCCAAAGAATTTGGTTTTCGGGAAAGCCCTAGTTTTATACTGTCAATGCCTGCTGACTCCTCACTCCTCTTAACCGCACGGTAGGGGCAGCAAGTGATCAACAACTGCTTCAGTAGCAAAAAGCATTTCCAGCAATCGGCTAGGCTAAAAACAGCTGTACCTAGTCTGTGGCAGACCACATTTTGGCCTTTTGTCGTGGCTCACAAACTGACATCCGTAGAAAAGTCTGCTCTTAATTTGAACTGGAGCATCTACAGATTCATTTCATACGTTAAGATCCACTAAAGTTAGGCACGATACGAGATTTTACGTATTTTTTGTTATCTTCACCACCATCTTGACTGTAAGGGAGCTTGAGATTGAACTCTTCTTTGTTTGGGAGGGGAGAGGGAGACCCGGTGGAGATCTGCGCTCTACTGAGTGCACTTTTTTCTAGTTTCGGGAGATATTTCGGGGTGGTAGCCAAAAGGTTAGAGAGGCGAACTTGTAACCGGAAGGTCGCCGGTATCCCCCGGACCGGCAGAATAAATCTGGGTGGTGAAAGTGAAAAAGCAGCGCCTCAGTAATTACCACCACTGAGGTGCCCTTGAGCAAGGCCCTTAACCCCAACCGCTCCAGTGGAGCAGCTCAGTGGCCAACAGGTCAGACTGTGGTTGTACTGGGCAGCTTCCAGGTGTGAATGTGATCAGGGCATTCCTGAAAAAGAGAGCATTGCTCTCAGTGAATCTCCCCTGAATAAATAAACGTACAAAAAAAAATCATGCAGAATGTACTTTGACCCAAATCAAAACAATAGACATACTTCCTTGCTTACCTTGGTATCTAGCCATGCAGATAGTTTTGGTTTTATGCCTCCATGTGTTGAGATATCTGTCTCTGAGATGTCTGTCTCCACTCCCAATGGAGGTGAATGGAATTTTGTTTGTGGAGTTACCAGCATTTGAAAATGTTTTCTGTATTTCGTAACTTTGGTGAACCGGCCCTTTAACAGCGAAGTTTTAAAGGGTAACAGCACAAATCCAGGTTCGATGGCAACATACATTTTCAGGAACATTGTTTTGTTACTCTGAAACATGCTCTCAATGGTTTCCATTGGTACTATTATTTTATTAAAAAGTACTTTTTGAAAACTGTTCAAGGCCGTGTCGTTGGATTATCCAGGGTAATAGGATTATTTGTTCTGGAAAGACATGTTGCTTTGTCTTTTTTCAATGCTATGAGCACCACAAACACAATTCCATTGACCTCCATTGTATAGGCGGAGCAGATGTGCCAAAATCTGGCAAAATAAAACCGAGACTATCAGCATGTCTAAACACTACTATAATTAAGTGAGGAAATGTTTTCCAAATTTGAGTGAATTGGCCTTATAAAGAAAAAAAGAGGAAAAACAGACAAGGCTGGCTGTTGGAGTCTTTTCTTTTTGCAAAAAAGATATTTAATCCACCTATATGTATTGGGAATAGACACATAACAGTAATAGATATTAATGCTTCCTCGCTGAGTGTGTGCAGTGAGGAGCAGCAGCACAGCTAGATGACTCCAGTACCAAATTGCTTCTGGGAGGTAGAAATGCAGGAAGCTTCACACTCCCATGAACACGCAGCGGGGTAACGTGCTGTACGTTGTTTACAGTATACACAGTCTGCCGTGTTTAATAGCCCTCCCCGTCACTCCCATTTGGTCCCTGAAAAGAACGACAAGCTCACAAACACCGGGGACTTTAACAGCCCATGCATGTTCGTCACTACGCTTCAATGGAGGCCATTAAACATGGGCTACCTGCAACACAGACACCTACTGGGCCTAATCAAGGGTTTCAGTCCCAGTAAACCTCACTGTTCCTTACGTTGTAAATTACTGTAAGTCTACCGCGAACGTATGTTGACCTCCCGCTTTCCATTCAAACCCCCAAGCAGCGGCACATTTGTATCAAGCAGAGCGGAAAAAACACTGCGTCCAACAACAAACCAATTAATTTGGACACATGCTGCCATATGAGACGGCGAATTGAAATTAAGAAAATGGAAGTCAACCATGGCTATACGGAAAAACCTTGGTATAATGTGCAGCTCAGTGGCGTGTTGCGCGAGAGGTTGAGGATGCTACGGAACTGAAACGGAAATGATAATTAACACTGACCTCGACTCGACCCTGATTCTCTCCTCTACATGTCAATTTTTTTCTTCTCCAGGCAGCCTTTAGAGACACAAAAGTCTCTCTCCACAGACTGTGAAGGACAACATTTCATTTGAGTCCACAATGCCAGACTTCCCAGACAAAAAGGTTATCCTATCCCCAACTGCCCTCTTTCTCATTTCTTCCTATTCGGATCCAGACAGTGCTGAGTCTACTAAGAGCAAGACAGCTGGAGGGATTACAGTGAGCTAATTATAAGATATCTATCCATAATTGCAGCGGATTACGCTATTATTCAAACAGAGCTTAACTGCACAAAATGCCTTAACCACCATCACATTACGTAGCATATATCGCTATGTATTATTCACTATTTATACAGCTGAAACTAAATACCACATTTCAGCTTAAAGAGCCTTGGTAAGGGTAAAGAATAACCAAACTATATTACCCTATTACAGCTCTTTTCGCTGTCTGTAACGCATCATTGATAACTCCATTAGGCTTGTGCATTGAGGGTATTGTTGGACAGAAATGGCATGGTCCATTCAGGTAGCAGATCAATCAGTGAGACTAATTCCTGGAGGAGCGCATGATATGACTTCTGGGCTGGCATTAAGAGTGACATTTAGTGGAGGAAATCATTTGAGCAAATACCATTAATCTGGTGAAGGAGTCCTGTCCTTAACTCCATCAACTCACTCCTTTTATATGATAAGAAAAGTGAATATGCGGTTATAAGGAAACTATTAACCATCTTGGAATTTTGCAATCTCTTCTTAATTAATTTGCACTGGTGGCATTACTGTCAATGTTTCAGTAGATCAATGGTCAACTGCACAAGATAAATTGCAAAAGTCAGCTCTTAAGTGTTAAGGTACAGTCACATTTTAATTCAGTCCAATTCATTTTATTATGCCTCCGCGCTGGCAACAGCCGTGGCCAAAGGCATTATGTTTTCGGGTTGTCTATCCGTACGTCCCTACGTTCGTCTGTTCGTCTGTACGTATAGTCTATTCTCAGGAACGCCTTGAGGGAATTTCTTCCAATTTGACACAAACGTCCACTTGGACTCAAGGATGAACTGATTGGATTTTGATGATCAAAGCTCAAGATCACCGTGACACTCATGTCCGTTCCATTCTCGTGATATCTCAGGAACGTTCGTGTCTAGAAGTTAACCCGCAAATTGCGAAAACTTGCAAAAACTCTCGCAAGACTCGCTGCCCGACAACCTATCCTAACCTTAACTGTTCAAGGTCAATGCCTAACCTTAACTATTGGAAGTCAATGCCTAACCTTAACCATCTCGCGAGAGTTTCGCAATTTGCGTGTTACCTTCTAGACACAACCCTCAGGAACGCCTTGAGGGAATTTCTTCAAATTTGGCACAAATGTCCACTTGAACTCAAGGATAAACTGATTAGAATTTGGTGGTCAACGGTCACTGTGACCTCACAAAACATGTTTTTGGCCATAACTCAAGAATGCATATGCTAATTATGACAATTTCACACACATGTCTAATAGGATGAAAAAATGAATAATAGATGTAAACTGAAACTTGACTGCGAGGCGGTAATTTTTTTGCACTTTACACTGGAACCAGATGTGATCTCATGTCTTTGATACTAATAATACTAGTTAGTATACATAGTATTATAGCTGTAGTTCTAGTATGGCTGTGAGACATTTAGCATGTTGAATAAAAAGCTAAAATAATCTGTCATGTGGTAACTTGTGTACTCTATTCCTGTCTCAAATGTGTCTTGGTAAATTTACAGTACAATGGAGTGTAGTAGTATAGCATGATATAAAGTGGGAGTGGATGGAAGTGAATGAGAAGAAAAGTGAATATCCACATGGTGCAAGTATTTGCGCGTCCTTCCATCCATCTGCATTTCTCTGTTGCCAGGGTGGCAGTATGTTGTTTATCAACCTCGCTGGTTTTTAAAATAATCCATTTAGCAGTATGTTCACTTTGCTTCCTGCTGCCTCCTGCCCGTCAGAGCAGCTGTCTCCGTACGCACGGCGCAGCAAGCCAACCTTAACGTCTTCTTTGCACTGCTGCTAAAACCAATTAAATTTACGGCAAAGAAATCACCTGATTACAGAGCTACCGAGCCCCCCACTCCACCCCCACCCTACACCCACCATTTCCCTCTGGTGTGTGTATTCATGTGTGCATCTGTGTATGCATGCCACCAAGGGCAATGTTAAGAGCTGATCAGGTGGGAATGTGACATACTTTCTGCTTGTGAGAGTTCCTGTCTTCCTTGCTAATCCATATGGGCGCGGCACTAATTAAATCCAGCGGCACAACCATTCACACCACTGGCTGCTTGGCACTGAGCAAAAAAAAAAAAAATCTGTTGGTGTTCTGCCAGGTAATATGGCAAAACCAGCGGGGGGGAGTTTACGGGCGTCTGTGTTAATGTCAGTAATAGAGAAGGGGGTGTGATTGAGAGTGTTTGTGTGCAGTAAATATTAAATCTAGTCTAGTGTTTGTAGATGGGACAGTCAGATAGGGTTGCAGCTGATGATGTAGATGTCTGTGTAAGAGGCGAGTGTCTGTCAGCAGGGTTAATAGCAGAAGGCGGGGGTGACATCATGTCACGTGAGGCCTCCTCACTGCAGCCAACTCCGCTGGAGTCACTGAGACAGACTGGCAGGCTGCTCTTCTCTCCAGAAACGACAGCCTCTCTCAGCAATTTCCAAGCCTTATCAAATCTAAAGAGTATAAATGTGTGCCTTCCATCACCTCTGACCTCGTCACTCCCCCGTGGCTTTCTACCAGCCACCTTCCATCCCCACAGCAGAAACTTATTATCGGGTTATAAGTGAGGCGGCTTTAGCCTCGGATTTATTCTCTTGAGTGCATCCTATCCATTTTTTCTAGAATTGTTTAGTAGGAAATGTTTTATGTATTATTTGTGTGCAGATGTGCATGAGGGAGGTCACTTGTCTACTGGGATTTTATAATTGTCTGCTTGATGTAGTAATTTCACAGCAAACATGTTGATGTTCTCGTGTGAGGCTATGCTTGATTAGTCCCCTGCATGGGAGGGCTAATGTGTCGGTTTATTGGTGTTGTGTTAACAGGGTAAAGATTTATGGAGGGAGGGGGAAGGCAGACCAGCTTGTTTTCTGTGGTCCGCACAACATATAGATAGATAAATGGAAATTGGGTCCATTTGTCACTGCCCCGGCCTTTACTGGGACACGGCGTACCTGTGGAGTGTAGAGCCAAACAGAGATGTGACAGTTTATCCAGTTGCTTATCGGTTAGTCTATCACACGTGTCCCTCTTTGAGTCTGCTCTATAGCCCCCTGCACACGGTACTGCTGGCTCGCTATACACCAAAAGAGAGAACAAGGCTTTTTAAAGATCCCCTGCTGTTTGTGCTCACACCTTTTGAAAAAAAAGTTTGTTGCTGTAATAAAGAGCTATACATGAAGCTTGGAAACCACATCCTGAAAGAGAAGAACAGTGAAATCACATTGTTTTTAAACAGAACATCAATGCCCATATTTTGCATTGATGTGGAAATTATAATTTGCAGTCGTTTAGTAGTGCACAGTATGATTTCTTTTCTTTTTTAATCAACCTTAGTTCAGTCAACAAGGACCTATTAGGCTCATTTTCAGGTGCATACTTGTATTTATGGTTTCTACTAGAACTTGTTCACATGCTTTAAATAAAAAAGAAAAAATGCTTTACTTTTTCTGCTGCTGTGCTTATAGCACCTTCTTTTACCCTCCGTCTTAAATGCTCTGTTGGACCTCCGCTCCACCCCTCCCGAAAAGCTGCTCTGATTGGTCAGTTGGTCCATTCTGTTTTGATTGGTCAACCGAACCAAACTCTTCGGACTCCGCTCCAGCTCTACTCTAACTAGCTTTGTTTGAGGGAGCGCCAAACTAGCTGCTAGTCAGGCATTATGCAAATGTGTTACTTGGTGACATCACCACGTTACGAAGGAAAAGGCGGGACTTCATGCTAGGTATTTCAGGCAGTTCAGGAGCAGTGTTTCTGTGGGGAGAGTAACTCCCTTTGGTGTGGACTTTAGGCTTTGTAACTTTGCAAACCTTTTGCATGCACACAAATACTATATAACACACTAAAGGAGAGGGAAAAAGGCACAAGAGCATAATAGGTCCTCTTTAAAGACTACATCACATTGTTGCTAAAATAATAAAATGATGGCAAAGTAATGGTTCATTCACAGCCACACTGCATTTTAGCCTCTAAAAGGACAAGAACTTTAAGAGAAAGTTCTTTGAAAATCACATACTAAAAAATAAAGGGAGACAAACCACTCATCTAAGCGCATCCTTTATTGTTTTGAAAATGCAGTAGGCCTTTGTGTTTCTGAATGTCTCAAATTATTGTGTCACATTAAGGACTCAAACACACAGAAAGTGACACTGACATTGTTGTGCAACTTAAAAAATCAGCCCTGCGTGTGGTTACACGTTGGTTAATGTTAGGAAATGATTGTGGCTTCGGTTTTCTGTCATTGTTGACTTTTTCAATATTTCACCGCGACCACACTGGTTCCCTAACCTTAACCAAGCAGCGCTTTGAGTTACCGGAACATAACCATTAAGTCTAAGCACACTTTACAAGCAGATATTGTATTGGAGGAGCAGATATTTAATGAACACTTTGCAAATAAATTCAGCACCAACACTTTGCACCTTACCATATTACGTTAATTAACAACGTTTCCTCATTATGTCGATGAAAAATATAATCCAGACGCCATTATGTTTCTAACAAAACAAACTTGCTGTTGCAAATTAGCAGTATAAAACCCTCATTTCTAGGAGACAGGATTGTTTATTAAGCACATTCCCCCTATAATTTCCTCAGGGATACAAGTTGTGGCACAAAATGGGGGGAAAAAATCTCCTCATGCACACACAGTAAGTGCTGAGTTTACCAGAAGCAACAGCAGTTTCTCTGGAACCTAGAAGAAGTGAGTAATTATAATGTTGAATGATAGCTTCCATGGCTACAAGGATACAGAAAACTGAAACTTCAGCATTATAAAACCCAATAAAAATACACCATATCATCAAATATGAGTTAATGTCTTCATCAAATGAAGGAATAAAAAAAAGTAGAATCTCACAGGTGATCAGTGACCAGTGTTTGTTGGCCATCATACAACAGAATGTGCACCTGTGTTGTTATTTATTTCAGATTATGAAGTTCTTATTCAAGTCCTTTTTACAGTAATGTTCAGCCAGCAGTTTTTCTATTCCTTTTTTCATACGTAGAAAAGAAGAGAGAGACGTTGAGGCAGAGACAGACACAAAGCCACAGTGCAGTTGTGTGGTTTACTCTGGTATTCTGCTGACATGGGATCCATTAGGAGGGTTTCGGTGGGGGGGAGGGGGAAGTTGGAGGGGTGGAGAATGCACAACAGGACTGGGAGAGAGAGAGAGAAAAAAAAAGAGGGAAGCGTGTGGGCCTAAAAAAATCAGTGAGGAAAATCTGAAAGACTTGAGAGCAGGTTTTTTGATGCAGGAGAGAAGAAAAAAGCAAGATGGGGAGGAGCAAAAGCCTTGAGAGATGGCGAGATAGCTCGGAGGAAACAAAGGAGATGAGAGTAAGCAGAGATTGAAGTTGGAAGACGGGAAAACACAAGGGAGAACGAAAAAGTGATGAGGGTGTACAGTACTGTACATGCACTGGAAGGGAAGAGATGAGAGGAGAGCTGGTGGGGGGCTGATTCAGCTTACTTTGGTGGAAAATCAAAGCTGCATGGTGGAGTCAATGAAGTGTCAAAAATAAAGAAAAATATTCAGGTGTGCACTTGCCTCAACCAAAACTGACAATGACGCACCCTATTGACCTCATCTTGGCCTGCTAATTTGCTCCCATTCAGCCTAGGTGAATCACCTATAATGTGATAGGTGAATGCATTCAACAGAGCTTATTCATGGCATACCTCATGCTAATGATAAGGCAGGGTGTCTGTACACACACTTAGCGATCTCTCCTGCGGTGCCCAAATGATAACCCTCCGTCCCTGTCATCACTGGCGCCTCGCACGCCAACCAACCGGGAGTGTCATTGTCAAGGAGATTGGAAACACCTGGAGGCTGGCTGGCATCGTCCAACAGCAACATCAGTCGGGCCATATTTACGCAAAAATCAAACATTGACAGAGCGTTTGTAGCCACGGGGCTGTGGCCTGTGTTTACGAGAGGGATTTTGCAGAGAGGGGATGGAGAAAGAGGATAACAGAGCGCACCGTATTAGCTTTTATTTTCGAAAATGCGCTTCATGTAATTACAGATTCTCACCTCTCTCACTTTGCTCACTTTTCTAGCAACATTTTCACATGCAAATATCTACTCTCTCCCCCAATTGTGCCCCCTGACCACAACATCAAACGGAATGAGCTATCAGAGACGAGAACCGGGCGAAGCATCCAATATCATTTTTTTTTTTTTTTTCGTATAATCACGTTTTTCTCTCTTCCCTTTTTGCATATCATTTCGAGCCCTCTGCTTTTTTTTCCCTCCCCCACACCTATCCTCAAACTCTCCTCGTCAGAAAGACAAATTACCCAGCGGGCTGCTCTTTCAGCTGTGCTTTCTGTACAATAATCAATTTGAGGACGAGAGAAAGAGAGAAGGCTCGAGAAACGTGAAATTATTCATCAGGGTCTCTCAGTAGCGGGGCTGTAGAAGTAGTAGAGGTGTAGGGGGGGGATGGTAAGGGCTACCTCGTCCTCCGTGAGATAATTAGGGAGAAGACCGAAGAGCAGAAATATAAGGGGAAGGCTGCAGGCCGGCAGCGAGAGGAGAGAAAAAAAAGAGAGATGGAGAGGTGCAGACATGGGGGGATCGTAGCTACTCAGAGAGCAGTTTGTTGTTATATTTGGAAATCTTGAGATGGTGTTTAGTTTGTCGTCCCAGCAACAGACAGATACACAGGAGAGGATGGAGGATAGACAGCTGGGGCTGGTGACGAGTGAAGGGGAAGTGTAGAGAGGAGGAGGAGGAAGAGCTTTGAGGGGAGCATGACTAGCTTCAGTTAAACTACTCAGGAGAAAAAGAAGGATAGCGCACGAGGAGGGGAAAAATGAGCCCGGCTCTCTCTTGTGGCGGGGTGTTTATTCAGAGACCTCTTGTTTCCTACCAATTAAAGGGGCTGGGGACTGCTTCAGCACAATATTCCCCGTCTTGCTCCCTCCTCTTCTCAATCTGTCTTCACTTTCTGCTTCCCTTCTTCTGCAATGTTTGCTCCATCTGCAATTTTTTTATCTTTTAAACATCTCACAATGTGCATGTGCTTGTATCTTCTCCTATCTGACATTCTCATTTATTTGACATCTAAATTTGTTAAGGAACACTTTCACCGCATGTGCGCCATAATCTGTAATATGTTTATCTTGTTTTAATTACTTGTATTATCTACAACAGCTTGCATTTATTCTGTTCTTATCTATGCCCTATACCCTTCTCTATGTGCTGCTGCTGCAATGACCCCATTTCCCCAGAGGGATCATTAAAGTTTCATCTTTCACCCCTCATTCGTTTCCCTCTCCATTCACTCCTCCCCGGTGCAGATCGGTCCAAACCAAACAAGCTTGTCGTTATACTCGATTTCTCGTACCGGTCCGACTCTAAATCTCCCGTCTGAAGGGGTTATAAGCGCCAAAGACTACTGTGTCTAGGCTGTTTTTGTAATGTAAAAAATAGGGTTGGGATGATTCATCTATCTCCCGATTTTATTCTATCACAATAATTGGGTGCCGATTTGATATGTATTGCGATTCTACGAGAGTTGCGATTCGATATTATGATTTATTGCGATTTTTGTTAACTTTTTTAACACAAGACCATGGGAAAAAGTGAAATCATACACTTGTAGGGACTTTTACTTTGGAAAATATCTAAATTAATACAGTAAGAATGTTTGATTTTCAGCATGTATGTAGTCAGAGATGTCCTGAAGTCAAGTCTATCAGTCATTGTCAGGCATTATTTATAAAAAAAAAAATTCCAGCAATCCAAAAATCAAAGAATAAAGACATTTCCCTCACAAATTAGTAGTATTTTCTTATTAATTTATAAGGGAAATGTGATGTTTAATACTTCTGGTGAATATAATCCAATCAATCTTAATTCCATATATGTATTTTGTATATAGTTCCCTTTGTTAACACCTTATTTTGAAAGTCGGACGTAGTCACACGTGTATACTTCTGCTAACTTCGCCAAGTGCGTTACTAGCTCTGCCGTCATCCATTTTCTTTATTCATCCACGGTCAGCTCCATCGGGACATTTGAACGCATTTAACATAAATGTCAGTATATATAAATTTATTTCAAAATCTTAAAAAAAAAGAAATCGTGATACATAGGTGAATAATTTTTTTTCGCACCCCTACTAAGAAAACACATATGACAAATGTGTATCTGTATCTTTGCTGTTCTATGATCACATATTTCATTTCTGAAACCCCTATGAAGTTGATGGTCATATGGTGCATATATTTATATGTTTGCACCAAGCTCAGAATGTATTTCTAGAAGCCGCCTCGGAGGGTGAGAAATAATTGAGAACACTGTACAACAGAATGCTCGAAAGCCATGGACGCTTCATGCCATCTGCTCTGGAGTACACACATACACATCGACTTTCCCCCCGCCTGCACCCATCATTATCAGTATCAAACACCTGACATGATGCACTATTTGGCTCTAAATCAGCCAATCATTCATTTCTTTTTTTTATACCTCTATGCTGCAGCTCTTCACACATCCCATCAGTAAATAATGTGTAGGCTGGCGTCAAATGCAGCATCTATACACGCCTTGGAGCCATGTGATTCTGCAATCTGCACCTGCACTGTCAGCATCTTTCCCCGTCACAATAATGCAATTTTCCCTGGTTGAGTAAAGGCATTGTTGCGTAGTGTTGTGCATCTCGCTGCAGACTGCATGGCTGTCAATCAGTGTAATATGGCTTCGCAATATAATGCCACAGTCCCAGATATTTGTGTGAAAGCGGCCCATGATTCTCGCTATCTCTGTCTGATTTATATCATCTTTTTTTCCCCTGTCACACTGGAGAGCGTTACATACCTACCGTAGCCTCGTTCTCTCCAGGGCCTTGAATTGTCTCGCAGATTGATGACGGGTGGGGGGAAAGGACTAGGGCACCTCGGGGTACATTAGGATGCGGAACATAGCTGTAACTGTGAGTGTGTGTGTGCGTTTGTTGGGACATAACTTTGCCTATTTTGGCACCCGCCCCAGCCGAAGCACAAACATTACAGCGAGTCTCGTTCGGCGTTGCATTCGCCGTAGCTCTTTGTTTCTTTGTGTCTGCATCTCTACTTCTACCCATGCTTGTATGTCTTTGTCTTGCTCACTTTTCTCTTTGTTGCAATACATCGCCCTCCCCACCACCAGCTCTTCCTCCTCCTCTCCATCGCCTCTCTTTGTGACCCGGGTGCACTCCTCCCTCGGAGCATCTCTCCTGGGTTTTGCTTTTTTATTATTTTCTACCTCTACCCACTTTGTCTTCTTCAACAAACAAAGGCCAGGTAGGAATTAGGCTAGATTCTCATTTAAACAAAGAGGAGCCCACTAAGCTTCAGATTTATGCTCTGTCTGCAGTGTGTAATTGCACATACCCCCAAGTTTGCCCCTCTTTTCTTTTTGTGTACAGTTCATGGAGAGGTGCTTATTTAGAACTCAACCTAGCCCTAGGAGATTTTCCAAACACCATTTTCTAAGGTCATCCTGCTCAAACATAAGGTTTCCAAGGGGCTGTATACTGGAATACATTTGTCTCAAGGTCTGTCTGCTTTCCAGTTCTTTTGTTTTGTCAAACAAAGCCCGCAAAGGCTTTCTCACCAATCTCACTCCTTCAGGGTGTGTTTTGGGGGGGATTCGTCGGCCTTATTAGTGGAAAAAATCTCGCCGTTATTTTTTTGTCCGTGCAAAGAAATTAATTGACACACACACGCACTTGCGTACACGCTTCCCTCCGCTAACCATATTTTATCTACTCGTTAATGTTCCCAATTACTCTGTCAAACACTGCCAACGTTTTGCAGCGTGGCACGCTTATTGAAATGGTAATGCAACCATCTCAAAGTGAAAGTCTTTCATTCACTGGGCTTCTAAGTGGATTTATTCATGACAATTTACTCTTCTCATGCAGGATTACACTAATGAGAGGGTTCAAGGGTGGTGTGTGTGTGGCTTTTTCTCCACTTTCATGCGAGAGGGACTCTTGCCCCGGAGAGAAAGGGCCACGTTTTTCTAACTGCCTCCAGCTCTCTCCATTATTCAGAAGAAGAGGACTTGATTTGTACCATTTCCCATTCTCAATGCACTTCCTGCCTTTTTTTAAAGGATTCAGTTGTCGTTTATAGTCGTCGCTGTTTTTTTTTTATCTGATTTGAATCACAAACCGGTCGGTGAATTGCTTCACACCTGGAACAGGCCTTAAATGGAATAGAGCAATGCTTGTGTGCCACAAGACCAGACTGTAAGGCATCTTCTCGCAGGAGGTCAGGTCCCTATGGGGAGGTATTGTTAGTACAGATCTCAGTATGTAGGTCATTGTGCTCCGAGTTCAGCAATCCCCAGGTATTGCCTCTGCTCTCGTCATTTCAGCTCGCTACTGTCAGCACCCTGTCATACACCTCTCTGTGTCCCCTTGCCCGTCGCTCATTAGTGTCCTCAACTCGTTTGCTCCTTTAGCTTCCTATCATCACTCACACCAGAAGGAATTCCAGTTTTGTTTGGAATAATTAACTGGAGATAGTGGTCATTTCACAATCACACGTTTTTTTTTAAAAGCTTGCGGCAGGTGCTTAAAGTAAAGGACATGCTTGATGAGTTTAGTCGTACACCATACAGTTTACCTGAGGTGGTTATGTGAATTTATGGCGATGGGTTTCAAGAACTCATGGTGTACAAAGTGTGAGCTACTTACAAAATAACAGGCGGCAACAGCAGACCACCCACACGTATAAACATTTTATTCAGACTTCAGAAAGATTCAATCAATACAAGGCTTGCATCATCAAAAAGCTGAAGGAGCTTCGGTCCTTGCAGACTTGCATAGAAAATACAAAGGACCGAATGCATTGAACTGACCGAGCTGCCATCTTTAGTGTGATTTACTCTCTATCCATTTATTTTGCTTAATAGAAGTACATGTAGTTTAATGAAATAGTGAAGCCTTAGCAAAATTTACTTAGAAGTAATTAGTATGTCGGATGATTTTAATGATTTGGTCAGTTGAGGAATGAATACAACACAAGTAATATTTAGAGCAACTATTTATAATATAGTTTTCCTTGTATTGCAAAGTAATCCAATTTAAGTACCAGATTTAACAAGTAGAACCCCCGTGGGTTTACTCCCACACTCCAGTGGCACACAGGCCAGTTAAAACATAATCAATATAACAATTGCCGATGTAACATGAAAGCCTGTCATTGTTGCAGAAATGTAATGTAAAAGATAGTTGAGATACTATAACCTAATTTTACTACATAGTAAGCTAATTATTATGGCAACAACTGGGTTGCATACACTGGTCAACGTATCCTTATACAACTGTTTGTATATCTTACGAAAAGTTATTTTATTATTTTTCCTGTGTTTTCCTGCAACATGAGCGATCGGTGCCACTGTGCCAACCCCTGTAGTGTTTAGGCAACACAACTACTTAGTTAGGTTTAGGAAAAGATCATGGTCTGGGTTAAAACAACTACGGGAGTGGCGTTATTTAAGTACGGAATTTACATAACAAATGAGTGAACGTTTGGGCTAACATAACTACGGAAGTGGCGTAACTAAGTATGGAAGTTACGTGACAAATAAGTCAACGTTGACTTCTGGTTTCACACAGAACACGAACACCGGTCTCCTGGGCGAGTCAGATGTTTTATGACCCACCCATCCACCCAGACCTCCTCCCTACACTACATCATCCTACCTGAATCACGATTATGTAGATTACATAAAAATCGATTACGTGGGTTATATATGAATTATAGTGCACTACCATTCATAGGTATAGTGTATGAGAACTGCACAGGTAAGAGGGCTTTAAAAAAAGGTGAGGTTGTGCCTGCAGCCAAGGGGGGCAGAAAACACATGTTAGAATAGCTTGTATTACAATAACGTTGCACAATAAGATTAAAGGTAGGGTTGGTAAAGATTTTAAAAGCATTTAAATTTTTTGTTAAATTAGTTGATATTCTTATGACATCCCGACAGCAATCAATAAATCCAAGGCTCTGCCAAAAAAAAGGGAAAAATCCGGTATCTGTGGCTGTCGCAGGACTGTAATAAACCCATCCAATCATTTCATTCGACCCAAAAGTAATGATTGGACGGGTTACCTACCTGCCTGTCTACCTGTGCACACTCATTGCGCATCACCGGAGTCTTCAACAAGCTGCTAGCCTGACAGCTGTGAGTACTAACAATAGTCATGTTCATTGTTCATGTTCATTAGGATATGTTTGTGACACATACAGTACATATAGGCCTGAAGCAACAGACTGTCAGTTTTGCCGACTTGACGAATTTCTGGCTAGATTTATGGACTTTTGGAGCTAATCAGCAGTTAGTACTAGTGGAGAAGAGTTGGCAACACTGGGCTGGGTTTTTCGGTTGGATCAGTTTTAAAAATACTCTCGCTAGTTTCTCACTGACCCTGCCTTTAACTTTCATACTTAGAGCCGATTGGTAATCGTGTAGACATCTTAAATTGGTTAATTCTTATTTGTTATGAAATAAAAAAGACATTGTCTCTAGTATCCAGAGAGATTTGGAATGGATTTGTGAGCTTTTGCAAAAGTAATCTTTGGCTAAGTTTTGATGGGTGGTTGACAGTTAACAGTCTTTTCAAATCTGATCTGATCCCTGTACTATTCAGCCTACCATAGTCAGTCTAATCATTAACCGCAGTGGCGTCATACTGGGCTTCTGTACAGAAAGCAACAACAAACATGGGGATCCAACCACTTATACCACGCTATAGCATTACAATTCAGCACTGTTAATGTCTTTCTTTAAGCTATACTTCCCTACTTTAAAAATGGTAGTTTGATATAGAGCAGGTGTGTCCAGAGTGACGGTATGTTTTGTCTGAATGTCAGATCTTCACGGGCAGAGCGGTCTCGCTTTTGTGTTGACTGCTCCAGAGTAAATGAGCATAAGTTATGTGTGGGAATGTTTTCAATAAAAACACTGTGTAGCCTATAAACAACAGAGCATGTGTATGTGTGTGTGTGTGTGCGTCTGCTTCTCTGAACATGTGTAACAACTTGTCGGCCTCTCACAAAGCCTACAGCTCATAAAGATGTCTACAGCACTAGTTCTTAAATCTTAAAACCAAACACAATGTAATGTCTGTACACCTATATTTATCTTCTCAAAGGATTTAGTATTTGATATCGGTTTTATTTATACTGCACCACCTGTGTTAAATCTAGAAATCTGATCATCATCCTAAATACTGATGTAGTGTTTCGTACTATTGTCATAAGGAAAGAGAGAGAAATCAAGCCGTTTTAGGGAACTGCGATTTAACCTTTTGCACTTTTGTTTGATTGACAATGTACCTAACCCCATCAGAGCGGTTTCACCCAGCTCTTCTGCCACCCCACTAATTATCCTAATCTGCTTCATGTCCGTCTGTCTCTCTGTATCTGCCCTCTCCTTATTCTCCTCTTTCTTTTTCTCCCGTCTTCCTTCTTACAGAGGGATGGGGATGAGTGGAGGAGATTAAAATGGAGGTTACACAATCCTTTTAGCTGGTTTTAATGTCTGCCCCTCACGAGTGATATGTTCTGCACGTACATCAACAGGATTAGAGTGTCAGAACATCCGAGAACCGATGAACCGGTGCATCCATCCTTGCGCACACGCTCACACGCCATCATTGTATCCATAAACCCCCTGTCAGAATGCGGTGCCTCTTAATAGGTTGTGTGAACGTTCATTGCCAGTGTACCATCATTTCTGCTGACTTTCCTATCGTCATTGTGTTTTTCAATAGTGGAAAACAGCACAACTTAACAGATAAGTTAAGGCCAAAAAAGAGGCCAATTAAAGAGGCCAAAAATTTAGCATAAAACGAGAGTTTGTTCGGGTTGCAGGCACTTCCGTAACTACGGTTCTATGAAATGAATTCTGGATGACCTCCAGAGGTAGTACTTAATACTTGATGTTATCCATCTTGCGCACTGCCTCTGGCGGTCAGGAAGAATGAAATAGAAACATGTGTGGGTTGGAATTAAGACACGGAAAACAAGACAAAACAATAAACAAGCAAAAATATGAGGCAATTTTGTAGTTTAAAGGGACTCGCCCTCACGCTTTTGCTTGCACTACTGACACACATGAGACTGAACATGATTAACAGGCCTCATGTTGATTAACGTTAGCAACATTATCCAGCTAAAAACCACAATATCACTATATATTTCACATGCTTACCAAACGAAGGTCCGGCCGATGTTGATCCTAGGATTAACTTTTCCTGCTTCAGCCTCCCGACCGTGGTCAAAAGGCACACGGGAGGCACCATAGTTTTGGTCGCCAGGGCCGGAGTCGATAATGTTACTCGCACCGGAGTTAACCCCTGTCACTCCACTCAGCAGCAGGGAAACAAGACACGGGAAACCTCTGTTGGTCTTGAGGAGCTGCAGCATTTATTCTGCACAAACTGCAACTTCCACTGTACATTCACTTGATATTCTCAAAGCTAAACTAAATCTCTTTTTGCTCCGCTGCTCGCTCGTTTTCTCACACACTCACTGCCGCTCCCTCTCTCTTGCTTCACTACTCACTTCCCACATGCACACACACACTCTTCGCACTGGCTCTGCTATTCTCCCACAACATTAGTTTTCGCCCGATGTTGGTCACATTCCTGTCTTTCAAGACGGGCTTCTCTAGATATAACTTTGTTTTTTTTTTGCTTCCGTGTTAGAGTCTGAGTTGTGGTGGGGGGCTGGTCATTTGTTGGCGTTAGCGGACTCCATGAACGTTAGCTGTGGTTGCACACTGTTAGCCCTGAAGGCATTCACAAGCGCCCATGACGTCACATCCGTTGGATTTTCCCGGAAAAAACAGCCCGGGTTCTTGACATTAAAAGCAGTCTACAGGCTGATAGAGGAAACCCAGAAAGTTGCTCAAGATCTCGTTTTTTCAGGTTAGGTTACAACCTGTGCACACATTTGCAATAAAAAAAATGATTAAAAAACACTTGTAAAAACTTACATATAGACCCTTTAAATTTTAAGAATAGTAACAATAGTGGGTTGAGGTTATTTCTGTCTGTATGCTAATGTGTGTGAAGGTTGAAGAAGAGGGAAAAAGGGGTAGTGACAAAATGTTAATTGTCACAAGACAGCATGAGATGAAAATGATTATAAATATAAAATAAAAGTAAACAAATGTCTGATATGAATCCAGTTAGCACAGGTCAGCTTTGGGTCAGCATTCCCAACACGTCTTACATAAAGATGCATACGAAGCTAATGCCATGGCCATGACAGAGCTATCCACGGGGGAGAGCAAGAGAAAAGGTGTAAAGATTTGGCCCAACAAATATTATAACTGGGAGCTTTACCCCGGCAAGTTGTTGAGTTAATTGGCTCGCCAAACATAAGATGGATTTAGGGCCCTGCGTACAAAAAAGAAAAAAAAAGAAAACCTGTTTGCCCTGGGACTTTTGTGAGTAATGATTTCTGTGCAGAAAATGAAATTCAAATAGGGGAGCTTAGGGAGGACAGGCAAGGATTTTTGTGTTTGCTTCATAAGCAGCGCGCACTGTCTTTTGGATGCAAGTGTGTATTCCGCAACTCTCGTGTGGCGTAGTTATGAGACCGGGCTAATGCATGTATTCTAATTTGTATGTGAAGGACCTTCTTTTTTTTATTGGATTTGCTTGGTTGCAGTTTATATTAAGTTATTGGCTTTGGTATGTGCTTGTGAAGGGGTACAGGGCCCACTGGACCTCCTGCGTGAGTGTGTCTCTTTTTTCGATCTATCTGACCAGCTACAGTACATGAGCCGCAGATATTGGTTTTTCGGTGGAGCAGCTGTTTCTCCTGCAGCTTTCTGTCTCTCCAGACTGCAGCTCTGTAAGAGCAAGGAGGAGAAAGGGGGGAGATGTATAAAAGCAGGGGGGTAGGGAGAGGTCAGGAGATAGATTGTGAGAAAAGTCAAGGTTTTTCTATCTGCTGGGGTTGGATGATGGCTGTATTTTTAAGGCTAGCTTTGGGTATTTATTATATTTATATATTTTCAAGTAAGTGCTCTGGGGTATTTTAGTCAAAGAAAGCTGGTTTGTATTTAAGCTGAAATGAATGTTTTTTTTGAAGCACTGGGAAACATTAAGACTTCGGGACAGTGTAATAGATGCCAGTACTTATTTTTACTTATTACTACTTACTCTTGGAATAATGTGTTTTAGTGCGGTCTCGGTCCAGAGTGCCACGGAACAGAGAAGGAACCACAATTCCAGCCTCTGCCTTTTTTCCATTTTAGTATTTACATATCACTGACATGGTCTGATAAAGTATATGAAAATCTGTCACGCTGTGCCTACAATATGTAAGGAATAACAAGAGTCATTTTTAGAGACTTCATTTATTTTCTAGGGAGCATTTCATCAAACTCCCATTTTTCTCCTCTCGCTATTGAGCCATTTAGAGGAGGCCAGTGTGTACGTGATACTCGAATAAGTAACTGATTAATAATGCATGCGGGTTCCAATGGATGAAGTAAGTGAAATATAATCAGTTGCATTCACTTTTTACTGTTTATGTTATTTATTAAGTAAATACCAAACAGTTATTCAGCGTTTCCAATGTGGGGGACTGTTTTTTATTTAACTGAAACAACTTTAAGCCTCCGGTAACATGTGGAAGTCATCTTTACTGTATTTCTGACATTCTATTCCATCTTAGTGAAATTCTATTTTGGTTAAAGGAATAGCTCAACATTTTGGGAATCCCTAAAGTCTTGTCATCGCCATCGCCGTGAGGTTGCCAAATACTGCAGAGACGCCGGAAAGCCACTGCTCCCGGCCAAGAAAAAGTCCCCCTTAAAACCACAACTTGTCGTTTTTACACATTGGATTTTGTACAGATTAAACAAAAAAAAACATATCATGTGTTAATTAGTGAGCTTTAGAGGTGCTGCGAAGGTGGATTTTTGTCTACTTTGGACGGATCCAGTTTGGCTGTTTCCTCCTGTTTCCAGTCTTTATGCTACTTACTGTAAGCTAAGCTAAGTGGATGCTGGCTCTAGATTCATATTCAGCGCACAGACATCGATTTTCTCATCAAACTCTCAGCAAAAAAAAGCAAATTAAGCGTTTGTTGAACTATTCCTTTACACCTATTGTCAAAGACAAAACCATTCAAAACCTTTTTCTGACAAAAGAGAATACATCCTGGCAATTGAGGACTGTTCAACTGAATTTGAATCTGCTATTGAAAAGGTGAAGGGTCCCCTCCATTTAATTCTCTCACAAAGAAAACCATATTTATTATGCAGTTGGCAGCTAATTATACTTATCAAGCTCAGACCCTGCTGATTGTAAAAAATGAGGTTCCATTCTTAATATTTAATTCCTCGAGTCAGCGGTGACTTACATGCCATGGCGTGTTTCCCCTTCTTTCATTTAGGTTCTGCTTTTATCTTTGTAATATGAAGATTCTGATAAATTATAAAACATATGAAAGTATAAAACACATCAAACTAATGATGTGGAAAAGCACTTTCTTCTTCCTAAAAATCTAAAAATCTGTCAGTAGTTGTTAAACAGGCATTTGTATGAGCTGATTGCTAATTGTATTCCTCCACTACAATATGAGTTGGAAGCGGGAGCATGCACAGCTGTTGTCCTGCTTTTGGCAAAGCTATAACTGATATTAAACCGTCAGCGCCTTGCAGTAATGTTGACGTTGACTTTGGGGCATGCAAATGATTGCTGTACCAAAATAGTTGTACAGCTGGATCTGCAGTATATAAAAGCAATTTGAATACAAAATAGAGTAACGAGGGAGGGCTAGTTTATAACTGTGGTGACGAAAGGTGCCTCTGGCTGTCTCACGCAGCGATGCCGTGTGATAAGGTTACCGTGTGTGCCCCATGCCGCCTCCGCCGCCGCCGCCGCTGTCTGTGGTGTTTGGATTGTGTTCCTTTTTGGTCCAGTTGGACTCTGCAGAGAGGATTATTGGAGCTCGGCTGCAGTAGGCCTTTCAAGCTACGGCTCAGGCTCCAGAGGACTAACAACAAGCCAGACACTGTCAGATCCAGGGGTAGCGAGGCCAAGGGCAGGATGCTTTGAAGTGGGCTATGAGATTCTCATCTGGAGGGATCAGATGGAGGGCGAAAAGAAGACAGCGAGAGGTGCAAAGCTCCAGCTAAACAGGCGAGCCGGGTTGGCTTCAGAAGCTGTAGAGAGGTGCGTTTCACTGTTAGAAGCCCGAGCCTGCAGTACATGCTACGAATGGCTTCAAAAACCTGTGGAAAGTCACGTGGCTGCAACATGTGAAACGGCCAAGTATGATTTGAGAATAACAAGAGAGACATGAAAGCCTACAAAGCCTTAAATGTTCTCTATACGATATCCAGAGCATTAGTATAGCAGCAAACAGCTATTTGCTATTCAAAGATATGGAGGAGGAATAATAATAATAACTTTATTTATATAGCACCTTTCAAAACAAGGTTACAAAGTGCTTTCCAATAAAGCATGTTAAAAGTGAGCCTAAGATCCTCATGCAGGGAGTTGTCACCTTTGTTGACAAGTTTGGATGTAATGTAATGTCTACCTGAGCAGAGAATGAAATCACTCTCCCTCTGTGAATGTTGTAATCCGAGCGTCTCCTTGCTTTGTTGACAAAGCTGAGCCGGCAATGCGTGCCTTTTAGTGCATGTGAGCGTGCTCCACTGGTTAGCTCACGACCGCTTTGAGCTCGCCCTTGTCGTTGATGAGCAGGTTCTGAGGCTTCAGGTCTCTGTGGAGGATTTTCCTCTCGTGACAGTAGGACAGACAACGCAGCAGCTGGAACATGAAGATCTTGACATTATGCATGCTCATGAGATTCCCGCAGTTGTCCAAGTATTGTTTAAGGTCACTGTCAAGATACTGTATGTATTTATTTGGTACATTTTGTTTTACAAAGTTAGGAAAGCAATGTTTAAGTCGAGCCCGATGTTGCATTCATATAAAAGAATAATCCCAGTCACTTCCTCACAGTGAGGCAAACAGTTTATTAATTTAACACTGGCCATCGGATCAGTACTCTGTATTGGCCAAAGCCAAAGTATCAAAGTATCAGGACTGAAAAAGTTGTTTCAGTGCATCCCTACAATTTAGCACAAAGCCTCAACGTTTTTGAAGCAGATGGGGAGATACAGGAGAAATATTAATCATTCTGCAATCAAAGCACGCTGAGAAAAAAAATTATGTCTGTGTTTATATAGCAGAGGTAAGAAATAGGGTTTAATTTGTGTTGATTGCCCTCTGCATAATTCTTTACACATCCCTAAAATCAGGGCAGTCGTTGCAGGATGTCCACATTTTATCAGTCTGCAACATTTAATATATGCATCCAGCATATATTTTTCATCATATATTTTTTTCTCATTCTCTATATCACTCCTTGAGAGTATAGCTTGTCAGGATACGTTTACTGATAAACAGGAATTATTTGAATCGTGTGGAGCTAATAGATGACGAGAAAGGGATTTCAGTTATGTTGAGAAACTGCAGATAAGACAACAGTCTTGGCGTAGATTAGGAGTGCTTACATTTGTGTATGCATGCATGGTTTTCTACTTGGGCATGCATAATTTCTTATTATAACTTAATAACCAGATACATTTTCCCCTTCTGAGAACATAAACAGTCAAGTTTTACAAGCACATGTTCCAGATTATTTGTGTGCTTACCCGGCAACAATAGTACAACATGCAAAAACGGGCCAACTTTTCCTTGTTCACACACATACAAAAACATGCACACTTATGAGAACATTCTTCACTAACCTTTCATAAGCTTCCTCTGCTTTTAACCCTTATCTCTCTCCTCGCCTTATGTTTTACACTAACTCCGGCGCTATCACCGAAAATACATCTTTAACAAAGGGGGGTTTGAGGAAATAGTCCAGGCTTTCCAATCCTACGGAGACGTTAGGACCTCACACGATAGTAAAAACAGATGTGTAACCTGATTGGACTTATGAGATAGTATCAGTCAATCAATCAACACACACACACACACACACTGTACGCACAATTGTGATGGTCTCACTTTCTTCCTGTCTGATGTAACCTCAACCGTGTTTTTGCGTCCCACGAGGAATGCCTTTTATCATGTGACACGGTCGTGTTGGCGGCAGCAGTGTTGGCGGTGGTGGGGACCGAGGAGGGGGGTCGTCAGACAGCTGTTTCCCATCAGCCCCCAGTCAACTGCAGTCATCAGTTGCAACGCATGCTCACGAGGATCAGAGGGGCAGAGCAGCAGAGTGGAGCTCAAAGAAGTGCGGGGGCCAAAAATGCCTCCAATTAGGAGGTCATCCCAATTTGTTCTCCCGTATCCACGCTGCCCATCAGGGCGTCTCGGGCCCCGCTTGTCCCGGCGTTACGTACAAATCCGTTGCCAGAGGTGAACGAGTTGCCGCCATCTGGGAGTCATTATGCCTTTTCCTCATTGTTTCCTGTCTTTTCACCCCGACCCGGCTCGACTTGAGTTCTGCTCGCTCTGTGTTGGCTCAGCTCCCTTGGCTTGTTCGGGTTCTAAGCCCCCCACTGTAATTTAAGACTGGGAATGCTTAACAGCAGACACTCATGCACAGGCGTCTACATTAGCACATGTTGTTCACCTCATCAGGAGCAGCATTTTTCTCAGTTACATAGAACAAAAGATCTACTCCTTTTCTCTTCTACACACCCCAATTCCACTTTCTTTCTAGCGAACGATAGTCCCACACTACAGTTTACATTATTAATCCGGTAGATTTTTTTTTGACACATTTAAGTTTTGAGCATCCCTTGTCGCTCATCCCTGCTCATGCTGTCTAGAGCTCAATGGTGTGGTCCTTTGCACTCTGTCAGGGGGTCCGCAAAATAATTTGCTATAAATCATGAAATGGTGCTGTATCGTGAAAAAGTGCATATCTACAGATGTGGACCATTCGCGCCAATAAAACAACCATATTGTGTCCATTACTCCCACCCACGTTAGCTTTGGGGCCAATAGAAATTGGATATCTGGATTTATTATGCCAGTCTTGACACTGTTCTTCTCAGATCAATTACTTGAAAACGTATAAATGTTGTCAAGTTGAGTCTATGCAATTTGAATAAAACGACAAAGTACATAAGTGGTGTTAACGAGATTCAGTTTGAAATTTGTTTCTACTATAAAACAGGTCTTTAGAATACAAAGTATTCTAAAACTTTAGTTCCAATAGTTCCAATGGCATAAGAGTACAAATGGTAGTAAGCATTATGCTTAATCGATGTTACAATAATAAGGGTGTCCTTGGGAAATGTTCTCCCCTGTTTGGGGTCCCTGGCCCCAAAAAGTGAAAAGAGAACCCCTGGTTTAGAGCTTGAGGCTGTACAGTGGAGCCCTTTATATACAGTCTACGGTGGAGACAGGAATGAGCCCACTGTGGCCACCAGAAATCACACTCTTCTGTTTGGGCTTCTTGGAGTGGATGCTTTGTCTCCAGTTCAGCTTCTGGCTAGCGAGCTATTTTTTTTTTTTGTTCTGTGGCGCAGGCCACTCGTTGTGGAAAGATGATAAATTGCTGTGGTAGCTTTTCCGCTGGCTGCTAGTGGAGCCGTCTTGGATCTCACCTTTCTGCATTGCTCCGTAGTTGTGCATCTTCTCGTCTTACTGTCGGCCATTAGGACAAGCAGCTTTCTCAGCAGCTTGTCTTATCCCCTGTTTGGAGTGAGGGAGTAATCCCATGAGGAATCTTTCCAGATTGTGTATGTTATATATTACAGCGCTGATTTACATGAGTGATATATCACATATATCATGTAATAGATATATTAACAACTCATCACAATGGAGGTATTTTGGGCAAGAGTTTGTGTGCTGCTCTTAAAACATGTGTTGGACAGAGCTAGCAAACAACCCTTTATTATGCTGCCTTTAAAAAGGAACCCGTAAGGTCGTATTTTCGCCAAGTACACAATATCCTGCTGTTCAAGTGGTTTAAGTTTTGAGAACGACGTTGCTAGGTGACAATATGGCCTTGTTCCCCTTGCAAAAGTGGTGCTAATTTTGTGTTTTGTGCATTTAATTGCCATGCTAGGAACAGAAAAAAATAAATAAAAACAATACCCTTGGGCTGACATAGAAAACATAAGCATACAGTATTTCACAACGTCTGAACCCAGAGCTTCAAAATTCCCACTTGTGAAAGCTGTGAATACCACAGCAGTCAGTCGATGAACTCTTCTCGTTAACACAATAAACACAACCCCACTCGAAGGCACCAACATAATGAGCAAATATTGTAATTTCATTGTCAAATCATAGTCAAACATCATTAAATTCCACTCTATTGACTGTTCTGCTTTCCTTTCTGTGTGTTTTTACAGTTTTGCGCGATGACTTCAGACAGAACCCAGTGGACGTCATGGTCGCGGTGGGCGAGCCGGCCGTGCTGGAGTGCCAACCGCCCCGCGGGCACCCTGAACCCACAATATCCTGGAGGAGAGATGGCACCAACTTAGATGACAGAGATGAACGCATCACAGTAAGAGAGGCCACTTTGACCTTAAGTATTACACATAATTCTGACCTTTAAGGAATAGTTCACACGCAAAATCTTGTCAATACTTCATGTTAACATTGATTACTGACAGGGATGCTCAAAATATACATAGTAGGTGGTGGTATGCACCTTTAAAGTTGGATTGTGATCCACCAATAAACACAGAGAAGAAGAAGAGTAAGCAAAGCACGCTGACTAGAGAGCCAACCATGTTGTCGCCGGTGTGGATGTTTTTCACAGTTTCAGACGAAGACAACAAAATTGCAATTTGCAATACAAGTTTTTTGATGTACTTTACCAGAAAAAATAGTAATGTCAGTTAGATTTGGTTAGGTCAGAGCTATGGAATATTAAATCATCCATCTTTGCTCACTACATCTTCGCCTTTCTTACCCTCAGGCGTGCATAAACTACAAGTTATGAACTTCTTTTTAAAATACAAAAATGTGAAATTCTCGGTTATCATATCAGTATCGGCCATGAGAAACAGGTAATCATCGGTTATCGGTATCGGCTGAAAAAAATCCATATCGTGCATCCCTAATTAGCGATTGGTACATTCATGTGTGAGATACTATTAATCACATGGCTTCACAACATTTGGATTATGCTGCACACGCTATTTGGTATTTAGCTGCCATTTTTGAAATTCTAAAGAACCAAATTACCTCTCCCCTCAGTCATTTTGAAGTATGGAAAAGCTTGTG
Source organism: Sebastes umbrosus (assembly GCF_015220745.1). NCBI lineage: Eukaryota > Metazoa > Chordata > Actinopteri > Perciformes > Sebastidae > Sebastes > Sebastes umbrosus. The sequence continues at coordinate 21,188,075 of NC_051285.1, forward strand.
GAGATCACAAAATAATTTCCTTGTGGTCCATGAGATCACTAAATAACATCATCTGTCCTCTCTGAGTTCCTGCACAGAATTAAAAACGCCAGGAGAAAAACCAAAACGAAGATTTATTTGGCCCATAAAAAAATGCTAACCACAAGAAAAAACAATTTTTATATGCCTGATGGCAAAAAATACACAACAACAGAGAACAACAACAAGCCGGCAGGCACTGGTAAGTGTCATCATATGAGCTATAGCATGCTATTAATCTGCTTTATTAAGTTGTCATGCGGCGTACAGTACACGGCGGTGATTTTCTTTTCATGTTGTTGTATACACACTACTGATTTCAGAGCCAGGAGCGTCTGATTGGTCAGGCCAGCAGGAACAGGCTTCAAGAGTAGAACCATGTTTCAGCAGCTCACATGATTCCGTGTGTGTGTGTGAATGTTGATTTGTTTATCTGAATGTCTGTGCATGCTCCCGGGGACACACGAGAGCGGATTCAAAGCTCATGTTAGTGCGGAGTGACAGGTAGCGTCTCTCTGGGGGACTGTGATGGACAGAGCAGCTATCTCTGATTTAAGGAGAGGCATGGATCAGAGCCAGGGGGGGAGGCTCCTCTGAGGGAAATACAAAGGCTGCGTCTTGCTTTGTACTTTCTGCGTGCCTGTCTTTGTCCCCCCTAATCATCTTCTCTATATGGAAATATGTCTTTGCCGTGAGAGTTCTCCCAAAGACATCACTTACTGTACAAAGACCAAAGGAGTCCACCACAAGTGATTCGTGGCTACTTTCCATCCTTTTGGAGTGTTCCCCATGTGGCCTGGACCATCATTTATTAATACTGATATGTAGATAAACTTGAGTTAATTCTTATAAACGATTTTCTAGAAAGACTCTCACACACAGGAAAGGTTTGATTTATTGATTTAAATTTTTAAAAAGACGCCTTTTATACAGAAAAATACATGGGAATCACACTATAAGCAGCTTCAGAGTGTGTGTGCCTTTAGGGCATCTGAGGCTACGTGAAGAAGAAAGAGAACACATTGAACCGGAGCAGAAGCGAAAGCTGAGGTTTCAGTGTCCGAGATGGAGGATAGACAAAACCACATTTTTGGATTTCTTAGCAATGGAATTGCTAAAAACGAGGAGCGGTCAGTCCAGGAAATAAAAAAGCTCTTGGTCTGCTCTTTAATCAGCTGCTAAAGTTACTAGTGCAGCAGTATTTACAGCAAACAGAGAAAAGAAGTTGCAGAACACAAGTATAGCATTAGTCCGTGGCATTGGTTTGATCTATTGCAGTCCTTTAGGAATAATTCACTGGCATCGCTGCTTACCACACAATTTGATATTGGTTTCATTGAGGGACAGTTATTACAGGATGCGCGATGAATCTGAGAATCGTATCTCTTTATCCAAGGTTCAACTGGATAACCTCTGTCACCTGGTTTTAATATGGCTATGCATTTAATGAAAATATTAGTGCTTACTCAATGAAATGGAAAACTACCGTATGAGCCGATAATACATATATCCACTGACATTCAAGTAATTAGAAAGAAATCCTTTATTGTATGTCTACATGCCATAGGTTCACCTATTCTATATTTGCCGCAATACCATAGCTTTTATTAATGTAAATGAACTGTTATGAGTTCATGCAATTGTCTTATCTTTTATGTGCAAATAAGAGACACAAAGACTAAATTATATATTAAAAAATAAATAAGCTAATCCATGTATTTATATTTTGATTAGAGCTGTCAATTGATTAAAATATTTAATTGCAGTTAATTGCATGATTATCCATAGTTAATCGTGATTTTTTATCTGTTCAAAATGTACTTTAGAGGGAGATTGGTCAAGTATTTAAAACTATTATCAACATGGGAGTGAGCAAATATGCTTGCGTTATGCAAATGAATGTATATATTTATTATTGGAAATCAATTCACAACACAAAACAATGACAAATACTATCCAGAAACCCTCACAGGTTCTGCATTTATTTTGTAGTTTCATATGATACCAGTATCTCCACCCTAGCTTTAAAACCCGCTACAACCCCCAAAAGATCGATTGCGTTAATGTGTTAAAGAAATTTGTGGCGTTAAAATGAATTTGCGTTAACGCCATTATCTCACTAACTTAGACAATCCTAGTATTTATATTTTAAAAGTAGAGGGTACTGTGTCGGATTTGGCAGCATCTAGTGGTGTGGTTGCATATAGCAATCAACTGAGTAGCCCTCTGCTCACTCCTCGCATTCGAAGACTGCGGTAACGTGAGCCGCCGGGTGCAAAACCATGGTAACGCCGTTCGCCTAAGAGGCTATCGTTACCATAATAACACCACTTTAGAAGCAACGGAAGTCAGACGGCGGCTGGCGGTACCACAGTTTTGCACTCTGCGGCTCACGTTACTGCAATTTCACAAGCGTGTCGGAGAACTACAGTGACCTTCAGGTTACGTAAAAATGTGGAAGTCTCTTGGCTACTGTAGAAACCTGGCGGAGCAACATGGCGGATTCTGTGAAGAGGACCCGCTCCCTATGTAGATATGAAGGGCTCATTCTAAGCTAACGAAAACACATCAATTCTTAGGTTCAGGTGATTATACACTAATGAAAACATAGTTATGAATATTATATTCCATTTCCGCTATTAAATCCCCCAAAATGTTCCACACTGTTCCTATAATATGTATTTGTTTTGTTTGGTTGCCAATACTGCCAATACATGCAGCCTGTCTTACTTACTTACTCAGGATTCCAACAATGATGTCATATGTCATTCATGGCTCATTTGCAGCGGTATAAACACCCCTGTTACTATATGCAGTCGTGCAGTCATGTTTTTTTAGTCACAGAACATTTTGCATTGACTCTAATGCGAGTCCACTCCAAACATCCAAACCAACCCTATTGGACACTGACAGGAATGGCTGAATCTGCAATACCAGCTCCCAAATTCCCCCCTGCTTGCTCCTTGTGATTACTAGTGGTATGAAAAGTACACAGAACCACAAGTCACACACACCACAGTCTGTTAAATCTTCTTAGAACCACATTATTTGCATCACATTTAGAATGTCAGCCATAGTTAGGCCACTCTTAGTTGTTATGTGTTTGGTTTACTGTGCGAGCTGTTTGCGGTGGAAGGTTAGCCTGGAGGAGGCTTAGTAATAAATAAAAGGCTGTTGGTTTCATCGCTGCAGCAGCGATTTAATGATGTATTTCTATATAGTGAGTGGAGAGTGCTGCTCAACCGAGCCAGGTGCTGTTTAGCATGACGCTGAATCCCTTGCCTGCTTTGTGGACGCAGCACTGTAGGCAGCCTTGACCTCTGACCTCTGTTAAGAAACAACCACGCGATTAAAGGCTGCGTGTGTCTCTAGCAGGCATGTATGTATGAATAGATCGATTCCATTGCTTACTCTGAGTAGTAAAAAAAGCAATCTTAAATCATAATAACGAGGCTGAAAGTTTAATTGAATGGCAGCGAGAAGGCATCTGATGCCTGTTATGTTTGTTTAGAAATCTTCAGACCGGTTTACCCGCTATAGTAGCGATGCCTGCTCACTGCTGCTCCGGGATCACCTCTGGCACTGAGTAGCTACAGACTATCAGTGCAGTAGCTCACATTGAAAGCACTATAAAGACAGCTACCATAGTCTGTGGGGGCGTCTGCTGGATAGGAAATGAAAAGAAGGAAAACAGTATGGAGTGCATATATCTTCCACGTCTTTGTTGTGTGTGTGTGTGTGTATGTGTGTGTGTGTGCAGATATCAGTATAGAGGAGGTAGAAAGTTTGGGAAAGGCAAAGAAGGCCGACTGAACATCTGAGGAAGGTCTCTACAAAGAGGCGGCGTCTTTGTTCCCAGGGTTCTTTGCTAATGTAGCACTAGATATGAATTATGTAATTTCATAATGGGTGACCTTCTAGTGCAGCTTGAAAGGCAGCGCAAATTCCGTTCCTTCGATAAAGAGATGCATACAGATGCACATAATGTTCTTGCAAGCAACAAGCTACTTGCTGTTATGCCATCAAGTACATAAAAAATGTATATTTTAAAGTGAAATATAGCCCAAGATGTGATTATATGTGTGTGGTATCATGCATCACCTCTGAGACCCGCATAGACACGTTTTTGTCTTTTTGTCTTTGGGGGGGGGGGGGGGGGGGGGGGGGGGCATTTGGGGGTATAGAAGTGATGTACATCATCTGAAAGCTGGGAAGATTAATTTGAGATGCAGCTCAGCACTGTGCGTCAAGTTGTTCTAGTCATAAATCAGAAATAAACATGAATTGATTGATTAATTACAATTAATTGTGAGAGTGTATAAGGGTTTAGAACATTATGATAGAAGTATATCACATGCTCTATTATGTCCCATAATTTGTGACAAAGATTTGGTGCTAAATTTAACCATTTGTTCATTTAACCACTGGAGAATTCATAAAAATGATCAGTAATCCCTCCAAAATACCACGTTAAGTCACCAAGACCTTGAGGAACACCATATAAAAAAGCCATACTGTGATTTGAATTTGAATCTACCTAGGAAGTCCATCCATCTTCTGAATGCCCTAGGTCTCTAGTTTGTGGCTGTAAAGTTTCATGAGGCTGTGATTATCCTAGAGGTCACCACAGGTCATTTTATACAGTGAGGTTTCAAAGTTTCAAAAAATGGTCTCACTATATTAAATGGCTACTATGGGCACTAACATCATCAAACATTAATATAATTGGGCTCATTGGATCCACAAGAGTCGCAGCTTTACAGTGATACCCAATTTATGCAATTCCAAGACTGTTTAGGGACCTCAGTATGCAGAAATATTCACACCATTTTTAGAATAGGCGAAAATAACACATTTGTACTTCATGCATTAAACTACATGATTTTTGCCCAAAACTGCATGGGATTATCATAAAGTTGGCATGTCTGTAAAGGGGAGACTCATAGGTATAAGCTAGTTCCATATGATACCAGCAACTTCACTCTAGCTCTAATGAGCCTGCTACAGCCTCCGAAAGACAGTAAAGTCGGCCGTCTCAGAGGCTTAAAGTTAACACATCCATTAGTGAAAACTTTAGCTGTGGCACATTCCTTCACAAAATTTACAAATTGTGGCCATATTATTTATATGCGTTATGAAAGTGCCACGCTCACTCTATTGTTGTGCTTTCTTTTAGATTCGCAGTGGCAAGCTGATGATCACCAACACCAGGAAAAGCGACGCGGGGAAATACATCTGCGTTGGAACTAACATGGTGGGAGAGAGGGAGAGCGAGATCGCTGAACTCACTGTGCTAGGTAACATTTTTCGGCTTTGTGATTGCATTTCACAATGTTGCACTTAGTCTAAGTACCCTCTCAGTTCACCGTGGTTTAGTTTGCCAGCCTGATATGCGAGGTCTTTGTCACCGGTGTATAATAATCCATTAATTGCGTTGATTATGCAGCACTACCATCCAATCTGCCAGCTTTGGAGAGGTCTCCCACAAAAACATCTACCGCTGCTACATCCAACGCTACAACCTCTCAAACCTCTCAGCACAAGAGCTCCCCATGCTACCTCCAACACCCCCTATCTCTAAACGCCTGTTTCCAAGCCAGCATTTCTCCATCCCCCCACTTATTTTCCTAACATTTCCCATCAGAATAGAGCTCTTATCAGTATCACATGGTTAGATGACCTTGGTTGAGGTTGGGTGTATATAGTATAGGGCCCCATTGAGCCATTCAAGGCTGTGAGAATATTCTTGCTGAATACAAAACTAGGTCAAAATATGTTGTTCTACAGGTTGTGCATAATAAATGACTTTGGAGACTGACGGGTGATTATCTCTAGAATATTAAATGTTTCCAAACTCTATGATAATTGCAGTATGTAGATTACCTTGCATATTTTGCTAGGTTTTCTGTATTTATTAGAAGTGATTTTTTTTTGGGCTTTGTTGGAAAAAAAATTCCAAGCAATTGGTTGAAGTCATGGGAGCAGACAGTATTGGTAGTTAGAGCTAAAAATAACAAGATTTACAGTTACATAAACATGTTCAGTGCATGTTATTGTAAGACGATAGAAACAAAATGAAACCCTTTATTGAAAGGCAATATACAATCCATTATTACACTTGGCACAGTGACGTTTAGATAAGCTACAGTTACTACACAGATGTTGTAATCTAAATTACAATAATTTTAGTCTTTTATTTTTAAGAATAAACAAGTAAATTTTGTAAGCTAGTCAAGGATAACAAACTAGAGACCATCTTGCGATGGGATCCACCAAATTGGTCCAGGAGTGTAAAGGCCCCTTCCCCACTTACTAACACCTACTTCCGGCACCCTTAACCAAAAAAGTAAAGTTGTATTAAACATGGCTGCTGCCACTGTGGTCCAAGGCAGCAATGACAGGCAGGTGCTTCGGTGAACGTCATAAATGCTTTCTGGCGTGAAGTGCAAGCTAGCTTTTACCTTGCACGGCTAGCTAGCTACATGGCAGCAAAACAATAATGGTGGCTCCTAAAGATGTTAGCATAGATACTGCATTAGCATCAGTTACATCAGAACTGGAGAGTATTTCTTCATTGAAATAAGAGCAAAAAACAGCACTGAAGGCTTTTCTCAGTGGAAAATATGTTTTTGCTCTTCTCCCGACTAGTATCAGCAAGAGTTTTATTGACAGATGGCTCATCTAATCGTTGCCAAGTATTTTTTTGAAAGAGCCTGTCCTTTTCCAAACAGTTTTCAATGACGGCTTCTGAGATGGTTCTGTGTAACAAATCATCTGGTGGGTCAGGTTAAGCTAGCTTGGCGTCATGTTAATAATTCCCCCCAAAAATAGGTTGTCCTCATAAGTAGCTAGCGCCGTGTTGTACAGCTCCGGGTATTCATACAGCAGCATTATCAACTACTCCATCGCTCTTCTTTCTTCTTCTGCCTCCTTCTATTTCCGCGAAAGCGTTTCCCCTCATTGACATCACACACCTGTAAAGTTTCGTGACTGCATCTTGCACGGTTGTAACACTATCGCGGTGACAAAATCTGTCCACAAACAGACATACATATAAACCTGGCAAAGTACTCAAAGCCACTTCTGTGGTAGTTCCCGTTACAGTAGGTGTCTCCAGGACCACAATTTTTGCCATGATGACACACACACAGAGACTCACAAGGTGAAAACAACACCAATGTCGCTGTCACGGCTGGTAAAAAAGCGTAGGGATATATATAGGCACTCATTATGAACATTGTGACAGTGATGATTACATTGACATTTGTGCTTGTTGCTGCGATGCTGCCCTCCAGAGCGCCCGACCTTTCTGAAGCGGCCCAGCAGCGTGGTGGTGCTGGCAGAGGAGAGCGTGGAGTTCCACTGCGTGGTTCAAGGAGACCCTGTTCCCACTGTCCGCTGGAGGAAAGATGATTCCGACCTGCCTAAGGGCCGGTAATGCACAGAGGCCCTCTATGCACATTAATTTACCATGCAAACACTGTGTGTCAACTTTTTTCTTTCATCTCCTGACTGCGTGTGTGTGTCCGTTCTGCCTGCAGATTTGAAATCCTAGAGGACCATACCTTGATCGTTCGCCAAGTGACCTCTTCAGATGAGGGCTCCTATACATGCGTGGTGGAGAACATGGTTGGAAAGTCTGAATCATCCGCCACGCTCACTGTACACGGTCAGTACAACCCGACCCTCGCATGTTATGTCCTCTAAACGTAGCACCTCCCTCCTCTTCTAAACACACCTCTTTCATAGCTTTCCTTTTCAAGGATGAAGTATTTGCAACACAGCTGCTTCTAGCCCCTAGCTCTAACAACTAATCCTGTCTTGTAGTGTCACAAATTAGCAGACAGTGACTTCATTTTCATTAATGTGCCTGATGTTGCTCTCAAGACAGTACAGACAGGCAGTAGTTTTTTTTGTTTTTTCACTTCCTTGCTGGAGGTCTGCAGCAATTCTAAAAAAAAAACAAGCAGTATAGGAGGACATTGCATCAGTTTGTTTACAGTATGTCTCATGCTAATGTCCTGTACAAACTGAGAAGAGCATGCAAAGTAAATGTTTACGTGACCGCGGAAAATGGATCCATTTGGTCTGCGTGGTCCTGCCACAATGACACCCTTTAGTCCTTAAATCAGCGGCAGGAAACAAGCAGCGAGACACAGTCACACTCACAGACAGACCCACATACTGTATGTATACACATAAACACACGGCGGTGACACAGTGGGCGATATAGACTGTGAGGGCAGTAGGACTTAATTAAAGATAAGTCAGGGTTGGTCGCATGCTGGGAAATGACATGGTTCCAATTACATCGTCTTCGCCCTCCCTCCAAAAACCTGAGAAAACGAGCATCGGGGGGGACCGTAGCTAATTTGGGCGGTGGATAGAGAAGGGCTGGCAGATGAGTAGAAGTTGTATTATGGGATGAAACAGAGAGCTATCTAAGTTATTGCGTGTTTCATAATTAAATCAAAAAAAACTCTGGCAGGCGTTGTCGCAGCTCTAGTCGTAACCACAGAATCATTTTTACTGACCTAGAACATTTGGATGATATTAAGCAGTTGCTATTTGAAACACATGTCGCAGGCCAAGGAGCGTTTTATAAGGTCCCAAGTATCAGATGAAATGACTCCTCAGCATTGCACTCATTAAAAGTATCTGTATGTTTTTGGTCCTTTCAGACCGGGTGCTTAAACCCAGCTTTTCTGCAATTCATTTGAACACAAGAATGTTGAGCAATAGCCGCAGTCATCCTCTCGCAGCAGCTCCAAAACCAGCTAGGTTAGCTAGCCATTCATTTGGCTATAAATCTAGTTTACAGATGTCAAGATGTATAGTAGTTCCCATCTCAAAATGTGTCTTTGTTCGTGTAGTACATTTAGTAGAGCAAATCCCTGCACAGCACCGGCAGTTCCTTCTATCCAGACACAATGCTCCTTCCTCACCCCTCACAGTTTATGTCCTCGTTAGGGGGGTTTCATCTTTGTCCAAAGACGCCTCAAGGCTGGCTGGCTCTGTAACTCAAACCGGCAATTACATATAGTTTTCACACCTCGCAGTCAACTAGTCTGCTGGGTTCTAATAGGGGCTAAACAGCATGCCTTGTCCTTTGACATCTTGTCGTTTTTTTTGGTCATTATAGTTTTGGGCGTCTGAAGAAATGTTTTACTATTCATTCCAAAAGCTTTCCAAAATCTCTTTTCATTTACATATTTTTCTATACTTAAACAGAGTCAGGACTGTCAGAGGTAGCGCGATAATAACGCATTAACGTAGATTAGTTTTCATTTTCATTGTTTTGTGTTGTTAATTAATTTCCAGTAATAAATATATATACATACATTTGCACAAAGCAAGCTTATTTACTCACTCCCATGTTGATAAGAGTATTAAATGCTTGACAAATCTCCCTTTAAGGTACATTTTGAACAGATAATAAATATGCGATTAATTTGCGATTCATCACGATTAACTACGGACAATCATCAATCGCGATAAAATATTTTAATCGGTTGACAGCCCTAATGAACATGTATGAAAGAGTTGGTTATCCAAAATAATCCTGCATCACTTACACTGTTCATTGATGCCATCCATATTTCTTTATGAGGGGGTCAAATTAAATCAATCATATAAAACACATCATCGTCAATAAATTCTAGGTTTTCTTTGTTTTCTTTTTTCACTCTGCCTATCCATATTTGCATGTAAAATAATGATAATGAAATACATTATCATTAGTAAATACATTTTTACTTGCACCCCCATACTACTGACTGTCTACTGCTTCATACCAACTCCATTGTGCTCTTTCAACCATGTGTCAATACTGTTGAGTGCATCATTGCAGTTCCATATACCTGAATGTGCCTTCATTACTCATTCCACTGCTCTTTTTTTGTGTCTTTTCCCTTGTAGTCAATACTGGTAAGTTATCGTCCATCCCTCATCCACCATCCGATGACATCCCTGTCATTGTCCTATCTTCACTGTTATTCCATCCACCAATACAGTATGTAATTCATGTTATGTGTGAGCTAATTAATATATATGTGCTGTTTTTTTCATTTAAAAAAAGGTAAATAATGTCTGTTTCTTGCTACATACAACACTTAGCCTGTATTCCCTGAGCTTTTCATGCATACTGAGATGTTCTAAAACTTGGAATGACGCATATGTATCAGGCTGCCAGGTAATTAGGACCTCATTTCCTCTGCAGTGCCCCCAGCGTTTGCCATACGCCCCAGGAACCAGGTGGTGGCAGTGGGCAGGACGGTCACCTTCCAGTGCGAGGCCACTGGCAACCCACAGCCCGCGATCTTCTGGCAGAGGGAGGGCAGCGAGGTGAGACTTACCCTCAGTCTGTCATCACACTAAATCACTACTCAGTGCAAATAGATAGCGAGTGAATTGGTTTCTAACTCTGCGATCTCTGCCTCCTTCTCCAGAGTCTCCTGTTCTCTTACCAGCCACCGCAGCCCTTTAGCCGCCTGTCTGTCTCCCAGATGGGCAGCTTGACTATTACCGATGTTCAGCGCTCTGATGGCGGCTTCTACAGCTGCCAGGCTCTCAACATCGCCGGCAGTGTTATTACCAAAGCACTGCTGGAGGTCACAGACTGTGAGTAAAGCGAAGGTGTGGTGGAGATGAAGGGCAGATGGGCGGGATTCTTATTCAGCAGCTTTCGAGCTTCAATGTTTTGTCTTTTGGCTAAACGGACTACTTTGCTTCAACAGTTTTTTTTATTGTTGAGCCATTACCAGTCTGCAACCCAGGCTGCAGACTGGTAATGGTGAGAGCTACAGTACCTCCCTTATAGGTGTGGTAGTTGGCCTTGGTTACTACTCCCTTGTTACTGTCTGGGGAGGGATTTCAGGAGATGTTTTTCACATGTTGGGCTCAAAACCATCTGTTTCCATGGTGATTGTGTGTGAAGAGTGTCTGGCCTTATCTATCTTACCTTTGAAAATATAATGTCCTAACTTACAACAGTACAATATAATCTAAATTAAGAGGACTAGGGGAAATAGATTTATCATTATCCATTGTAACTCCATTAATATAACTTTCTATTCTACTGTAAATATGTGTGAATTAAGACTACAGGATTGACATATATGATATTACCAAAAGGTATTTTTATATAAAAAATAGCCTGAGCGACTGCAAATCTTAGGTGATGAATTAACTGTGTTAATTGTTTTTTTTTAAAAAAGCAATTTAAATGTGCTTGGAGGCCCGCACCAGTAATTACACACCACCAGCAAAGTCTACAAGCTCCCCAATTAACTGACCTGTGTGATCATGAATGCATGTGTGTGGGTAACTGCGTACCAGATACATACATATTAAATTAATGAAGATTATTGCTTCAGGCTTAAACAGATAGTTACTGTTACTCTGAGTTGTTCAGTGCAGCCCTGCTAGTTATAAAGGATAATGTGCTGCACATGCTGGTAATGCAGCGGCCTTTATAGGGAAATGAGAGGCATCCACTCAGAAAAATCTGTTACAGGTAATGGAAATAAAAAAAAAAAAAAAGATGGGGACATGTTTTATGTAATTTTTTTCAGTGGTCTATAGCGCCGCACTCACGGCTGCACCTGTTTCTCTCTACTCTCCCCTCCCCCAAATTATCTCCATCCCACCACACTCCTCTCATCCCCGTTTTTTGGAGTGGTGCATTTGTATGGAAATAACTGGTACCTCCGGCAGTTTTCAAGGCGTGCGCTTCCATCACCTTTTTTTTGGGGTGTTTATTATTTATTTATTTATTTATTTATCTAAAACCCCTGCCCCCATCCACAGGCTTTTAAAATGTAAGAGAGAGAGAGAGAGCAAAGAGAGAGCTCTGTTATCTAAGTGGGATTGTTATTAGTTGGGCTTTGCCGTCGTGATTGGAGCCGGCTCCAGCGGTACCTACTGCCGAATGAACGATTAGTTGCTCTCCGCTGGAGGGGAAAAGTTGATTTCTTTTTCCTCCGCTGCCTGCGCATGCCGCCTAAACCTATTGTTCTCTCTTTACCAATTTTCCTTTCAATATCTTTCACATCTTATCGGTCTTTCATTTCTTTGGCAGCATTTTCATTTTCTTTGCTTTCATCTTTCTTACTTTTTATTTTTGTCTCTCTCTCTTCAAGACTTTGATCTTTTGTCAACGTCAGTTTCCAATTCCGAATTATACGGTGGACACCACTGTTTTTTGGGGCATTTTGCCTTTATTTCATGGTGATAATAGAGATACAGACAGGATGAGAATGCAGGAAGAGAGAGGGGGATGTCATGATGCAACAACCGGAATCAAACCGGGGACCTTGCAGTTAAACGATACGCGTCTTAGCCACTCAGACACCAGACGCCCCTACTGTTTTTACTATTAATACTGTATAAACCCCAGTACAAGAAAGTAACATACCTTTTGTACCAACAGGAAATTATAGCATCATGTGACGGACTTCACATAAGAGACCCTGTTTTCTCTCTATTAAGCATACAAAGCATATGAGCACGACCAGCCTGTTCTCATTTCCAGGGCGTCAAATACTGAGGCTTTGTCGCGGACGTCAGCATTCAGTACCACCGCACACGGCACCCTTTGACGTAGTTTAAAGAGCGAAAACACATACATAAGGTGGGAGGGAGGGAAGGTGGATGTGTCCAACAAACACAAGGCTTCCATCCAGGAGACCGCTGTTCATATCCCATGTGTTAAGTTTCACTTTCAGGTCACAATCAACTGTTCGTTTGCGTCCCGTGTTCACAATGTTCAGTATCATTTTCACTGTACAAACGTCAAAGTTTTAAGTCCAGTTCTTTCCTAAACCTAACTAAGTGGTTTTGTTGCTTATGCTAAAGTGACGCCAAGGGTAACTACAGTGGTTTTGAAGCCAAAAATAAAGTGACACCAATGACGTGACAAAGCGGCGTTATGTTAAGGGTTGGGATGAAAGCGTGTTGGCACGACACCAGAAACTGAGATCTTTCCGTAACCTTACTTTACCAATACTGTCCTTTTTATAATGACCACAATGTTTCTGAAACCTCAAACAGATGCTTTTAGTTGCCTGAACATGACCCCCAAAACCTTAAACATGTTTTAGCTGGAGTGGCTTTTGTAGCAAAACATAAAACACATGTTCAATATGAATAAATTGTGTTTGAGTTATCATGAACAACACGTTTGGAGTTCCCTTGAAAATGTATTTGCACATTCTTAAATTTGAAAACTTCTCAGACAGCAAACAAAACATTTCTAAAGCACGTAACACTTTTGTTTTGTTGACTTTACTGTTGGCCAAATTATTAAATTTTTTCTTGATGTGGGTGTCTCCTTAATATCAGAATCAAAAATACTTTATTGATCCCTGGGGGGAAATTGGGGCAATCCAGTTGCTCTTAAATAAACATAAAGAAATGTAAAAAAATAAATAAAGGAGTATGTAACATGTAAATTGTGTGCATAATGCTACAATATATATCACAGTATATGTAGAAAAATATAAATAAATAATATAAATAAGAATAAGAAATGAGAATATAAGAAATATATGCAAATATTTAGATCAAGACATACAGTATATTACCATAGTGCAGATACATAAATATGAAATGCTGAGAAGTGTGTTAAATATACATGCTAGAATGGTATGAATAAGAATTAAATAAGAATATTTAATTCAGAGCATTGCACAGTTGAATTATTGAACAAATTGTTGTACAGTTGAGTTAAGTCAGTAATGCACAAGAGAATAATAATAAATGATGGGGTAGTAGCAGTTGACGGGTGAACTAAGTCCAGGTCCAGTCTATTGACATCTTATTATTAATAATCTGAGTGTCACACACTCAGATGCGCTAATAATTTGCACTCTGTGTTGCATTGTGGGACAATGGTGTCCATCATCATACACAAAAGTGGGGGCATTTTTCAATAAACTTTATTTTGTAATGTTGCCGGTGTGAACCACACACGTTTTAACTATGTAGTATGATAAAAGGCCACCGGGCAAGCGTTAACATTATTAGTCTTTCACTTCCCTACTTTTTGTTTTGTTTTTATTAGCTGGGTCGGACCACCCTCCTCCTGTTATTAGGCAGGGCCCGCTCAATCAGACCATTCCTGTGGACAGCACAGTGGTCCTGGGTTGCCAAACGGCCGACTCTCCACCTCCTACTATCCACTGGAAGAAGGACGGTGTGGTGGTGTCTCCGGTGGACTCCCGCATGTCCATAGCAGACACAGGATCACTGGAGATTCGCTACGCTAAGGTAGGAGAAGTAAAATAACGCATAATAAAGCATTTAGCACTGAGCCAAGCCAACCCACTGATATCTACCCCTGTATTTCCTCTCCTCAGCTGGGAGATACAGGCTTCTACACTTGTGTGGCTTCTAGTCCCAATGGAGAGGCTTCCTGGACGGCATACTTACAGGTGGAGGGTAGGTCACACTAATCAAGACGGGCTCATAAAGGCTGAAGAGTCCTGTGTAGTGTACTTTAATGGATTTCTTGGTATCTCTGGCAGAGTTTGGAGTTGTTGTTCAGTCCAGTCAGCCGATAGACCCTAACCTGATTCCCAGTGCTCCATCTAAACCTGAGGTGACCGACATCAGCCGTACCTCGGTCACTCTGTCGTGGAAATCAAACCCCAATGCTGGCGCAACACCTTCATCTTACCTGATCGAGGCATTCAGGTTAGACATACGTAGCATCCAGCATGTTACTTACTGTTTATGACATCTCTCAAGCTTTAATGAAACTTCCCTTGCATCCTTGTGTTATCATTTCCTTCACCTCTTCCCTGCAGTTATACATTAGGCAGCAGATGGGTGACCCTAGCTGAGCATATAAAGACACAGACCTTTGTGCTGAAGAACCTGAAGCCTGCAGCCGTCTACCTCTTTATGGTCAGAGCGGTGAACGCTTACGGCCTCAGCGACCCCAGTCCAATCTCCGACTCTGTCAGAACGCAGGGTCAGTGTGGGCTTTTCATTCATCTTTCATTCCAATTTCATTTCCAAATGAAAAATTCTCTGTTGCTATTTTACTTCTTTACTTTCCTTTTGTACCAACAGACAGCACTTCCACCATGCAGGGAGTGGATCACCGTCACATCCAGAGGGAGCTGGGAGACGTGGTCATCCACCTGCACACGCCAACTGTCCTCTCGTCTTCCGCTGTCAGGATGCAGTGGATGGTAAGGAGGCCGTACCATGATGACTTTCCTGCGCACAGGCAACAGTTTTTGCTACATGTCAGAGTTAATATGGAAAAAAAGGTCTAATGTGCAATTTTACCAGTCAATGCAAACACATACTGCATATCAACAAATTATATAAAAGCCAAGGGGTTCATGGGTTTAAAAATAAAACAAGACTGTCTGTGCTGACTGAGTTATTATCAGGGATTATTACAGAGCAGACTCTCTGATGTGTTTTCTCTTATTCTCCCAAGCAACACAAATAAATGAACTGTCAATGATGAATGAGCAAATGCACCTTCAACAGTGATATAGTGAAACAGAGAGATCTGAACACTTCAGGAGGAGCTTCTAGGCTAAAACTGCCTTGTGTGAAAGTGTTTAAAAGATTTGTTTTATGCTGAAATTACATGTTGTTTTCTCTCTAAACATATATTAGTAGAGAATAAACCCACAGCACAGAAAAGTGATGTGATATGTTGTTCCGAACACATGGGAATTTATTTTCAGTATTTTTCAGTGTGGATGCATGAGTTTGGATGTGCCTCCACAGAACTATTTGAAGGCATTCTTTGTCATAATTGTGTGGTTTAAATGGAAAGTGCTTAGTCTTCTCCTGGCTTGAGTTTAACCAGAGCTATGTTGAGGGGAAACTATTAATGACCTCATATTGTGGCTTACAGTGAGAATTCACAGATATTAGGAAATGTTAGTCTGTATCAACTTTAAGGGAATTAACTGAGTTTTAACTAGGGCCGTCAAAGTCAACACGATAATAATAATAACGCAAGTTCGTTTTAACGCCACCAATTTCTTTAATGTATTAACGCAATCGATTTTTTTGGAGGTTGCAGCTGAGTCAGTTTTAAAGTGAGAGTGAAGATCCTACTATCATATGAAACTAGAAAACCTAAGGAACCCATTGGTACCAACCATGCATCATACTAGCTTGTCGCAAGGGAGGCTAAATATCGCTCCAAACTTGCGCTAAGGAAAAACTGTCATGGCCATTTTCAAAGGGGTCCCTTGACCTCTGACCTCAAGATATGTGAATTAAAATGGGTTCTATGGGTACCCACGAGTCTCCCTTTTACAGACACGCCCACTTTATGATAATCACATGTAGTGTTGGGGCAAGTCATAGTCAAGTCAGCACACTGACACACTGACAGCTGTTGTTGCCTGTTGGGCTTGAGTTTGCCATGTTATGAATGTGTGACTGTGAGGGTTTATAGATTTCCAATAATAAATATATACATACATTTGCATAAAGCAAGTATATTTACCCACTCCCATGTTGATAAGCGTATTAAATACTTGACAAATCTCCCTTTAAGGTACATTTTAAACAGATAAAAAAAATAATTTGCGATTAATTGTGATTAACTATGGACAATTTAAACGATTGACAGCCCTAGTTTTCACAGATCATTCCTGCTGGATTTTCACTCTCACCCAAGATGAGGCGTGAACCTCTTAGATGTATGTTGTTTTAACTCCCACGCAGACTTCATTACAGCAATAAAACCAGCATCACATTCACACATCTCTTTGATTCAAACCCAGATGTTTATTTGCTCATGATCAAAAAGGGTCTCAGTGTCATATTTATTGTGACATTTATGCAGCGTGTTTTTATCTCCGCGTGCGTCTCCACTAGGTCGAGCAGCAGTCTCCGTACATCCAGGGTTACAAGGTGCTTTACAGGGCGTCCGCCGAGCACGGCCAGCCGGAGGGGCAGTGGAGCGTCCTGGAGGTGCACGCCCCGCGGGAGGACGGGGTGGTGATCGGTCAGCTGAAGAGAGGATCCATCTACGAGTTCAAAGTGCGTCCCTTCTTTGATGAGTTCCAGGGAGCTGACAGCGAGGTGAAGGTGGTCAGGACGTTGGAAGAAGGTGACCGAAAACTTTTGTTCTGCAGTATTAAATGTATCTATAAATAGCAAAGTATTGAATAACATTGGTGCAATATTTGGAGGACAATACAAAAGCCAGGTATTGCTTTTTTTGTGTTAGAGATGCAGACCACACCTGGGATGCAGACAGCATAAAAATGAGCTGGTGTTTATGTCTGCATAGTTAACTGTATACCTCATTGTCTTAGCCCCTAGCAGAGCACCCCAGGGCGTTACAGTGACAAAGAGCGATGCCAATGGGACCGCCATCCTCGTTGCTTGGAAACCGCCTCCGGAACGGGAAGAAGCTGGAGTCATTCAGGAGTACAAGGTAAGAAAAGAAGGTCCCCCCCCGCCCTTCCCCCCTCGCCCTCTCCTGTAAACATGCTCTGACTCATGTGTATTACAATTAATGGCATCTTCGTGAGGGCTGACGACGCCTCTCGCGTTGTTAGATGTGTCCCTCAGGCAGTGACTGTCATCTCGTCGCCTTTTCTTGACAGATCTGGTGCCTGGGTAACGAGAGTCGCTATCATGTAAACCAGTCGGTCGACGGCTCCACCTTCTCAGTGCTCATCCCCAGTCTGGCGCCAGGAATTCGCTACAGCGTTGAGGTTGCGGCCAGCAACGGCGCCGGACCTGGGGTCAAGAGTGATGTCACTTTCTTCCAATTAGGTGAGAGTCCTCCCCAAAAAAAAGGAGTGTTTGTTCAGGGAGGCGTCACAAAAGTAGGCCTAAAAACAGGGTGAAAACTTCTATAACATGTCTTAGCCTCCTTTTCATTATATAGGCTTCATGAAAAATGTAATAAAGCACCATATTGTGCTTACCCTGCTGTTACTTGGCTTCATATAGTTTTTTAATGATGCCCTTTGCTGCTGCATCAACATTTTTGTACACACTGGAATCCTCAGTTCTGCACGTCATTGCAGTTGTTTTCACATATAATGTCTTCTCTCTCTCTTTCTCCTTTTTACCGGTCAGACTCTGCAGGCCAGATGATGGATATCAGTGAGGAAAGAGACACTCTGTCTCAGATTTCAGACGTGGTGAGGCAGCCGGCATTTATCGCCGGCATTGGCGCCACCTGCTGGCTGGTCCTCATGATCTTCAGTGTGTGGCTCTACCGTCACCGCAAGAAGAGAAGTGGCCTCAGCAGCACATACACTGGCATCCGCAAGGGTGTGTGTTTCTCTGTTGTTTGTCTGTTTGTGTGTCTATATATCTTAGAAAGGTAGATAGATGTGGATGCTAACCCTATAGGCCAAGTGTGCATCTGCAGGTTATCATGTTACATTTGAAGGTCGTTATGATTATAGAAGGTATCAAGCCGTGACACGCTGCCACCACACTAAACAGCATCTCTGTGATATTACGGAATCATTTCAGAGGCTGATAAGCAGATAACATCAAAGGGTGAAAAATAATCTCCCCCTGACACAAAGACTTCAGAAACAACATTTGCATTTGCGACTACGCAGCCAGTCAAAAGGCTGACCTTTAGTCGCTCATTTGTAGAGTGTCATTTCCCTCAACACAGCGCAGTTCTTAGAGGCACAAGGCCTGTCAACCTGCCATTACCCCGTCTGCTACAATATCACTGTTATTTTCCCACACTCTCGCTCCCCCATTAACCTTCACCTGGACACTCTTCAAAGACAGAGGCAGCAGTAAGGCAGATGGCATGTGGTTATTTACATGTTTGCACACATGAGTTTTTCACATGAAGAGATGTCCATCACACAGCAGAGAGAGAGTACATGCATAGACACGTCAAAACCTCATAGTGTGAGTAAGTAAGCACATAGCTACTATGATGATAAAGGTTATTGAAATGATTTCAGTTTGCTCATCTTACTCCTTGTCTGTCCCTACAGTCCCGTCATTCACCTTTACACCTACAGGTACGTACAGTAGGATTACTCTGCTATAGTAATGTTTGATATTTTATGTATTTGGCAAGTAAAAGATTAGAGTTATTGTATTTTATTCAGTTCAAACAGCCTAAGATTAAATTGCATCCTGTCTTTTTTCATATGGAAAATTATGGAAGCACAACTGAAAGATTGCTCAATGCTAAAAGAGCATATAAATGGGATTTTACAAACATTTTAACATAGCATGCTGCAAACAAAAAAACTAAATGGAGTGAGATTAAATTAATTAAAACATCATCAAGAATATGAGCTAAAAGGGAAAGTGATTAAATAGTTCTCTCTCTAAAGTTGAAACTAAAGTAGCAACTGTTGCTACCTATACAGTACATGATTGCAGTAGTAGCATCTATGGAAATTAGGGCTGTCAATCTATTAAAATATTTAATAGAGATTAATGATTGTCCATATTTAATAATGATTAATTGCAAATTAATCACAATTTTTTTATCCGTTCAAAATGTACCTTAAAGGGAGATTTGTCACGTATTTAATACTCTTATCCGCAGGGGAGTTGGTAAATATGCTTGTTTATTTTGTATATATTTATTATTGGAAATCGATTAACAACCCAATACAATGACAAATATTGTCCAGAAACCCTCACAGGTACTGCATTTAGCATAAAGAAAATATACTCAAATCATAACATGATAAACTGCAGCCCAACAGGCAACAACAGCTGTCAGTGTGTCAGTGTGCTGACTTGACTATGACTTGCCCCAAAACTGCATATGATTATCATAAAGTGGGCATGTCTGTAAAGGGGAGACTCATGGGTACCCATAGAACCCATTTTAATTCACATATCTTGAGGTCAGAGGTCAAGGGACCCCTTTGAAAATGACACTGCCAGTTTTTCCTCACCAAAATATAGCGTAAGTTTGGAGCGTTCTTCTCTCTAGTTTTAAAACTGAGCCCGCTACAAGGTAAAAATCACAACTTGCATTAATGCATCAAAGAAATTAGTGGCGTTATTATCACGTTAAACTTTGACAGCCCTAATGGAAATATGTATTTGTTGAAATAAAATTGTGGATTTAGCTAATCATAATAAAGCAACAACATCTATATGCAGATAGTGTGCCAAGCTCACTAGGCTGGGTTCATTTGATTAAACAAGTAAAGTATGGAATATATTCTACAAGAAATGTATTTGTTTGATATTTTAGTGGTGGTGGAGGAGAAACCGTCTCAAACAGTGCATCGGTTCTGAAGTTCTGCGGAGGTCGGCAAAGGCACAGTCAATTATTTGTGTTGTGTTCATGCACATTAAACCACAGAGTCAGACTTTGTGCCCTGTCGACGGAGTGCAGACTTTTGACTTTAGAGTCTTTGTTTATAATCTCTACCTGCCTTTCATGGCTTCACTTTCTCTGCCTTTGGCACTTCCTCTTCTTGACAGCTCATCAAGGTTTTTTTTTTTTTTCTGTTTCTCTTTGCAGTGGCGTATCAAAGAGGAGAATCTGTGTGCAGTGCTGGCAGGTGAGTGATATTTTTGTCCCTTTGTGTTATATAAAGACTCGCAGGAGGAATGCACTCGCATTGTGGAAACACTAGGGGGAGATGTCTCCCTGCTCTAAACGATGAACCTCATGCATCCACCCACCATGCTCATTCATCAGCGATATGTGAGAAGGGCAGGTTTTGATTGACAGCTCTGTGGTCCTCCTTGTTGCAGACCTGGCCTTCTCAGCATGGGTGAACCTCTAAACCAGCTGTGGCTGCCAGACAATTGGCCAAATGCATGTGCCAATCACAAGGACTGTAGCATCAACTGCTGCAATAATGGCAACGGCACCAGTGACAGCAACATGACAACATACAGCCGACCAGGTAAGTGCAATACTGAGCTCATGTCATAGTTCAGGTACCAGTAGGAGTATCTCAGGTATATACTGTGTTGTGTGTCTTATAAAACAGCTTCCATCAGTGCTGAATCTTTGTGACTTCATGTGCTGCTTTGTCTCGTGTTCTCTTTAGCCGACTGCATAGCAAACTATGGAAACCATCCAGAAATCAAACAGGGGGGACAGCTTGGTTCGGAGACGGCCATTTACAGCGACGTGAACCTCTCCAACAAGCTCAATGAGATTAAAACGTTCAACAATTCCAACTTGTGCTACGCAAGTCCGGGAGGAGATCCAGCAGCCACGTACGAACCCATCCCGTACGCCACCACGCAGCTGATCCAGGCCAGCATTAAGAACAAGGCGGCCTCTGGGGTCGCTATGGCAGAGGCTCTGGACATGCCCTGCTGGAAACAGCCTCCCAACCCGCCTCCGATACCAAAGGAGATGGCAGCACAGATGCAGTACAACATATTCGAGCAAAACATGCTAAATAAAGGTAAACAGGATCACATTTTGTTTGCTTTACACGATTTATATATAAAGAAAAAGAAAGCTAAATGTTCTATTTGTCTTCAGATCACCTGCAAGGAAGTGAAGGTATGATCCACCCTAAAACCATCCCCTACAACCAGACCCGGGATCACAGCACAGGAGGCTCACACCACAGCTCCGACAGAGGCAGCAACAGCACCTCAGGTGAGGCCAACGGCTACTCTGTACAGTGGTGCATTTTAATGAGGTAAAGCCATAAGTCTTTGTTTACCTTGATGTTTTTTTCTTCTCATCTCGCAGGGAGTCAAAATCTAAAGAAAGGATCGCGGGCCCCGAAGATCCCAAAACATAATGCAGTAAGCTGGGGAGAAGCTCCGTCTCCTCCTCATGCCAACGCCTGGGTCTGTGACGAGTATAGCCTACCCATGGAAAGGAGGTATGGGGGGGGGAGACACACTCAGATGCATGCACTAATACGCAGACCGTCACATACCGGTACTTTGCAAAAAAGTCAACGCCACGCCCCCTTTTGGGGGATAGAAAACTGAAAATCACATAGATATCAATGCAATTTGAATTGTGTTTGGATTGTAATTTTGGCAATACATTCATCTCTTGTTAAACAAATGTTTGTTTTATACCCATGTCTAATAATTATTTTGCGATCTTGCCAGAACCTGAGCGTTCGCAATACCTTAATAAATTAAAGATGATTGGTTGCTGCCATGTCCCTTCAGTCTTCCCCTGTCCAACACAGTGGCCGGATATTGTTTATCCAGAAATCTATATTCCATTGAATCACGCTAGGCTAAGTGTTGTCTGTAAATCACCAACCTGTTAATAGACAACTGTTTGATCTATAGGTTGAGATTTAGTGTATGACTGTATTACTGCAGCAGCCTCCCACTCAAGCCAACGTTACCTAGCCATGCTAGTCACTGTCACCAGCATCATTTAGCCATTAACCACACTGACAGTGAATATTCACGTATCGTATGTGCCTCAAATCTCAGTGTGAAAGCCTCGGTTAACCCGCTATACAACAGATTTTTGTCATTTTCTCTCTTGTGACAGCAAGTTTTTTTCCCTCAAAAGGAAGCGCAGCCTCGGCGATGACGCGATGGTAGTCTGGTCTTCCTTGGAGCCATAAAATCCCTCTTTTATATATTTTTTAGGACATGGCAGGGGAAAAATCTGAGATTTTTGGTTTTATTGTTGGTGTAGCCAACTGCATAACAATTCTTCGGCATAGCGTTATTACTATTACCGGTTTGTTTAAAGTAGAAGTTTGAAGACATGTTTCAACTTCTTCTGTTTACCGTGTTGCCGGGATTGTTTTCCCTCAAAAGGGGGAAATGAGAGCCGACGAATATGACGTATTGCCGGTCTGATGTATGACACAGAAATGCATACAGTAGTCCCTCCAGTCGGTAGTGTTGAGGTGGAGTCTCGAAAAGAGATAGCTGCAGTAGTGCCCTGAAATATGCACCAAATATATGACTTTATTTGTTCTCGACTGACTATCCAGTGCATATAATTAGATAAAAATTAGAATTAGAAAAAAAAGATTTATTATTTTGAATGTGTCCTGTTAAAATATAGCTATTGCTTATTGTGTTGCTCTTTGGAAAGTGCAGACCACCAGGCTACACTGACTGGAAAAACAAAAACAATACTATGATGAAGTTATCAGGCGTAATTGGAGGTATGCTGTGAACACCTGCAAACCTTCTGTCAAAACACGGCCTTATTGTCACAGCCGACACTTTTCACCAAACTAATTAAACAATTTACATTTTTGTCATTGTCAGACAGTTTACTGTGACAGCAGGTTTTACATAATTACTTCGTAAAATGCACAACGAAGAGAACAGAAACAAGCATGCATCGAAAAGATGTGCAGCATCTCGGCAATAAAAACCAGATGGTGCAGAAAGCTTTTTGTTTCGTCTTTGTACGTTTTCCCATGATGGAAATTTGTGTTTTGATGGCGGACCGAGGGATTTGCACTCATGTCTAATGGGCTGTGACTAATGTGTCAGGACTGCCGGCACCCCTCATTCCTTTAGCCATTACCTCATGTCAGTTGTCCTTTTCTTTTCAGTTTTGATCCAGTGGAGAGAATAGAAAGCTGCCCTACTCCACCAGTTAGAGGGGCGGCTTCATCTCCTACCGAAGTGTCCTATAGTCACCAACCTAACACAACACCCCAGGGAGACCTGAGCAATGGTCTACACGATAGAGTCGAGCACCCCAGGTAACCAGATTAAACCTTCAACCATTTTTAACTGACACATTTTTTTGTTGTGACGAGATTGCACAAATTTCTTTTTAATGCACTTTCCAGCCACCCTCGCCCTCTTTCCCCAACACACACCTACAGCTCCATTCCCTTCTGTATGGACACCGATGAACAGGAAGAGGATGAGGATGAGGAGGAGGAGGAGGAAGAAGAGGAGGCTGAGGAGGAGACAGACGCAGAGCTTGCTGAAAGTCACTACAGCCAACACCACAACCGGCAGAAGCACAAACACCAGCTGCACCACCCCTCTCCACACAAGCTGCTCCTCCACGGGCTGGAGCAGACCCCGGCCTCCAGCACCGGGGATCTGGACAGATCGGTCACGGGGTCCATGGTTAACAGCTGGGGCTCAGCGTCCGAGGACAACATCTCATCTGGCAGGTCCAGTGTTGTCAGCACCTCGGAGGGATCCTTCTTCACAGACGGCGATTTCAACCAGGCCGTAACGTCTTCGCGGGATATTGTAGGTCTGCGCATGTGCAGATACCCAGAGGAGTCAGGTGAGAAGGCCTCTGGGGAGGAAAGAATTATTTTTTTGGGGTTCAAACTTATTAGCCACACTAGTACCACGCCTCAAGGGATGGCAATATCAGTCTGTCATTTGGCCCATCTGTTTGGTCCAAGACGATGAAAATTGGTAAACACATTCACATGTTTCCATAGGATTTCCTGACTTTCCATCTAGCGCCATCATCCGGTAAAGATTTCATTGCCACGTTGTTAGCACGTCGATGTTAGCACGTCGATGTTAGCACATCGATGTTAGCATTTCGCTCAAAGCACCACTGTGCCTTATGCTGCGTTCCATTTGAACTGGGAAGTTGGAATTTCATCTGGAATGCTCCCTGAAGTCAGATTTCTCACTCGGAAAAGTCGGACAAACCTCACCAAACCTGTCCTCAAAATCCAAGAGGGCTGCTCTGCACTACAGTAAAAAAAAGCTGAAGTAATATACTGTGTATAGCACTTATGTCTCATTTGTGACTCATTAAATCAGTCGTACACACAGTACTGTGGACAGTATGGCGTTTGTATGCACAATAGTAGGAGTAATGCATTGTTATCAACTGGTATTGCTAGCAATAGCTTACAGTAGCTAACCTGACTGGACCAAACCCCATTAAGTTTGCTGACTTGTACTGGAATCACACTGGAATGCGGTCAGGCATTCGGGTGTGACGTCATTCCCAGCTTCGACTTCTGATTTCCGAGGTATATTGAACGCAGCATATCTACAGTACGTCATTTTTTTTCCTAGGATGGCAAAGTAATGACCACTCTACTTTGCCTCTGATTGGTTAGTACTCATTGACTTCGTTGCATAAGGACTGAGATTGGTTAGGGTAAGAACATCAGGGCAAGCCAATCAGAGGCAGTGTGGGGCAGGTCATGCCTTTGCCATCCTATGGAAAAAAATATTGCATATACAGCCTCACAGAGCTGCTAGCAAAAGCTCTACCCAGTGAATATTTGACTGATATATCACTCAAATTAAAAGATTATGTATTTGTTATATGAAAAACATAAACTTTATCATGTCATATATCATGACTTTAATCTGATTTCTCTGACTCAGACACTTACAATGACTGCATTAGTATTTTACAACACATCAACTCAGAAGTTTACTGTTATATGTGACATTTTATGTGATCTAAACATGTTGTAAACACATGATTTGTGCTAAATCCTTATGATGATTTCAGGCCGGCGGCTCCAGCGGCCTAGCAGCCCCATGTCTACAGACAGCAACATGAGCCCTGCAATAACACATAAAAGACCCAGAAGGCATAAACAGAATCAGTCAGGTCAGCCGGACTACCAACCCAAAGATGTCTTCAATGATGGTAAAAAACTGAACCAAGAATGAGATTAGAGATGAACTCCTCCTAATCACTCTTGGATAACACTTGGATCTCTGTGCTCTACTGTTTTCCCCAGACTCTTGCATGCCTCTGAATTATTCCAGCCAGATGTCCCATGGTGACTACAAAGTGAGGGGGGCCACGCTGCCTCGGATGGGCTCTGGGGACGCCCGGGGTCGACGAGGCAGTGCTGGGACTCACAGGGTCAGGGAGGCTACGTCTGAGCAGAGAGAGAGCCAAGACAAGCACAAGACTCCACACGGAGGAAAAGGAAGCAGCAAAAGCCGACAGCATTCAGGCACTGAACGGATTACATTGCGCACTTTTTAATAAGTGATTGATTGACCAGCCAACTAAAATGTTTTCTTTCTTGTCTCTCCTACAGAATTTGGGGATGTCCTTCTGTACAGCCGTCCCTCTTTCCCATCAGGTCAAGCTCAGAGGGAGCCTGATGATACTAATTCATCCAGCTTTATGTCGTGTGGAGACTCAAGGACCAAACAGGGAGGACAGGTGGCACCGACAGGACAGGTGGAAGAGGTAAATCCAAATCACTATTTGGTGTTCTTTTGCACAAATATATGTGTTTTTATTAGCTGTGAGACAAGTTAAAGGTGCTATTGATAACATTCAGCCACTAGATGTCGCATTCTCCCTTCCCCGTTCCAATGCGTTCACTTCACAACAAGTCATTGCCAGACACTTACCGTCAATCTCGTTTTTTCCTCACTAACTGACGACCCAGAGATACCATATGATACCAACGCCGTTTTACTATTGGCTCACAATAATGACTACTGTGTTTACAAAATTAAAAGCTGGTACTTTTTCACAACATTTTCCTGCGGATATTTCAGAATAAAAGCATTGTGCTAACAAATTAATTGATTCTTTCGGCCAATAAAATGCTACAGGGCTTTTACTTTGAAATGAAGACAGGAAGTGTAAAATATTTTTTTTTCTGTGACATATTCTACAGATATAGACATTGAAACTGTAGAAATGTTGCTGGTATGATGTCAATATACTGTCAAAAGAACATTTTCACTGTCTGTTGTAGTTGTGAATCGCACGCAACACTCGGTAAAAATAGGCGAGACCTTGAATCTCTAGAAGAGACGAAGCTGACACACACACTGAGCCGTCCCACTCACGCGGGCAGTGTGGCTGCTGACGTTCCCAGTGAGGCCCGGGCTTTAGAAGTGGGAATCGAATGTCAGATATCTTGCACAGAGATAAACAAAACATTAATTTTGGACCTGCCAACATTTTTAAAATGAATACATTTTATTTTCAGGAAAACCCATACTTTTATATTGCACCTTTCTAAAGGCTCTATGGATGTATTATTTTTGAAAGAATATACATAAAAATGTTATCAATAACACCTTTAAGTAACAATTTAAGTGCATTAAGTGCGAGAAGACTTACATGACACTATTTTCTTTTCACAGTTCCTGAAAAGCTAAGAAGCAATGCGAGCACAAAAGGAATATCCTACATTTGCTTCAGACGAAGGACTTTGACCTTTACAATATGGAAAAAAAAGACTCTAAAAATACTGCACAATACATGCTATTGTTTTCTACTTCAAATTTCTCATTAGGTGTTTAGAAAAAAAAGAAAAAAAAGTGCCCTCATGTTTAAGTCTGTGGACTTCAATTTGATGCACTGTTTATTGTTTGCTTTTTGGGCGACCGGCCTCCAGGAGCCTGACCCGCCGGTTGCTCAGTAAAGTAAGATGAATGCACATTTGATGGCGGTCGTGAGTGTCTACACAAATATTGTCCATGGCGACTGCTTGATGCGGTCCGCACATGATCTTTGCTTGTCCGTTGTCTTTGTTATTTTACTGTAATTGATATTCCGTCATTACCAGCCATCTTGTAAATTCTTGAAATTGTTTACTGCCACAGAAGTGCTTCAAATTCAAATTTTATATAACAGTGTTAATGTTTTATAAGTGATGTACATCTTGTCTTTGTATTATTTGTCCTACTTTTGGTTATAAAAGCACAATCACTTAATTTTATTCTAAGTCTTTATTATATGAATTTCAGTCTGGAGGGAATCGGTCGTTGGAGTCGTGTTAATCATTTCATCAGTTCACTTCAGGCTGAGAAAAATGATTGTTGATTGTGATTGTGCATTCGGTTGCGTACATTTGAGCTGCTTTCATTCAGATTTGAACTATCTGTTTTGTGTACTGAGAGAATTGCATGCAGATTCACCCTGTAGGAGCTTTTACTTAACATCTTGACTGCTTTGTCGTCCCTTTGGGATGATGGAAAAACCTGGTCATGGACTGGTTCCATTTATTGTTTTCTCCACTGAGTCCATTCATTTAGTCTTGCGTTCCCTTGGGCATAACTTCTGGAGCAGGGCTGGACAATACGCTTCATTTATCCAATTACTGATCATCTTACCAACCTAAATTACCAACCAAAAAAAAATAATATTTTTAGGAACAATGTATTTAGAAAATATATTGATGTTGTTTATTTATAGTTATAAAATTAAATTTGAATTGTGCTCTAGATTTGTATGTTCATATTGTCCAGCCCTATTCTATAAGTTATATATGGAACAAATATGTCACTTTAACTACTCTGTTTGAATAAATATTGCTGTTCCTTAAGCAACAACAACAAATAATCTTTTAATTCATTATTTAACATAATTCTATATTGCCTATCCTCTGTGCAGTTTCAAATGAAACCCTACTTTTCCACCATGAATAACCAGAAATGGCAAAAAAAAAAAAAACAGCTCATGGTACCATAACCTGAATCTCAGTGGTGGATGAAGTACCTAAAAGCCACACTTGAATAAAAGTACAGATACCTAATCAGAAAATTACTTTAGTAGAAGTCACCTATTAGAATATTACTTGAGTAAAAGTCTTAAAGTGTCTAATATTAAAGGTACTTAAGTATTGAAAGTAAAAGTACAAGTAAGTGCTATTAATGAAAAAGCAAGCAAGTCAGAATTTTGAGACACACATGCGCAAAATTAATATTTGCCTACCATTCACTTCCATTCTATGCGAGAGAAAATGCGAAAAAGCATTTACTTCCGGTTACGAGCACATTTGCATCTTTGCATTTGAAATGCAGTTCACTTTGAAGAACTTTCAGTTCGAGAATCGCCTCAGCAGGCGATGGACACACGCCTGCTTTCGCACATGTGTGACCATGCCTTCATTATTCCTCTTAACATGAACACCACCTTAAAAATGGAGGCTACTTCACACTTGAAGAAAAACAAGGTCTCCCCAATTTAAAGGATTTAAAGAACAAAATCCTTCTTTTTTTTCCCTCGTAGTGGCAAGTAGCATAATCTGATATGCAGCCTGCCTGGACTTGAGCAGAGATCAAAACTTAATTAAAGCTTCGTGAGCACTCTGTTTGCACTTTCCCATCACGTAAAGCTCGGACCACTGATTTGCCAAACCTGCTTACTTTCAATATTAACGAAGATACTTAGGGGAAGTGTATCGGAGTAAAAGTACACATATTATTTAGGAAATGTAGTGGAGTAAAAGTGAAAGTTGACAGAAGTATAAAAAGTAAAGTAAAGTACAGATACTCCCAAAAAATACTTAAGTTCTGTAACAAAGTATTATTATTACATTACATTACACCACTGCTGAATATTCACAGACATATTAGAAAAGATGGCAAACATGCAAATGAATGTTGATCATTTCACTCGTGTCTACAAAGGTGTTTTTTAAAATTAACAAAACTAAAGCTAAAAAGAAAAACAAGTATGATGAGTTGAGTAGTATGTTTCCTGGTACTTTTTTCCACCTTTTCCGTGAAATAAATTATTCTTTATTTCAAGACCTTGAGAAGTTTAAAGCAAAAAAATAAACAGCACACACAACAAGGCTTTGACAATAACCTTTTTTTTTTGAGCCACTTCTCTGTATAATACGAAGTTCACTAAGTTTATACTTCAAGAGACATTATTGAATGGATATGGTTTATGAAATGTGCACTCTTTGTATAGAAGTGGCATCAAGGAAACAATTCTTTAAAATGACCCTCAGTGATTCAGACCATGAAATTTGGTGTATGTTTAAAAGCATATGAAATTTCAATTGCAGTATTCCCAAAGGCCAACCATTGTTGAGAATTGTATTCATAATGAAAACATCTTCAAAGATATTTGTTCCTGTTTTGTTTAGTTCGGGTCATGACTTCAAACTGGCACCAGATTTTTTGCTGAATGCCCTTCAGTATCGTCCCACAGGTAAACCAATTCTGTGGTTGTGTGAGGTGATGGTGGCTGAGGAAGACAGGAGAAAAAGAAAACTGTGAGGATGTGATGAGACATGCTGTTTCATTAACCTCACGTATGAACCTCAATCAACAGAGCAGCTGTGTGCTGTTGAAGGGAAGAAAGTCTTTCGCAGATGTCTTTCAATGCACGAGTTATGTGTGCGAGTATCAGTTTGACTATTCCTTGACTCGCTCAGTAAGTGGTGCATCATCCGCAAATAATTACAGTGATTTTTATAATTTTACAGAAGTCATTCATTGTGATTAATTAACAAGGTTGATCCTGAACCAACTTCACTCAGCGGTGATAAGTGAAGAGAGTAGGTACCATGACCTTCGTGGTGCTTTTGTTTTTACCTCTGATATCAAATACGAAATGTGATTGTGACTACCTGAGTAGACACAAACTGAAGAATGACTTTGATTTCACTTTCAGTTCACTTTGTCTTTAATATGAGTCCTTCAAATTAGACTTTGGTAGGCATTGCTGACAATTACTCTATGTTTCTGATATTATTTTTGTTGTGAATGATTTAAGATTATCCAAAACACTTAAAGCTGCAGTTGGTAATTTATTAGCCGTTAGCAAATATGATAAAAAGTTACTTTTTATAAATCTGTCACTATATCCTGACGGTAATGCATGAGACAGATACTCTATGAAAGAAATCATGTTTTTACCATGCCCGAACAAAAACAACCAATCAGAGCTGAGCAGCCTCAGGGAAGCTGTCAATCAAACTCCGATCGAACTGTCAAACGGCAGCGCTGATTAAATATGAATCAACATTCTATTACTGTAACACCTATTTCTGGCCTCAAATGTTTTCAGAAACATAATTTAGTTTCCTGTTTAGGTGTAAAATAAGAAAGTTTGTGACCGCCATATTGAATAAAGTCGCGCCAAAACCAAGCACCGCCCACCAGCAGGGGAAAACTTTCTAATTTTACAATGAGAAATCTTGCATTAGGATCGCAGGAGGGCAGAGATGAACCTGTTTTTTTTCAGATTACCTGTCTCATGCACTACTGTCAGGATATAGATACCGCTTTATAAAAATAACTTTTTTATCATAGTTGCTCAAAGTTACCGACTTCAGCTTTAAAGCGGCCATAGTCAATATTTTTTTGTGAACAATGGATCAAATATGTATGTAAGGGTTGTTTTTCATAAAGAAATCCACAGAGACTAATCACCTGACTCTACAGTTCCCCACAGCTCTACAGTATGAAGCCTTCTGGTGTCTTTCAGCTCATTATTTTGGTTGTCGGTCCTGTAACTTTACAGTTTTAGTTATTCGCCTTATTCGCCTCTCGCATCATCATCAAAAGCTCTAAAAGCCTCATCGTACACTACCTGCCAAACACCAAATATCCGAGAGACACAGTTAATAACTAGCTGGTGAACATAGCGGAGAATATTTCCTTTAGGGGTTGGTGGAGATTAAAAACAGAGTGCTGGACACACACAACTCCAAATGAATGCTAATGTTACTTTGTATCTGCTGAATAGAACACTGTTTGCAAACAAGTTCATTATACCATTGTTTCACAGCTCATTTGCCTTCAGGTGCCTAAGAAATCAGTTATTGCAGGATAAACTTGAGTCAGTGTATGAAAATTTATCAGGTAATAGGCTACAATCTCCATATTTATGACCCATTTCAGAAGGTCAAGTGACCTGAAGGGACCAGGAGACAGACATAATGATAATAATGAAAACCTTTTTCAGTAATTAAATCTTAAATTCTCACAATCCACTGCTCCCCTCAACCTATAAACAATTAAACTCCCTACTTGGCTGTTTTCCAACTCGATCAAACTTAGCTTTCAGAACACACACTGCCAGCGGGAAGTGGATCAGAGGCAGAAGGATGGTCTCCTCACCTTTCAAGTAGGATCATACTTCTCAGAGAAGTGCCAGCTCAGTCCTTATTCCTACTTCTACATAAACACAACAGAACCTGAACAAGTTTGTGGGAACAGAGAAAAAATAAAGTATAATGAAGAGGGCTGCTCAGCACTTTTTAAACCCTTAATCACCAACATCAATCCTCCTGTAAACCCACTGACCCGCAACAATCCACATCACTCAAGACACTTCACACAATAGCGGGAAACTTGTATGGTTTTCTTCAGTCTATCAACTGTTCTCACTCACTCACATTGTGGCAGTAGGTAAAGTGACTAAATGTGCAAGAAATAACCCAAATCGCTCTTAGTTATTCTGATGATCTACAAAAAAGAAAACACTGCAAAGCTACTTACTGTGTAACTAAAGAACATCGACAGTATAAACAAAAAAATAATTTAATAACAATTGTATTGAGTAGTGTAATTTTTGAGAATTTTATAAGCCACAGTAGGATAATTTATCAGTTTTAATATTGATTACACACCGCAGCATATTAGACTGTCATCGGGTCATTGAATGGGGCGTTATCAGTGGTTATAAGCCTCATAGATGTGGGTCAGTAGGGCCCTGCTACACCCAGTAGTAGGATTTGTCATCTATTCACATTGTTGATTGCCAAAAGAAGGAATAAAATAAGACAACAGGGACCCTTAAGTGACTGCAGTAATTATTACAGGAGCATTAAGTTTCACTTTCACTTTTGAAACGTAGAACTTTAAGCCAAATCATGGTGTTTTTCCACTAAACTTAACTAAGCGGTTTTGTTGCCTAAACCTAAAGAATTTGTAGTTTTGTTGCCTAAACCTAAAGAAGACATTTTTTTAGTGTTCAAAACGAGTGAAAGTAGATTGAAGTTCTTGCCGGTTCTACTAGACTACCCCAACCTTCATCTAAGGGATAATGTACAGCGAGCCGGTCATTGTTGTGAAAGAATCCCCGACGCGGAGCAGAGGGTTTGACCCCGTCTCTCATCGCCCTGAAGGGGATTCTTTCACAACATTGACCCGCTAGCTGTACATTATCCCGCTTATTACACGGCTACTTACTTAAGATATCAATATTTTAACACAAAAACGGTCCGCCAGAGTCCGACATCAGAACTGCACCCATAGCAACGGTCTGCTATACATAGCAACGGTCTGTTATACAGAAATTACCGACCGCAGAACGCCGTGATTGACCAATCGGAATCGAGTATTCAACACATCTGTGTAATAACGCATGATATTGTTCTCCTCCCGACCCCAGCTTCATGCATCCCTGAACACACGATTCAATGCCTGTATGGTGTAGAAAGAAATTAGAAAGACTAGACATCATATATAGAAAATGATTTATTTAAATGGTGAAAGTGCTGCAGGCGGTGTGTCGCTCCCCGTCTGACCTTAATGCGTGTACATTAAACAAACAGACAAACCGAACTGAAAACATAACCTCCTTGGTGGAGATAACTAACTGTATGTTGACCTGATGTTAGCACATGTGTTTTCTTGTTGGAAATGCAATTGTGAGTGACGGGTTGTAAATGGGTTTTGGCAGGCAGCTGCCACCCCCTCTTCCCGGTACTGCATACCGGCACTGAATCTTTTAGTGGTACGGAGTACCATACCGGTGAACTTCTTTCACCCCTGATTCAAAATGTAACGTTTCATTCAGTTTTACAACACGTTAGAACGTGTTGCTTTTAAGTTTCGCTTTGATGCTCATCGCAAGTGATAATGTACATTTAACGAGCTGATAACATTCGAATCGAGTGCACAATTAGCCAAGGAAGCACTAAACACTCAGACAACATACTGATACAAAACATGTAGTAGTAGAGAAAATATAGAGAAAATATATCCTTGTATGTATTACTTACAATGTAATTACTAACATTTTATCACCTCTCATAATACATAATTAATGGCCGCATTCACAATATTTGCTCATTAACAGTAGGTGAGAGTCACAAAGGCTAATTTCAATACCTGTGAGACCGTCTCGTGTGTGTCCCTGTGCAAAAAGTCTGACCTTTATAGTTGCACAGCCGTCAGCAGCTACGACAGTGCGATCTACCTTTTTTTGTCCAATTATCACTTCAAACGAGTGATATGACTGAATGATGGATGACTAATTTTAACTCACGCTGTGAAGGTAATGTCTATTCCAATCAACATCGCTGACCCATGATTGCTGAATTTAAAAAAAAAATATATATATATATATATATATACCCTATTAATAAGGGGGGGGGGGAAATCCTTTTCATTATTGCCTCTGAGATGATGATTACATATAAAAAGCTGTTGAAAAGCTGTTGTGTGCATGGGCATTACTTAAATTGAAACTTGAATATGCAACATTTAATAGTTTTTACAGTATGTTTACTGAGTCATTCATGCAATCAGCCTCTTCATGAATTATTCCAATGACTTGATTGCAACCAAATAGAATTCTGAGGATGATTCGGTCGTGTGAGTAATGCTGTTTTTCTTCTCTTGAAAAACTACTTCTGAACACCATGAATGGCTGCCTTCATCCCCTTCTATTGCTTTTGCTTTCTTTCTTCTTCTTTTTTTCCCTTTTTCAAGGACAACTGTCTACAGTGGGTTATTCAAGTGTTTGCCTTGGTTTCTAAGATACTGCGTGTGTGTGTGTGTGTGTGTGTTCATGTGTGCTGCCAACTTTCATTTTCAATTTTGCCATGTTTATCCAGCAGATTCTCTGCAATCTGTTGACAAAGAGCCGGCCATGACAGCTAGGGCAAATGTGGCGGGATTGCTAGAGAAGCTGACAGAAAGAGTAAAACTGATGGCTGTCAACCCTGAGCAACTCTTCATAAGGGGGACATATCTATAGGGACGGTATGGCGAATGAAAATGTCTCCTCTGACCTACCGGCTGAGCTGCACCATATGTCATCTAGGTGTTCAATTTCCTCCCATTGTCACACGCCAAATGTTGAAATAATCCCAAATATTATTCCTGCATTTGTTGTGGAAGTCATTGGGGGTTTTTGGAGAACTGGTACATGTAATCATTCAGGCAGCAGGGGTTTCTACATAATGAGGTTTATTGAGGTTGTGCAGAAGGCACTGTTGCAGGAAAAGAAGTCTGGAGGTGATGAAGACATTGATTAGCTTCAGAGCAGTGAAACAAACAGGTGGCGTCGGAGATAGGCAGCGTTTCTCCGGCTTTGGGGGGGAATGTTTTCCTGTGTCATTGACATACTCGGAGGCAGGGGGGTGAGGTGACACCGGTGTTGAGTGAGAAGTTATGAGTGCAGGAGTAATGAAGTGCGAATTTACGATTTCGAAATTTATTGCAGTTGTGTTTGTGGAAGATTACTTTCTCTTAAAGCAGACAGTTGGCGAGGAATTAGGAGGTGTTAGAGATAATGAATCTGGTGGCGAGGTGGAGCTCGATCCAGCAGTGGTAAATTCAAATTTGTTTATGGAGATGCATCACTGTCTGTCACTATAAAAGTTGACTGCAAACCGGGGGAGGATAGGACACCGAGAGGACTTACAGTGGCAAATGAGAAAGCTGCACTCATGGCATGACATGACATGGCCTTATCTGGCAGCAGGAGAGTTAGTTATAACATCTAAATATAAATGTTGGAGCCCTATAGGAGAGAACGGGGGCTGTAACAAAGTATATATATACCATGAACAAAATCAATCACAAGTATATTATGTCACAAACTGAAAGATTAACAATGTGTTTTAGGATTTGCAGAAAGTACATTGCAACCATGCTTTTTGAGGGTGACGCAGGATGAGGATCATTTTACTAGTTGGGATACTGTGACAGTTAAATACAACCAATAAAATCTACCATACCATCAATATGAGGTTTGTCTGTTGAGGAGTTTTCACTGTGTTTAAAGGTAGAGTTGTTGTTCAAATACATTTTTTGTTATAGTTGTTGACATTCTCATTACATCCCGACAGCAATTAAAGGAACAATATGTAGGACTGACAGCTACACTTTAAAATGGGTAACAGCAGTCCAAATTCAAAATTCATGGCTCCAAATAATTGGACGTTTTTGCAATTTGAGGGTTACCTTCTTGACACGACCGCATTAGCCTCTGGCCAGCAGCAGTAGTTTAAATCACTTCCCCGGCTGTGTGTCTCAAATACTCGTTGCCTTGATAACCCAGCTGCACACGGACCACAGAGACATGAGCCGAGGCTTTTAATGTCGGGTAAAATCTAACGTTAACGTTACCTCTGTTGATCCTGTCTGTTTGCTTGCTTCCATGGCTGCAGAAGGCTGTGCCAATTTGTTTCACATGTGGCAACGGGGTTCCGAAATGGGCAGTGGACGGGGTCACACAGATCCAAAACAAAACAGACGCTCTGACCGGAATGGAAATTTCTAAGGAGAACTTATTGGCTGTAGCATTGATTGTTGTAGAAGCCAGTATTTCAATTCAGCATGTTTCCTTAATCTCTGATGACATGTAATGGTCATTTTCTGATTTATTACAGTTAATATATTACATATTGGTCCTTCAATAAATCAAATGCTCTGACAAAAAACGAAAACAAATCTGGTATCTGTGGGTGTTGCAGGATTGTAATAAACCCGTCTAATGAAATGACTGAATGGCCTATACACCTGCCTGACTGCGCACACTCTGCCCGTGCACTCATTGTGCATCACCAGAGTCTTCCAGCTGCTAGCTTGACAGCTTTGAGTACTAACAATAGCCATGTTTGTTGTTTATTTTCATTATGATATGTTTATAAGGATCATTTTGAGGAAGTGGCTTTGGAGGGAGGCCTGAAGGGATGGACTTGGCGACTTTCTCGCTAGATTTAGGGACTTTTTGAGCTAGTGCTGCTCGCTACTTTCATTGGAAAAGAGTTGGCAATACTGGGCTGGGTTTTTCAGTTGGATCATTTTTTAAAATCTAGATTCAAAGAAGAAAAAAAAAATAAGATTTCTACCTTTAAAGGTCCCCTCCAGACATGTTTTTTCAGATATATAAAAATAATATGCTTTGAAAAATACTTATAAAAATAAAAATCCAGAATCTATGAATATCCAAGTCATCTAAGAAATTTAACTTCTCGACAAAATATATCTCTTTCTTCACTGAAAAGTCCACCCACGTTTTTTAGTGGAGGGGGACTTTAAGTAAAACATGGCCGGCAGGCGTTGTTGTCTTATCTCTGATTAATTTGAATTAAATTTGAGACATTTTTTTACACCCGTATAGTAAATGCACTGGCTGTTATTTTACGTGGGATTGTTTTCTGATCGGCTTTAAGGCTCTTATGGCTCAGTGAGAGTCCATGACAACATCAGCAGACTTTTGGACAATAGTGCAGAGACAATCTGTTTTAACTAGAAAGGCAGAACTACAAGCTCACCACTCCACTCTCCAGGGGAGCGTCCAGCAACTAGAGCTGAGTCTTTGTTTCAGTAGAGCGAGTCCTGGAGGCTGAGACCTGGAGAGTGTGTCCGGATTTGTGAGATCAAGTATATAGGCAAAGATACATATACTAATATCAGCATGCAAATGCCCTTTCTGTATTTACTTAAACGCCCTCTATCAGAGACCTCCAGGGGAGGCCTCCCTGCTTCATATCAATGGCACAATGTGAAGTGGCAACATAAAAGAAGTAGTTGAACCATCAGGGTGAACAAGATGAAAATAAATTGGTCACTGAGGGAGCGAAAGGCCAGGAGACCGCTGGCTTTTGGCTTACCCTCAGGGTAGCTGAGCCACAGAGCGGGACCCGCGGTCTCCAGTGGGGGTGCATGTTAACCACCACACTGTTTGAATGTTGCAATTAGCCAAATGTCATGAGTCAGAAATCTGCCTTTCAGGGCAATGTTACACATAATCAGGCTGAAAAGGTTGTCCACCACATGATGGGGAAATTTCATGAAATGATGCCGCTCATGCAGTATTGAGATCTAACAAAAGATAGAAAAGAGAGTGATGTTCCTTCTCTTTCTTCATCCATTAAAGCAGAAATAATTATTGCAGAGTAAGATAGCCTACCCTGTACTGAATGTAAAGTCTGGCTGTTATGCACAGCATTAAAAGGCTAGATAAAATACAGTATAATGAATGCAGATAGGTCTTGCTGGTCGTGTGTCAAAATATACAGTGGAGCTCTGTAATCACACTGTCTACATTTCCTTTGAGAATGTATGATTCTGACATTTCTTGTGTCTAAAATTGGCTCTTCACAGTCATGTTGGCACTACGGATATGAATATCGTGCATGCAAATATGCTAATCATTTTTGCATGTTGTTACATCTTGAATAAATATGTCCACTGTCTGTATTGTGTGAAGCTGATTTTGTTACTGTAAACTGCTGCCTGTCATTATTATTCATTTATGTTCACCTAGATAAGAGGGTGATTTACTCAGAGGACTGTTTTGTTGCATCCACAATCAGACAGACTGATTTTTGTTTAAATCTGTATGGCTATTTTGCACAAATGACTAAACACACTGAGTTCAAAGTGGATAGTCGCTATTTCTATAGATGTATTATGTGATTTTGTCTGAAGAACTGTCTTAAATATTAACATCTTTAATCTTTAGCCATTTGATTACATACAAAGGATGGAGGAAATGAAATATAGACATTTGTTCACACTAAGGCTGTCAATCGATTCAAATGTTTAATCCTGATTAATCACATCATTGTCCATGCTAAATCACAATTAATCACATTTTTTAAGATGTTCAAAATGTACCTTAAAGGGAGATTGGTCAAGTTTTTAATACATTTTAAATTTAGTATTTTAATTAAACTCTTTATCAGCATGGGAGTGTGGGAAATATGCTTGCTTTATGCAAACATATGCATATATACAGTATATTACTGGAAATCAATTAACAACACAAAACAATGACAAATATTGTCCAGAAACCCTCACAGGTACTGCATTTGGCATAAAAAATATGCTCAAATCATAACATGGCAAACTACAGCCCAACAGGCAACAACAGCTGTCAGTGTGACAGTGTGCTGACTTGATTATGACTTGTCCATGTCCATGACAGTTTTTCCTCACCAAAACTTAGCGTAAGTTTGGAGCGTTATTTAGCCGCCTTTGCGACAAGCTAGTATGACAAGGTTGGTACCATATCTAGCTTTAAAACTGAGCCCAGTACAATCTCTGGAAGATCGATTGTGTTAATGCGTTAAAGAAATTAGTGGCCTTAAACAGAATTTGCATCAACGCGTTATTATCTCGTTAACTTTGACAGCCCTAGTTCACACTTGTTTTTAAGCTTTCTCACATTGTTGTCACGACATCGTTCAAATACTAGAATGAATGCTTGCAATGTGCCGTGTGAATCGTCTTTTTTATACAGTAATTGAAAAATGACTGACTAAATTAATATGGTCGTCTCTGCTTTGTTGTCATTATTACTACTTGTGCTCTCTGTAGAAAAAGGATCCCCCATTACAAATATTTCTTTGTAGCAATGTCCAGAGAAGTGAAGCAGTTTGAGGCCAAATTGTTCCCCTGAGTGCTGAACAAATAGCACAGCAGTAAATAACCGTTAAATAAACACCCCTAAAGTAACCACACCATTCCAAACACTAGTGTATTATACCACATCTTTATAAGATGGAGCTGTAACTCTGCAGGTGGAACTTTGTAATTGGGCCCTGTGGGATTGACTATGTGTTTTTGTTCTTCCGTTAAATTCACATGTACGACAAGCTAGATAAATTAGGAGGAGCCTATGCAGGACTTGGTGGTGAGATTGTGTGGAGGAAGAGGGGCTGATCCCTGTAATAGAGAAACCAAATTGTGTCAAAGTGAGTATAGTATTGACTACACAATGCCAAATCTTTTGTCCCCATATCACCTCTGGAAACTCAACCAGTTGGATTTAAAGCTTAAATGGTGGATTGCACATGGTGCCCTGTCTGCACAATATCTGCAGACAATCCTAATCCCTGTCTATCTCTCTAAAGATACAAATATTGACAAGCTGTCCCACACTGCGCATAGCACCAATTGCACCATAGCCTGAAGCTATCCTCCCCACTGCTGTCCAGATCTTTGCTTGGGGAAATGTCATTCAGAGATAACTGAATCTCTAACTGAGTCCTTCCTGGCTCCTCTGGGATGGAATAAAGTTGAATCTGAAACTTGTTCAAAACTATGGCCAAGACAAAATATGTTTTTAAGACACCATATATTTAACCAGTGTGTCAGACAGTCAATATTTGGAGGTGATACACCATCCTCATGTGTGCAAGGATAATGGTAAAGCTTATAGATCTTTATTTGAATTTAAATTATTTGAATAAGATGGACAGTAACACAGTAATCTATACTATACTATGACTTTTTTATGACTTTTTTCTACATACTATTCTCTGACTTTTTTTGACATACTATTCTATGACTTTTTCCGACATACTATACTATGACTTTTTGACATATTACACTAAGACTTTTTGGACATGCTATATTATGGCTTTTTTGTGACTTTTTCGACACACTATAATATGACTTTTTTTTTTTACTTTTTTGGACATGCTTATACGATGACTTTATGACCTTTTCCGACATACTATACAATTACTTTTTTATGACTTTTTTTGACATATTGTTGTTACTTATTTTCAATATAATATACTATAACTTTTTTATGACTTTTTTCTACATACTATACACATACTATAGTAAGACTTTTTGACATATTGCACTATGACTTTTTTCGACATACTTAAATAAAAAAAGTCATAGTATACTATGTCAAACTAAATAAAAAAGTCATAGTATGTAGAAAAATAGTCATATTATAGAAATATTTTTTTTTAAAAGGTCACAATATAGTATGTCGAAAAAATTAAAAAGTCATAGTATAGTATGTCAAATATATATATATACA
Organism: Sebastes umbrosus; assembly: GCF_015220745.1. NCBI lineage: Eukaryota > Metazoa > Chordata > Actinopteri > Perciformes > Sebastidae > Sebastes > Sebastes umbrosus. Next base: position 21,228,714 of record NC_051285.1, read on the forward strand.
ATTATAGTATAGTATGTCAAAAAAATCATAGTATAGTATGTCGAATAAAATGAAAAAGCCATAGTATATAGTATGTCGAAAAAAATTCATAGTATAGTATGTCGACAAAATAAAAAAGTCATATTATAGTATGACCGAAAAAAGTCATAGTATAGTAATTAAAAAAAATAAGAAAAAGTCATAGTATAGTATGTCAAAAAAATGAAAAACGTAAGTGTAGTTTGTCGAATAAAAAGTTATAGTATAATATGTCGAAAAAATTAAAAAAATAATAGTATAGTATGTCAAAAAAATTTAAAAAACAGTGAAAGAATAGTATGTCGGAAAAAAAAAGAACAGTCATAGTATAGTATATACAAAAAAAGGCATAGTATAGTATGTTGAAAAAAGTAATAGTATAGTATGTCAAAAAATCAAAAAAGTACTAATATAGTTTGTGGAAGAAAAATTATGGTACAGTATGTTTACATTTTTTTTCAAAAAATCAAAGTATAGTGTGTCGAGAAAAAACTCCTAGTATAGTATGCTGAAAAAATGTCATAGTATAGTATGTTGAAAAAATTGTAAAAGTCATTGTATAGTATGTCGAAAAAGTTTTTAAAAGTAATTTTATATTATGTCACTATAAAGACATTGTCCAGTATGTCAAAAAAATAAAAGTAAGTCATAGTATAGTATGTCGAAAAAATTAACTAAAGTCATAGTGTATTATGTTGAAACAAAAGTCACAATAGTATGTTGAAAAAAAAAAGAAAAGTCATAGTATAGTATGTCAAAACAAAGTCTTAGTATGTCGAAAAAATTCAAAAGTCATAGTATAGTATGTTGGAAAAAAGTCATAGTATAATATGTAAAAAAAAAATAAAAATTCATAGTATAGTATTTCGTAAAAAAGTCGTAGTATTGTATATCGAAAAATTTAAATAAAGTCATAGTATATTACGTTCTGGCCTGATGAAAAGGAACTTTCAGTTCATTTTTGCAGCCACTAGGGATTGCTGCTTCTTTTTACTACAGGCTTTAATGCTTGTCCTTTGACACTGGTGGCCATGTTTGTTTTTCCCTGCACTCCTGAGTAGAAAAGTGAACAGTCTAGTCAGAGCATCTGCATCCCTCTTCTTTTGGAATCACTTTTAGAATCATTGTCTGTATGTACTGCTTTTATAAGATGCCAATATTTACATCAATGTTTATATTTTGTTTGGATGGCTAGATTAGACCATGTTTTTTTATGTGTTATGCACTACTCATTGTTGACTATGTAACCTGTCCTGTTAATGGTTTTCTGCTAGATATATTGATAGCCAGATATCTCACATATGCTTTATGACGCATATGATAGGCATGATGGAAATGTTTATTAATGAGGCTTATCTGACTCATTGTTTCCTTTATTTTCTATTTTTATTTAAGTTTTACTCCATTCTCATACTGTCAGTACTAACAGTGGTGCGCAATAACTCCATCATTCATTTACTACAGTGTGTTGAAGGAGCTGTCTGTCTGTCTAGTTAAGGAAAAGTCATATTATATGTCGAAAAAATTAAAATAAGTCATAGTTTAGTATGTCGAAAAAAAGTCTTGGTACGTCGAAAAAATTTAAATTCATAGTATAGTAGGTTGAAAAAAAGTCACAGTATAGTATGTTGAAAAAAAGTCATAGTATAGTATTTCGACTAAATAAATAAAAGTCATAGTAGAGTATGTCGACTAAATAAACAAAATTCATAGTATATTATGTCGAAAAAAAGTCATAGTATGTAGTATTTCGACTGTTTTTTTAATGTCAAAAACATAAAAAAAAGTCACAGTATGGTATGTTGAAAAAAATTTAAAAAATTCATAGTATAGTATGTCGAAGAAAAGTAATAATATATTATGTCGAAGAAAATGTGAAAAAGTCATCATTTATTATGTTGAAAAAAACGTCAAACTATAATATGTCGAAAAAAGTAAAAAAGTAATAGTATGGTTTGTCGAAAAAAAGTCATAGTATAGTATGTCGGAATAAATAAAAAAAAGTCATAGTATAGTATTTAAAAAAAAAATAGAAAAGTCATAGTGTATTAGTCAGGAAAAAAGTCATAGTATAATATGTAAAAAAAACAATAGCATAGTATTTAGAAAAAAATTAAAACAGTCATAGTATAGTATGTAAAAAAATCAAAATAAGTTTCAGTATAGTATTTTGAAAAAAGTCATATCATAGTATTTCGAAAAAATAAATAATTCATAGTATAGTATGTCGAAAAAAAGTCATATAGTATGTCAAAAATATGAAAAAGTCATAGTATAGCATGTTGAAAAAAAGTCATAGTATAGTTGGTCGAAAAAATTTAAAAAGTCTAAGTATAGTATATAAAAAAAGTCTTAGTATGTCGAAAAATTAAAAAGTCACAGTATAGTATGTTGAAAAATTAAAAAAATTAGTAAAGTATGTTGATTAAATAAACAAAAGTCATATTATATTATGTCGAAAAAAAGTCATAGTATATATTATTTCGACTGTTTTTTTTTTAAGTCAAAAATATATAAAAAAAAGCCACAGTTTAATATGTCAGAAAAATAAAAAAAAGCCACATACTGGCTATACATATTTTTGACATACTATACTATGGCTTTTTTAAAAATACTATACTATAACTTTTTTTGACATACTATACTATGACTTTTTTTTTTTTTTTGACATACTATACTATGGCTTTTTTTCGACATACATATGACTTTTTTTATGTTTTCCAAACGCTATACTATGACTTTTTTCGACATGCTATACTTTGGCGTTTTACATTTTGTCGTCATATCATACAATACTATGGCTTTTTTTCCGACATACTATACTATGACTCTTAAAATGTTTTCTTCATACTATACTATGAGTTTTTTTTGGACATACTATACTATGACTTTTTAATTTTTTGGACATACTATACTATGGCTTTTTAAATACTATGCTATGACTTTCTTTCGACATACTATACTATGACTTTTTATTATTTTGGCCTGCTGTACTGTGACTTTTTAAATTTTTTCAACATACCATACTATGGCTTTTTAATATTTTTTCGACATACTATACAGTGACTTTTAATTTTTTTCGACAAACTATACTATGGCTTTTTTTTCGACATATTATACTATGGCTTTTTAAATTTTTTCGACATACTATACTATGGCTTTTTTTTTTACATACTATACTATGACTTTTTAAAAATTGTTTGACATACTATACTATGACTTTTTAAATTTTTTCGACCAACTATACTATGGCTTTTTTCAACATAATATACTATGGCTTTTTTTTCAACATGCTATACTATGACTTTTTAAATTTTTTTGACATACCATACTATGGCTTTTAAATATTTTTTCAACATACTATACAATGACTTTTTTTGTAATTTGTTCGACATGCTATACCATAACTTTTTTTTCAAAATACTATACTATGACTTTTAATTTTTTCGACAAACAATGCCATGGCTTTTTTTTTTTCAGAATATACTATGGCTTTTTACTTCAACATACTGTACTATGACTTTTTATCATTTTGGCCGGCTATACTATGACTTTTTCAATTTTTTTGACATACCATACTATGGCTTTTAAATATTTTTTTGACATACTATACAATTACTTTTTTTTATTTTTTTGACATACTATACTATGGCTTTTTTTTCAACATACTATAATATGACTTTTTAAAACATTTTCGACATACTATATTATGACTTTTTAAATTTTTTCGACATAATAAACCATGGCATTTTTTTGACATAATATATAATGGCTTTTTTTTCTCAACATATTACAGTATACTATGACTTTTAATTTTTTGGTCAAACTATACTATGGCTTTTTTTCCGACATAATATACTATGGCTTTTTTTTTCAACATGCTATACTATGACTTTTTAACTTTTTTGTACATACTATACTATGGCTTTTTAAATACTATACTTCGACTTTTTTTCGACATACTATACTATGACTTTTTTAAATATTTTTTCGACATGCTATATCAGAACTTTTTTTTCGACATACTATACTGTGACTTTTTACATTTTTTCTACGTACTATACTATGACTTTTAAAATTCTTTTGACATACTATACTACGGCTTTATTTTGACACAATATCTCCTTTTTTATTTTGTCAACATGCTATACTTTTTTTCCGACATACTATTCTATGACTTTTACGATTACTTTTTTCGGCATACACACGATTTACATACATATATATACATATAGTATGTAAATATATATACACACCCACCCACCCACACACACACACACACACACACATACATACATACATATACTCTACCGACAGTATATATATATATATATAAACTATGTAAACATCAAGAACGATATTTTGAAAGAATATATTTAACCTAAGACATCAAAAATTCAGACAAACGTAAAGCATGGATCACATAAATCATCCAGAGCACCTTCTGTAAGGAGAGGCATTCTACATCTTTATCGTGTTCTGCTGTGGTATGGTTATTTGACAACATCTGACAAAGATCTCTGTTAGATTGAAATGTTTGTCTGTTTACTCCAATTAGCTGGTTTCTACCATTACAGTGTGTGGATCTTTTATCCGACGTTTGCCATGAGCAGTTTTTGAGAAATAGAATCACATATGATCAATACAGTCAGAACAACCCTGTAAAATAATTCATCATTTAACTGTGTAGCACCTGTGTGAGCCACTGGCTACGTTGTTGTATTAATACCACATATATAGGGCGCTAATATTCTAACATTGAATCCATGGACTTGGAAACAAGAAAGATATCTGTTCAGGCAAAAATAATAAAATTCTGTATTCTATATTGTATATAAAAAAAAGACAATATCTAAACTAGCTTGAGAAGTTTAAAAAAAGGAATTTCAAAATTCCCAAACTTTTGTGGGTAAATGCAGTGTGTCAGATTCATAGGCATTGTGAGAAGAAATCTGGTTTGTTTTCACATACACATTTTATTTTGCATCAAAGGATTGAAAAACGGCCCAACTGTATGTGGCTGCGTATTCCTGAGGGCAAACCAATCTGGCAGGTAAAGATTCTTCAAAGGGAGAGCCATTACCAGAACAATGATCAGAACAAAACCATCCAAAACAAGTGGAAAGACATCGCATCGCGAATCTCATTGGCAGAAAACGCTAATTGGCTGCATTTTAAAACTGGAAAAAGGTTTTTAAAAGCTCTTCAAATTTGGCAGTTGGTCAAGACTATACATCTTTGTGAGATGATAGTTTAAATTCATAACCATTTAACAGTGTAATACATAAGAACAAATATAGTATAGTTTATTTGATGTTTAACATCATATATACTTGTCGTTAAACTCTGCATGTCATTTGTCTTCAGGTGACAACAGGACATTTTGGCCTGGACATTTCCCTTTACTGTCATATTGTCCTTTCAATATTGCACTGTCACTATGTCACTGTATGTAATTGGAAAAAGAATTACCAAAACAAATATATATATATATTTTTATTAACATACTCTTTTTTTTGTGAATGGCAGGGAAGAGACACAAACCTATTTTCCTATGTCTTTGCTTTGGATATCACAACTGATGTGTTGCTTTGTTACCATAAAACAATGTTCTGGTAACTATTTGCTGAGAACCATTGTTAGTGTAATGCATAATAGGAAGTAGTGTAAAACACAGTTTGTTATATTGGCGTATTAATTCCAAGTATTTACCTGTGTTTTTCCTTGCAGCTGTTTCTCAAAACAATTATAGCACAGCCAAGTATATATCTTCTGTTTAAGGTTCTGTTTAACATAGACGTCCCTCTTTGCCATTATGATTCTCCTCCTCAGCTCAGCTGACAATGGGTTTGTGCTTATTTTCACCAAAACGCTCTGTGCAAAGTACAACGATACAGTAGCTTCATCAAAATAAGCTAACAGTTTGAGCATTAATGAAAAAATCATTCACAGTAATAAATCACAAAAGAGACAACATTGGGTTTGGCTTGCATAGCAAAGCAAAAAGGAAGAGGAAAAAAAAACATTAAAAAATATATTTACAAATTATGCAAGTCCTTTTTCGTATTAGTTAGTCATTTTGTCGTGATTTTTCTTCTTCATCTCCACCGTGTGAATATTTGTACACCATGTGACAGAAAAAAGAAGCGGGACATATAACATACCGTTTACTCTTTTGAAGAGGGGGGATGAAAATAACACTGTGAGACTGGTGTCTGTGTCTGTACATGACATTTACAGCTCTGCATTTTATCTCGTACTCTTGTTCCTTTGTCTTCATTCTGTCTCCTCTCCGTCTCCCAAACATCATTCTGTGTCACTCGCAGAGAGAAAATCTCATAGCGCTTACAAACAAGGTGTCCTTGGACAGGGAACAACTGCAGGGAATGATGCTTCACAAAGACTCTGGAAGAGCAGAAAAACAACAATGTAAAATCTGGGTGACATTTAATACTTCACTCTCAATATCTGCATCTCCATTTTCACAATTCAAGGATGTATCTCACTTTTGCAAGCTAGAAATTGTTTGGATTCTACAGCTTTCCTTCTTGTTGAAAATGGTGGAGCATTCTTTTTTTTATCCCTATTGAGAGGTATACATTATATAACTGTATTGTGATGCTGTCACAACTGACTAGAAGAGGCAAATCTGAGTTGTCTCGTCTTTCTTTACAAATTGTTAAAGAAGTGACAGCCACAATTTACGATGCATTATTTGCCCTATAATTACTAAACAGCATGGCTTCTCTGTTATTCTTTGTCAATCAGAGTGAAGCAAAAAAACAACTATAAAATGGATTATAAAAATGGCAAGAAAGTTTCAGTAAAACTGGCATATTATTTCTCTAAGTGACATTTGCTTGCTTAGATTACATTCATTATGTTTTATGTGCACACAAGTACATCCTCGTGAGGATTAACACTTACAGTGCTCCCTTTTCTCTGTGCTGTTTGTGGAAGGATGCCCGTTGTGGGTGGGATCTGTGCCAGGTCTCTTGTGGGAGCCCCTACTCAGGGTGGCCCTGTTGGATGTTGTTGTGCCGCTCCAGGAAGCCATATGCTGCCGCTCCAGCGTCGACACGGTCACCATGCACTCCTCAGAGGGGTCTGAGGCCGCAGCTGCCCACGAGCTGTGCATGCGGGAACCCACGCTGTGCAGGGACTTCATGGCCGGTGTGTGGGCTGCTGAGTGGATGATAAATGAGGGGTATTTGGCGAAGGATACAAATGAGACATCATGATAGAGGTGCTCCTCTCTGAATTTACTATAAACGGGGATTTTCTGGCAAATACTGTGCTGGGAGAGCGTAAAAAGACATAACTTACTTTCGGCGTTGTTGTCTCTTCGTCTGGGCAGAGTCCCAACTTTGCCCGTCTGTGGTTTGAGGCCAGTCAGCGCTGCCCTCTTGTGGCCAAGGCTATGTGTGCCCGGTGCGCCATGGTCTGCTGAACCAGAGCTGTCGGAGCGACACTGTTGCGAGCTTTTACCTACCGAGAGGGAATTAACAAAGATAAAGATTTGGCTAAGCATGCCTGAACAAGTATGTGGCTCACATGCAATGGATTGAGCAAGACACTTAAGTAATGGTGAATGTTACATCCTATACTTGCATTTATATAGCGCCTTTAAAGACTTCCGACGACTCATAGCGCTTTACACTCCATGTCAGCATTCCTATTCACACACACATTGATACACTGATGGCAGAGGCTGCCATACAAGGTGCCAACCTGCCCATCAGGATCTACTCTAAATACTCATTCACACACCGGTGGCACAGCCTTCAGGAGCAATTTCGGGGTTAAATGTCTTGCCTAAGGACACTTCGACAATTGAAATCAAGTCAAACTTGTGTTAAACATACGAGTCTACATGTGACGTCTTGAAAGGAGTATTGAAGATGATTCACAAGTTTCCATCACGCAGGATATTTGTGGAAACAAACAACTATAACTCCCTCATGCTTGCTACTTAGTATACATTCTTAAGAGAATATCATTACTGAGTGCTTTAATCAGAAGGCCTCAGGACCTATTTTTCTTTGTTGCAGCAATTAAGCAACCAGTTGTATGAAGTTCAAAACATAGAACAGCATTGAATCTATTTAAATCATGAAAATATACCATTTAAAGCATTAAATCCACATCTGCAATATGGCACCCCCTGTGGAAATACTGCCACCACACTGGCTTTGTTCCTCATTTGTTTCACTGGACTGAAGCTATTTTCTCAATCTGCCTGCTAGCACTTCTAATACAAACATGACACGATAAAATGTTTGCATTGCTAATGTTGGTAAATATTTTTAGTCATACCGACCTGAGTTTTGCCCCGCAACGGCTTATTAAAAATGTTGAAAACACATATCCTCAATGCACAAGTCAATCTCTTAACCTGTCAAACAACGGAGTCTAAAAATGGTACAGTTCCGTCCCTGTGGGAGAAGCCTTCAAGTTTCTCTCTAAAGAAAGGCTTTCAGACAGAACCTTATTTATAAATGCATCAAATCTTAAATGTTCGACATGTGGCTTTTCAAATATAGAGCACTACTAAAGTTTTTAATATATTCTATGTTATGGTTTTGATGTCTATGCCAGAATAGCTTCAAGTAACTTTTCACAGACTGCCTGAGAATATGTCTTTGATAAAGAATACTTACAGAGAAAAAAGGATAACCTATGATTTAGAGTAGAATATATAACAAAACTGGAAAGAGTCTGTCTGTATGTCCTTCGAATTTCTCAATAACCGTTCATCCGATGGACTTCACACTTGGCAGGTGTATTGCTGAGGACCGAAGGAAGTGCAGTGCCGAGTGTGAAGTTGTTTGGATGAGTGGTTCTTGAGAAGGCAATGCCGAAGTCCAAGACTGAATACTTTTAAGCCTATAAAAAGCAGCTATGTTTTTTTACTACATTACCATTCAGTGTCAATCATTGTCCCTGCTGGCTACATAAACATTTTTTTTTCATCTGAAAATTATACACAATTTCACCCAAAGCCCAGTTTTCCACTAGTACTTAAATGCAGCATGCATTTGCGGAACTGTATGGAGCTGGAGACGTGAAATTGTAAAACTTATCCGAGTGTATCAGGCGATCCGTGCGCACACAGGAATCTTTCCGAAAGCGAAAATGATCAGATCTGTGAAGTTGAAGCTAAACATCTGTACGTAAAATATGAATATGTATTCAGGTTATTTGTTTTACATGTGTTCGAATTGATTGGTATTTGTGTGTAGATTGGAACACACATTTGTGAGTACCCAAAATGACACACAAATTGTTATTTTTCATTTGTGTGATCATGTAATACACATTGAGAGTGACCATTTTGAGACTAATTTCACTCCATATTAAATGGGCTATTGTACGCCTTGGTCTTTGTTCTGTGCAGTGTGTCCGTAGGTGATAGTTCAGCCAGCCAACAGACTGCAGAGTGTTTGCTGCCTCAGTGGTCCAAACCCTATTGGCAGACAGGAATGTTGATATTGGCTGACTCTACGAAACCCTGGATTAGGTTAAAAAAAAATATGTTTTTGAACATTCAATGCCATGTTTTTTTACATTATTTTACTACTGGCATGGCAACTAAAAAGGCTTTGTTATGGAAAGCTTGTATTCATGGTTAAAAAAAAAAAAAGGCAACATTGTTTGTCAGACACACATGCATCCACAGCCCTGACCTCCACACACACTTTGCCTTGCTACATTAAGAAGACACTTCTTCCTGCATAATGTCATGGGAGTTAAACTGTGTACTGCAAACTCCTCTAATATTAATGCAATTTCTTGGGCTGAGTGGCTGCAGCCTTTTCAGCTCCATATAGGAGGAAAAAAAGCAATGTGTCTGCACTTTTAATATGATCTGTCCACAGCTATTTGATGCCCGCATAATAACATATTTTCCGATAAAAACATGGTTACATTTTGTTATTCTTACATCTGTTTCTTTAGACATATGTTTTGAATAATGCTCCATTTGTTAGGGATAACGAGAAAATAAAACAATCCATGTAAGATACAAAGGGATCAATAAATATGTCCAAATCTCGATAAATATACATTTATGTATGTGTATATGAATGTGTGCCTTCAATAAACAATAAATCAAATTACAGTTATAAATTAAAAACAGTATATTATTTTACTTAAAAATGTACTTGGAACTCTGTCATCCACAACATTTTCCATACTTTTATACATTCGTAATGAATATGTTCTATTGTTGAAATGGCATATATTAATACTAGGGATAATAACGCGTTAACACAAATATGTTTTAATGCCACTAATTTCTTTAACCCAACTTGTTTTTTTTTGGTTGTAGCAGGCTCAATTTTATAGTTAGAGTGAAGATACTGGCATCATATGAAACTAGAAAACCTAAGGAATCCATTGGTATCAACGTCTCATACTAGCTTTTCGTGAAGGGGGCTAAATAATGCTCCAAACTACGCTAAATTTTGGAGAGGAAAAACTGTCATGGCCATTTTCAAAGGGGTCCCTTGACCTCTGACCTCAAGATATGTGAATGAAAATGGGTTCTATGGGTACCCACGAGTCTCCCCTTGACAGACATGCCCACTTTATGATAATCACATGCAGTTTTGGGCAAGTCGTAGTCAAGTCAACACACTGACACACTGACAGCTGTTGTTGCCTGTTGGGCTTGAGTTTGCCATGTTATGATTTGAGCATATTTTATATGCTAAATGCAGTACTTGTGAGGGTTTCCGGACAATATTTGTCATTGTTTTGGGTTGTTAATTGATTTCCAATACATATATCATATCAAAATAAACATACATTTTCATAAAACAAGCATATTTGCCTACTCCCATGTTGATAAGAATATTAAATACTTACAAATCTCCCTTTAAGGTACATTTTGAACAGATTAACAACGTGTGATTAATTGCAATTAAATATCAATCGCTTGACAGCCCTAATTTATACATAAGTTATTTACAAAAGCCCATAACTGGTATGTTTGCTCTATCATGTTATCTGTGGACTTATTATTTATCTATCTGCAGCTGCATTGGCCAAATTTCTCAAGGTTTCATCATATTTTGAGCTGCAGAAATGATGAGATGATGGCGCCTATACCCTTTTTACTGTCAATGCCCTGGTGGTCTACTCATTTAAAAGAAATGACTTCAGTCAAATTTGTTTTTTACCGCATGCAAAACATACCTGAGCCCTCAAGGTTATCCACGCTGTGACCGGGAGTGTATTCAAAGCCACACAGATTCTTTGACACCATAGCGTATCTTTCCTCCTCCTCCACATCCTCGTCTTCTTCAGAAAGGAGAGTTGCTCCCAGTTCAGAGCCCAGTGTACTGGACATGAAGTCCATGGGAGGGATGGGGGTGCTGGACACGTTTGGACTGCCCTTCATGTGCCTAATTCATTGTAGGGAAATACCGTATATTAGGGAATAAAATACATTTAAAAAAAGCAATGGAGGTCAGATAATGAGCATAAATACGTGAAAACAAGTTTCAGAATGCAGAATCAGTGCATATTCAGAAAGGTAGAGATGCAATGTGCAGAGACTGTGAATGCCTGCAGTGATTTCACTGATTACTTTCTCAGAGCTGGTGTGTGTTGTGCTAACACAATGGAGTTGTAATTGGGCTGGATAAAGGATATCTGGATGGGCAGGGCTGTCACCAACATGCCTGTTATCTCCCCCACAGCTGTCCTCCACGATGGCTCACATCCCGCCATGGAGGAGATGCATGCATAATTACCAACTCTATTTACTGATGTCAGAACAGCATGTTAGACTAAACCCAGTCATTACCCTCCAACACGTGTCGCCTCTGACTTGTCAAGTCTCCCGATGCTCCATCAAAGGTGCAATCAATGGAGAGCTGTTTTTATCGCTCGCAAGAAACACGGGCCGCAGGTTTGGGCTGACACATGTAAATACCAGTATTATAAGACGCTCAAACATCGGCTATTGATATGCAAAAAACCCAAACTATCAACGGAATGAAATGAATAAAATTACAGGTATCTCTCCTCCTGAGCAAAGCAAACGTATTTGAACAAAATTGTGATGCAGGCACACAGTATAAAGGTTTTAAATGATCGAACAGTCACACAGGTTTTTTTTTTTTACAACCAAACTAGAATTATTGCCTCTTATGTATGGATGTATGGCTCCACCAACCAGAAAAGTTGCAATTTACATTTACGCTGTTCAAAATGTCATCACTTCATAATTTTATCTTGTTAGATATTTGTGTGAAATTGTCATAATTAGCATATGAATTCTTCAATTATGGCCAAAAAGGTGTTTTGTGAGGTGACAATGATATTGACCTTTGATCAACAAAATCTAATCAGGTCATCCTTGAGTCCAAGTGGAAGTCAAGGCGTTCCTGAGATATCGCTTTCACAAGAATGAAATGAACGTAAGGTCACAGTGACCTTGACGTTTGACCTTTGACCACCAAAATATAATCAGTTCATCCTTGAGTTCAACTGGACGTTTGTGCCAAATTTGAAGAAATTCCTTCAAGGCGTTCCAGAGATATCGCGTTCACAAGAATGGTACGGACGTGAGGTCACAGTGACCTTGACTTTTGACAACCAAAATCAAATCAGTTCATCCTTATCCATATCGCGTTCACGAGAATGGATCGGACGTACGTACGTACAGACGGTCGGACAGACAACCTGAAAACATAATCCCTCCGCCCACGGCTGTCGCCAGCGTGGAGACATAAAAAAATACATCAAATTATAGAAGGAAGTTGGTCTCAAAATGTAGTAAACCAGAGCAGTAAAAGTTCCTTACCATGACTGCTTGGCCACCTCGTATTGGTAAGCTCTGGTCAACTCATCCAAGTGGGCCTGCAAAATGGATTGCATTTCGTCATGGTGGGCAGAGCTGAGAGAGGAAGACGAGGGCTGGCTGAAGGAAGTTCCTGCCGGCGAGGAAGACCTTCCTCTCAGGGGAGGAGTGGGACCTCTCTCCTCCTCCACCTCATTGTCCAAATTCTGGTGGCGGTAGGCCTGGACGGACATGGGCGGGGCCCAGCTGTTGCTGTCATATCTGGCATGTGGACAAATGTTTTATGTATTAATCATCACATTGCTGAACAGTTGATTGCATATAATTGAAGAGGATAGGGAATATTTAAGGATTTACAGGGACAGTTTGCCTCCTTTTATGATGAGGATGTCCAGTCAGTGTTGGCAGTAAATGTGGTCAATTGAAGCAATAAATCCCCCAGTGCTTGGTGTGCTGTATTGGCCAGGAAAGCTGAGATCTCCTGCTCGCTGAGTCGTTCCGGCAGTGCCTACATGTACCAGGAGGCATTGCGCTCGAGCTTCTGACACCTAGAGGTCTGCCGGCCATATTCTCTTGCACAGAAAATGCCGCCACAGCATTTTTTCGGCTGTGCACTCGAATAAATAATGCTGAATATCCGAGTCAGACAAATTTACCCTCGTCCATATTTTGGGATGCCATTTTTGCTGTTTGAAACATACAGTAGCTAGTTTGCACTACAAGCAAAGACAGCAAGGGTGTTCTGTCTTTGAGCGGCATCTAGAACACATACATTTTTGCAAAACAGTCATAATCTTAGGTCGCACAAATGGCTTCAGCTTAAAGTGCCCTCTATCAGTATACAGAGGCTGGCAAAACAAGCCTTTTCCATTATGGTCCTTGGTCCTGGAATGATCTGCAGGCCAAGCCTAAACTTGAGACCCTTCCCTCTTTAAATGGTTTTTAAACTTAGAATAAAGGAGGTGGTCACTGCTAGCTGCAGTTACTTCAATTAACTAACAAACCAAAATGCCGTTTTGTTAATGCATTGTATGATGTAATGTATTTTTGTCGTACCTATTGTTGCTGCTGTGATTTGATGTCGTTGTCTTGTTGTGTGTTGATGCTGCTATCTGAACCTTGGCTAGGTCACACTTGTAAAAGTGGTTTTAATCTCAATGTGACTACCTGATGAACACATCCAAACTAAAATAAACTGTAGTTCTGCCTTGCATCCAACTAATGTCACTGTCACGTCAAATGACGCTAAGGGATGCAGGAAGAACAAGAGATTTTGCAGTGTCAAACTCAGTTTCTCGGTCAATATAGCGCGCAATGAGGAATTTATTCTTTCAATTGACTACGTTTACCATCGACACTGATTAGTCATCCACAGAAAAGGTGGCCAATTTCCCCTTTAATGACATTCCTATATTGACTTACTCTAGTCTGACTGGATTAAAAATGTTAAAGGTGCTATTGATAACTTTGATAACATTCAGTCAATAGATGTCACATTCTCCCTCCCCTGTTCCATTACTTTTACTTCACAATAAGTTGTTGCCAGGCACTTACCGTCAATCTCAGCCATTTATCCATTGGCTAGAGATACAATGTGACACCATTTTACTATTGTTGTGTATTGTTTTTGCTATTGTTTGCCTTGTTAGAAGTGGGAACTGAACATCAGATATGGTCCACAGAGATAAACAAAACATTCATTTTGGACCTGCCAAAATGTTTAAAATGATTAATTTACAATCATAACAATTTTTTTCAGGAAAAGCCATACTTTTATTCTGCAATTTTCTTAAAGCTCTGTGGATGTATTCTTATTTATTTTTTTAAATATTAATTTATGTGAAAATGTTATCAACAAGACCTTTAATAATATATTTTCTTCCATTGGCAAGTGTATAACAGCTCAATACAAACCTATTTCTATTATTTTTTCTATATTAGGAAAATAGGCAGCTAGAGGTCTACTTCTTGTCCAAAGTCTCTGATAGAAAACACACGCACACACACACACTCTGGGTACAGGTACAGGATATTGTGACCTCTGTGTTTGCATGTGTTTCTTCTGTCGACGTGTGTTTTTGTGTTTGTGTGCGCATCTGTTCCAGGGCAGAGATTGATGAGATATGAATGTATCTTACCCTCCTCCGTGGTTTTCCTGGGGGTAACGGTCAAGGTCAACCTCGGTACCAGGGAGAGGGTGCATGGGTGGCGGAGGCAGGGGCATGTTAGCCCAGCACGTCCCATTTGATTTAGAGGCCTTTGTTCCACCCTTCACCTTCTTTTTCTTCCCAACCTTTGTACCTGGGGAGGGAAGGTAAAGAGGGAAAGAAGTTTAGTCCGTAGAAATCCCTGTACACAAATATTATTCTACACTGAATTCTCTAACACTTGAAAGCTATCTTCTATCTTTCTCTGCTATCTGAACTTTTTCAAACCCGTCTCCCACCCAATGTTCATTATTTCTCTGTTTTTTGTGTGCTCACAGCGCATTAGGACTTTTTTTTATGTTGACATTTCTTAAAGAGGCACAAAAACCTGCGGCAAACCACTTTAAGTTGCTTCCCCCACTTGCTTTACTTTATCTCCGGTAAGCCTGACATTTAGCTGAGCGCATGGGCTAATGTGCAAAAGTACACACAGAAATGCCTCCATGACTTTACTAAAAATGTATATATACACTGCGTAAATATCTCGGAACACTGAGGGACTATCCGCCATCACTAATCATGTTAACCCCAAAGAAATGCGTCATGATTGGGTGACATTTCTGGGCTAGATGAGCTCCCGGGGTAGAATTGTGATGAAGACAGAAGAGTAATTAAGAACATTATCCTAGGGGTCTGTTTTCAGTGAATATGTAAATAAATTCCCTCCTTTTCATTTTGCTCTATCTCTGGTTCAGTTTGCCAACTCCCTTGTAGCCCCTCTAACGGGCTTTTTATTTGCAAAATGTTGCTTTTGCCGGACGTTCAAGCACTGCTGCAGTCCACAGAGACCCAAGACACATACGCACGAGTGCAAACATCTTCTCTGCTAGACGTGAGAGGTCGAATGAGAGGTTTAGTATCTAAGATATATTCACTCTTGATTTATGTCTGCAAACCTCTGTCAATCCATCAAGTCTGGAGTATTGGCTGTCCTGTGGATGACATTTGCTGGTTAACAGTACAGGATAATTTAGATGGTACTTCCAAAAAATCCACAAACTGATACACTTCCAATGTCTGCATCTTACTCCCAGGAAGCTCTATCTGATGAAGCTCTCATCCTCCCCTGACTGCGAACTCTGCCCTAATGGGGACACAGGGTCTTTCCTGCACATGTATTGGAACTGCCTAGGGGTAGGGTTTTTCTGGAAATTGGTATCTACAACCTTATCTGACCTACTTTTTACTTAAGTACCATTTTGTCCAAAGCTGCTCGTACTGAATGATACTTCCTCTCTAAACACTGTTTTACCACAATCGATTTAGCGGGTTCAGTTTAATGCTTTTGTGAGGACACTGGTATCATATGAAAGTATAAAACCTAAGCAATCCATTGGTACCAACCATGTCATACTAGCTTGTCGTGAAGGAGGCTAAATAACACTGAACTTACGCCAAATTTTGGCAAGGAAAAACTGTCATGACCATTTTCAAAGGGGTCCCTTGACCTCTGACCTCAGGATATGTGAAATAAAATGGGTTCTATGGGTACCCAAGAGTCTCCCCTTTACAGACATGCCCACCTTATGATAATCACATGCAGTTTGGGGCAAGTCATAGTCAAGTCAGCACACTGACAGCTGTTGTTGCCTGTTGGGCTTGAGTTTGCTATGTTATGATTTGAGCATATTTTTTATGCTAAATGCAGTACCTGTGAGGGTTTCTAGACAATATTTGCCATTGTTTTTTGTTAATTGATTTCTAATAATAAATATACATACATTTGCATAAAGCAAGCATATTTGCCCACTCCCATGTTGATAAGAATATTAAATACTTGAGAAATACATTTTGAACAGATAAAAATGTGCGATTAATTTGCAGTTGGACAACTATGGACAATCATGTGATTAATTGCGATTAAATATATATATATATATATATATATAGAGAGAGAGAGAGAGAGAGAGAGAGAGAGAGACGCACTAGGTCATAGACCTATACAATTACTGTTATGCAAATATTACCATCTTCGCATATCAACATGCATGTCATGTAATCGTTTATATATGTGAGTATATATGTGTTTATAATTTGTTTTTCCTTTACATTTTGATTTGTTAAGGCCAATTGTAATGTCTATTGGGTTGCAGCCAGGGGTGGGGGGCTAATTGTTCTGTATTTGTTTATGTGTGCAGTTTGTTACCCGTGTTGGCAAAGTTGACAACAAAAAAAGACTGCAAACACACCACAAAAAAAAAAAAATGAAAGGATTAAACTTTATCTTCAACGTTGCTCGTACCACTGCCAGGTCGTCTGTCAGTCAGCGAGTAGCCCAGGTTTGCCATCTCCTGCTGGGCCTGGAGAGAAGCCTTCCAGCGGGGATCTGGCCTGTCCACGGCCAGCTCGTGGAAGCTGTTGGACTGGAGTATCTGAGTGGTGGCGTAGGGGGTGGGCTGACTGCCTCGCGCCGGGCTGCTGTAGCCCGCTTTCCCCATGAAGTCAATACTGCTGTAGATGGCACCATCAGACAGCATGGTGCCCGTCTTCTCCACCGCCGCGGACGGCAAAACATCTGAGACAAAAAAGAGGAGGGTGACAGAGCGAGGAGAGAAGAAAAAGGGATCATGGAGAGATAAGTTGACATGAAGTTAACGATCTTTAAGGTCATTAACACTCCCTGCTGCTCTGGCACTCTGCATTAGTTAAATACAGGTCTCAAATGGACTTGATATGAATGAAAGTGATTATCTGCTAGCACAATTAGCATGCAACACGCTGTGGGAGCCCGGTGGAGTGCTCACAAGAGGGCTATTCAAACAGCGCTAACCTTCAGCTCTACTGTCTTGCACACATAAAGCCTGCAGCTCACCGGGGCTCCAATGAGCTGAGAGAACATACAATAAAAACACTCCAACTACATACAACCTTGCAAAAAAATGCACAATGGCAGGAGCATGAGAAAGAACGAAAAAGTTAATGCAAAAACTTAAATATCAGGCTTGTCAAATCCAATTAGCAAAGTATTGCCCTCAAAGGCTCTTTTAATTTGCATGCATGTGTTTGTTTGTGTGATGATTTGCTGTCACTGCGCTTCCAAATGGATGAGCATCAAAACTGTCGGACCAGGCATTGCTAAAACTGTATTTTCCAACACCCCAACCCCAGCCTGTTTATGTTTTCTTACCGCCTCGGCCAAAGTTGCCGCCGCCCTTCGGACTCCCTAAACCCCCGTTAGCCGGGAGGCTCGTGGAAGGCCAGGAGTCAGCCAACCAGGGGAGGCCTTGGTCACCCGCTTTCAACAGCCCTGGACGGCTGTGAGAGGATGTTTGTAGAGAAAGAGAGACAAAGAGAATAGACATAGTTAAATAGCCAGCCTGTGCCGTAACAGTATTGCTCATTTTCTTCCTGCTGCATCAACAACAAATTGATGTGAAAACTCATTCAGCATATTCTCGCCTGTGGAGCAGCCCGGCGCACAGGCGCCAATAAACAACGGAGAGGCATAAAATGGCAAGTCTATAAATCAGACTTCTTTCTCCCCTCAACTCCACCACCCCTAACTCTCCCCGGAGAAACAAGGCAGGCCTAAATACACACTAAATCCACTTTAGAGCCTTAGCACAACAGAAATTTACATTTTAAATTGAGAATCATGGACAGCCCCTGGCAGATCGGCTACACTGCTGCACCGTCTCCATGGCAACACAGACAGCAAAAGCCCATTAGGTGGTTTCGGAAAGCTACCGTGTCATTTTGTCTTAGTGAAATACAACGGTCATGAATACAGGCTTTGACTTCAAGGTAGGAAAGTTGTGGGCAGCAATTCAGGGAGAAAAAAAGGCAATTTACAACCACTTCGTATCAGCTGCTGTGAAAAAAAAAAAAAGAAACAAAACATCCACATGCCTCGTGCATCCTGTTCGCATATGTTTGCTTAATGTGCAGCTACACAGTGAATTTTCCACCGAGGCTGATTCACAGAGCGCCGAGGGAATTGTTCACAGCTGACTTGGTGATGGCTCAAAGGTGTTCAAACAATTACATCAATAATTTCCATTTTAGAACGCACAAGCATATACATACATTTACATACATTTGCTTGGAAACACGTGCCAACACCCAACACAGTACACAATGTGGAGGAGCACACACAAAAGGGTTGGGCAAGAAACTGTTTATTTTTACTCCATTATTTGCCACATTTGCTCTAGCTGTGGGCTTATCTGCTTGCTTAGGTGTGACAAAACGGAAAGAGGGAAGAGGGAGGAATAAAAAAAAAAGAAGAGGACCTTCATTCCCTTTCTGTTCTGCAAAGCAAATTCGCCCCCTTCCTCTTGCACACTTTGATATTCGGTGGATACAAAGGTTCATTTTGGGCATTTTGAGCCGGCGAGAAATTCTCACGGCCACCGAGTGGAGTCTCAAGGTCCAGCACTTTGTTTTTCCATCGCCACATGCGACCCGTCACAGCGTACTGTACGCCAAGCATTTTTTGAACAGCACATTCATCACCTCTCTCCCCCCACTTCCCCCGACCTCTCGCTCTGCCAACAACCTCAGACTGAACCGAGAGCGAGCCAGTGAATAAAGCCCTCACCTGCGTTAATTGGTAGCGCTCACTTCAAAGGAGTGATTAATGATTTCATCAAGCGTACATCAGTGCAAATCATGCACCGAAATGAGTAAGCAGCGGGAATATTGGAACATGTATGCAAATTCTGTTCGTTATGAAAGAACTCTTCATTTAGTATGACAATGGGCTCTTGTCACTGAGGAGGCAGACTGAGCATTACGCTGCCTGGCACTGAAATGTAAGTTCATTTAGATTCTTACCTTCCATTTCTGATCAGGCCTCGGTCTCTTTGGAATGTAACTTGAGGAGAAAAGGAGGAAGGAGGAAAATAAATGCCATTATTATGTCTAAAAAAATGTACAGAAGCACCATCAATTTGAATGACTGATACAGTCTGCTGTCAAGAATGAAGGCAGCTAAATTACTAATGCACAATGCAAAGACATACCTGCACGGGTAAAGGTGAAGGACTGAACTGCAATTCAAAAAGAAGAAGAAAGTAGATAAAGCGTCATGAATCACACATACTGATATCAAAAAGATGCTGCCATATTCTCATGTTCAAAAACATTCATGAAAGCAGGTGTGGAAATATGAAACGAGTCCTTTCATCTTTGCTTTGCTTGTTCATTTATCACCGACGATATGTCAGCGCTGATCACATCTTGATGAAACCCGAGGCGTTAATGCATCTAGCCGCTGCATTCCAGCATTTTCTGAAATACACTGATTGCCCCGAGGGATAAAGTTCAAATGGAAGTGACCCATTTGACCCCTTTTGCCCTGGGGAATCTGCATCATCAAAATTTGATTTATTAATGTCTTCAAAAATATAAATTGGAGCATAGAGGCTGTCTTAGAAACAGATATTTACACTGAAAATGAAATATTTCATTATTTAACACTTAAGAACACAACAAAAAAGCAATTAATGCTGCATTTAAGTATTTAATATCATTATAATTAAACTTAGTTAAAAAAAAAAAGATTTAAAGAGGACCTATTATGCTCATTTTCAGGTGCATATTTGTATTTTAGGTTTCTACTAGAACATGTTTCCATGCTTTAATGTTCAAAAAACGCTTTATTTTACTCATACCAGCTGTGCTGTGGCACCTCTTTTCACCCTCTGTCTGAAATGCTCTGTTTGAGCTCCGCCCCCCCAAAGAGCCCTGTCTGCTTTGATTTTTCAGCTGGCCCACTCCGTTGTGATTGGTCAACCGAAACAAACTCTTAGGACTCAAACTAGCTCTGTTTGAGGGCATGGCAAACTAGCCGTTAGGCAGGTATTATGCAAATGTGTTACTTGGTGACATCACAATGTTATGGAAGAAAAGGCGGGGCATCAAGCAAGGCATTTCAGGCAGTTCAGGAGAAGTGTTTCTGTGGGGGAGAGTAACTCCCTTTGGCGTAGTCTTAGGCCTTTGTAACTTTGCAGACCTTTTACATGCACAAAAAAACTGTAAAACACACTAAAGGAAAGGGAAAAAGCATAATAGGTCCTCTTTAAATATAAATCATATAATATTTTATATTTTAACCATTCTTGTAACAATTTGCTACATTTCCTCTAAATTGGAAATGTGTTTTTTTGGAATTAAACTCCTCAATTTGTTTTGGGAGAAGGGATCAGAGAAGCAGCACTCAATCATGTAAATCCCTATTGAATTAGGAAATCGCAGCGCTCTCTCCGCAAGTCACCACAGTGACAGCTGCAATACACATTATGATAATGGCACATAGCTATATGCTTGACTCGCGGAGGGATAAAAGAATATTTCAAACGTAAACCTGGACGCGCCTCGTGTTAATGTGCAAACAACACCAGCCGTGGTCTGATAATGGAAGGGGGATGTTAAATTACTTATTTCGCATGAATGTATTAGACTGTTGAGGTGCGGTGCTGATGGAACTCAGCACAGTTGATGCACATCAGTGCACAGTGAATTAAAGTAAATAGGGCCTATTTCCATTTGCGCTGAATACATTTCCTTTGTTCTGCATTTTAGCCAGCTCAAATGGAGTCACATCAGCAGTGACATCAGCTTTCGTTGGAGAAAGAGAGAGACCTAGTGTGCTTTGAGATTCTGTGTTGGTGCAGAACCATGTAAATTGATTTTTTTTTTTTTACCTGCATAGTTGCTGAGTCCCTTCCGCTTTTTTCTCCTCCAGTACAGCCAGGCGCTGAAGCCCATGAGGACGATCCAGCAGGCCCCTCCCAAACCAGCAATGAAGGCCGGCTGCTTCACCACGTCCGAGATGCTATTGTTGCCCTCCGATCCCGTCATTACGTCCCTCAGCTCTGCACCTGGGGGCACCGCACGCAAATACACAACACACACAAAGAAGAGACAAATGAACAAATAGCTATGTTTCAATAGTTGCTGTGGTGTGAATAATTCAGGATGAAAATTAAATCAATTCCATCTCCATTGTGGTCCAAAACATGCCAGAAATGTGAACAAAAAAAGGAATAAATATCTGACAGAAGAGGATAATGTGAATGCTACAAACAATTACCAGTATTATTTGTATAATTGTGTGTTTGGGTTCATTTCATGGGTTATTTCATCAGGAAACAAATACAAAAAATTGATATTTTCTATAGAGTGCTACAGGAATGAGTCTTAAAACCTGGATATGAGTTTGCATATCTGCACTTCAGGTTCCCTCGTCTGGAAGTCAATGGGTTCTCTGAATGGGTTTTTAGTTAGATGCTTGAAATAAGGTTTGTGGGTAATAAGACAGTAATTTGTTCTACGACATAAAATACATCAATAAATACCCCACTGACTCGTCCGTCTTTATAGCCTCTGTGTGTATACTCACGCTGATGCGACGGTGGTGTAGTTCGTTTATAGCCTAACGTTAGCTTTTTACATCTGACAATTGCATTTACACTTAAAAAAAATCATAAAAGTGGTGTTCATTTGTGGAGATTATCTTGCTGAACAAAACGTGTAAGTATCATAAACGTGTGTTTGTCACAGAGTTTATTTTCTGCAATAATCCAATACCCAATGGAAAAATCCCATTGGCTTTTTGTCGAGGGAACCCAGGGCGATGCTAACTTCCTGGTTGGCCTAAAAAAATATGTCATCCCTGGAGCACTCTATAAAAGCAAAAAATCCATTGTTCAGGTCAAATCATGCACTTAAAAAAAAACAATAAATAGAGCATATATTAAAGACACATGGACCACAAGAACAGCTAAAAGATGAGACAATGAAAAAAAAAAAAACAGAGAGGGGTCAACTGTGGTAAAAGCACAAAAACACACACACTAAAAAAAAGAAAAAAAGGCATCAGTGCATCCAATATGTAGGCAGAGTAAATCAATTCAGCAGTGCACTTATCAACTTGAGCTGCAAGACACGAGATTGACAGAGCAGCTCTGACAGAGTTTGATTTTCTGTTGCGGCTACTGTGCTGTGAAATTAGATTCACAGTCTCCAGCAGGAATCCCCCCAACCCCACCCCACCTACCCCCGCCCCCGTCATTAAGCTTCAGTCCACATGCCTATGTTTCCCTTTCTCTGTGCGTTAAGGGTGTTATTATATATCAGTCAAAAGTCACAGATGAAGAGCATCTGGCCGGGGCTCCGATATTGATTCTGGGCTTATATACTCTGGGCATCCTTTAGCTATTTGATAAGATGTGATAGGCTGATAAGCTCCTACAAAAACACTGTCTACTTTGTTAGCGCCAGCTGCCCACATATTGAGGAGGATTATTGATATGGCTAACAGTACTTGGCACGGTGTTACCAGACACTACACTTATTAATGAACCGCAATTGATTTCTCGGTAGACGTCTGCGTTGTAAAGTGCAATCTTCTTTCTCCAAGTGCAATAAATTGTTAAATCATCTTTCCAGACCCCCCTCCCAAGTCTGGGATGGAGACCTCCCCCATTATGAGGTCATTTCATTTGACTTCAGGTGTGTGTGAGTGGATTACCCAAGATGATGAGCTGGGGTTTGCTCTTGACCCCCACCCCTGCGCTGGTGCCTGCAGCCACCTCCACATGGTACTGCACACCGGTCTGCAGCCCCCCAACTACCACTGAACGGATGGTTGCGTCCACAGACTTATTGACATGGAAGCGGGTTTCGTTGGCCAGACACCAGATCTAACAAAGACAGACACGCCAGACAGAATTCATTGTAAGGATACTAAAATATTCAATTTGGTAGAGCGTTAAAAGGTGCAGAGTTTGATCCCACCTTGTACTCCTGGATGATGCCGTTCTGTTGGTCGGAGGGAGGAGGGTCCCACGACACGCTGATGGACGTGCTGTTATGGCTCCCGACTGTCAACACTGCCACTTGCTGTGGAGGCGCACCAGGTGCTGATGGGTCAAGAGGGGGGGTGAAAAGAAACAAAGGAAATACATAAGAAAAAAAAAGAATAAAAATGATTTAGCATATTGTTCCTGACTGACTTTACTGTTTTTCAAAGGCTGTAGCAAGTTCAGTTAGAACTTGAGTGAAGCAGATACCATAAGGAATCCTTTGGTACCAACCATGTCATACTAGCTTGTCAGGAAGGAGGCTAAATAACACTCCAAAGTTAGGCAACATTTTGTCAAGGAAAAACTGGCATGGCCATTTTCAAAGGGGTCCCTTGACCTCTGACCTCAAGATATGTGAATGAAAATGGGTTCTATGGGTACCCACTAGTCTCCCCCTTTACAGACATGCCCACTTTATGATAATCACATGCAGTTTGGGGCAAAAACAATGCAGTTTTTTGCAAGCAGTATAAATGTGTTATTTTCGCCTGTCCCAAAAATGATGTGTTTGAATATTTATGCATACTGGGGTCCCTAAACAGTCTTAGAATTACACACAGTACATTGGGTATCACTGACAGTGTCTTGGAGTCTCTCTGGAGACTTTCTCTGGAATCACTGGAGACTCTTGTGGATCCAATGAGCCCTATTGTATTCATGTGTGATGATGTAAGTCCCCATAGTAGCCCTTTCATTGTATTGAGACCATTTTTTGAAATTTGACCGCTAAAATGATCTGTTGTGACCTCTAGGATGATCACAACCTCGTGAAACTTTACAACCACAAACTAGAGACCTATAGAGCATTCAGATGAGGTATAGCTTTCCTAGCTAGATTGACAATAAGTGGGTTTCTCAGCAGTTTCCAGAACAGACGCGCTCGCCATCCAATCGCCGAAAAATGCAATTCTTGCAGAAATTTCCCAATGTCAAAGGTTTTTGATACCAAATTAGAGCATGGCTTTTTCTATGGTGTTACTTAATGTGTTGGTGTCTTAATGTGGTATTTTGGAGGGATTATTGATAATTTTTTTCATCAATTCTCAAGTGGTAAAAATGGTTAAATTTAGCACCAAATCTGTGTAACATATGGTATCAACTCCAAAATTGCTACAAAAAATTATGAGACAATGACCATCATATACTTATATCATAATGTTTTAAGCCCTTATACACTTTCACAATTTATTTTAATAAATTAAGTAATTAATTAAATCATGTTTATTTCAGATTTATGACATTCATGTTCACCACTTCTATGTGGCATTTACTATTTACCTACTATCTGTACCCCCCTAAATAAGACAAAAAAGGGTCTATAATGGGTCTCAGAGGTTCAACAGAAAAATGAGTGTCTCCTGTTTTTTTTATCATGTCAGAGAAGGATTTGTCTCACTCACTACCTCAACTCATATTCATACAGCAAGCCATACAACAAGGTCCTTTCTAAGCCAGCGTGGCAGATGGCTACCAGAGCACTTCATCTCAATTTCATATCTGAGGATTTCTTTTTTTTTTTTGGGATGCACTGGGGCCTAAAAAAGGCACCATTCTTTCATTATACTGAGTTTAAGATTCTATTATCTTACTGGCATCATAAGTTACACACACCAAGGTCCAAATTGCACTCTACTAATAGCACACAGGATCACCCATCCAAGCAGACCAGCAAATTCAGATTTGAGCGGAATTTCCTCGTCCAAAGAAAAATGGCTGAGCCCAGCAGCAAACATCATTCCCATAATGGACTACAACCATTACGGCCACATGTAAATGCATTCAGAGTAGCTGCATATCTTATCTGAGTGAAAATGGTCAGTTTCCGTGTCCTATAATGAGGATTCTGTGATGGTTTGTCAACAGAAATGTGGCGCTATGTGCCTCACGGTGCCAAATTCAAACTCCCTCCTTAATGGGTCATTTTTTTTTTAATGTACCAAACTGGCCTGATAACCTGCATGGACAGATTGGCGATTTGAAGAGACTGCGGTCTGCAGGAGGTAAACACCATGTCTATGCAACTGAGCAAATCATCATCTCTCACGGAACGGACTACACAACCGCTCTGGGCGCACAGTATCTCGCGATTCCCATTAAAACTATCATTATGTTCTGACTGAGTGGATGAAATAACTACTCTGAACCTAATTAAGGAACTGAAAAAAATAATGCTATCTGCGGTCCGTGTAAGCAAGGCACTGAATGCCACGGCAGTGCGGAGTAGCCAAAGCAGGTGGGCCATGACGGGATTGTCTTGTTCGCCACCTGGACAGAGAGCAACACGGTTACTGTGACTTCTTCTCCAGATGGGATTAGGTTTTGTAAATGGTTGTTCCAATGTGCACAGTGTCTCTGTGAGGCAACAGCAAGCAGTGTTTGTATTGGTAGATCAGAGAAATAAAGCCAGGCCATTGTAGGAGTCCTGAGACTGACTGTCTTCTAACAGCTGGAAAGCTCTCAACATCTGGCTCAGTTCACTCATATAAGAAATGATGGCAAAAAAATTGATTTTTTGAAGTTGAAAAGATGAAACAAACCTCCCTGAATGATTTAACTTGTGCTTAAAAGAGAGGCTCTAAACAGATATGGCATGTCGGCAAAATATCTGACAGCCCGGCAGTACAAAGGAATTAAATCTGCCATATGAGAGGCACTTTATTTCTATTACATTTAACAAATTGACTCAACCCAGTTTGAGGATATCTATATTCAGCCATTTGGACAGTATTGACTTTCTGAAGCAATTACTGTTAAACCAACTCGCGCAGATGTACTGTCACAATAATAATGATGATTTTATGGTTCAGAAGGCAAAATGACTCATTTAATGACAGGACAGACAAATATACAACTCCTACACTTATGATATATTAATACTGAGATACCATCTGGCAGGGACGCACATAATCTTTGGTTAAAACAAACACTAACCAGCATAAATACAGAAGTCAACCTTTGCAAATGATTTGGATTGCTTACCAACATTCTGAAAAAGAAACCCAACACTTTATGTGTGGCTCATAATTTATAAGGCAATCCATCATCTTTGTAAGCCAAATTTCACAAAAATCAAATCACAATCCTAAATCTATTGAGGGGAAAACAAACAATCAAAAACATCCAATAGAGCGCAAACTGCCACCAGTGTTGGAGCGTTCTTATGTTTACAAAACTCCAGCCAGGAAGTTTATCATTTATCATTTTGATTTGATTTTCCGAAAAAAATAAAAATAAATAGTACATAGAAATAAAGCTGTTCAGCTGTTGGACTTTTGCACTACCACATAAACACGGAATAATAGCTTATGACCACAGTGATAACTAAAATATGCATTCAGTTTCATATTCAAACTGCAATCATGTCAAAGAGGAGGTTTAAAGAGGACCTATTATGCTTTTTTCAGGTGCGTACTTGTATTTTGGGTTTCTACTAGAACATGTCTGAATGCTTTAATGTTCAAAAAACGCTTTATTTTTCTCACACCGGCTGTGCTGCAGCACCTCTTTTCCTCTGTCTGAAGCGCTGTGTTTGAGCTACTGTCCCCCCCCTCCCAAAAAGCCCCGTCTTCTCTGATTGGTCAGCTGGCCCACTGTTGTGATTGGTCAACCCAACCAATTTCTTTGGACTCTGCTCCAGCTCCGCTCTAACTAACTTTATTTGAGGGTGTGCCAAACTAGCCGCTAGGCAGGTATTATGCAAATGTCTTACTTGGTGACATCACCACATTACGGGAGAAAAGGCAGGACCTCAAGCAAGGCGTTTCAGGCAGTTCAGGAGCAGTGTTTCTGTGGGGGAGAGTAACTCCCTTTGGCGTGGACTTTGGGCTTTGTAGCATTGTAGACCTTTTACATGCACAAAAAACTATATAACGCACTAAAGGAAATGGAAAAATCACAAAAGCATAATAGGTCCTCTTTAACTTAAAAATATATATACATATTTTGGTTAGCTAATGTGAGTGCACAATCAATCAAGTAAGTTTTCCAAATATCATTTCAGTGTTGCTGTTTCAGCAAACTGATGGAGCTTGCCCAGTCAGACGAAGGTATACATTAGGAGAAGACGGGAAGCATTAAGTGTAGTTCTGCAATTTCCGTATGTACGAGAACAATCCCCGAGGATGAATAATGGCTACAATACCAGTAATGACTCAGGATAACATTACAATAAAGGGCCACAACAGCGGAAAAAGGTCAAAGACTGTGCTCTTAATAATGTGACTAATAAGATATTAAGACTGATGGACACAGCGGAGTAATTTAAAGCAATAAATGCTTCCTGTTTGTGAGGGGAAATTTCAGTTTTTACTCACAGCTGTGCAATTAAACAAAAGGCACTTAAGCTGCTTAATGTCCTGCTATTCAAGGTATAAAGTGGTAAACATAACCTGCTATGCAAATGAGGACATCAATTAAGGTAATTAATTCATGAATTAGCAAACATTTCTATGTCAACACACCTGTCAACATATAACACATGTGTAATGTAAAATAAACTCTATCTGGTAGGGTCAGGGAGTTCTATTCCACACAGGCTGGTCTTTGCTCTTCACTGACCCTCTTGCCACGGTCTCATAATATCAGTATATCCTCATCTCAACAGCTATATCTCCTATAGCATTTCCTTTGGTTTGCCCTCAGCAGTGGTGGATCTTATGGATGACAGGGATGACGGTGACGTCACACAACCCACTGCCTCCGGCCACATTGCTCACACCAACAACTCATCGAAAGGATGCGAGGATCATTAATCTTAATGCACAATTTCCCCCTGTATGCAGTGGGAGACACCGGCTGTTTTGACCTCCGAGACCCCTAAGACGCCCTTTGCTGCCTTTCACAAACGCAGCGGCGCATTCCCAATCTGCCTTTGATGGATAGAGTGTTTTTCTCACAATTCTGCAGAGCAGTACATTTCCGGTCTCTAGAGTATCAGTAGATCAAGCCAATTTTTTCCTGTACCCATGGATCCCAAGTAACGAGAGCATGTGCCCCAGTCCACAAAGACCTCTAGTGATCCTGCGAGGCCATTTTAATTGGCCTACAGTGAGGTGAATTTCTCTTTGTGTCCCCTGTTCATAGCCGTCCTTATCCTCCTACTGTGAGGAAGATGCATTAATGGCCTCATTATGACTTGCTGTCAGTTCAGCCAAGTTCCACACAGTCCAGCTGGTTTCAGCACATGAATGCAATAAACTACATGAAGAGGTTCCCCCCCCCCCCCCCCCCCAGCCAGCAGGCACAACACAGCGTTTGTGAAGCACAGTAAGCACGCAAGTTAATTCTTAACCTTGTAAATGGTAGTTTGAGAAAACAATCCCAACTCAAGGGCCAGCCTTTTCCTGAGCTTTTAACCTTATGACATGGTCCTCGTCAGTGGATGGAGTTCGCTCAGTTGTTATGAGAGTTGTTTTGATGTCATCCATAGCACTTTTAGGACTTAGAAAAAGCTATCTTGAGAAGAAGCTTTTAGCAAAGTTGAACTCCATTTTTTTAAGCCAATATTTGTATACATTCTAGCAAACTAGTGTCGTTAAAGGTATGCCGAATTAGCAATTAGCAGTCCCTTTTTCCAATGTAACCAAGGACATGCAGAGAACTATCACTGGTTTACTTTGATACTGAATAAAACTTAAAAATGTGATGATTGTCAAGCAAGTTCTGAATTCATAAGGAGCGTCTCTCTTCTTTGACTTTTAAGGGGATTTATGGATGTTTATTCGCCATGGACATCGAAGATAATTATATTGTCGGAAAGTGCAAGTTCCATCGAATGTAAAAATATGTGTATCATGTATGTGTGTTCAGATTTGATTGAGCGATGACTCAGAGAAGGAGTGTGATTCTTTGACGCGTCACTCTGTGACAAGAGATTGAGGCTATTATTAATTAATCAAATTATACTACAAGTTGTCCTTTTTACAAATAAAGGATGCAACAAATGATGTTATGTTAAACTCATTTGTGCAGTAAACAGTTAACCTAAGAAGAATCAGTAGCTGATCCAGCGGGCTACCTCCGTGGGTCTGAAAAGTGAAGCCAATGCGGAAGTGCCTTAAACTTGCATTCTTTCTAATAGCCAGCAGGGGGCGACTCCGCTGGTTGCAAAAAGAAGTTTGATTGTATAGAAGTCTATGAGAAAATGAGCCTACTTCTCACTTGATTTATTACCTCAGTAAACATTGTAAACATGAGTTTATGGTATCAATCACTAGTTTTCAAGTCCTCTTCAATACAGCATGATGACTCTGGGAGTTGTCTGTGTTTTAGTCATGGAACTTTAACCCTTTCATAGTGTGTTTTCAGTTCATGAAAGTTAATTATAACCTTTCTGGATCAACTAAAATATCTTACTCAGCGTTTGGTTGTACTTAGCTCCACCCTCTCGTGTCACCTCTGGTTGCAAATAACCAAGATGCTGAATTTGAGGCTTCAAAACGGCAGTCCACAAACCAATGGGTGACGTCACAGTGACTATGTCCTCTTCCTATACACAGTGTATGAGCTTATCAGTTGACCTGCACGATAGGAGGACACCAAGACGTGTTAACACCAATAAACTGGAGATTGAAACCATGTGTGTGTGTGTGTTGGTAAAGCGGGGTCATATCACGCAGGTCTGGTTGGTGTGTGACGGAGACATGGCAGCATGGGGTCCACAGAGGAGCAGAGAGAGAGTTGAGTGTATGTCAAAGGAGGCAGTTTGTGCCCTCCCCCTCTGCCCACCAACCCATAGAGACCCAGGCTTGTCACAGACCCCCACTGCGCTGTCTGGGAGACCTGTTTTCACACACAGGGGACATGGCACTGCAGCAGCAGCATGCGCGTGTGGGCGGGTGTACTTGAAATGCCATTATCCGTTACTATCTAGCCATGAAGCCATTACTAGCGGCAACTAAACATAAAAGTAGGTAGAACCATTTACACAAGAGCATCTGCTCATGCATAAGTCACTAAATCTTACGTCTCTTTGCGACGTAAAGTCGGCAGAGAAATTGATTTTTGTCAGTAAATGTGAATTAATTTGTCCCCTTACCTTCCTCCATGGTGCGTGCTGTCATGGATTCACTGTCTGCCCCCTGGAACTCATTGAAGTATGGCCGCACTTTAATCTCATAGACGATGCCTTTCTTCAGACCGGGGAGAGTTATGTCTCTCTCTGAGGCGACCTTCAAGTCCTGTATCTGCCACGGCCCTGGGGAGGGCAGCCCTGACGTCTGCCGGTACAGAACACGGTAGCCTTGAATAAACTGGGATGGATTCTCCACCTGAGAGGGGAAAGGAGAGAGAGAGCGGGATGAAGACATACTGCACGGTAATGATGTGGGAGGTGGCGTACATCTGTGTGTAAACTGCTTTGGAGCTGTGGATCAGCATTCAGTTTGTGTCCTCTGTCAGTGACAATGCACGCTTAGTTAATCATACAGTTTAATTAGCAGCAGAGGAACAAGGAACCACGTGACGAGAGTTGTAGTGTATTTGCCAAAGCTGAACAGCACCCTTGAGTCAGACTCTTAGCACAATTTGGACTCAAAATACTCTTTTTCTTGCTGGTGCATTTCAGGGGAAGAGTAAAATATGTAACACATACAACTCATAGTAATGGCTTGTTAACATGGGCGGAAGCACGGAAAGGCTTTTACAAGTGATATAAAGCAGCTGTTTATCATCGGACCAGTCAAAATATATCAGGACGGATCTCTTTTCTTCTCTCTTTCTCTCTCTGTAGCCTCAGTTCGCATGTCATTAACAGAATGATTTTTGAATCTAAAAGCCTTATAAACACAAGATAAAGTGCCACTCGTGTTTTTGTTCCAAAAAAATATATATATGGTTGAAGCTGGTTGTCTGTTTTTCATATTGTCTTAGAAGAGATAGCTGCAGAATTAATGAAGATGAAGTCTGGAATGAAAGTTGTGGTTACAACTACGTGAGCGACACTTTGCTGCATCTCTGTTTTGTCACCTGACATTTAGCGGAGTAACAGATTGCCCAATTAAAGTGGCAGTAGGCAGAATGTTTTTGGCATCATTGGGCAAAAATTCCATATTAACCTTTCAGCATATTGTAATTCAATTGTTCTGAGAGAAAACTAGACTTATGCACCTCCTCTTGGCTCTGTTTTCAAGCTTTAAAAGATCTAGCCCGTGACGGGAGACTTTGGCCAATCGCAGGTTATCTCAGAGAGAGAACGTTCCTATTGGCTTTTCATTCAACAGAGGCAGCTGTCAATCACTCGCGAACACCGAACAAACAGTCAAAATAAGCAGCGCTGATCAAATATGAATCAAAGTTCTGTTACTGTAATGACTATTTCTTGCGTAAAATGTTTTCAGAAACATCTTGTAGTGTACTGTTTAGCTGTAAAAATTAGAAAGTTTGCTACGGCTGGTGGGCGGTGCTTGGTATTGCCTCAACTTATCTCAACAAGGGGTCACAAACTTTCTCATTTTACAGCTAAACGGTACACTACAAGATGTTTCTGAAAACATTTTATGTGAGAAATAGGCATTTCAGTAACAGAATATTGATTCATATTTGATCAGTACTCCCTAGGTTGACCGTTTGATCGGAGTTCACGAGTGATTGACAGCTGATCAGAGACGGCAAGGCTTCAGCTCGGGTCTGATATTTGTGCAACTGTTCCCACATCACATGCACAGGACAACAAAGACTTCAAACCAAATCTAACAGTGCACACAAGGACACTTTTGCTTGACATTGGGTAATGAATGAATGTGTTCCCTGCAAATGGAGCCTGGTCGAAACACGACAGCAGACCCATTCAGATCAACCGCAAATGCAGGTTCATCCTGTCACTGTTGTTGTACAGACAAGCGTGAAATAGCAGACTAGCGTAAACCCATCCTAGGTGTGTCATTAACCTACAGCAGCAGACAGTGGGGACACCTTGCCAGCAGACAGGAATAACATTTCCCAGATAAAGGGCTGACTGCGAACTGCCTCCAGAAGTGACACATGTAGCACCTAATGGTGATGTATTTGTCCTGAATAGAAACATTAGTCTTGATTCCTGCATCACCTCAAACCATTCAAAATTGATGGAGCACCAGCTGCTCAGACTATGAATGTGAAGCCATCCCTCAATGTTTATTCAGTGCCTGTGCCAGCTAATCCAAAACATAGTGACATGCCAAGTATGAAGTTTCCCAAACAAGCTTGGGTGAGATTTGTTTTGCTGCTCTGAAGGTAAAACTACTATAAATCACCACAAATGTTTAAAAAATGCAGTGGGGAACTCTGGTTCTGAAAAGTGGAAGCCAATGTGGAAGTGCCTTAAACATGCATTCTTGGCGACGGCCAAAAATCCCGAACTTGAGGCTTCAAAACGGCAGTCCACAAACCAATGGGTTACGTCATTTCACTACGTCCACTTCTTTTATACAGTCTATGAAAAGATCTTATATAAGTACTCACAGTCCATGTGACCTGCACTGAAGTGGAGCTAATGACCACGGGGTTATGCATGCTGACCACCACGTCTCCCAACTCCTTCTGCACGCGGCGATGGTCCACTCCCTGTGCTGTGGGACTAATGTCTGGGAGAGAGAAAGAAAGAAATGCAGGCATGTTGAGTGGAATATTGATGTGTATCGCTAAGAAGCCATTACAATACAATCTTATTTCTGTACCTTGAGTGCGGACAGGCTCAGACATAGGGCTGGGATCCCCGAGCCCTTGAGCATTGACTGCCCTGATGATGAACAGGTATACAGTATTGGGTCGCAGGTCCTTGACTGTGAACTCGGTGGTCTTCACATGGTCTGCCACTGTCTGCCAGCTGTTACTCACTGACTGACTGTAGAGAGAGAGCATGATGAAATAGAATTAATTAGGAAGAATCTCATCATTACTATAGAAGTAATCTAGACAGTTTATTTGGGGCGACACTGATTCTGCCGTGTTCCCAGAGACTGGAAGCAAAAACCACATGTCACACAGTAATGACATGCCATACTCACTTATGAAATACTTCCTGTCATTGTCAAAAAGAATAATCATGACTCATGCTACGCCTTTGTAGTCCTTTAACTATTTGGTAAGGGAAGAAAAAAGCTAATTCTCATGTGGCAATCATTCTTGTGCTTGAAGTGAGCTTTTATTTGCCAAATAATTACCATTCAAATTTAAATACCAGAATATTTTTCACATTAATTGTAAGCCATTCAGAATATCCTGCTTGAAAGTGCCCTGGCTTGATTGAATGCCTACAAAAACACCAACTGCCATGAAAGTTTGGGGTCACTAAACGTAGCCAGAGGCCATAGGTCACAGACGTACCCGAAGGCCTCGATGACATAGGAGGACACTGGGGAGCCCGCCTCTGGCCCCGGTTCCCATGACAACGAGATACTGCTCTTGGTAACATCGGTGACCTCTGGCTTGGAGGGCGGCCCTGGGAGGGCCGTGGCGTTGTGAGACATGAAGTCTAAGAGGTCAGTGGAGTCTGACAGAGAGGGAAACGTAGAGAGAGACAAAATTAATACCTGCAACTGCAAAAAGCATATCGTGCAACATTATGCTTGATATGCATAAAACTGTGTTCATTTTGAATATGAATCAGCAGACCTCTGACATCCAAGTAGGCACTCCACGATGTTTCTCCACTGGAGCTGGTGGCAACACAGGTGTACAACCCCAAATCAGACAGCTAAGGAAGACAGATTGTATTATCATTAATGCTCAAACAAACTCCCATTTAATCTGCAGCATGAAAACTTTAACAGAAACTAAATTTAACACTCAAAACTAGGGCTGTCAATCAATTAAAATGTTTAATTGTGATTAATCGCAAATTAATCGCACATTTTTTATCTGTTCAGAATGTACCTTAAAGGGAGATTTGTCAAGTATTGAATACTCTTATCAACATGGGAGTGGACAAATATGCTTGCTTTATGCAAATGTATGTATATATTTATTATTGGAAATCAATTAACAACACAAAACAATGACAAATTGTCTAGAAACCCTCACAGGTACTGCATTTAGCATAAAAAATATGCTCAACTCATAACATGGCAAACTCAAGCCCAATAAAGGGGAGACTCGTGGGTACCCAGAAACCATTTTAATTCACATATCTTGAGGTCAAAGGTCAAGGGACCCCTTTGAAAATGGCCATGCCAGGTTTTCCTTGCCAAAATTTAGCATAGGTTTGGAGTGTTATTTAGCCTCTTTCGCGTTTTTCTAGGTTCACATGGTGCCAGTATCTTTACTCTAGCTTTAAAACTGAGTCCGCTAAAACCTAAAAAACGCGAGTTGCATTAATGCGTTAAAGAAATTAGTAGCGTTAAAACAAATTTACATTAACGCGTTATTATGACGTTAACTATGACAGCCCTACCAAAAACCAAAGAGTTAGGTGAAGCTGTCACTATGAAACTAACCCATAAAGATTTCCTCTGTAATACAGATAATGCAGATTTTCATGGCTGTGCTCTGTTGCTGTGTTCCAGTGAATCCAATAGTCTTAGTGAGTCTGATCCCAGATGGCTTCTACAAGCTCCTTACGTCACTCTGGGCTTTTGAAGGAGGTTTGCAGCTAGTAGTACAGTAAAAATGCATTAACCTCCACTGGCCTGCATTTGGCTCGAGAAAAGCCGGAGAGTGGATGTGGAAACTTTAACGGCGGCCAATGAAAAAAAAAAAAAGAGCCCAGTAAGAGCTGACATTAATTTTCTTAATTGATTTCCTCCAATAATAGTCACCCACCCTATTCCCAGAGCCATCAGCATTATCATCATCAGTGCTGACACAGGGAATAAGAGATATGACAATCTATTTTATATTGGCAATGCCTCAGGAGCCACTCACAACTGTGCTATCTCTCAAGAGGGAGTCGAAGGGAGAGTGACGCAGGAAGAGCACTTTGACACTGTGACAGGACACTGTATATTGCACTCCCTCCATTATATTACCCCCTTTAGACTCCACTCACTTGTCCCCGTCCTTGAGACCTTGAGTCTAACTCCTGCCTCAGAGATTCAAACTAAATAGCAGGCGTTTAACAACTTATAAAAATCA
The DNA here is from genome assembly GCF_015220745.1 of Sebastes umbrosus. NCBI lineage: Eukaryota > Metazoa > Chordata > Actinopteri > Perciformes > Sebastidae > Sebastes > Sebastes umbrosus. Next base: position 21,264,608 of record NC_051285.1, read on the forward strand.
ATACTCGCTATTCATCTTTTAAAAGCAACCTGACTGCGCTTGTCCATTTGAATTACATTCAGCTGACATCAGCTGGCAGATGGGAGAAGTTCTCTTTCGTCTTTCAAATGCAATGGAAAAAAACTTTCTTTGTGTGTATCTATGTTTGTACAATACATATAGATCCTTTTTTATGGTTGTTTTCATTGACAGTGCAGTGAAAGGTAGGTCATCCAAATAATGAAACACAGACATAGAAATAGAGTGCTACAGGAATGAGTCCTAAAACCATGAAAAGAGTTATCATTTTCGGTTCCCTCGTCTGGAAGTCAATGTATTTTTTTAATGGGTTTTTAGCCCGAAATAAGGTCTGTGGTTAACACAAGCTTAAGAGATTTTAACATTTTGTTCTACAATATAAAATACGGCAGTAAATATCCCACTTTATGTGTCTTAAAAAAGGTGGTTGCTAACAAGTGGCTGAATGAGAGTGACTTTTCCGCCTTTACAGCCTTGTTGTGTATACTTACGCTCATGCATCCGTGGTATAGTTTGCTTATAACGTTAGCTTTTTACTTCCAGCGATTGCATTAACACTTCAAAAATCCTAAAAATGGTGTTTATTTGTGAAGATTATCTTGCTGAACAAAACATCTAAGTATCATAAACGTTTGTTTGCCACAGAGCTTATTTTCTGCAATAATCTAAAACCCTTTGGAAAAGTCCCATTGGCTGTTTGTCTAGGAAACCCAGGGTGATGCTAACTTCCTGGTGGTTGGCCTACAAAATTACATCATTCCTGGAGCACTCTATAGGAGTCCTTCCTGCTGATGAGGAAAAATTACACCGTATACACGTACAACTTGCAGGTTAGTAAAATGTAAAATGTGTGCACAGTGTGATTATTTGCAGCCACACACCTACAAGAGATTCAACTGATATGGAGCTGAGTAGAAGACGACTCATTTTGGGGTAAAAACATTCTCTCAAAGACTAATTAGCAATCCTTTGTTTTTATTAATTAATCCTCAGGTCCAGATAGAACCACTGCCAATGAAACTTGATTGCTGCAATTGCTTGGACCGCTTCAGGTACAGCAAAAAAAGGAAGGCTTCATTGTAGCAACATCACAGTGGTTTCAGATCTCAGCAATTATTTTGGTGATGTTATCATATACGATAAAGTTTATGGTAAAAATGACAAAAACAAGACCCAAATTGCAATAAACTGGAATTCCCCTTTAACCCCTCAACACTCCGATGGCCCGCCGGCGACAATTCTGTCATTCAGAGGTTGTTCAAGCTAGAGTGAAGATACTGATATCATAAATGAAACTAGAACAGTTTTGCATGCAGTACAAATGTGTTATTTTCACCTGTACTAAAATGGTGTATTTTAATATTTTTGCATACTGGGGTCCCTAAATGTCTTAGAATTGCATAAATTCTGTATGACTCTGAGACTCTTGTGGATCCAATGAGCCCAATTGTATTCATGTGTGATGATGTTAGTCTCCATAGTAGCCATTTCATTGCAGTGTGACCATTTATTTTAAAACTTGACATCGCTGTATAAAATGACCTGTGGTGACCTCTAGGATAAGCACAGCCTCATGAAACTTTACATCCACAAACTAGAGACCTATAGGGCATTCAGAGGATGGATGACTTCCCTAGATATATTGACAATAAGGGGGTTTCTGAGCAGTTTCCAGAACAGAAGTGCTCGCCATCCAATCACCAAAAAATGCAATTCTTGCAGAAATCTCCAAATGTCAAAAAAGTTTTCGATAACAAATCCAAGCATGCCTTTTTCTATGGTGTTCCTCGAGGTCTTGGTGTCTTAATGTGGTATTTTGGAGGAATTATTGATAATTTTTTATCAATTCTCGAGTGGTAAAAAAAAAGGTTACATTTAGCATCATATCTGTGTAGCAAATGGCATCAACCCAAAAATTGCTACAACAATTTATGAGACATAATAGAGCATGGCCATCATATACTTCTATCATCATGTTCAAAGCTCTGATACACTTTCACAATTTATTTTGATGAATTAATTAAATTATAAATTAATTATTATTTCTTATGAATGACTAGAATAACTTGACAAACAGCACTAGTAAGCCATTGTGCTGAGTACTGTAATGCTACATGTACAATATACATGCATCTCTCTATAATCCAGTGTAACCCACCCTGGTGCTCTGAATCTGAAGGCTGCCGTGCTCCAGCAGGGAAAACCGCGGGTCCTTTCCAAGCAGACTGGCGCCATTCTTCCGCCATGTGACTGTGGGCTCTGGGTCCCCCGACGCCTGACACCTGAGTAGGGACACGCTTCCCAAAGCCTGCGTTTGGTTGGACGGGCCTTGTCGGATAATGGGCGGAGGGCGGTCCTTCAGGGCTAAGGGTAATAATCAAAGAACAGGTGTTATTTTATTTTAAACGCACATTCCCACCACTGTTATTTTGATGTCATGGCCTTGGCATGTAGCAATGACTCTGGTTAGATTTTACCTGATTTGTGGGTAAAAAAAAAAAAAAAAACATGACCTTATCACAAGGTGTTAATTTGTGATTGCAGTAATTGCATTAGTGACTGCAGGCCCAAGATGTTAGGGTTCAATCCGGTGGATATGTTGTGAGAGAAAGTGACTGTTTTTGTGGGCCTTTTTCCACAGTAAGGCAGTGTGCTCATGGCACTGCATCACACCTTTGAGCTTTAATTACTAGGTGAGGATTAACGATGCTTCACCCGTGGTGCTAATTACCATACCTTCTTTATAACACCTCTCAACACATTCATGCCTGTCCTCTCTCTTCCTACTCTGACTCATGGCTTCACCTCCTCCTCTTCGCCCCCCACCTAACACACACACTAAACTTAACTCTAAATTAGCATGCCGAGCAGAACAACAATACATCTCTTTTAAAGCTTTTTAAAGCATGTTATATCATCCAGAAAACAGCCCCTGCACTCTGCAACAGTAATTTCTGGAGTGTTGAAGCTCTCTAGGTCTTGTAACTACCCCCCCGCTTCCAATTTCCTCGCCGCTGCTCTCCACTGTTATCAGGTCTGTCTCCGTACGTACAAGTGTTTACAGCAGGTTCCCCCTGCCTTATCTTCCATCACACCTCCTTCAGCACAATGAGGAACACGGCAACTCGAGCAGAATGGCAGAGAAAAATCACGAACTAGGTGCGGGTACAGTACAGAACCACATAGAAGGCTGAATTGATTTGCATTTAAGTGGCAATATAAACGTCATCTGCAGTGTGTTGTTGACACGCATTTATTGGGAATTCACTGATATGTGACAGTGTTATGAACATGAAATAAATGCTTCAATAATCAGCCTTTCACGGGGAACTTCAGTTGAGCATTAGTCTTTATATTGGCTAAAGACAGACAGTCTAGTATTGTATTTTCGGGAAACATCTACTGTATAGCAAGCTATCATTACCCCCCAACCCCCAAGCGACTGAGAGCCAACAACAACAACATCATATTGCTGTTCCTAATTTAGCTGTAGTCCTGTAAAAAATGCAATCATACACTCCAGGCTTTGCTGACAAAGGTAATAATAAAATGTTGCTTTTGGAGATTGTTTATCACTTATCAGAACCAGAGGCTGCTCAGGCTGTAAAATATACTGAATTGTTTTTAGTGGGTTTGCAGATAAAAGGGATGCGGACTTAACTACTGGTTGTATGCCTCCTGCTGAGTTGAGAGAATGTTGGTTATTAATACACTTCTCACAAACTACCCAGTGCTACATCGAAATCTGTGACCAAAGAGAGCCAGCAACACATGAAGTCACAATTTCTAACGGCTGTCGTCGGAAAATGTGACCTCACTGTACCTGTTTAATAAATGAGGCAAATATGTGACAGAAAATACACAAAACTAAATTGGTAAAAAACATAAATGTATTTTAATACTTTTACTTTGAAGATATATTCACAAAACTCTAAAAGAAAAGCTGAAGATAAGCAGAGTGGGGTTGCATTTTCTGAAGACAGCCGTCAAAACGGTGATGTCATATGCTACTGGCTCTCTGCGGTCACAGATTTCGGTGGTCACAGATTTACACCGGTATTCTTCTCTGCCCTCTCCATATCAGGTTCTCTGGCAGGATTTTGCCTACCATTATAAGGCACAGTGCCAGCCTTTTGTGCAGTGCCTCATATGCCATATGGATATAACAAACAATGTTGAGAACATCTGGACGAGCCGACAGGGATGAGAACGAGGGTGCTGTAAATTATCGATACAATGTTCACCTTATTCCTTAATGTAAAATAATTAGTGAACTATTCATCATAACCTTTTTTTTGCGGACAAATATAATCAATGAAACATTATTTAAAGGTTTTCTGAATCTGCTCTTCTGATTTACTGAATATGATTTTACGGGCCAAACATTTCCAGAAGAATTAAATGTTCAGATGAAGGCTGTGATATGTGTTAGTAATAAAATAATTATTTAACTAGTAATAATAATGATACACAATCAAACTGCATAGTTTTAAAGGTACAGTGTGTAGGATTTGGTGGCATCTAGTGGTGTGGTTGCAGATTGCAACCAATTGAATACCCCGCAGCTCACTCCTACCTTTCCAAGATTGCGGTAACGTGAGCCGCCGAGTGCAAAACCATGGTAACGCTGTTCACCTCGCTTAAAGGCCATCCTTACCATAATAACACTACTGTAGGGGCAGCGGAAGTCAGACGGCGGCTGGCGTTACCACAGTTTTTTACTCCGTGGCTCAGGTTACCAAAGTTTCACAAGCTTGTCGGAGAACTACGGTGGCCTACAGGTAATGTAAAAACATGAAAGGCTCTCTCTGAACCTGTGGTTTGGTTTGTCCGTTCTGGGCTACTGTAGAAACATGGCGGAGCAACATGGCGAACTCCATGAAGAGGACCGGCTCCCTATGTAGATATAAAGGGCTCATTCTAAACTAACAAAAACACAATGATTCTTAGATTTAGGTGATTATACACTGATGAAAACATAGCTATGAATTTTCTATTCCATTTCTATTTCTATTTCATAGATCCCCTGAAATGTCACATACTGTTCCTTTAAATCAAGAACCGTCAAATTTTCTTGGGCGAGGATCCCCAGTATCTACAAGTATCTTTTACTCACTGTAGAAACTCAGAATGTAATAATGATTGCTGATACCGGCAGGCAGACACACACCAACATGTGAATAAGGGGAGTACTGGCACTTATTTTTTTCCACTTCAAGCACTGTCTAGTCTCAAATCCCTGTAGGCTTGAAATACGGCTTTAAAAGAGTGCGGTTTGCTCCTACAGTACGTGGAGGGCAGCGGCCGTGGTCAGCTTGGATTCCCAGCAGTTGCATTGGATTCTAATGGCGACCCAGTTTCACATCCATAGAAACTTGTTAAACCATGTCCTCTGCATCTCAACTGCCTATCAGTATGCTCAGGTTCCAAACAACTTTCAGCAAGAATTGGCTAAATACAATGCCTCTGTTTCAATCCTCACACACAACCCTCCTCAGCTTGCAAGGTAGTGCATGCGCATTACAGTGCACAAAAGCTGTTCTTATAGTGGTCAGGAGAACTGCCCTGTACTCGCACAAGAATCACTATAGCACGTACCCTTCTCTCAAGTCTGACTGGATAAGTAATAAACCTGTCAGTCACACATCTGACGCAACAGGATGGAGCACATCCAAAGTTTACTTCCAGTGCAGGACCCTCTTGGACACCCCTAATCTTGAGTAATTCTAAAAACGTCCCGTCAAGCTTCCAAAGCTCCACTTAGTATCACGGCAACTCTCCGTTTACAGCCATCAATCAACAGCACTTCTCCCTTCCCTCGTGCTCGGCACCAACCATTTGGATATCGATCCGTCTCCTCCGAGTGACAGAACAGGAGTCATTTCCTATCCAAAACACTTCAACAGATGTTAATTTAATAATGTGTGGAAAAGCAGAAAAAGCCAAGAAATAAATGGAGAGAAGGGCATAAACAGCTCCCAGCTGGCAGCGGCTCAGCACTTAATGTTGACATTAAAGCTTTGTCACACACACATGCACACAAAAAAAAATGTTAAAATGTCTCTCCATCAAGGAGACAGTTTTATTTTATACAGTTTCAGTCTTTTCAGGCCATTCAAATTTACCACAGTGAGGTGATAATTAAAACGGATGATTGTGGGTGACTGGCTTTTAGAACATACTGTATAGATTCATCTTGGCAATGTGAGCGTGGGTAGACAAATAGGCTTTGATTTATTCACAGTTTTATTAGGTCTGAACAGTCCTGCAAGCTTATGCGTGTGTTTTTTTTTGTATAATTTTAAAGCCCAGTATGCACCACGATAAAAATGCATCAAATACAAATACAGAGTACTTGTGACAAGGCTATTAATGTGTGTTGTACGTATGCTACCCCGACAACATACTTAACAACATGCTAAAACAAACTTGTGACTTCAGGAATAATGACAGGAATATGAACATGATGAGAGCAGTTGTAATTACAAACTGATGTCATAATTCTTATAAATCATTCACACACTTAAATAGGCTATGACATCAAAAAGTAAGCACAACTACAAGCCAAGTATACCTTTCTGTAGGCCTATAAGGCAAGAATACTTAATTATACTGTTCTTAAGTATATCTCGATCAAAAGATTAAGTACAAGTAGGCCTGTAAACCAAGTATACTTAGACTTTTCTGTATACTTGTCAGTATAAGCCAAGTATACTTAGACTTTTCTGTATACTTGTCAGTATGAGCCAAGTATGCCTAAACTTTTCTATATACTTGTCAGTATGTGCAAAGTATACTTAGACTTTTCTATATACTTGTCAGTAGGAGCCAAGTATACTTAGACTTTTCTATATACTTGTCAGTATGAGCCAAGTATACTTAAACTTTTCTGTATACTTGTCAGTATGAGCCAAGTATACCTACGTACGCTATTGGTAAGTATATCTCTGATAAGTTCATAATAAGTAAACTGCAATTATACTCTCTTAATTTAAGTTTAAAAGAAGTATACTACTAGCACACTTGAATAAACTTCTTTTTGGTAAGGGATAAATCAGTGGTGTTTCTGTCACATACCAGCAGGGTTGGGAGGGTTACTTTAAAAATGTAATCCAATACAATTACTAATTACCTGTTAAAAAATGTAATTAACAACTTAATCCAAGCATCACAATACAAAGGTAATGTAATCTGATTACTTTCAGTTACTTTTGGATTACCTCAATAAAAAATATGCAAATAAAGACAAGAGAAAAGAAAAATGCTGAAATTTCGCCACTATCTTTTATGTAAAGCAGAAAAGAGGAACAACATCACAGTACAGTGCAAGTTCTGCCTTCCAGCTGTGAAAATGTCGTCATCATCCAAGGACTTGAATCATTGGCACATTAGTTACCGGATTTTAACTGGGAGCAGCAGAAGTACCAATAAAAATTCAATTCAATTAACCTACATGCAAACTTCTAGGGCTTTACCGTGTCTTATTGTGGTTATATAAATGTAATTTATGGTGCTTTTAGATTGCTGCTATAGCTGATAAATTTCTGCTCAGGCATCTCTGACAATTACGGAGATGCCTGAGCGCCGTGTTGCTCGCTCTGTGAGAGAGACAGAGGGAAGAGAAGGTGGACTTTGCACAGAATGTTTGTGGGCGTTGCTAAATAATAATCATTTTAATGTCAATGTTATGAATGAAGCTTTGAATTATTCAGTAAAGCCTTACAAATTCCCTTGTTTGTCCTGTAATGGAACCAGAAATATGAAGCAGTTCGATCATATCCTACGAACCGTCTTTTCACGCTGGGATGCCTCTCGGCAAAAAGAATAGTCTTGATGAACTGGAACATGCGCAAACCATCCTGCTTTGTGACAACTTGCGCTGTACTGTGATGTTGTTCCTCTTTCCTGCTTTACATTCAAAATAATGGCTAAATTTCCACCGAGTGAAAGCATTTTTTTCACCAACGAGAGCTACACCGACTATCTCTACCTGACGGCTTTATGTTAAATGTATTTTAAAATTGTAGTCCTGCTAGTAATCCCCATTTTTACCAAATGTATCTGAAATCTGATTATGTCTTTTTTTCTGTTACTTTAATGGATACAGTCACCTTTTTTTTGTACCCTAATTACATAATGTTGTTCCATGTAATCTGTTACTCCCCAAGCCTGCCTACCAGTTATTAGGAGAAATCCCTTCTTGTGAAATGACCTGTGTATTCAGCATTGCAATCATGCAATAGTGTTTTGTATTCACTAATATTGTGCATGGGCTTTTCCTAATGCATACAGTAATTAAACTAACATGGCGTAACAATAGAATGTAGGCTCAAAACATAATTACTATTTGCGCATGTTGGTGCTGTTAAATCACATACCGTAATTCAAACAAAAAAAGTAGCTCTCATAGTTTGTGTGTCCAGACTTACCGTCTGCTACCTCAAGCTGGGCCTTGGCCAGGATGCTGCCTGCTACCGTGAGGGCCTGGCAGATATAATACCCGGCATCAGAGCGTTGCACAGATGAAATGGTCAACTCTCCATTCACGGACACAGAGACGCGGCTATCTCCCTGCGTTGGCTGGCTGGGAAACAGAAGATCCTACAGGGAGTGAAAGTGGGAAGGAAATAAAATGGGATGGCATACTTGCTTGGTAGCCCAAAGGTATAAAATGTAGGAACTGGAACCTCCTTTAAAGAGGAAGAATATTTTCCATCGGCATGTGAAAAAGTTTGTGGAAAAATTCAGTATTTAGTTGTCTTGAGGAAGATACTGTATCCTCACAAATCCTCATAAAGTAAATATTGTGTCACACAAAAACTGTTCCACTGCTTTGAATTAGGGCTGCAAATCGATTTAAATATTTAATCTCAATTAATTGTATGATTGTCCATAGTTAATCGTGATTAATCACAAATTAATTGCATATTTGTTATCTGTTCAGAATGTACCTTAAAGGGAGATTTGTCAAGTATTTAACCATTTTATCAACATGGGAGTGGGCAAATATGCTTGCTTTATGCAAATGTATGTATATATTTATTATTGGAAATCAATTAACAACACAAAACAATGACAAATATTGCCCAGAAACCATGTCGGATACTGCATTTAGCATAACAAATATATGCTCAAATCATTACATGGCAAACTGCAGCCCAACAGGCAACAACAGCTTTCAGTGCGTCAGTGTGCTGACTTGACTATGACTTATCATAAAGTGGGCATGTCTGTAAAGGGGAGACTCGTGGGTACCCAGAGAACCCATTTTCATTCCCATATCTTCAGGTCAGAGGTCAAGGGACCCCTTTGAAAATGTTTCCTCGCCAAAATTTTAAACAAGTTTGTAGTATAACATGGTTGGTACCAATGGATTCCTTGGGTTTTTCTAGTTTAATATGATGCCAGGATCTTCACTCTTAGCTATAAAACTGAGCATGCTACAACCAAAAATAAAATTAGTGGCATTAAAATAAATTTGCATTAAGGCATTATTATCACATTACCTTTGACAGCCCTAATTTAAATATATTATTTGGACTATTAGTGCAAATATCCTTCACATTATTGAGTAGTTTAAATCATATACTGCATTTCTGACAAGGTTCTGCTAAACTCATCTGTGTTGTACCCTAAGGGTCAATTTTCAGACCAATGTTTTTCATAAATCACATGTTCACCCTTGGTCATTTAATAAACGGGCAGATATACATATTTGCTTTTTATGCAGATGATATTTGTATCTTCCTGTCACTGATAGTAACTTAGAGTATTCTTAAGATTCACTTATCCCATGTTTTTGTGTCTAAGTGACTAATGGGGACAACAATTTCTGAAATTGGTCCAGTATTGAGAGAAAACGCCATAGGGCAAGTGAGCCCTATGCGTCAATGTAACGTTACGTTCACTAAAAATGCTTGTTTTTGCCACTGACAGGCTCAGATTGTTAGTGTGTCTGACAACATTAAGGAAAGGACCATATAGAGAAATAAAACATTTTTCTTTACCTTTCGCTTGATTCAGTCTATTTGTTTTTGAGTCCAAGTCCCACTCAAGGAGAAGTCTCGTTGTGAAATCTGAATATATCCTTATACTCTGGCTCAAATAAAGACGGACGAAATTTAAAGACCTCATCCATGTTGTCAAAGTCATCTAAATATTCAACCATGACATTGAAAATCTTTTAGATAACACTAAGTTACACTTTATGTACTCCAACACAACAAACTCTGCCCGACTGGCACTGGCTGGATGTATTCCACTATTTCAACGTTGTCTTCCGGCAACACGTCACCTCGAGAGATTTCAGAACGAGACTTCTCCTTGATTGAGACTCTTTCCATATTGTCTGACACTTATAATAACAATCGGAGCCTGTCATGGCAAAAACAAGCACTTTCAGTGGACGAAAATGACGGTGACAGCTTGCCCCAATAGTTTTACATTGCAGCCCGTGAGCAGCTGCAGTCTACAGCGCTCTCCCTCAGTATTGGACCAATTTCAGAAATTGTTGTCCCTATTAGTCAGTTACACAAAAAAAATGGGAAAATAGGATCCAGTTTGAAAAATACAGAAGTAACCCTTTAACATTTTGTCAATCGGGAAAGAGTTTAAGAATTTGTGTATTTTAACTTCACATCTTTGGCCAACACAACTAACTTTAAAGCAATCACTGCTGTGTTCAAGACATGTCTTCAATTCGCTTACATATTCCAACAAATATGTACAATGCCGTTAGAAAAGTGGGTCAATGTCTCTTTCCTACTAGGTCTGAATGGCAGTTTACCCCCAGAGTGATAATCCTGCTGTAATAACCTGCAGCCATGCTCGTAAAATTGAGGCATCAGCGTTGTCGTGATGTTTCTGCACCCCGAGCAGACAAGCTGATGGGCAGGAAAGGACATTAGCCTGCTTTCATTATGTCTAATGACTCTAATGCTGCACATGACATTGTTTCTTGCTAAGTGAATTGGCCGGTCAGACTGGTGCAGATTGATGATAAATGACCACTTCATTATCTGTATGTGGAACGGAACCACATTGTGCTGTCCCCTGGTTTGATCCTTTTAGTCGGATCTTTGCCCATTTTTTGAATATTTTAGATACTTTACTCTGGATGATACCGCAGAATTTATGTCTGTATAGCAAGGCGGGCCTATAAGAAAAAATCATTAATTCCCCATCATGCACATTATACATACAGATACATATAAATTAGGGCTGTCAAAGTTAACGTGATAATAACGCGTTAACGCATATTTGTTTTAACGCCACTAATTTCATTAACACAACTTGCGATTTTTAGGTTGTAGCGGGCTCAGTTTTAAAGCTAGTGAAGATACTGACATCATATGAAACTACAAAACCTAAGGAATCTCTTGGTACCAACCATGTCACACTAGCTTGTCAAAAAGGAGGTTAAATAATGCTCCAAACTTACGCTAAATTTTGGCGAGAAAAAACTGACATGGCCATTTTCAAAGGGGTCCCTTGACCTCTGACCTCAAGATATGTGAATGAAAATGGGTTGTATAGGTACCCACGAGTCTCCCCTTTACAGACATGCCCACTTTATGATAATCACATGTAGTTTGGGGCAAGTCATAGTCAAGTCAGCACACTGACACACTGACAGCTGTTGGTGCCTGTTGGGCTTGAGTTTGCCATGTTATGATTTGAGCATATTTTATTATGCTAAATGCAGTACCTGTGAGGGTTTCTGGACAAAATTTGTCATTCTTTTGTGTTAATTGATTTTCAATAATAAATATATACATACATTTGCATAAAGCAAGTATATTTACCCACTCCCATGTTGATAAGAGTATTAAATGCTTGACAAATCTTCCTTTAAGGTACATTTTGAGCAGATACAAAATGAACGATTAATTAATTAAATATTTGAATCAATTGAGAGCCCCAATATAAATTCAACAAAATCAGTATCCTCACCTGGCTCCCCTCTCGCTGCCAGAAGACAGTGGGCTGAGGTTTGCCCCTTGTCTCGCAAGGAAAGGTAGCTGTTCGTCCTTGCGCCACGATCTGGTCACGGGGTCGCACCACAAACTGGGGCGCCTCTGAGGTTAAAGGTGAAATAAACCATAACACAATAGCAACACACTTGCACAGACTTCCAAAGTGGATATTATAGAAGGACTAGTTTAAAAGAAAAAAGCTGGGACCGAAGGTCCAGCTGAAAAGCTAATAGGTTCATGCACTAGGTCTTTGTTATTTCTTTAAGAACTATTTCTTTAACTATATCAATCACACAAGCCATTCATCCAGCTGCCAGAACATCAGAATGAATGATATCAAGTAATTATCAGGGTGCCTTAATGTCTTTCTCAATTTGAGTTTTTGAATCAGGGCCTATCAATCATACTGTATCTGGACCCCTTGAAAAAAAGTGAGGTGGTAAATCCAAACTGCCAGGGGAAGTCATGGGCTGATAGTAACAACGTAGATATGCATGTCCACTATTAGTTCCATGAATGTGTTTGTGGAATGCCGCAACAGTCCATGCATACAATGTGTGCGTGTGATCAAAAACAGAAAGAGAGCAACGCATGCACAATGGGATCAGCTCTTACTTACCAACGGGGCGAGCTGGTGACACAACAATGGTGTGGGTGAGATTAACACACAACAGAGAGAGAAGGAAAGCGAAGAGGAGTAGAACAGAGGGACAGAAAAATAAGAATGAAAATCAGAAATGAATGAGATGGAGTTGGGTTTCCATCC